>NW_028318102.1:4628928-5302142 GCF_062004578.1 Staurois parvus
AATTACAACTTCAAATAACTCACCATGTCTTTTACTAAATACTTTGGACTGTCTATTTTCCAAAAAGGGGCCTTTTGGGGGCTGTTTGTACTTTCCTAGCATGTTAGGGCCTCAAGAAATGAAATAGGCCATCAGTGCTTCATGTGTGATCAATTTGCAATGATTGGTGCCATAGCTTGTAGACTTTATAACTTTCACACAGACTAAATAATATACACCGATTTGTTTTTTTTTTTACCAAAGGTATGTAGCAGTATAAATTTTTGCCTAAATTTATGAAGAAAAATTACTTATTTGCAAAATTTTATAATAAAAACAAAGAAAATCTTATTTTTTTTCTAAATTTTCGGTCTTTTTTCGTTTATAGTGCAAAAAATAAAGAACTCAGGGGTGATTAATTACCACCAAAAGAAAGCTCTATTTGTGGGAAAAAAATGATAGAAATTTCATATGGGTACAATGTTGCATGACCGTGCAATTGTCATTCAAAGTGCGACAGCACTAAAAGCTGAAAATGGGTCTGGGCAGGAAGCTGTAAAATTGCACGGTATTGAAATGGTTAACCAACTCTGTGTTTTTTATTTTTTTCTAAACAAACTAAAACAGACAAAATTTTGAAAAAAAAAGTTTTTCTTAGTTTATGTTATACAATTTTTGTAAATAAGTAATTTTTCTCCTTCTCTGATGTGCGCTAATGATTCAGCACTGATGGAAACTGATGGGCTGCACTGATAGCCAGAACTGATGGGTACTAACAGGCATCACTGATGAGCATTGAAAGGCAGCACTGATAGGCAGGTGTGACTGTCACTGATAGGTAGCACTGATGGGCACAGATAGACTGCACTGATGAGGAGTCACTGATAGACACCACTGATGGGCACAGTTAGACTGCACTGATGAAGAGGCTCTGATAGGTGGCACTGATGAGCATTGAATGGTATCACTAATGGGTAGTGAAAGGCAGCTCTAATGGCCACTGATATTTGGCATTGATGGGCTCTGATTGGTGGAAATGATGGGCACTGAAATGTAGCACAGATGGGGTTGCACTGATCAGTGCCTTGATTATCAGTGTAGATGACCCATCTGAGGAATGCCACTTACCAGCTTTCCTCTCCTCTTCTCACGCTGACAGCGCGTGAGAACTGCCGATAAGCATAATTTCCTGTTTAGATGTGATCAGCTGTGATTGGACACAGCTGATCACATGGTAGAGCCTACGTCATCGGCTCTATACCATGATTGGTTAACTGCTGTGTCCTAGAGAATCAGAGCACCACCAATAGCCACACCATGAGCCCCCAGGGTACCTAGAGTGGGAGGACATCATATGATGTCCTCCCAGAACAAGAGCGCCCCGCCCATCCATCATTTCCCTATACGGCGAGTGGGAGGTGGTGAAGCTTGTTGCCCGGAAAGGAGCAGGAGCTTCTTTTCCGGTGACAAACATGCATAGGAATGCCCATTCAAGTGAATGGACTGGTCTTTTTGACAAACAAAATTGGGTGCAAATTGCTTATCTCCATTCACATATCGGCATTTTAAAATGCAGGCACAATCACCGCGATTCTGCCCCCGATTCAAAACGCGCCAGTAAAGTGTGCAATCACGCATCAGCATGTTTAGGTACCTAAAAAGACGGGGCAATTCTGCCATGATTGTCGCATGATTTTTCACGCGACAATTGCATTGCAATTGAGCAAACAAAATTGCGCGACGCGTGTCGCCCACAAGAAGTTCCTGAAAAATCATGCGGCGATTGTGGCAGAATGGGTCTGTGTTTTTAATTGCCATTGAAACGAATGGCTCCTAGACATGCAGATGCGTGATTTCACATTTACATAACAGCGCATTTTGAAATTGCAAGCAGAATTGTGGCAATTCAAAACGCCTATATGTAAACAGAGTCTCAAACAAAATGGTGAGCAGGAACACCTGTCCAGGGGCAAACTGGTCATTTGGAAACTCGGGCACTGCCCGAGAGCCTGGGGTCAGTAGGGGGCCCCATGAGATGCCCCTGGTACCTTTTTCATAGGCTTTTTTGAGATTGGGCAAGGACACAAGGGCCCCATAATCCCCTATTGCCTGGGGGCCCCATGAGTTGTCAGTCCGCCACTGCACCTGTCCCTGCTACGTGAAAGTGTGAATGCATTCTAAGGCTAGGTTCACACCAATGCAGGTTAAAGCATTTTTCTGGTGCTGTTTGTGTTTTTTTCACACGCATTTTTGATGCGTTTTGGGGATGTGTTAGCATTGCTAAGAGGAGGTGTATGTAGTTACATAGTAAACGCATCAAAATGCCCCAAAAATGCATGTACATGCATTTTTGATGTGTTTCCATTGAAGCCTACAAAATCAAAAACACAATCTACAGTGGGCAAAAAAGTCCCTGCCCCTTTCCAAAAAACGCAGTGGTTACAAACGCACAGATATGAACATGACCCATAGGAAATCATATTAAATGGACTGTAGTGCATTATTGCAAAACGCATAGGTGTGAACCTAGCCTTAAAACAGAAAGCCCGTTCAGAGGAACAGGCGAGAAAGCTGGAGGAAGAGTCTGCAGGTAAGGGGTGCAGTGCTCTGCAGGCTCATATAAAAAAAAAATCAAATTTTTTTTCCCCCTGCAAAAAAATGCACATTTATTATTATTATTTTTATTTTTTTTTTTATAAAAAGGTACATTTTTCCTTTATAAAGAAAAACGTTGAAGGAAAAATTATTTTAGTGTATGGTCCGCTTTAGAGCGGTGGAGGCATTTGATCTGTACAGACACACGTTCATGCACACACAACTACAGATTGGAAGAACGCTGACATGCTGGAGCAGCTCATCACATTGCGCACCCCCCCCCCCCAGGTCTCTGTGTAACGTGCCTTCTCAGGGTGCAAAAGACCACAGCCATTTATTATATTAGAAGCCATAGGGGGGTCTTCAAACCTGTTAAAAAAAAACCTAGCCTTAAAACAGAAAGCCGTTCAGAGGAACAGGTGAGAAAGCTGGAGGAAGAGTCTGCAGCTAAGGGGTGCAATGCTCTGCAGGCTCATATAATAAAAAAAAAAGAATCAAATTTTTTTTTCCCCTGCAAAAAAATGCACATTTATTATTATTATTTTTATTATTTTTTTTATTTTTTTTAAAAAGGTTATTTTTTCCTTAAAAAAGAAAAACGCCAAAGGAAATTCTTTTAGTGTATGGTCTGCTTTAGAGCGGTGGAGGCATTTGATCTGTACAGACACACGTTCATGCACACACAACTACAGATTGGAAGAACGTTGACATGCTGGAGCAGCTCATCACATTGCACCCCCTCCCCAGGTCTCTGTGTAACGTGTCTTCTCAGGGTGCAAAAGACCACAGCCATTTATTATATTAGAAGCCATAGGAGGGTCTTCAAACCTGTTAAAAAAAAAAAAATTGCCAGACTATTCCTGAGGGATTTTCCTGGATCATTTATTTATCTTGTACGCATTAAGAAACTACCATTAGGCATTAGGGGGAGGTGCCTTTTTTTTCATTTTCTTTTTTTTTTTCTTTCCGAAGCCAGTCTGCCTTTTGCTGTGCTAGAAGCATATCCAATTGATGCTGCAAAGGCTCCCAAAGCCTCTTCCTAGCCAATTCATTTTTGTTTCTTGCTTTTCAAGCCCAGCCTAAATGGATGGCTATGTGCATGCATATGTTCATGCATACATCCTGGGCGTCGGAAGCTGTTTTTTTTCCCTGTATGGCTTATTTTGTGTTCTGTTAAATGCTTCTGCTGGTGTCTATACTGCTACTGCTGCTGGCTTGCACGGCTCAGACTCTCCTTAGCTCTAGCTTCGGATTGGTCT
The DNA here is from genome assembly GCF_062004578.1 of Staurois parvus. Taxonomy (NCBI): domain Eukaryota; kingdom Metazoa; phylum Chordata; class Amphibia; order Anura; family Ranidae; genus Staurois; species Staurois parvus. The sequence continues at coordinate 4,632,762 of NW_028318102.1, forward strand.
CTCTCTTAAAGTGCTGGCCAAGGGTTGGTTGCAGGGACTGCTGAATAACAGGTGCATTTTGCTGCTCTGTCGCCTTTGAAAGAAACAGCCGAAGAACGCTGGTGCATCTGTTCTATAGCTGAGAGAGGAGCGGAGGAAAGAGAAAAAGGCAGCTCTTGTGTACAGGAATGTGCCTAATCGAATAGACAAAAAGGGGGGGGACACACGGATGCTTGGAAAAAAAAGGAAAAAAAAAGAAGGCTGGTGTATCTGCACAGGAGGCAGGCGAGAGAGGAGAGCAAAGTGAAGAGATGCTCGGATGAATATCACGTTAAACCCTGGATGGATGGCATTTTTCTAGCTGATTCAGCACTCTTTCTGGTTTTTCTTTTTTTTTTTTTTTCGCTCTGTACGAGAATCTAATGGAGGAATGTTTGTTTGTTAATTATCTGTGACATTTGAATGCTGAGATTGATATCCCTTCCTTGTGGGGAGCCTACTTAAGTGCTGATGATCCAGCTTCTCGACGCTCATGTATTTTGGGGGGTGAAAGGAATATAGGATGAGTGAAGGGGCTGCCTCCACCTCACCACCTGTACGTCCAGCAGCTGCTGAAGAGGCTGCAGGTGGAAACACTACGGAAGAAGAGGATGGGGCACCAAACCCTCGGGAGGTGCGGTGTAGTGACTGCATTGTGTGGAACAGGCAGCAGACGTGGCTATGTGTAGTGCCTCTCTTAATTGGATTCATTGGCTTGGGTCTGAGTCTTATGCTTTTAAAGTGGATCGTAGTGGGTTCTGTCAAGGATTATGTCCCTCCCGATTTAATGGATTCCAAGGGTATCGGCCAGGACCCAATTTTCCTTTCCAAACCGAGCTCTTTTCCAAAAAGTATGGAGACTACAACCACCACCACCACCACCAGGACTCCCAATCAAATTAGCACCCGTTTGACCACCACCACCCGGGCTCCGACTCGTATCCCGGGAAGCAGAGTACCTATCCGGCCAAACCCTAGAACCACAACTGTGCGCCATACGGTTGCCCCTCCTACAATTCTCTCCACCACTGTCCCCCCTAGCACGACCACTTTTGTGTCACGCCCACTTCCAGGGACCCCCAGCACCCAGCCAATGCCCATCTGGCCCACCACGGAATATTCTACCTCTACCTACAAAATTTATCTCCATGTTTCCACCCAGTCTTGGACACAGTCTCGGTTTCAGGAGTCTACCACTCTGGAAACTACCACTATGCCCAAATATCGTAAGTAGAAAACAGCCAATAAAAAAAAAAAAAAAAAAAAAAGTAATGTGCTGCCCCTTTCATACTAGCTTGGGTGTGGAAAGGGCTGAGGAATATGCAGAAGCTTTCATGTAAAAGAGCGGAATGTATCAATGCTCCTGGGAAAGAGTTTTAACTCTCGTACTGCTGGTGTGCATCTGCCATCTCCACATGGCAGCACGTTGCAGGTGTCTAAAGCCACTGATGGGTTAACTTTTTCATTTTAGGTTACAGTGAAACCACTGCACTGTCACTGCAGATCTGCCTAAATGTGTTTCCTTAAGTTTCCATTTGTCAAAAATTGAACATGAATACTTACTATATTAGTGATGCATGTTGGACTCTGCAGCAAGCCTAAAAAAATCTCAGTACCTGGGGAGGTGTAAAATCTCTGCAATGAGAAAAAATAGCAGTGATCGGATAATATTGACATGGTAATGAAGCCTGAATGCAGACAGTATCTTGTTTTTTTTCCAATCATATACGCGATTCAGGTCGCTAATAAACTCTCAGCTATGTTATGTAGGTGGAGTTGTCATTATGCTTGAATTTATGGTTGTATGTTCTAAACACACTTATGTATCAGCATCTCTGGAAAACGCTAGCACAAGATTGCCTGGATAGCTGGAATTATTGCTACTTTTCTTGCCATCCTGTGATTGATGAGAAAAAAAAAAAGAGGATGGCTGGGAGAACACGGGAAGGTTACATGTTCATCTATATACAGATATGCTTTCTGGTATAGCCACTGATTCAGATCTGGTTTTCTAGGGTGATGTTTAATGGCTTTTTTGGTGTTCACAATATTAGCATCCTGTATGGAAGATGCTTGTACTGAGAAATGGTTGTAACCTTTCACATGAGAACCCTGCAACCTATGAAGGTTATTTGGGACAAGGACAATGAAGAAATCCCGATAACCCCAGCAGTCCTCGGAATAAGTAAAAAATAGGATTTCTGGTGTCATTATTTTTTTTTTTTTTTAAAGGGATTTCAGAAATTCTCTGCATGCCTCCTAGATGTGTATGACAGTGAAAGCTATTGAATATCATTTCATGAAAGGGTAATCCCAGCTGTGTCTCTTGGATGATAATCTGTGATTATTTTGCTAGAGGATCCTGTAATGACATTTATTCATTTAAATGTTTTTTTTATTCTTTTTTGTTTATTTTTCCTTGATTAAATCCATTTGTTCGCAAGCCTCAGGATACATAAACCCATCTGCAGAGAAAATGATACTGAACTGACATGGAAAAATGGAAAATTGGGAAAAGCTGTTCGTAAATCAACACGGCAAACAAGGCAATAACTCTACGGTGGTGGCCAGGAGAGGCATTTTCAGAGGACTTATATGCAGGGAGGGTTGGTGTGGGGGATGGTTGTTGCAACCATTGAGATAATCAGTTAATGACAGATAAACTGCAGTGTATCTATCTTGGTATCTGTGTTGTGTGAGTTACATCTGTCTTTCATGTCTGTGGCATTTGGCTGGGTAGGATTTCATTTCGCTTGATTTCTGCCCCAGGGGTGTGTGGATCATCTCAGTCTGATGCAGGCCACACTTCTAGGAAATGGGTCAGTCAGCGTTCTAGTTAACTGTGTATAACACATTAGAACACCGCGTTGTGCTTCTCCAGTCATTAAGACGTGTGAACAGCGTACAAATTTTCATTCTGTGCAGGTCGTTCTCGTTCTGTGCAAATATTTACCCATCAGGTAATTTGCACAACTTATTTTTTTTTTTTCCTCCATGCTAAAGTATGGAAGAAAAAAACATAATGCATGATTTTAGCTTAATGAGCCGTAGCAGAAGCAGCTGTCTCTTTGCTGATTTTATTTCGCTAAAGCAATTGAAGCCATAATCTTACCACATATTTCTTATTTTTGTGCTATGTCGCACCCTAATTTAGTACCTTATAATGATCGGATGGGAGGACCGTGAATTTCTAAGCTCGGCTTCCTCTGGATCACTGCTGTGTAGAGACCAGACAGAATCATGATTAATAAATAATTAATGGATGGCAACACCCTCTGTTGTGCAAGAAAATAAAATGCAAATGGCAGCAATAAGGGCTCATGGAGCAACTGCAACATACTAACAATCTCATGGTGGTCACTGGGAGCTTTCTGGAGGCAGCAGAGAGTTGTTAACACAAGATGAATTTTAAGAAGTGCAGAGGAGGGCAGACATTGACTTTGGGTAGAACAGGAGTAATCCTGCTAGCCTCAGATGAAACAAAATGCCTTCTCAACATTTGAATGGGGACAGAGCTATTTTTTAACACAGATGGGGTGTTCTGATTCATTTAAGCTTTGTCAGAGGAAGGGTTTCAACACCAGGACACAAGTTAGGCTGCTTTCGCCTAATTGTTAAGTTGCAGCATATGGAGATGTCGATTTTTCCAGGAAAACATCTGTATCCATCCCTTGCTCTAGTGATGCACAATACAATGGATGAAAAGCCTATTGTAAAATTTTGTTTATTCCAGCCACTTTGCTGCTTTTGTTCCAGCTGCTGTTCAAATGCTAGTTATAATGGACCCCCGCCTGTCCAGTGACTACAGATAAAAATGACCGGTGTGCTGCCCTTCACATCATGATAGCCCGTACTCCAGGGACTGTGCTAAGCTGGCAGTGATAGTGCTTATGTATCTCGCTTTTCTGATTGTACATTGTAGGTTCTTTATAGCTGTGCCTCATGACATATGTGATTGAAAATATAAAAAAAGGAGCCCAATGCTTGATGAAAACACAATGCTTTGTATTCAAACCCACCATTTTAAAGTTGTTTTAACAAATGAGTCACTAGAGGTTTATAACACAGGCAGCATCTATGGTCAACGTACCATCATAAGAATTTGAATGCGTATTAGAGGTAACAGATTAATTAACTAAAGCCTATTGGAAGTGTATCTAGGATTCGCTATAGCACCAGACCTTTGACGATGTTACATTCTGGAGGGCAGGATGGGCAATTTATCTTTGCTCAATACAAGTGTTCCTTATTTGCAGAACAACTCTGATCTGCATCTAGTAGCATCTTAGAGGGGAAAAAATGCCGTCTTGCATTATTTGGCTATTTACATGGCCAAAATGGCATGTTTAAGCCTGTGATTTCCATTGAGTGTGGTTATGTTATAGAAACATTATTATTCTTCTCATGCCTAGTGAATGTAAAACAAAACAAGAATATGAACATGTTGTATTGCATAAACCACCAGGGGTAGTCATCACTCTTTTCAACTAGCTAGTTACCATAGTGGAGTGCCGGCTCTTGGGCCTTGAACATAATATACAATAAAGTAAGTTAGTTCCATTAAAAAAGATACTGCAGCTCTGATTTACTTTGCAAGACAGCCCTGGGCCAAACATACATTGCTGTAATTAACAGTAGATGTTCAGCACAGATGTTTGACCTGTAACAGCAGCAGATAAGAGCATGCTATTACAGACCTAAAGGTTATATAAGATGCATTTTAATAAAACGGATTTTTGTTTGGGCTGGTGAACATCACAGACGTTTTAATTGAAAAAATGCAAAGATTTCTTAATGTGCACATAAAGGTTATTGAAGCATAACATCTTAAATAGGGAGACCCTAATCCCACAAGGCTTGTAGTTTTTTTCATCACAGCATATAGTGGAAGGGCAGATTGTGCTTCAGCTAAGACATTTACGCTTTACAACATGTCTGCTAAAGAAGAAAAGCCTTACCTGCCATGTTTGTCAAGGCAAAGAGGTTGAAGACGAAGCCTAGGGGGGACGTGAAAGACTTCACATGCAAAGGCCCTTAAGGAGCACACCAACAATATTAGGAGCTAAGTCGTCTCATGTTTTACAAAGAATATTCTAGAAAGATAAGGTGACATGTCAGTTCTGCTGTAATGTGAAAACATTCTGCATGTAGTATTTTATTAAAGCACATGATAGCATTCCGGTAGATATTCAATGCTTAAGTATAGATAACAGGCATTTAACTAGTGTTTATCAATTATGGACATTGGAGGTGACCATTGATTAGACACAACTAATACTTATGAGCAGGAGCATAGCTTAATGTATTACTGTACTTTCAAAACACCGGTATGCTTTTGAAATATCCTTGGACAATAAGCAAGTTAGCAATCATAGCTTATTACCACTGCACTTTTTTTTATCTATGACAGCTGTCATTGGTGACTCAGGCCAGTGAAAACTTGTGCTCACATTTAACTTGTCTTCAATCTGTACTGTGTAGTGTTAAAAGACTTAATAGAAGATCAGAAATCAAAGTCAATAGGGATCCCTCATAGATGTGCATTCTGCTTTCTACAACTGGCTGTGTAGAACAGTGGTCTCCGAACAGCGTCCCTTTGCTTGCTTTTATTGGGCCCTTGAGGCACTGTTCATCCCACTGATACCAACAATGGAACAGAATTCCTACCAAAGACATCAACAAAGGGGCACTATTTCTCCCACTGACAGTAACAAAGAGGTGCTATTCCTCCTAATGACACCAACGACTGGGCACTAATCTTTCTGCTATTACCAAAGATGGGGCACTGTTTACTCCCACTGATACCAGGAACATTTTTACTCCTGATGGCCACAGTCCAGCCCCCTTAAAGTTTGAAGGACAATAAACTGACTCTTTGTTTAGAAAGTTTGGGGGACCTCTGATCTAGAATAACATATGATGGGAGATGGGCATAGCTTAGCTAAACATAAGGGTGAACTGCTTTCTTCCAGGATCTGAAGGGCTCTCTAAGGTGATTACATAAGTGCTGTGCAATAAAAAAAACTCATCACACATAGCTCCTGACCTAGGTAGAGGTAAAAGGTTGTATTTGCAAAGTTAAATAAGATAAATATAGTGAGCGCTCTTATAGCAGCAGTTGAGACACCAAAAGGTAACCTCGGTAAACCTTCAAATAAATACAGATATATAAGGGGCAGCACTAATAAATATAAATAAAAAGTATATATGTCCAATAATAAATGAAAAAGTTCATGTGGTATATCAAACGGATGATCAATTCAGCAGCAGATTTAAAATAGGCTTGTGACAGGAACCTCCCCTCTGATGTGCTATGCACGAAAGGCCTAAGGAGGAACTGACAGAGAGTGACGTCACTGCCGCCGAAGCTACGAGGAAACCCGGCGGCCATCTTTAATAGGGTCAGTGCTGCTTAACTCTGCATTAATATTGAAGTTATTGTGCAATACTACCCTGTCACTTTTTGCATTTACTGGAATTAAAGTCTTTGAAATACTACACTATGGGCACGTGTTTCTTGGCTCCTATTTGGAGCTATTAAACTTGCAGCTTACCCCCAATTGAATTTCAACATCCAGAGGAAGGGAGCCCTGTACCCAAGCTGAGCACCCATCCATCCTTAAAGGGACCTCTGGACCCAGCAGATTTCCACAATATCCCAAGACTAGATGACCAATCAGAGATGGAAGCTCACCTATATATCCCGCCTATTTAAAGAGATCCTGGTGGTTATGTATTATATGCGCATTACCTATGCGCTTCCGGTGGGTGTGCACCTTTACTATCGGTTCCTGTCACAAGCCTATTTTAAATCTGCTGCTGAATTGATCATCCGTTTGATATACTACATGAACTTTTTCATTTACTATTGGATTTATATACTTTTTATTTATATTTATTAGCGCTGCACCTTATATTTGTAAAGTTGCCTGCTGACCCCAGGTACATTGAAAGAGCTAATGTATATGAAAAGTGGTGTTATTTTTTAACTTCTATAAGCCATGGTACAAAATGTAAACCAGGACTTCAAGTACTAATAACACCTACATACAGTATACATCACTCCATGCAATGTAGTGAGCAAGCAATGTCTTTTAGCTTAATGGCCTTTTCACACAGACCCCTTCTTTTCTGACTAGCAGGGCATCAGTCTGCTGATCCCCTGCTGATCATAGCAGAGCGGGGTGGATAACAGGTCCGTGCCTGCTCAGTTTATGCAGAGAGGACATAGACAGACCCAACTTTGCTCTTCACTGTCTGTTTACACCCAGCTGCCTTCAATCTGGTTTGCCCAAACGGAAGAGGACCCAGTCCTCCTCTATTTGTTTTAATGGGCCTGATCGGACCCGGAGGTAGGCGGGTATAAGAGTACATGAGTCTGCTTACACCCACTGGTCCATAGGAATGCATAGGCCATCTGATCAGGTCCCCCTGAAAAACTGACAGGTGGACCTGATCGGATCCCCAATGTGAAAGCACCCTAACATGTGATGAAGCTGCTGTTGAAATATGGATGAACAAGGCAAGCAGTTTCAAATTAGGGTTTCAGCTGGAACGTGTATTAATCTTTGACCCTGCTACCTCTCCTACTATGGCACTGGACATGTTTCTCTAAAACTTTGAAAGCAGGTCACTAGCACTGCCCAAAGAGGCCTAAAATAACAATATGAGCTTGATAGACATCCTCTAAGTACCTCCAAATACCTAAGGCACACAGGAAATAATCCAGACCAATCCAACATTGTCCTGCACTTCTTGAAATATAACTAATGTTTTTGTGGTTTTTATTTTCCAATTTAAAAAGCAATTAAACTTATTCTTCAGAACTATGCTAATACATGATTATAATCTTACTGTTTCTTTTTGTAAGATAAGCCAATTTGTTAAAGATTGTAAAGACATACATCAATTTACGGAAGTGTTTTTGAGCCGAGGTAGATTTGTCATTCAGGAATAAGATTTTACCAGCCTTGTCTCACAACCCACTGAATGGCATGATTCATTCTTAGTAGAAAAACACGTCTTGAAAATGCTACAGAGGAGATTTTATGCTTAGTTTGACTTCAAGCCATACATAGCTGTCAAATTCTGTATGTTTTAGGATTTCTATAATGAAAAAAGGCATGGTATACATATTAATAAAGACCATGAGGGCCATAAAATACTGTGGAAATGACTAAGGATGGCAACTTAGAACAGAATTTAAAAAAGAACAGAGGAAAATGCATTTTAAAAAATGAGTTAGGTCTATCTTTAAATGTGCAAATGTATTATTGCAAATAAGATATTATATCAAAAGCAGTAGTTGACATGGCATGATAAAAATGGTATATCATATATAAAGATGTATAGCGCATATAAGACTCTAAAGCAAAAATTACTTTATTCATGCACCAGATTTATTCAAAATTTATATATTTCTATATAAAAGTTAACCTTACCTGGGCGAAAATATATTGACAAATGTATGCTGAAGTGCAGGGACCTTTTGGTGCCTTGGAGCCCATACCACAGAGCCATTTTGGAGCCTAAAGCCCTGTATACACTATAAGAAAATTGGACATACGATTGTATGATTTGCTACGAATGTGTGCATCATGATGTAACCAACAATGGTATTCAATTATGAAAATTATCGACGGACAAAGGCAAACATAGCTATGTACTAGCATAGTAGAAAGTGTAGGGTTGTTTTTTGTTTAGGAGCATGCATGTTTTTTCCTTTTTGATATTTTCTGTGTGATTACTTTACACATTGAGCAAAAATCAGACGTTGTGTTCATGTACAATAAACATTTTCTAGTTTGTACCTTCAGTTTTTTATCAATCTAAATTTTGTCAGAACCTGCTGTCGAAAGCACTATACTAATGATCAGATAATCGACCGATCGTTCCTTGGATGGACAAGTTTGTAAAATGTTTTTATCATATGTACAGCTCATTAGTACAAGCTTTACAAGGGCCTCAATTTATTGCCAAGCTGATATTAGGCCCCACCCTTTCCCAATACTAAGCCCCACCCCTTCCATTACTAAATCCTGCTTCCTTTCATTCAGCTGCCAAACAAAAGAGGTAGAAATGTCTCCGTTTGTTAAAATAATGTTTTCTTGTTCTGCAGGAATTCAGTATTTCCCTCTTTATATGGCTACAGTAAGCAACCATAGAGTTATATTGGGTCATCCTCTGAGACTGGATAAGCTGAGAATATTGCTTTGTTCAGCTCCTGTATCTGCTTATTACACAGATGCTGCCAACAGGGAAGAGAATTGCAGTGGAAGGTTGTAAATGAAGTCACGGCTTGAGGCAAGCTGCAGCTGTCTTGGTTATAGGTGTTGGGTCTTTAGTATTGTGCTCAGGTGTGCTGGGGGAAAAATGCACATTTTCTTAAACCTATCTGCCAAATGCGGAAATACCAGCTTTGGATGAACTGACCCTTAACGGTTTGGCTACAGCTCCACCCAAAGTGATTCAGAATAAATATTTTCTGAGGGTAGAAGCTGTTTGATGCTATGGCTGAGGATGGATTAATCACTTAATATTTGGCAGACATGCCTGGTTTTAATCTGCGTATGTGCTAAATATATACAGGGTTCAATGACTTTGTGTAGTTGTCATTAAATCCATTTCCTAGCAAGTTCAAGTCTTTGAATCCCTCAAGAAACCTTTGACTTCAAAAAAATGCTGCTGCAATCATACACCTATACATGGTTACAAATACTTATAGATATATATATATATAGATATAGGGCAGCACAGTGGCTAAATGGTTAGCACTTCCGCATGGCAGTACTAGGGTTGTTGGTTTGAATCCCAGCCACAGCACCACCTGCCTGGAGTTTGCATGTTCTCCCTGTGACTGTGTGGGTTTCCTCCGGGTACTCCGGTTTCCTCCCACACTCCAAAGACATGCTGGTAGGTTATTTGGCTCCTGTCTAAAAAATTGTCCCTAGTATGTGTATGTATGAATGTGAGTTAGGGACTTTAGACTGTATGCCCCTTGAGGGTTAGTGACTGATATGAATGTGCAATATATATGTATGTAAAGCGCTGCGTAAATTAGACGGCGCTATATAAGTACCTGAAATAAATAAAATATATCTGACTAAAAGGTACATGGACCCATAAAACCTATTGCACTCAAATATGCCAAAGGTACCTAGACCCATAAAACCTATTGCACTCACTTATGCCAATGTCAACTTTGCTTACTGAAGTTCTGGTGCTGCCGGTAGGGAGGTGCAAAAGGCAATATCACATGCTATGGCTAGCTAGAAAGTATATTGACCCCCATTTATGTCTATTAGGTGGTTTTCATTTTAGATGTTCAGATTTCATTCAAAATTATTAACTGCATTTTAGATTGTAATTCAAGCTGTCTTTCCATGAGCATGCTGTAATCCCTACACATTCAAACTGGGAAGAAACAGGTAGAACTGTAAGCCTATCAGAAAGTACTGCAATGCACAGTGCTATGATTCTAGCTAACAAAGCTTGCTAATTGGAGAAGAGAGCACAGAGATAACTTACTTAGGCAGCTGCAGCTTCTTTGCCATCCAATTACAGTCTTGACCAAGCCATATTGCTTTGACTGCAGTGGTGAAAACCAAATGGCGGGAACATTGTATAGTGTGTCTGGATTGGAAAACCAGCTGGACAGAGTTATACTTTTATGACTGGTGAGACAATTCACAAATATTTATTTCAATTCAAGTGTACTTGTACTGTAAAGAACTGTTGTTGGTATTTGGAGAACCAAGATCCTAGGTTTTGGGCAGGGCCATCTTAATGCATGGGCACCCCTGGGCACTACCCAGGTGCATGGGTGCAGTATGATAATCTTGCATCACATCATACTTGCCAACTGTCAAGGATTTGCAGGGATAGTCATGCTTTTTACTACGTTGCCCTGATGGCTGTGTTCTGGGTAGTATCCCACAATCTGGGCTATGGGGACAAAAGCAGCCTGTCATCTCCCCCCTGTACTACACCCTCCTGTCCCATGCCCTTTGTACTGATTAGTCTTTGATTTTTGGCATGTTTTCTTATTGTTTAAAACTGATTTTTATTGAAAGTACTGATAAATATATGTTTAATTCTATCACCTATTTATACTTACATTTTCGATTGCGGCTGGTAGGGACCCAAGTGAATTACCTTGCCCGGGGGCCCATGATGCTATCGAGATGACCATGGTTTTGTACTGTACAGTTCAGTTGGTAGTTTAGCAAATGTAATGTTGCCACAACTCCTCTTGATTATAGAAATTATATATATATATATATATATATATATACATACACACTGTGGCAGTGCGGTGTCCTGCCACGGTCAAAATCAAGCTGAAAACCCTGGATTCTCAACTAGGCAGGTTGAGGGGCTCCAGAGAGTTGATGTATTGCAGAGGAAACTGGCTTTTCGGTTTCCTCATTTATTCATTAAGTCTGTTTTGGGATCTGGAGCCTGGAGATTTCAAAGAGATCTGGGAGGGATGAAATCTCCAATCCGGGGTCCGTGTTTTGAGAACCCCCAGCACACTGATTGTACAGGTGGGTGCAGGGCTTTTTGTAGAGGCCTAACCATGGTTCTGGGCTCCACCAAGGCAGAGACCTCCTGTCTGCTGGGGTGGAGCCCAGAACCATGGTTAGGCCTCTACAAAAAGCCCTGCACCCACCTGTACAATCAGTGTGCTGGGGGTTCTCAAAACACGGACCCCGGATTGGAGATTTCATCCCTCCCAGATCTCTTTGAAATCTCCAGGCTCCAGATCCCAAAACAGACTTAATGAATAAATGAGGAAACCGAAAAGCCAGTTTCCTCTGCAATACATCAACTCTCTGGAGCCCCTCAACCTGCCTAGTTGAGAATCCAGGGTTTTCAGCTTGATTTTGACCGTGGCAGGACACCGCACTGCCACAGTGTATATATATATATATATATATATATATATATAATGATACTAAGGTGTTTACACTAGTTAATAACCCTTTTAATATACGTGTCTATATGTGTCTCAATGACTATAGAATGCACTACTGTATTCAAGCTGCAGCTCTTTTAATATCTGTATGTATCTATATTTGAAATGCCAGATTGAATAATTAAAGATGGCAGATGTACAGAAAGTAGGCAGATGAATGATTTATTGTGGACCTCATTATATTTTTACATGAAACGAGAAAGTAGTGCACCCATCCACCTTACCAAATCACAATAATATTTGGAACTAGTACCTTTTTGTGGCCAAGAACATAACACTGTGGTTCCCCAGCTATCAGTTTCTGTAGTCTTGATCACATGATAAAAAATGCTGCCCCATGTAAATATGTTGCAAATAATTAAACATTATATAACAGATGTTTAATATAAAATGATGTATTGATACAATTGTTTACAGTAAGCTGATTTCATTTACACTTATATCTAAAAATAACCTTTAAGAGACTAGGGTTCCTCTTTAAGCTGGGATAGTGATATCAGTATGAGTGACTCTGCCTGAGGTCAGGCCAAAATGAAGATAATAATAATTTTTAAAAAAGTATCTCTATCAACACAGAGCTATCATCTCTCCCTAGCAACCCTAACACTGACAATATGGCTTCTGTGAGCCCACCCTTTTAAAGAAGAGGCGGGTTATACATTTCTTAAAATGGTTGACTCATATGACCTGGAGCATTATAAGTTGGCATTTATTTCTGGAGGTGAACTTGCAAAGTTTTTGGCCAAAAGTTTTCAATGCGCATACTTTGTGAATCCTGGGGATTTGTGGTGAACTCAAAACTCATCCCTATTCATTTTATCAACTTTAGTCTAGAACAGTGGTCTCCAAACTGCTCTGCTTACCTTTATCCAGCCCATGGGGCACCGTTACTCCCACTGATATGAGGCACTATTCCTCCCACTGACACCAATGATGGGGCACTATTCATGTTGTAAAGCGCTGTACAAACTGTTGGCGCTATATAATGATATTCCTCCCCCAACAGCAGTAATGGGGCATAATTTACCCTACTGATATAAAAGATTGGGCCCTGTTCCTCCTATCAATACCAATGATGGGACACTATTCATCCTACTGACCACAGGCACTATGAATTTTTCTTTACTCCCACTGACCACCAAGCCTGAGATATTGTCTACTCCCACTGATGCCGGGGTATTTTCTACACATACTAACCACAGTTCACCCCCCCCCCCCCCCCAAAAAAAAAAAAAAAATCTGAAGGATAGTACACTGGCCCTTTCTTTATAAAGTTTGGAGACCTTGGGGCTAGAGATTTGTTTTAAAACACTATATAAAATAAAGCTCATATAAAGCCTGAGACTAATATTAAAAATGCTCTCTAAGTAAAAATATAAAAATAAGCCCTGAAGTGAATATAGTGAGCACAGTCTATTAGTTCATATTATTCATTCAGACGCTGGGGTTAGTTTACAAAGATGGACACACAGAGTTTCCCTCCTTGCTTCTGGCTGGTGATAATTGCAAGGTTCTAGGAGTTGTCTGCTGAGGAAAGCATAAAATGGAACCATTTAAGGTGAAGGTGGAAATAAAAATGCAGATTCATGAGAAACTGTAGCTAAATATCCATGTGCAAATTATCATGGGGAAAAGTATAAATACACTCATAAATCATACATCTTAGTGAATTGACCCTAATGTTGTAGCTACCAGTCCACCCCACTCACTTTGGGAATTATTCTTCTGCTTCACAATAAAGAATTCTCAGATCAGCAGATTACTGACAAAGATACCTACCACAAGCTTCTTGCTCTCTCTCATTTACAGAAGGCCTGATAACAACAAATAATTGTAAATAATAAGCTGGTGATATCAAAGGCTGCAGGAAGTATACTCACAGTGACCCTGTGAGATGCTTCCTGCACTCTTGTTGCATCAGAAAACAGCTCATATTAACAATCATATCATTTATAGGGGATTACTGATTGATATGACTTGACACCTTGCATTGCTCTTTAAATTCTCACAATCTTATTGTGACTGCGTTTTTTTCACCACTAACCACAGACAGCTATAACCACATACCACAATCTGCCAGAAAGGCTATGAACTGAGACATGACCATTAAAAACATTTGTAGATAATGTACAGGCTTTCTAACCATACATACTGTATTCATTAAAGTGTGAATGTCCCATCAACTGGCTGGAGAATTTTGAGTGTTTTCCAAAAAAAAGTTTTTTTTCTTTTTGCAAATGTCTACCTTAAAAGAGTAATTCTACTTTTTTGTTAAGAAAAACAATGTCTTCTGGGTGATCTACGTACATTGCAAGGATTTTTAACAAACTTTCTGTTTCTGCTCTGAAGAATGTCTTTGATGTCTTTTGGATACAGAATCTGACTGGGAGTGACGTTTCCATTATTGATCAGCCCATGCACCTGCAGAACTCTATTGAGAAACATTGATGGGTCGGCGTCTCTTTAGAAGTGATTAACACTTCAGGTGCATCTCCCCAAAAAATTAATCTGGCTAGTGTCTTAGTGCAGATTTCTGGGAAAATCAGTGAGCCAATCACACATGCAAGAATTTACCTTTCTGGAGGCATTCCATAGCACCAATAGTGTACAGAAAACTTACAGGAGCCATATTGTATTAAATGTTACAGAAAATTATAGAGTTGTAATTTACAATATGACTTGTGTTGCAGTTTTACATGCTATATTATTTTTTCCCATGAAATAGAGTTACCTTTTAAACAGCACTTAGTTTGAATAAGTCATAGGAAGATTATGACACATGTTAGCAAGTGCTTAAAGATTTACAAGTATCCTTTCTCATTACATTTACTGTCTTCTTGCAAAAGCTAACATTACCGGTGTTCATCCTCAGGACAGCTCTAATTCACCTGTAAAATGAACATTGGCTGTACTACAGATTTGGTGCAGAGCAGTGCTGTATAATTAACATCAAATGAAGGACGGTGCTACATAAAAGATAAAGGATAGTGTAGAGTACTACATATCAGATACAGGGCAATGTAGAGTACTACATATCAGATACAGGGCAATGTAGAGTACTACATATCAGATACAGGGCTGTGCTGAGTACTACAGTTAGGTCCATATATATTTGGACACAGGCACAATTTTCATACGATTAGCTCTGTATGCCACCAGAATACATTAAAACAAAACAACCCAAATGAATTTGAAGCACAGACTTTCAGCTTTAATTCAAGGAGTTGAACATAAATATCAAGTACAAATGTTAGGAACTGCAGCCATTTTTATACACAGTCCCTCCATTTTCAGGGGCTCAAATGTAATTGGACAAATGAATATAATCATAAATAAAATGTTCATTTTTAATATTTTGTTGAGAATCCTTTACTGGCCATAACTGCATGAAGTCTAGAACCCATAGACATTACCAAAGACTGGGTTTTCTTCTTTCTGATGCTTTGCTGGGCTCTAACTGCAGCTGTCTTCAGTTGCTTTTTGTTTGTGGTTCATTCTGCCTTTAGTTTTGTCGTCAGCAAGTGAAATGCATGCTCAATTGGGTTGAGATCAGGTGATTGACTCTGCCATTGCAGAATATTCCACTTCTTTTCCTTCAAAAGCTCCTGGGTTGCTTTGCAGTGTGTTTTGGATCATTGTCCATTTGTACTGTGAAGCGCCATCCAATCAACTTTGCTGCATTTGGCTGAATCTGGGGTGACAGTATATCTCTAAATACTGCAGAACTCATCCGGTTGCTTCTGTCACATCATCAATAAACACCAATGACCCAGTGCCACTGGAAGCCATGCTTGCCCATGCCATCACACTGCCTCCACCATGGTTTACAGATGACATTGTGTGCTTTGGATCATCAGCTCTTTGGAACACTTTTTTTGTTCCTGTCATTCTGGTACAGATTAATCTTAGTTTCATCCATCCAAAGAATGATTTTCCAGAACTGGTCTGGCTTTTCTAGATGTTTTTTGGCAAAGTCTAATCTGGCTTTTCTATTCTTCAGGCTTCTGAATGGTTTGCACCTTGTGATGAACCCTCTGTATTTGCTCTCATGAAATCTTCTCTTGATTGTAGACTTTGACACCTCCTTGAGAGTGTCCTTCACCTGTCTGGATGTTGTGAATGGGGTTTTCTTTACCATAGAGGTCCATGCCTTTTTACATTGCTGAGCTCACCAGTGCGTTCTTCTTTCCTCAGAATATACCAAACTGTTGATCTGGCCACTCTTAATGTTGCTACTATCTCTCTGATGGATTTGTTTAGTTTTTGAAGCTTTACAATGGCCTGTTTCACTTGCATGGGCAGCTCCATTGAATGCATGATGTAGGTTCACAGCAATAGATTCCAAATGCAAATACCACACTTAGAACCAACTCCAGACCTTTTACCTGCTTAATTGATGAAGAAATAATGAAAGAGTAGCCCACACTTGGCCATGAAACAGCTTTTGATTAAATTGTGCAATTACTTCTAAAATTGGACCTAACTGTATACATCTAATGGGAGAGAGTAGAATGCTGCAATCTACACATGTGGTGCAGGGTAGTGCTGAGTACTATGCATCTGGAGAGGAGTGTTGAGCACTACTTTACCACAATAGGTAATCAGCCAAATGATCAGACAGGGATTAACTGTAACTTGCAATTTACTAAACAGATGCATACTTAGAAGTCATATTGTGAAACAGGTTCAGGATGGCAAAACATGAATACGCTACAGAACAATGAAAGCTGCACAGACATGGACTTTTTACAGCAGGGGTGCTCAACATGTGGCCCTCGGAGCCCTCTCATGTGGCCCTCAACCTCAAAGCAGGGAAGCATATTTCTATTATATTCTGCAGGTTTGGAGTGCTTTCAGAAAGTTCACCATGCTTGCAAAATATAATAAAACGTCTATGGCAAAGCACAGCCATAGCTGCACCTGTGGTGTAAATAAATCACAGCACATCAGTGTGAAAACAGCCTTATAGGGGGGCTCAAGACAGTAAGGGCTTGTTTACATTTGTGCTTTGGAGGGGGAAAAAACCCAATAGTTGAGATTTTTTTTTACCACCACCGACCAACCATTTGTGTAGTGTCAGGGGTCGCAATGGTGACCATGCCCCATACTCCAGGGGGCCCATGCAGCCTCCCTGTCACATTCTGTTCTACACTAGTAGAAGGGGTGGCTGGGATGGCACATAAGGAACTGATCATCTCAATTTTACTCCTGCAACCACTGAAATTTCGCTTCTCGTTTCCACAGGCATTCAGCTGCTGCAGGAGGAAAATGTTCATTATGCTATTCAAAATATAAAAATCAGAAATTCTGGACCATTTCATTTCATTGAGGCCCATCACCGTCACTATATCACTTAAGTGGCCACACGCTTCAAAAGGTTGAGCACCCCTGCTTTACAGCATACTCTCTGTGGCTACATAGCATAGTCTCTAAAACTCTATAACAACAGAGAGTCTAGTTGAGAACCACCGCTTCAGTAATACAGCTTATAAATCAGCTACTTGTGGTTAACAGCATCCCTCCCAGTGAAGTCCAGTGTATCTCTGGTAACATAGGTGAACAGCTGGAGGGATCAAAGGCCAAAGAGCAAATGGTCACCCCACTGGAACTGGAGAACTCTTGTGGCAATCAGGGAGAGGTTCTCAACAGTATCTTGGTCTTCTGGAGAAGCTGCTTCCTTTTGGGCTCCTGCCTGGTTACTCACATGCCGGTTCAAGAAGTGGAGGACCTCTCACCTGTCTGCAGATCACTTGCCCAGCTACCTCTGCCACAGCAGGCATGGCCTCTTTGAGCTGCTGAGGGAGGGAAGCCAAGGACTTTTAGAATCCTTAGGCATGTCTAGGAACCCAAAGGGTTGTGGGAAAAAGAGTTATAAGGGTCTGCATCTAAGCATGGTGAGTAAATGAGTAGTCTGCTACACTACACAAAGGATACAGAGCAGTGCTGAATACTTCACATCCTGTGTAGTGATAAAAACTGCACCTCCAGTAAGAGGCAGTGCTGAAAACTACACATGTAATGTAGAGCAGTGTTAAATACACAAATCCAGTACAGGGCATTGCTGGGTACTACACATCCAATTCAGGACAGTGCTAAGGTACAAAATATGGAACACAGAAATTCACCTCTACACAGAGTGTACCCACAAAATTTTCTCATGGTAATTGCTTTTTGGCGGTGAATGTAAACCTCAGACATGAAAAGCGAACAACGAATGTCCCTCTATAGTATGTACTTGTTTCAATTAAGAGCACTAAGTGCCATTTCTATCTTCTGCCTAGTTCCATTGCCATCAGCATGAATCTCTTCTGACAAGTTTTCCTGACACCAAGAGAAAAATGGTGACAGGGGAGGGACCTTCAGCAGATTGAAAGCCTCAGCTCTGTTCCTGTGAGCTGTGTGAAGGGAGGGGATGTCTCTTCCCTCCAATCAGCTCTCAGAACTCTCCTCACTGAGCTCTGCAGTGCGTAATTTCAGCTTCCTGCCCCTTTTTCTAACAGCTCATACAAGCTTTAAAAATTCAGCACTTTAAATGGCTGTAGAAAAGAGAAAACTGCAGATAAATAGGTACAACGTATGTAAGAGGATCTGTTTCATCCCTGAGTATCACAGGAAGTCAGTCACTTCATTGGGGACATGGAAGAGTTTGCAACCACTTTAAATGGTAATTGTGATTATAAATTAATGACCTCTGTATGTTTATTGTAATCCATGGCAACCAATCTAAATATCTTTTTATATATCTGACAGCAGCAAGGGGAAATGTTATTGGTTATCACATTTTGCACATTGACAATGATTTTGAGTTTTTATATGTGCAAATCTGAATTTATCTTAAAACATATTTTTACACATAGATATGTTACTGATCCATGTGTAAAAAAGACAGCAATAAAGAAAAATCATCGCTGCAAAATAAATTGTTCTTTTAGTGTTCCTATTTCACTAAATTCAGGAAAAGTGACAACCTGCTGCTAGGGGTAGCTGCAGTATAAACATTGCCATTGCTCTGTACTGCCTTATCAAACAAGCCCTTAAAAGTGTATTCAATGTCTTACCAATTTCTAGGTACAGTTGAAGAATTACAGTTGATGGGAAAATATCAGCTTCACCTAATTCAGAGAAAATCGGTTTGCTCATCTCTAGTTGTATTTTTGCTGACAGAAATAGATTTAAAATGGATAGCACAGGCAGGTTGACGTGTATAGAGATAAGGCAAACAGTCAGCAGAAAGGCACATTAAAAGAAGGACATTATCTGAACTAATATTTAATGCAAACCTTTCCTTTGCCATTGTTTACTGAAACACCTTCCCGATAAGAAGGCTTTTCATATTCAGCACACAATAACTGTGCCACAGTTCATCCCTCTGAGACTCTGTTATTTCTCCATTGGGTATTGGCATCCTGATTCTTATACAACATCAAAGCTTAGCTCCCAACATTCCCTTGTATAGAGGGATGGTCCTTCATTTGGAGCCAAATCCATCTGTCCCTATTTCCTCCTAAGCTGCCTCTCTTTTGTCATTTGATGTATAGACCTCTATAAGGAATGTACTATTTCAAGCCTAACTTTGGGCACAAAATTCGGAGTTAAATGCTTGTTTTGTCCAGAGGGTAGAGTGAGAGGCTGCATTACTTATTATTTTTATTATTATACAGGATTGATATAGTGCCAACAGTTTGCACAGTCCTTTATAATATAAAGAGAAACAGTAAAGTTGAAATACTTTCAATACAAGAGGGATAGAAGGGCCCTGGTCATGAGAGCTTACAATGACTTCCCACTCTCCAAAAGTTCTGGAGTGTGGATGGTCCTTCTATGTAATCATGTACAATGCAGGGCTAGTAGCCTTGTACATAAACATTTATCCTTGCCATGGCCCAGTGTATCCTGCAAGGCCCAGTCATGTTGGTTTTCCACTTAGTTTCACTTTCACCTACAGACCTAACTCTTGACTAGTCTTTCTCAACCTTTTCAACAAAGAGGAACCATTGAAATACCTTTCCAGTCTCAGGGAACACCTACTAAAAATGATTATATCTACAACTCATTATACATTAGTGTGATGGTCAGTGGGAAGAATGCTCCTTACACTTGTGGTCATTGGGAAGAATTACCCCCTTACAGATAGCTAAAAAGATCAATGGTGTCAGAGAGAACTTACTATATCAAAGGCAGCAATTGCTCATTGCTCAAGGAAGCCCTAGCAACATCTGGAGAACCCCTAGGGTTCCATGGAACCCTGGTTGAGAAATTCTGCTGTAGACTATGGTCTCCCCATGTGACAGGGCAGATTATTGTCCCAGAGCTTTAACATGGAGTGAGATGTTCCTCTCTCCCTCTGGCCAGAGCTTTGGGGACCAAATCCAGCATTGGAGCACTAAAATGTTAAGTCCCACAAACCCAGGTGTAAGTTCCTAAATGGTGGCCCAAGTGGTAATACTGTTCCTTTAAATAGTGTGCAGAGGATACAGCCAGCGGCCTCTTACCAACACACAGGACAACTGTCAGGAACCGCCTGGCGGTACCTCTAGCAGTCCACAGGACAGGATTCCCCAGAGCGCGGAGTCTAAGTCCCAGTCTGCTTGTTCACCAGGGCCCCTGATGGTGGGGATGGACTTGGAGCAGACAATGACCAGGTCGCGGCCCCTGAGTACACCTGCCTGTGGTAGAGGGATCCGCCAGAGGTGTATACAGGTAGAGAGCCTGACGTGAAGAGGCGGAAGGCTGGAGCAGGGATGACTGGATCTGTGCAGGATGGATGGATAGCAGAGTAATGAGTGTGGTCAGATGGGCCAGATCGGTAACAGTGGGGTCAGCGTAGTACAAGGCAGCAGGCAAAGAGTAGTCAGGTCACTTGCCGGGTTTGGTAACAGGAGTTCAGATCAAATAGGGATATCCAGGAGAGAAGTCAAACGAGCCAGGGGTCAGAGCAGGAGAAGTCAGCAGAGGTCAGGATCAGGCAGGGTCAGCAACAAGTCACAACAGCAGGAACAGGAACACAAGATGAATAGACCATACGGCAATGAGAGTCTGTGCAGGGCAGGTTTAAATAGTGCGCCCTGACCTGTCATTGGTGCCAGGCGAGCGTCCGCGATCGCGAGTGTGCATGCGCAGCCGACGCCGCCAAGGTCCTAGTGCCCGCCGGCTAGAATGGATCGGTGTTCTGCACATGCACAGACCCGCTTGTCGCCGTGATCCCTGACAGCAACAACTTGACTCTCTCTGTCTGGAGTTAAGCATTGCCAGGTGCCGTGAGGTCCTCCCCACAACCAATGGTGACACCAGACTTGACACTGACATTTCCACAGACCAGAATATGTCAGCGACTCTAGCTCTCTGCATCCTCGACACTGTAGGAAATCACCTCATCAGTAGCCTGCTGCACAGTGTTAACTCTACCAGGTCCTCCCAGCTACTGTGCCAAGCCCAGGAACAGTCCGTCCTTATCCTCCTCTGCAAAGCTTTAATAAAGATAGGATCTGTAGTTCAAGAACAAAATTCAGCACAAACCCAGTTTATATGGGGACTACATCTCTCACTAGTCCTTGCTACTTCCAGCAGGCTTTGTCCTCCCCCAGGGTGCATAACA
This sequence comes from Staurois parvus, assembly GCF_062004578.1. Lineage (NCBI taxonomy): Eukaryota > Metazoa > Chordata > Amphibia > Anura > Ranidae > Staurois > Staurois parvus. The sequence goes on from NW_028318102.1 coordinate 4,654,352, forward strand.
TTACATTAAAGCTTCCTCTGTTCTTCCAGGCAACCAGTGGGGCTTTCCTCCAGTGCTCTCTCTCTGTGTGGCTGCACACAGCCCTGGAAATGCTCAGTGCTTTATCTGTCTCTCCATTTCTCCCCTCACTGGCAGGTAAGGAGAGGAGGAACAACCGCAGCACTGGCTGTATGTGAGCAGCTGCAGCATGTGTACCACTGCCAGTGACAGCCTGGTCTGTGCAGCTGTAGTCCAGAGCATTTCTTGGACAGGGGGCTACATACCTAATATTATTTATAGTCATTACAGATGTATATTTTACAGTATTTGTAGTAATGAGAATGCATAGCGGTTCTTTTTCACTTATTTGCTACATGCACTGTATATTGACTTGTCAGTACATTACAGTGACTTCAATGTATACAAAAGGTGTGTTATGTGCATTATAGCCTGTGTTCCCCATAGAAGGGAATAGTGGCAGTTATGTTCATTTGTAGAACAATCTGCATTGTATGCATACACACAAGTGTATTGGCTGATGCATAATAAAGTGCATGTTAACATTACCAATAATTTTTTGTTATCTCTTCCTTTTGTTTGGTCTGTTAAAAATACCATTGAAAGCATTTTATTATATCTGTTAAACAAATGCAAAAAAAAATTGAATCTTGTGAGCTGATATCTTCTTGTAATTTCTGTCTCTGCACTGTTATCAGGTAGCATTTTTCTCTGCTATCTTTGCAGACTACAAAACACTTCCCACACCCTCCTTGTACTAGGGTCACAATGTGGCTCAAAATGGGTTCCTTGCTGTAAAAGCCAGTTATAGACTGGGCAGTGGCTATTTTTTGTTCTCAGAATGGTTGTCACCCTAAGACAGGAAGTGTGTTATAGGTAGAATTACCAGGTTAAAATAAAGTAAAAAATGTTTAAAAAAAATTAAATAAAACAAAAAACACACATGCTTCCACCACAACTAATGGCCAATAGGCTGCAGGACGATCAACTTTCATTCTTGGGTTTAGATATGCTTTAACCCTTAGTGACAAAAAAATTCTTTATGATGTTTCATTTATTTACATGCACTTATATAGCACCAAGATGCTATGGAGCACTTCACAGGGTATATAGGACATTCCCATCATTTGCAGCTTCACGGCATTTTACAGTCTGATATCCCTCCCACACCCCCACATACACTGAAGGGACTATTTGATCAGAGGCTCATTAAACTACCAATAGACTTTTAAGTTGGAAAGAGCACGTTTAGACTCTAACTAATGCTGGCCATACACTAAAAAGATTTACATAGTTACATAGTTAGTCTGGCTGAAAAAAGACAAAAGTCCATCCAGTTCAACCATAGAAAAAAAAAAGTTATAATGCTATACCCACAGTTGATTCAGAGGAAGGCAAAAAAAACAGCAAAGCATGATCCAATTTGCTCCTGCTGGGAAAAAAAAATTCCTTCCTGATCCCCCGAGAGACAATTGGATATTCCCTGGATTTATTTTGTTCAGCCTGAGGACTAAAGGAAAGAAATCCAACATATTCCTCCATCCACACTAAACAGCATGGATTATTGGCATCCCCTGCTGGGCTTGGCTGTTAAGGTACTCTGACAACACCGGCTGTCAGAATACCCCAAAAAAAGGACTCCAGCTAATAGGTTCGGTCAACAGTTTAACAAACTACTTTAACTAAAGTCAATTGATCAATCAACCTTTGTCATATGGAACTGTGTTGGCATGACCATACACTGCTAGAGTTCTGGTTGAGCCAGCAGGAGTCAGCCAGCATTCAAGTTGTGTATGGCTAGCTCAAAGCCCAACTCTGGGAAACTTAAAAATGATCCCTTGTAGAGTAGCTGCTCCTGCACTGTAAGGGTTAATTGCTCGTATTAGTCTAGAAAACTTGCTATATTAGATTTACTTACCCTACCCAATGCTGCTAGACTGGTCCTCAAAGCATTTTCACCCCTACACTCCCGCGGTCTAGGGACTTGACATTGTGCAGTGCAGGGTCCATATCCTTGGAATGAACGTGATGGTGCAGAGGGATAGTCCCTCGCTGGAGCGTGGGGAAGAGCCATCTGCCATGGAAAAAAAAGGATAAGGTAGTTTAAGGTGCTTCTCCTGTCCTTTGCACCAAAAGAGTAGTTAACGCTTGCAGTGCAGGTGTGGCCCTACTGCAAGAGACCATTTTTAAATTTCCCGGAGTTGGGCTTTAAGGCTTTCATTAGATATTTGTGATCACTTTTATGGATGTTGGAAAAAGCTGCCTTGTTGGTTGAAGCAGCTTTGCATAGGGGGTTAATCATCTCCCTCTCCTTGCAAATGAATTCATTAATGTATTTCTGTGCCGTGTGCATCGTGACCTATGCGAACATCTCTGCAAACTAGTGTGTGACCGATTTCTCTCATCCCGACTCGGTAGCAAATTCATTTCACAAACGACGGCTCTAGAAAATACAATTACCTAAGATACACAATGAGAAAAACATACACTCCGAATGTGAATTGCGCCCTGCGCGTCTAGTGTGGGAGGACTGAAATTCATCTGCAGAGATTTGTATTTTAATCAGGAGCGTTAGATAAAATCAGAGCATGCAGACAATATGGAAATGTGATGAAAATTGGCGATATGGCGGATTAGACTTCGAACACTGGGCTGAGACATCTTGCAGACTAGGAAGGTGTAATGTGGAATGGAAGATGTGCTGTGAGATGAATGAAAAGTGTTATCTCTCTTCTGCTTTGCTGGCTACAGATCTCTGCAGTATCTCCACAGGACACACCTCCGGTGCAGTGCAGACTGGGAGCAGCTGTTTGAATAAATGTGTCATGAATACGGGCATCATACTTTACATTCACATATGAATGTACTGTACGCTCTATTTAACCTTATTAACACATTATGAAGCATTCCAAAAGGCTGATCCTCGGTACTCATAAATATTACTTAGTTTGCTGCAGATGATAAGCAGAAGCAGCCATAGAAATTAGATCCAACTGCAGTTTTATTTTCTGTATCTTCCCTTTTTTTAAGCATAGCTCATATTAAAGCGATATTACACCCTCAATTTTTTAAAACAATTTCAGCAACTGATTTAATAATTTAATGAGAGTGCAATTTGTTTGGCTTTTAGTCCTTGCCTATGTTCCTGATTAAGATGGTGCCATGATTACTGTCCCAGGTTTCCAGCTTCAGGGTGGCTCTTTTCTTTTGCAGTGTCCAATGAAGCCACACTTGTATGCAGGGATTAGAGTTGTGTCTCTCTACACCAGCTTTTCTCAAAATTTTCAACACAGAGGGACCTTTAAAACAACTTTCCAGACTCAAGGAACCCCTGCTAAAAGTTGCTATATCTACAACTCATGATATATGAACGTGATGGTTAGAGGGAAAAATGCTCCTTACTCTTGTAGTTGTTGGGAAGAATTACCCCTTACAGATAGCTAAAACAATCAATGGTGTCAGTGGAAACTTATTTGAGACACAGAAATTGCTCCAACCTCTGGAGGAACCCTAGTTGAGAAACCCTGCTCAAAGAACCCCTAGAAACCTCTAGAGAAACCCTAAGGTTCTGTGTAATCCTGGTTTGTAAACATTTCTCAAGGAATTCTTAGCAGCTTCTCGAGGAACTCTAAGGTTACATGGAACCCTGGTTGAGAAACCTGATCGGCACTGTGTAGACACATGAAGGCAGGACCTGGTCAAGGTACCTGCTCTGGAAGGACCACACGCACACTGGGTCTTAGCACTGTAGCAGTTTTATAGTAACAGCTCAGAATTGTAACACTTACAATGGGCATGGCGTGGCACACTGGAGAGCAAGATAGTGTCAGTATAGACCACTTGATATGGGTTACTGTAATGTTTTTGGAGGATGGTCTCTGCTGGAGGGGTGGCAGTATTCATTATAACCACACCACACTACACTAGCCCATGGTAGTATTTTCAGAAGGTTCTTCAGCACCAAGCAGTGTCCCTCACCCCTTACTCACCAGGAACCTTTTCCTGTGCTAAGCACTATCCCTATCTGGCAGTCTCTCCCTAACCTACCACTCATTCCAAATATGATGGAATGATGCAGGATTCATTATTTATACAATCCTGCAGGTATGTAGGCCTTCAGATTTGTGTGCATTTACGTATACACGTGTACTGCCATAAACTGCCACTGATTTGTACAATATGATTGGTGGTGCCTGTATGGTGAACCTGTAGTCCTTCGAGGTTAAAATATGGCTTTTATTGTACTCTAGGCAGCCTTGTACATAATCTATATTATTTTTTTTCTTTTTGCTTTTGGCTAGTGTATTTTTTTTTTTGGGGGGGGGGGGGGGGGTTAAACAGACTTCAGTGGGTTCATTACTTTCTGAGTCACAGACCTTAAACAAGTATACAGGTCAGGAGTTAATCTGTTATCCTGATTTCTAGTCTGCATGCTTGTTACAGGTCAGTGATTCAGAAAGGATTGAAGTGAAAGACATCCAGTCAACTAGAATTCTTTGAAGGAGGGCAGCAACCAAAGCTGCTTTTTTTCTCTCACTACATGTCTCCTTTAAGAGTGTGGGCTACTTTTCTAAGTATGTCCAAATGTGCTCATACCTTTGTTTTAAGCTCTGTATATATAGCATTGAAATAAATAGGTCATCAAAGTATTGGAGAAGTAGAAACAGAAAGTAGCTCCTATTGAAACTATTTACTTAGTGCAGGTATTTATATAGTGCCAACAATTCATACAGCGCTTTAGATATATTGTAAATTCTCATTAGTCCCTGCCTTCCAGCTTACAATCTAAGGTCCCTATCTCACATGTCCACTAAAACTGGCCATACATGGATCAAAATTTGGTCAGTTCAGCAGAGACAGGCCAAATTTCGTTACATGTATGGGCACTATAGTTATACAGAAGTCAATTTACCGATCAACTTCTGTACAACTGTTCTTTTGGGTTTTCCCTGTGTGATCAGCACAGCAGGCTATAGCTGGCAGTGCTGAACAGTGTATTCTGATTACAGTGGGAAACGCTGTCAGAATACAATAGCTAAGCTGGAGAATTCCCCCATTTACCTCAAATGTGTGAATGGGAGAACTGAGTCTGTATTTTTTTCATTCAACCCACTGGTTGAACAAAAAAAAAAGTGACTCATGTATGGGCTGTCTTACATGTATTAGATCCAATTTACCTACCAACATATCTGATGTGTGGGAGGAAACCCATGCAAGCACAAGGAGAACATACAAATTCCAACCAGGTGGTGACATGGTTGGTATCATTGCTTTTGTATTGCCTATTGATTATTAAATCATTGCTGTACTCAGCTATCATATGTTTGACTTTTTTAGCCATCATACTTTGATATTATGTTTGCATATATCTTTCAGCCAATTAGAATATTCAAATACATAAAAAGGAATTAATTTGAGGGTGAAGGCTAACTACCTTACGTAGTTAGAGATAATACCACTAGTGAGGAGTTGCAAACACCATAAAGGACACCTTCTTGCTATGTCCCAGACAGTAACAGATTATCTACTAATCCATAAATGTGACTGTACTTGATTCAAGTGGACTGTTCTCCGCACCTGTCTGAGTAAATAACTATGCATGCAGCAACAAGATTTGATCTGTCAAATTGCACAAAGGCCAATTCATGATATCAACAAGGTATACATATGCAACTATACAGATATTGATAAGCACCAACTCTCCAGTGCCTCAAGGGTTGGGGATGCCAGGAAGAGGCCAGGGATTTCAGTGTGCTGATAGTCTGTAAATAAATTCTCAGTGGTGCAGCCCTCCTTAGACTGGGAAATCATCAAAACTGGAAAAGAAGCACACAGGTGGTGCAAACACCTAGCGCATTATCCAAGGTTTATTTTGAAAGAAAAAAGACAAACAACATACAAAATGAAGAGAATGTAAAAGCCTAAATGCTTCAATGATGGCTTACAATGATGGCAAAGTGTCCGACTGGTGGTACGGTCAGCCTGTTGATGCATTTCGGGGATGAGTCCTCTTCCTCAAAGTATGCTTTTTGTCTTTTTTCTTTCAAAATAAACATTGGATAATGTGCTAGGTGTTTGTGCCTCCTATACAGATATTGAGGTCCAAGTATATAGTCTCTTCAGCGCTGTAGTTCAGTTTAGTACTTCTCGATGGCAGAACCTCCAGAGTTTCATTTTCATTGTAACTACTTTGGCTACAGAAAATATTAGAACTTTTTAAACTTAAATCCTTTATTGGATAATAGCAAGGTGACAATATAGGGTAAGAGACTTTGCAGGGTGGAGTTAAAATTGAACTCCAGGCAGATAGAAGAACATGTCATGTCTATTTATTGTTACATATGACTCATGTACATCCTTGACATCCTTGTCATAATGTCAACTGCTGTCACCACCGGCACAGCAGCAACCAGCCTGAGTAGGGAAGATGTACTAGGAGTCTGAGCAGAGCTGATGACTTGCTTGCTGTTCCTTAAAGCATATCTAAAACCAAAACATATAGTAATATATATAATATATGTGATATAGTGCAGCTCACCAATCCTAAATATGGTGGCTGGATTAAGGTTTTATGCATGCTGGCTTTTTTTCTTTATTTTCACCTGGCGATCCGGCCTGAAACAGACTTCCTATCTCAGGGTGTCTCCACTTTATGGAGGTGCAATAGAGCCAAACTTAGACAGCAGCATTGTCAACTTAGAGAAGGGTAGTGTTAGATGATCTAGCAAATTTAGATGGATGTGACCAGGGGCGGACTGACAACTCATGGGGCCCCTGGGCAATAGGAGATCATGGGGACCTGGGTCCTTGCCCACACTCAAAGCACACCCAAAAAAGCCTATAAAAATGTACCAGGAGCATTTCATGGGGCCCCCTACTGACCCCGGGCCCTCGAGCAGTGACCAAGTGCTTGAATGGTCAGTCCGCCCCTGGATGTGACTAACTATTTCATTTCTATTTTGGTGGCAGTAAAAGGACTATGTCAATTGTAGCGGGGGGGGGGGTTGCATATACTCCCAGCAGGAACTGTCAGCTGTCAGATGGAAATGATGTGCTAGCTGTGTAGCCGCTGGATTCCTTACGCACACCTTGGTAATGGCCGAGCAACCCCCCACCTGTCCCTGCACCCATTGATACACTGGCATAGTGGGTGCTGCCAGGTATAGGGGAGGGAGGACCAGGCAACATCCATTAACTGATTTCCCCGTTCTGTTACTGAACCAGAAGCAACTTTTAAAACGTCACTTCCGGTTCACCAGCCAGTATGGTGGTAAAAGAATGCAGTGTAATCTGTACTGCATTAGTTTTATTGGATGACAGTTGAGACATCAGGGGTCTTCTAGACCTCTGATGTCTCATTAAAGAGAACCTGTCACCAAAAAATGTATCACATAGTGTACGTTTTGTGCCCTATGTGATGAAAAATGTAAAAAAAAAAAGAGAGAAAAAAGTGTAAAAAAAATAAAGTACACATAAGCACTTAAAATCTCCCACACAAAAATTTTGAGCTCCCCCCACCCTGACATACATGCACATACAGACCCATAAGAGCACCTACACACAAAAATGTTGATTGAGCTAAGCATGTTACATATAATCATGCACACCAGAGTGAAAGTAATAAATCTAGGTCCAATATCGATGATTAACTCTAAACTGATGACCTGAAGAAGCTTTTAAAGCATTGCCTATGGAAAACAGAGGGTACCAAAGTTTGGCACTGTTTAATGGGCTTGTGAAATTTTAAGGCTAGACATATTGGTATCTATTTACTCGGAAGATCCTCATCTTTTTTTATTTTATTAAAATGGGGTATTATATTGTGTTTATGTGCCCTAAAATTCACTTTAGTGAATTTATTACTGAAATTTAGCATTTTATAAACTGGTGTGCTTATACTGTGTGACATCATTTGAGCTATAATTATTTTATTCTCTAGAGAGCCTGCTTTCAGAAAATATTTAGTGGTTGGGAATTTTACATAAGCTTCAGGCCTAATTTATTTTTTATAAATGTGTGCAAAAAAGTGCCAAAAGCAGCTCTGACAGCAAAAGGGTTAAAGCAAAACTCCAGCTAATACGTTTTGAACAGTTATAGCAACAACTTTTTTTTTTCCCTTTTAGGATAAAGGTTTTACATAAATGATTAAAAGCTGACCCTGTCAGTGGTAAATGGTTTGTCTCAACCTTCAAACTGCTACTTTTTATGGACATCTTGGTCTGTTAAACAACGTTGAAAGACAACAGATTTGCTGGACAGGTCTCCAGGTGAAAATAATAAAGCCTAACAAACAATTCAGCCACCACAATTAGACCCCATTCACACCTGAGCCTTTTTCAGCTTTTATGCCTAACCACGTCTGACTGTGCTTGATGTGTGGAATCGTGCAATGTATTAAAGCAGCCCATTCATTTGGAAGGGCTAACTAATGCAAGGTCACTACAGGTCAACGGGACCCCCATGGGATAGTACAAAGCCGGTTGTTCATTAAAATAGTTATGTTGCTATTGGCTGTAGCAGGGGATTCTCCCCTTACAACAAGCCATAATCTGTACATTTTGTCTCACGCTTTTGCCCCTATATGTACCGCTGCCTGCTTCTGTGAGGTGCCCCAGTTCCTCTGGACTGGACCGGGGCCCCCATCCACCACCACCACCCCATTTTATTTTGTTAACAGTCATGGTGTTGTGTTCAGGGTTTGGTCGTCCAGTATATCTGGATAGACCACATGACTGTATTGATAATTGTTAGTTTGCTTTCAGCCAGGATGGCTAGATATTTTTCTTTAATATGTCATTTAAGGTTACCTTTGATTAACACCATGGCCAAGTAAATATCCAATAAACATTTAAGAGTTAAATTTCTTGGTGTGTGTTTTTTTATTTCATGAATGTACAGTTGGCTCCTTTGTGCTATCCCGTGCACCAAAACGCATCAAAATAGGTGAATGTATAATTTTTGTCAGTGCACCGCAATGCACGTCAGTCCATCGGCAAGGTGCTCTGGGGTACATGGCATTGCACCAATACACGTGAAGTGCATTACTCTCCTTTAACACAGTACATTAAGCCCAAGGTTTCACGCAACACTATCTAAAGATTCAAAATTTCTAAATCACTTATCAGCAGACTGCGTTTGTCATTCCTTGTTAAGATGTTTGAAATATTATTTGTCCCATCTGTGAGAGTGGGATGCCAGTGCTTAGACATATAACACTTGGGAAGCAAGCCAAGTATTACAAGTGATCAGGGGGAGGATTAGTTCCCTGGCCACCTTCATGACAGATTTAAAGAACGTGTAGACTAAAAATTGCTAAGAATGTGGAGTCTAATGTGGACACCAGCCGTGAGACTTCATTTTAGAAAGTAGCAAACGCTGATTGTGGGCGCAAAGTTGTTATCCTCACAGCAGAGTTTGGAGAGATTAAAGGTTCAAGAGCTGTGATACAGGGAGGCTGGTGAGCACTGGGGAAATATAGAGAATGGAAGGAATAAGAGCATCTACACTTTATTATTTTATCAGCATGCTTAGACTTTTCTTCCTTCTGTATGTCTGTATGAGTATATTAACCACTTTCCTGCTGCCCTATAGCAGAAATGCTACTACAGGGCAGCAGGGCTGTGCAAAGTGACGTATATATACAATATTTTCATTTCCAGGTAGGGGGAGTGTGCGCCACCCTACCCGTGCCACTATTTGATGCTGGACATGTCAATCACCGGTGATTGTCGGCAGAGCTGACGGGGAGAGACCTGTCAGCAAGGACAGGACATGCTGCTTTGTATTCCTCTGCACAACAGAGAAATACAAAGCAGCATGTCTCTGTAGTAAAACACAACACAGCACACGGTTAACCCTTTGATTGCCCCAGATGTTAACCCCTTCCTGCCCAGTGACATTAGTACAATGTCAGTGCTTTTATTAGCACTCATCACTGTATTAGTGTCACTGAGGATGTCAGTGGCAGTTAGTCAGTTCCCACCCAGTGTCAGAATGCCTGTTGCAGTCCCGCTATAAGTCGCTGATCGCCGCCATTACTAGTATAGAAAAAATTAAATAAAAATTCCAGTATATATACCTCCATTTGTAAACGATATACTTTCACGTAAACTAATTATTATATACTTATTGGACTTTTTTTTAGCAAAGACATGTAGAAGAATACATTTTGGCCTAGATTTTTAAAAAAAAATATTTTTTTAATTTTTTTACTGGATGTGTTTTATAGCAAAAAGAAAAAAAATATTGGTTATTGTCGGTCTGTTTTTGTTTATACCACAAAAATTTTAAAAAAAGGCACAGGTGTTCAAATACCACCAAAAGAAAGCTCTATTTGTGGGAAAAAATTACATAAGTTTCAGTTATGTACAGCATTGCATGACCGCGCAATTGTCAGTTAAAGTAACGCATCGTCGTATCGCAAAAAATGGCCTGGTCAGGAAGGAGGGTAACTCCTCTGGAGGGTAAGTGGTTGAAGTTAAACTCCAGACAGATATAAAAATCCACTTTGAAATCTGGTTATGTATTCATCACAAGTAATTGTAATTAAATGTGTTTTGAAATACAGCTAGCATATCAACCAAGATCTGTCTGTATATTAGCATCATGTCAAACCAGAAGAGGTAAATGCAGTATTGTGTGCTGTCAGACTAAAACATAAAGCTTGCTGAAAGGGAAAGGGGGTTAGTAGAGAGTATATGTATGTATGAATGTAAGTTAGGGACCTTAGATTGTACACTCCTTGAGGGCAGGGACTGATGTGAATGTACAATATATTTAAAGCGCTGAGTAAATTGACAGCGGTACATAAGTCCCTAAATAAGCCTCATCAATGTGGAGATTCTCTGTTCATGTACAAACCCCCAGCTTGGTCGGGGGCAATCTGTAGTATGTAACTGCAGTGCAAAGATATGAGTTTATTAACTCCACTTATTTTTGTGGCAGTGGTATCTGGATTCCAAGACAAACTGAGCAGAAGTACATTTTTGGCAATGAAGATAGTTTGCATGTATGTATTTCAACTTCCCAGTTTGCCTGGATGTTCCCTTTATCCACTTCAGCTCTAGAAGGTTCTACCCCAGTCGTGACCAGGCCATTTTTTGCTATTCATCACTGTGCTACTTTACTTGGTAATTGCCAGGTCATGCAACGCTGTGCTCAAACAAAATTCCTGTCATTTTTTTCACACAAATAGAGCTTTCTTATGGTGGTATTTGATCAGCACTGTTTTTTTTTATTTTTTAATATATTAACAAAAAAAAAGGACCCAAACTTTGGAAAAACACAATATTTTTTACTTTCTGCTATAAAACATCCCAAAAAAATCTAAATTCTTCATAAATTTAGGCCAATATGTATTCTTCTACATGTTGTAGTTAAAACAAAAACTACAATGGGTGTATATTAATTGGTTTGCATGAAAGTTAGACTGTCTACAAACTATGGAATATATATTGGGAATTTTAAAAAAGTGTTCCTTTTTGTGTGCAAAGCTGTCTGTTTGACTGTTCTATGCTTTTAATAAAAACATTGGAGTTTAAAAAAAAATGATACTGGTAATGGCGGTGATCAGCGACTTACAGTAGGACTGTGAGGCAGGCAATCTGATACTAACTGACACTGGGTGGGAATTGACTACTTGACACTGACATCACCAGTGACACTATTTCAGTGATCAGTGATAATACTATACACTGTCATGGAAGGGATTAACATCTCGAGTAATCAAGGGGTTTAATGTGTAATGTCTGTATAATATGCTGCTTTTTACTAAATCTCTCTCTCTCTTTCTTCTTCCTGCTTTGCAGACAGAAGAAACAGAGAGACTGTTCCTTCTGTACAAAGCCCTGTGTTGATTGACAGCACAGGGATCTGGGCTGTGATTGGACACTGCAGCTAACTTCCGCTGTGTATAAGTAAGAGCCAGCGGGCTCGCACACATGAACCGAAACCCGGAAGAGGCCAGCAACATACAGCTACATTGTGGGTGGGCAGTCTGCAAGTGGTTAAAGTGAACCATTGGCAATATACACTATTTAGTATTACACATTGTAAAGTGAACCTTCACTCCAAACTGAAAGTGCTGTACCTCATTCTCCTCTGCTGCCCGTAACATATATTTTTTTTTTTTGTTGAGCAGGTACATTTTTTTTGGAAGGTACCCACTCCACTTTTTCTTAGCCTAGGCAGGAATGAATCCACTTGGGTCCACCCGAAGGCTCCTGGCACAATTCTCACATCCCAGGAGGCTGCTGGACCAGTTCGATAGTGCTGTTGTGCCTCAAGCATGAGCAGTGGAGAGCCAGCTGTGAGACAGTGGAGAGACAGCTAGTTCCCAAATCCAAGTTGGTTGAGATGGAGATTGGAAGCCTGAGAAGTAATCAACTGTGTGGAAGAAAGCGCTAGATTTCATGGGCTACAGGGTTAACTTTTAATTTTTTTAAACCAGAGTGACGGTCCTCTTTAAGTGATAAAAAAGCTAGTTACCTCCGTTTTATTTTCCTTTAATTTCTGCTAAAGACAAAAAAAAGTAAAGAAGTTCATAAAGAATGTACTCAGGATTGGCCCGTGATCTCAGCAGGAACATGTTATTTGTATGTTTTCTTTTTTCAACCCACTGTGCATAAGAAGGCAGTGTTTTAGCAGGTGAGGGGGAGTCAAGCAAAACGATCCCACAAGGATTGTTGATAGGATTTTTCTCTTTAAAGAGATAGATAAAGGAGTGAAAAAGTAGAGTTTAACACACATCAAATAAATATCCTTCCTTCACCGAGATCTAAGTTCATGTTCCCTGGAGAGGGGTCTTGGTATTGTGCCAACGCTACCAATGAGTAGACACTAATTCAGCCTCCAGCAGCCCTCGTTCCTACAGAGCAACATTGCTCTTACGGTCAAACTCTTACCAATTGTCTTCATATATTGCTGACCATGGGGTCCCCCTACAGTTCTAATGCTCAGTAACTCAGAATTTCCCCCAGAACCTGCAGAACAGGATCTGCCACCGACCTGGTTGAGTCACGTGTGCTCCTCACACTTAATGACTTATGCTTCTCTTGATCTTCATATCTCATCATCTCATCATTCCAAACACTTTATATTTGTGCACAACGATAGCAAAGCCAATCTCAATCCAATCACAGTGTCACCTATCTTTGACTGTAAATAGAATATTCTCCTTCCTACAAAAGCATAGAGCTAAATTACTGTTGACATTTTCATGTTTTGGTATTTGTGTTCAGATATCACACAATATACTTTTTTTGTATTTACAATATCATTCACATTTACAGTAGATACCTTAGAATAAAAGAACTAATATAATTCAGTTTTGCATTTTATGTGCATAATGTTGGCTGAAAAATGTTGACCTTTTACTGGCTCATCAGTAAAGTTTAGTATTATTGTTGTATGTGTTATTCAGCAGAAAGAGAAATGGTGCCGATGTGGAGTAGTGCAGTAATCAACATTAGTTGATTAGATTTCAGCTTCAAACGGATAGAAAAGTTGATTTTTGAATGATTGCTACAGCTTACAACAATTTATACTTTTCTAAAGGTAAGTCAGAGCACGCAACATGTAATGTGCACCGAAGACATTGGTCTGGCTTGAAAGTGTGTGAATGGGTGATATTGGGGGGGACAAAAAATCCCTAAGTGGTTCTTAACTCTTGATGGGTATTGTTAATTTGGTAATATTCATTAAAGTTAGGGATGTATTAAGTGGAACTGATGCCTTAAGCATGGCCCAAAATTGCGCTCCCCCTCCACTCTCAGCCTGGAGACAAAGATAGATGAGCCCTATAAATATCTATGGGGCTGTAATACACCTGCATGTCCAGGAGAGAGGTTTGCAATGACAGTCACTCTGTAAATTTACATTTGTGCAGTGGGAGGGTGGGATCAGTTAGTTGAGGGCAAAGGGAAGAAGGATAAGTGAACTTTGTGTTAAATTGCACTTATCCTTTAAGGGAATGATAGTTAGTGGAAAAACTCTGCCATAGTACAGCTTCTATGAATGGAGGAGGGGGGAGGAAAGGCAGACATAGTCAAAACTCTTGACTACAGTTGAAGTGAAAGGGAGGGAGGGCAGAGGACTTCCATTACAGACAAAATGTAAGTAATGCCCCTTGTGCTGATTCAGTTTTTTTCTTATGCTTAGGATTTAACAAAGCAAAACAGGCAAATAAATGTTCATTGTTAGAGCTCACATATATCATATTATATAGGGCTAATTTTTTTGATAGCAAGAAAATGGTCACAATGTGAAAAAGTATAGCATTTTTATACAAGTACTTAAAGCAGAACTCCAGAAAAAAACTTCTTTACATGTTCTGGTTGCCGATTTCCTATCTTCACTGAATATGTCATCCATCTTTTGGTTCACTCAGTAGTTGCTCGGAAATAGCCCATTCATTTTCAAATCAAACCATTAATTCTCTTTGGTTTCCTGTTTGTAAGACCAATGACTGCTATACCTCTTGTTCCCCTAGCCACTGGTCTTGGCACTGCCTCTCTGTAGTTCTTTCTCTGGGAAACAGTGATGTATTTCAGCTCTACTTGCAGTGGTGGGTGGACTGAGACTCTCAGACATATTCAACATGTACAGGCCTAGTATTCCCACCCACATTCTCTACAATTCCCTGTGGTTGATGGGAACTGTAGTTTCCTTTAACTGCAGAGAGTGAGGATAGGATATGGTGTAATCCCGGCTGGTACAGCTCCTCATTGGCAGAGCAGATACTGTTATCTTTTGAACTACAGGGATGAGCAGCACAGTTACCAAATGCTTAGCACTTCTGCCTGGCAGTACTAGAGTCATTGGTTAGAATCCCAACCACAGCATCACCTACCTGGAGTCTGCATGTTCTCCCTGCACCTGCGTGGGTTTCCTCCGGATACTCCGATTTCCTTCCATACTCCATGCTGGTAGGTTAATTGGCCCTAGTATGTGTATGTATGAATGTGAGTTAGAGACCTTAGATTGTACACTCCTTGAGGGTTAGGGACTGATGTGAATGTACAATATATATGTAAAAACGCTGCATAAATTGATGGTGCTATATAAGTACCTGTAATAAAATAATAAGAGAGGTTATAAAAATTCAATGAGACTTTTCTCCTAAATGGTAGGGATTTTCAAAATTGTATTAACTGTTTAGTGTTTTTTTTGTGGGGGGGTGTACTAGTGGGTGACTTTTTTTCCTATCCTGAAGTTCTTTAAAGCTATTTTATACCAATTTAATGCCAAAAATAAAGCAAACCTTGTTTTCCCTTATAAAAAATTATCTAATACTAGATAAAGCTAGACACATAGGCTTTTTTTTTTCATAAACAGCTTTGAAGTGGTCACATGACCTGCGACTACACTGATTTCCAGCTATAGGGACAAGACTGTGAGATGTGGGAAACATGAGAATGTTTTCATGGCGTATATTTACTCTTGGCAAAGCATACATACTTGATAAAAATAAGGTCTAACTGTAAAAGCGATTTTCTTTCCCCGTGTTGTTCAAAATAGATAGAGGTACATGCTGGCACACTTCAGGTGGTAACAATATATTCTGCGCTGAGGAAGATACATCGTATACAGCTGTTGCCAGCTTCCATAAATTGTTTAGAGAACAGAAAGCTATACTCTAAAGACAGTGTTATTGTAAATCTATTGCAGTTGGGTATCCTGAAGGAGCAAAAAAGCGGCATAAATAAATATTAATGGCTAACAAGTTGAAGTGCTGATGGACATTACAGTATTATAAAGAGTGTGTTATTTTATCAGTCAGACAATTGTAGCCTACTGCTCATAACCACTGACTGCAGCAGGCTTATCTCTCTGGATAGTTTTATGGTTATTGATCAGTGAATGCAAATTATGAAAATCTATATGAATTGGCAGATGGCTTTCTAGTGAAAGGATACTTCTAGTTTTCCAGTAAAGATGTTACTGATTATATGATGCCCTCATTTAATGCAGCATTTTCAGCTGAAAAAAAAAAAATCATGTTTCCAGATTTTAGTGTACCATTTGGTCATGGCTTTCTCCATATTGTGAACTAATCCTCTAGTCATTGCCATACTGCCATAAAAGACAAGACCCCATTTGCTTTATACATTAAGCATGGTTTAGAGGCTTCTTCTAGGGGGGTGAAAACTAAAACATACAGTAGCCCTACAGTTTCAGTAAAAACTGGAGAGCATTTTGTATGTCTTCTACAAAAAGAAACTTGTAGGATATCCTCATTCTGCATGCCACTAAGACCACCCAGCTACTGTATATTACTTCTTGACCAGCATATTATCAAATTGAAATTAAAGAGAAACTTTAATGGTTTAGGATCAATTTTAATTATTAATTTTTGTATGTTCTATAGCTTTATATAACGTGACAAAGTATTCCCAGAGCACAGTGGATTAGCTAAGGAGACACCATAGTATAAGCAGCTAAATTTTAGGTATACATATAAATATAAGCATAAGTTTAGGTATATACTGTATATATAAAAATTAAAATATAAGTGTAAATCCTCATTCACATGACGGGCCCGATCAGGTCCGCCTGTCAACTTTTTAGGTGGACCTCATTGGATGGTCTTTTCACCCCTATGGACAGGTCTTGTGTCCATTTACATCCGCCTACCTCCAGGTTTTGGTCCACCAAAAAAACATGGAAGGGGGTCCATCCTCTTTCGTTTAGGTGGATGAAAGAGTAAATGGACAGTGGAGTTCATTTACACCTTGCTGCCAATAGATCAGAGAGAGCGTCCATGTTCACTCTGCATAAACCGAGCGGAAGGAATGTGTCATCCACCCACTTTGTTCCAATCAGCAGGGGATATGTGAGCAGATCCCTTGCTGATTGGTACAGAGTCCACATCGTGTGAAAGACTTGCTGAGTTTTGTGGGTTGAGGCTGTGCAGTCATCTAAAGTAGCTTGTGTCAGTATTGTTAGAAAGTAGGCCAGTCCCAGAAAATATTGGGCCTGCCCAATGGCTCATTAATGAGAAGGGTGTCTCTCACATATGATTATTCAAGTTGTGGCACTGCATGAGTTTGGGTTAGCTCTGAGGAAGGGGGCTGCCCCCGAAACACATCAACTTTCCTACCGCTTGGTTCATGATTTGATGATGGTTACCTATGGCTGTAGTTGTTATTTGATATGCCAGTTTTTACATGTGTTTGTGAGTATGTCATTGTTTTTAGATCCAAAAATGCTGATGGTGGTAATGCGCTAGGCATTTGTGCCCTTCTATGTATGTTTGCAGTTTGTTTGAAGATTACCTTATCTGAGGAAGGCTGCATTGCATAAAACATTACTTGCAAGGTCCTATGGAAAGCATCTTCGTCTGAGCGCTGGAGTTTCAGATTTCTTCTGTCTCGTGTGAAAGAGGCCTAAGTAATATAAATCTAAGCATAGTATACTGTAAGTGAGGTTTGATGCCCTTCACTGAAACCTTGGATGGAGATGCCCAATAAAGAATGAGTTAAGCCTCTGAATTATTGACTTACACGTGTAAATTTCATCTTAAGCTACTGAGCTCTGTAGAGAACTCTGTAGAAGGAGCTGAGAGATAATATGTATACAATATGTACAAAACCACTCTGCATTCATTTAAATGTTTGCAGTAAAGGGGCAAGAGAACCTTTGGGATTATAAACTATCCAGAGACTGAATGAATGAAAGCTTGCATGCGGTCATAATTGTAAAGCATATTGTCTGGGTCTTCATATATCTGGTTTTACAAAATGAAGAGTTGTTTTAATCAAACAATGGTTATGGACTCTTTGTGTGTACCGTATAAGAACAACCTTGCTGGCGCTTTGGTGTTATCAGCCATTTTGGCCTCCATTTATTGGGATGAGACAAAATGCTGTGGAAATATGGGCATGTGAGATAATTTGCTATATTTTCAGAATTGCAAGTCTATTTCTTGGAAAACAAATCCTCCAAAGTGGATAGGATTCCTTTGCTGCCTTCTTGACCTAATGCCATCTTTTCCCTCTCCATAGCAACAGATTTTGAAGCTCGGCACACTGTAGTTCTGCACTGACTGGTCATAGTCTACGTGTGAAATGAAAAATATAAAAGATGGAATCGTGTATGGACTTGCACATGTCCACTTGTCCTACAGTTCACCCTTGGTAACATGAATCGTGTTTAGCATATGGGGTACACCTCTGCAGTGATGCAGAAACAAAAATCTGATATATTCAATACACTCATATCTTTCTAAATTAATATTTAACCCCTTCCCACTCAGCCCTGGTGCCTTTTAAGTGGGTCCTTACACCTGAAGTCGGGATGGACTGCCCTATAATGTGACCACTGTGATTGGCTGTCACATTGGTTATATTATTATTATTATTATAATATAGGACTTATATAGCACCAACAGTTTGCTCAGCGCTTTACATTATGGAGGGAGACAGTACAGTAACAATACAGATCAATACAAGAGGGATTAGAGGGCCCTGCTTCTTGGAGCTTACAATCTAGGAGGGAGGGGATACTGGTACAAGAGGTAATTATCTGTGGGGGATGGAGTGGTAGGAGGAGTAGTGAATTCCAGTATGAGCTGGGGGCAGGGTAGGCTTCCCTGAAGAGATGGGTTTTCAGAGTGCGCCTAAAGGTGAGCAGAGTGGGCGATAGCCTGATAGCTTGGGGTAGGGAGTTCCAGAGGATGGGTGAAGCCCTTGAGAAATCCTGGAGACGAGCATGGGAGGAGGAGACAAGGGAGCTAGAGAGTAGGAGGTCTTGCGAGGAGCGGATAGTACAGTTTGGGCGGTATTTCGAGACAAGGTCGGTGATGTAATTAGGGGCAGTGTTATGAACGGCTTTATACGTCAGTGTTAGTGTTTTGAATTTTATCCGTTGGGAAATTGGAAGCCAGTGGAGGGATTGGCAGAGAGGGGTGGCAGATATAGAGCAGTTAGTAAGGTGGATGAGTCTGGCAGCAGCATTCATAATGGACTGGAGTGGGGATAGCCTGCGATGAGGTAGGCCAGTGAGGAGGGAGTTACAGTAGTCAAGGCATGATATAATAAGGGAATGAATGAGTTGCTTAGTGGTTTCCGGGGTTAGGAACGGTCGTATCTTGGAGATGTTGCGGAGGTGAAGTCTACATGAGTTATATGATCAGGAGCCCGTCCCACCAGCTTATGATCATTACCAGAGATCAAGAGCTGTCTATGATAGCTTGGTCACTGTGCTGGGATCCCGCAATGAGCACACAAACTTCAGCCATCCATGGCTGCATATGTGTGCCATCTGGATGTTAAGGTCCACTCTCTTTGTCACAACGCATATGCATTATGTAGGCAGCAAGAGGTTAATATTTTCAGAAATGCAATATTTAATAACCATGGTTACTGGTATTGAGCTCACAACACTCAGGGCTGCTAAGTATAACTATTAGCGTGGTGACTACATCAGGTATGTGTTGGGGAATCTATCAGAACTGTGTTCTCCAGAATATAGTATAAGCATGCACATAGGGTCATACATTTTACAAAACGTTGATAAAAAAAGGAGGTTTTGATGTCATTTTTTTTGGGAATGGCATACATATAGCTGTTCATTTGTGCAAGTTTATTAATTGTATTGACTGTGTTTAGTCAAAGGATTTTTAAAACCTGCCAGTACAGCAGTATAGCTGTATGGCATGTATGGTAATGTATCTTTAGTGTTGCATTAATGTATTCTTTCTTATCTTTAAAAAAAATCTGCTTTCAAAATAAATTAAAAAAACAAAACAAACCCTCTATGTGATTAATGCACAATGCATGGATTGTAACAAACTATGCAGATTCCTAACTTTTGTTGCTGTAAAGAAATAGCTGTTACACCATACAGATTGATTCTGAAAGTCAGTGTCTGGTTCTTTATAATCAATTCATGCACTCTGTATTCTAACAAGACAAGTGCGGTTAGTTGCTTCCAAATTGCATTTCGTACAAATGTGTTTGTTATTCAGAGATTCGAATGTATCTGAATGACGAATCACAAAAATAACTAATTTAAATGGATCCGAAATAACAAAACGAAATTCGATTCGAAAACAAATTTGAAAACAAATTCAAATTCGAAAACAAAATTGAAAACAAATGCAAAAACAAAATAGAACAAACATTCGAAAACAAAAGGGGAAGTTCCGCTTTGAGGACTGGTCCCCCGCTCCCCGTTATTTTTCGAATTTTTTTCGAATTTGGTTAAAATCTTTTCGATTTTGAACGACTTTTCGAATTTTGTTTTGAATTCGGTTGAACCAATTTTGAATACAAATGACTTTAAGAATTTGGTCAAAATGTTTTCAAATTGAATTTGAATACGAATTACCGAAACAAACAAATTTACCGAATTCAACTACACAAAATTTGTTAGATTTCAAAACGAAACAAAGTTTTTAGTTTTGCAAATGTCTTATTCTAACGAGTAAAGCTGCAGGGTTTGCATTTTATTAGAGGTAACACTTGGGGAATATAATGTCAAAACTGACATTCCTATTGCAGGGGATGCCTAATATTTAATTGGCATTTTAGTGCAGACTTCTGTAAAAATCCGTGAGTCAATCACACAAATAAGTGTTAACATTTCTGGCGGAATTCTGTACACCAATGACAGAATACCTCCAGGCTGCCATATTGCATTGAATTTTACAGAAATTTACAGGAGCTGCAGATTAAAAAGGAAAGATACATTTAATAACATTAAATTGCAACGTGGCTTGTGTGGCAGAATATGTACCATAATATTTTTTTATTTGCTGTATATTTTTACTCTGAAAGTGAGGTTACCCTTTAATAACTGCCATTTTTTTTAGTCTTGAACTATACTTCCTTTAGATAAATTGTGTAAATATTTTCAATAATTGCAATGTAAATATCATGTGTGACAAATAATGCAATCACCCAGTATACTTGGAAGCTCGGCAAACATCTTCAGTACTGTCCTTTATCAAAGGCCATTCCACTTCAATGTGTAATTTGTGAACCAAATTGTGTGCCACTATGATGTTTACGTTATCAAACATATTCATGGGCTTTTTAACATAGCGGAAGGAATGCTTGAATTTACCATCCTCTCTCATGTCTGGAAAACAGATAAGAGGTGGAACAAATTCCGACAACACAAATATTCATAATAAATCAATATACACTTTCAGTTTTGTTTCTTCCCCTCTAATTGGAATTGTTAGATGGCATATAATTGATTCTTTGGCAACTCCTTATTGTTATTTTTAATGTCTAGGTTTTTCAGGAAAACAATGACTCAGTGGGTGGAAATTATATGAGCACTATGATTTGTGCTGTTACATACCATTATAATGACTGTAATTGTAGTGTTGATAGCGAGCAGCAAAAAGTGCTGAAGTGATCACCGTGAATGCAGATTTTTTGTGAGCCATTAGCTGTTTGTTGCATAAGAAGGACATTTAAGCCATTCTTATGAGGATAGGGAAACTTTATCGCAACCTCAGCATCACCTTTAATTTGTTAGTGTAAATTCCATCTAAGCATGCATAGGTTTGCATGTAGGGCAGCCCATTTATATCAATGGGCTGCTCTAACCATAAGAAACATGGGGAAAGCAGTCCCAAAAAAGCACAAACAGGAGGCGCGCACCCCTAGAGCATTATCCAAGGTTTATTCTAATATAAAAAGGGATGAAAAATACTCACAAACATAGCATAAATGTGCAGCTTAGTAGAACGGTGGAGATGGTCATAACAATTATTATGCTATGTTTGTGAGTATTTTTCAGCCCTTTTTATACTAGAATAAACTTTGTATAATGCACTAGGGATGTGTGCCTCCTGTTTGCTCTTTTTTCAGTTGTTGATTTCCCTATCTGAGGAGGGCAGCATCTCCGAAAGACTATCCATAGGCAAATGTGGTCCTGGTTCCCTTGGTTTTCCTGTGGCATTTGATCCCTGGAGAGTTTATTCTTTAAAGAAGTCCAAAAACCTTTTTGTATAATAGCTCAGCGCCAAACTGCATAGTGCTGTCAGTGAAGAGCAACTCGTCCTTTCGAAGAATTACTTTATTATATCAAGTAGAGTGTACAGGTAAAACGTACGTGTTTGGGCAATAAGCTTTAACCATAGCCTCCGTGGGGAATCCATCTGGGCATAGTATCTCTCTTTTTGTGGCACCATGTGGTTTACACTTGTGAAAATGTGTGTTATCTGATGTGAGGAGGTGCCATAAAGAATTAATGGCACACAGCGCATCTGCTAAAGTGCAGCGTGTAGCTGCATGTCAGGAAAGCATGCAAATTTACTTAAAGTGGTTGTAAACCTCAGACAGGAAATATGAACAAAGTATATCCTTCTATAGCAGGGGTGTCAAACTCCATTTCAGCCATATCAACATTATGGTTGCCCTCAAAGCCCCGGTTATATCTGTAAAACTAGATGTCCAGAGTCCAGAGCACCCACCCCCCCTTACATCAGCTGTCAAGAATCCCACAATTTCCCTAACATCACCGTGCACCCCCTTTTGGGACAAAGCTGGCAAGCAGAAAGTGCAGGGTCTGGAGGAGGACCAGAGGAGGAGTGCAGTTAGTTACTAGAGTCTACTGAATGCTGAGACCAGGGGAGGAAGAGATGAGAGGGTGCTGCAGCTGCACTGAGAGGAGCAGAAATTGGCAGAGGAGTTATATTCTCCTCTCTGCTGCCAACTACTGAGGCAAGGTGGGGGCGGAGACAAGGGGGTACCTGCAGGAAAGGTGCAAAGGCCACAGGAAATGGTCTGGAGGCCCGCGGGCCTTGTGTTTGACACCTGTGTTCTATAGTGTGTACTTGTGTCAATGCAAAAACATTTCTGTCTGCTGCCTCATTCTTCTGCTATCAGCATGAGTCACTTCTGACAAGTTTTCCTGACACCAAGAGGTAAAAAGGCGACAGGGGAGGGATCTCCAGCACACACCCTGTAATTGACAGCCTCAGCTTTGTTCCTGTGTGCCGTGTGAAAGGACTTTGAACATCTATAGAGAAGAGAAGACTGCAGATAGACAGGTTCAACATTTGTAGGATAATTAGTTTTATCTCTATGCATCACCTGAGGCCAGTCAATTCACTGGGTATAGGTAAGAGATTACAAACACTTTAATTTACTATTCCATCTAATACTACCCTCTTCACAGGGTGGTAAGGCAGTGGGTGGCTACATTGCTCCTTCATAGATACAGTGAAGGAATATGCAAAGCCACCCAAAAGTAGGAAGTGTGTTACTGGTAGGATCACCAGTAAAAATAAAGGGAAAAGACCCTGAAAAAGAAAATGACTGAAGCCACCACATCTAAGACTAATAGCCTGTAATATTTTCTATTGTTGTCCCTGGGCATAGGGAAAGGGGTCTCTGTGGTTTTATTTATGGAAGATTGCAGCCTCCTCCTCTAGCCTCTTAACCAGTTCCTGACCAAGCTATAGCTAAAAGATGGCTACAACATGGTTGGCTAGTTCTGGGATTGTGTGCACTGTCCTCGAGCTGTGATCACTGTGTCCAGGCAAAGGTCCAATCAGAGCCACCTTTTTTACCATGTGATCAGCTGTGTCCAATCACAGCTGATCACAGTTAAAATAGGAAATGCCAATTCTCTCATAGCATAGCTCACATTTCTTAGAGGGTACATCTACACTGATCATCAGTGCCCCGATGATCAGTGTAGCCCCATCAGTATCCATCAGAGCATCTAATAGTGCCCATCAATGCCACATATCTGTGCATCCTCATCAGTGCAGCCTATCAGTGAATGAGAAAAATCATTTATTTACAAAACTTTGAAAAACAGAAACAAAGAAAAACTTTTTTTTTCCAGAATTTTTGCTCTTTTTTAATTTGTTTAGCAAAAAATAAAAACCCCAGTGGTGATTAAATACCACCTAAAGAAATCTGTCTCAAAAAATGATAAAAATTTAGTTTGGGGTGTTGCATGACTGCACAATTGTCATTCAAAGTGCAATAGCGCTGAAAACTGAAAATTGGCCTGGACAGGAAGAGGGTGAAAGTGCTCAGTAGACAGATGGTTACATTATAGTTTTCCCATGCTGTGGGGCTGTGCCCTCACTGCAGGGGTTAACTGCTTGTTTTGCCCAGGGAAGAGGAGAAAGCTGTATACTCACACAATCCTTTGCTCCACCGGCAAATAGCTCTCCCCTACAATCCAGTGGAGGACTGTTCCTGCTGTCCTTACATCCAGAGCAGGTCTATGGGTGTGATGACATCAGGAACAGTCCACTGCACAAGGCTACTAGACCGTGGGGGAACAGGAGCCACAGGAACTGGTGTTATAGGAGGAGGATTGGAGAATTAGGTAAGGTAAGTATATCTCTGTTCTCAAATCCCCTAGACTAAAATGAACAGGTAACCCATGCAGTGTGGGTACAGCCCTACTGCATCAGAAAACTTTTTGTTTGCCTGGAGCTGGGCTTTAAGCAAGTGTTGTGATTGACATATCCTATATATCCTTGCTTTACTATATAGCGTCCCTACTAAAAAGCGCCTCTAGCACCACAGGCTCCTATGTCAACTGTTGATATCCAGGCTGCATACTGTAATATGAGTTTCATCACCCTAACAAGGTATTTCCTGTGTGCTTTCTCACCTAGAGCCCATGTATTCAATGACTGAAACATGTTAGTGTTAGAGCAATGGATATTGCTTAGTTGTCTACCAGTGCAGGCTCCCCCACTTTAATCTTTGTATAGATAAAGTTATTTATTTTCATTTGCATATAGCTGCTTCAGACTGTATGGTCCTAATCAGTGCAAAGTATGAAACACAAGTCATTCTGAAAGAATATAAAAAATGAATAATGGGATTTTTTTCAATTTGTTGCTTTTGCCTGGAGTTATACTTTAAGCATAAGCTGCTGCTAGTATTTGAAAGAACTAACTGTAAATCTTTATGAATTACATTTTCAATATTTTTTAAAAGGCACTTTATCTTCCTTTCATACAAATGGTGTACCAGGAAATATGGGAAAGATACAGAACAAGAAGTTTAAGTATCAAGCCATCTAAACTGTAGAGCACAGATCGACACAACCCAAAGGCACTCAATGAAGAGAGGAAAAGGAAGCAAGAGGCTATATGAGGCCAAGTGCATGCGGATGCCGTAGTTTTTAACATTTTTTTTGTTTAATTTTGACTTAAATGTAGCTTGCTGTCACAGTTCTGTAAACGCATCCTCCTTCATTAAGAAGATATTAGAAAGTATCATCATTTCTGCAAATTAAATGAAATCGCCATCTAATTAAGGGTTGCTATTCAAGTAGACGGGAAAGATTAAGTAATTAAAAATAAATAAATGACACTGAATATCAGTAAAAGTAATTAATGTGTCGTGATTTTTATTAATGTTCAGCTAACTAGCATTAGTGGTGATATTGCTGAAGAGAAAGTAATGATTAAAATGTTTTGAAAGTGACAATTTAAATGCCACACCTCTGTGGGACTGTAAAACGATGGTGTGTCCTGCCCTTCAAAGTGGGAAAACTTTACACACCCAGCACCTTTCCTTCTACCAGCATGGGTTATGTCCAGGGGCGGACTGACCATTTGGAAACTCGGGCACTGCCCGAGGGCCCGGGGTCAGTAGGGGGCCCCATGAGATGCCCCTGGTACCTTTTTCATAGGCTTTTTTGAGTTTGGGCAAGGACACAGGGGCCCCATGATCCCCTATTGCCCGGGGGCCCCATGAGTTGTCAGTCTGTCCCTGGTTATGTCATATTAGTCCAGGTTAGCAAGTGCAGATTTAAAAAAGATAATCTTGGTGACCCATTAAAACATGTAGTAATATGATGCACTAAAACAGGAGTCTACAAACTATTTATGCAAATGTCTAGTTTACTGTATTTGGGTTTTGGCAGGGCTAGACTGTGGCCAATGGAAGTAGAAAATGCCCTGGTTTCAGTGGGAGGAAACCATGCCCAATCATTGATTTAAGCAGGCAGAATAGTGCTCCATTGTTGGTATCAATTGGAGGAATAGTGCCCCAAGGGCTGGATAAAGGCAAGCAAAGAACCGTATCTGGTCCCTGGTCCACTGCACTAAGATGTGTGGCTGGACCTTGAAACCTATGGGGACCCACCTAGCTGAGGAATTGTGGAGTATATGGCGTACCTTGGCAAACTGTGGCCATGGCAACGTATTAGGTTGGAGTAAGGGAGAGATATACATAAAAAAAACAATAATAATGGCAAGAAAAAAATTCTCTCTACTTAAATTATATCTAAACCCAATGGCTAAAATATAAGCTTTACCAAGATAACATAATTACAAAATTAGTTTTGAGGGTCATTTACAGCTATGTGTTGTGGCACTGTTACTAAAATGCATGTTACATACAGTACATAGATGCCTTGGGATACCAATGATTTTGAATAGTACCACAATGGACTAAAGCAGGGTTTCACAACAAGGGTTCCTTCAGAGGTTGTAAGGGGTTTCTTGAGCAATGAGCAATTTCTGTTTCTCAGATAGGTTCCCTTTTAGCTATTTACCTGTAAGGAGGTAATTTTTTCCAATGTCCACAAGTATAAGGAGGATCACGTTAGTGTATCATAAGTTGTAGTTATAGTCAATTTAAGCAGGATTTCCCCAAGACCAGAAAGTTATTTTAAGAGTTCCTCTGTGTTGAAAAGGTTGAGAAAGGCTGCACTAAAGCAATACATATATGATGCAATGTGCCGCAAAGCATGGCAAGGCGCTATGGTGTGTTGGCAAACATTTTGAGACATTTCCAGTTTTTTAGATGTTTTGGTACATTGGAAGCCTC
Organism: Staurois parvus; assembly: GCF_062004578.1. Classification (NCBI taxonomy): domain Eukaryota; kingdom Metazoa; phylum Chordata; class Amphibia; order Anura; family Ranidae; genus Staurois; species Staurois parvus. Next base: position 4,681,120 of record NW_028318102.1, read on the forward strand.
TTCATTTCAAAGGGCTGCCTTAATGCATAATATAACATGCATGAATTGACAGACCACACAAATGTAAAAGGGCCCTTAATATTTTAAAACATGCAGTTTTTGTTAAAACAATACCTAGTGATCTTGCCATGAAGGTTTGGCCCTCCCATGAATGGTTGTTTAAGCACTTCCTGTCGTGGAGTTTTGCTTTGCTCCTGCATTGTCACTCTGTTGCATGGGAAAAGTGGCCACAACAACACATATTGGTAGGGATGGTCCGTCATTTTCATCATCAGGAACCTAGTCCCAAGCAATTATGTGCAATTGATCATGCATCAAATGTAGATTCACTGATCACTTTATTAGGTACATCTGTTCAATTGCTTGGTAACTCAATGCATGTAGGCAGCAGACGTGGTGGAAATGACTAGCTGAAGTTCAAACCAAGCATCAGAATGGGGAAGAAAGAGGATTTTAGTGACTTTGAACCTGGCATAGTTGTTGGTGCCAGATAGGCTAGTCTGAGTATTTCAAAAACTGCTGATCTACTGGGATTTGCACGCACAACCATCTCTAGGGTTTACAGAGAATAGTCCAAAAAAGAGAAAATTTCCAGTGAGCGGCAGTTGTGTGGACGAAAATGCCTTGTTGAGGTCAGAGGAGAATGGGCAGACTGGTTCAAAATGATAGAAAGGCAACAGTAACTCATGTCAATATGAACCAAAATCTCTGAGGAATGTTTCCAACACCTTGTTGAATCTATGCCATGAAGAATTAAGGCAGTTCTGAAGGCAAAGGGAGTCCAACCAGGTACTAGCAAGGTGTACCTAATAAAGTGGCCAGTGAGTGTAGGTAGACATTTGTGGCTTAAAGAGGTTGTTGGAGACCAGCAGCAATGGAATGCAAAAAAGAATGCAAAAAAAGGTTGAAACAGTATTTTCCTGGAAAAAAAACCCACACAAACGACAACTGTTTATGATTCACAGTGCTTTAGCAGATTAATTGCCATCCAGTTAGTGTTTAGATCTTCTTTAATCTTCACGGATGATATATCACATTCCACAACCAGCCTGTCAATAACATTTCTGATCAATGTAATTTACCTGCTGTTTGGGGAGATTAGTTTTCGAAAATGAAGCCCTCAATGTCAAGAAACTCAAACAGCCGTCTTTCTATAGACTCAAATAAAGAATATGCTGTCCCTGCCTCTGTTTATCATGGGGGCAATCCCTGTCAGGGAACATGGTCATGGTTGAAGATCTAATCATAGTTTATTACTGATGTCTGGACAGGCTCGCACATATACTGAATCCACTGGCCATTTTGTATGTCAGCAGAATTCATGCAGTTCTCTGATGGTGTGAAGACCCGTTATGATAGATGACTATAGCTCTTGTCAGATGGAAATTATAGTCAAGCAGGAACAGAAACATAGCCATATGACTGGTTAACTGATGCCGATGGGGCATAGAAAATATAATTACAATCAGATGTATGATCAATGTTGTAGATAAATCAAGTAAACAGATACTAAAATTAAAAATACACAAAGAAGTTAGTTAACCACTTGCCAACTGGGCACTTATACCCCCTTCCTGCCCAGGCCAATTTTCAGCTTTCAGCTCTGTCGCACTTTGAATGAGAATTGCGCGGTCATGCAACACTGTACCCATATGACATTTTTATCATTTTTTCTCAAACAAATAGAGCTTTTTTTGGCAGTATTTAATCGTCGCTGGGTGTTTAATTATTTGCACTATAAACAAAAAAAAACAACCCTGCCTCTTAGATTGTAAGCTCCCAGGATAAGGCCCTCCTAACCTTCTTGTATTGAACTGTATTGTCTCCCATTATATTCTAAAGTGCTGAGCAAACTGTTGGCGCTATATAAATCCTGTATAATAATAATAACAGAAACAAAGTAAAACTTTTTTGTTGTTATTATAAAATTTAGCAAACAGGTAATTTTTCTCCTTCACTGATGTGCGTTGATGAGGCTGCACTGATAGGCAGCATTGATGAGGTGGCATGGATAGGTATCACTGATGGAAACTGATAGGTGGCACTGATGATGCTGCACTGATATGCAATAATGATGGGCACTGATGGGTGGCACTGACTGGTGGCACTGATGGGCAGCAGTGATGGGTGGCACTGCTGGGCACAGGTGGATGGCACTACTAGGCACTAATGGGCACTGCTGGCACAGGTGGGCGGCACTGGTGGGTGGCACTGCTGGGCACTGATCATCAGTGCTCTGATGATTGTTGCCGATCCGTCCTCTGACAATTGCCAGTTCTCGGCAGTACTTTTGTCACACTGTGACAGCATGAGGAAAGTGCAGCCGATAAAAGGCAGCTGCATTTACCGGTAATCTGCTGTGTCATTGGACACAGCTGATCATGTGGTAAAAGGCCCATGTGACTGGCATTTTACCACATCACGTGATCAGCTGTGTCCATAGGACATGGAGATCACCGGGGGGTGCGTTCTGTGAGGACATCATATGATGCCCTCCCAGAACTAGACAACCACGCTGTAGACATCATTCGGCTATAGCGCGGTTGGCAAGTGGTTAAGAATAGTGATAATTGATCTTCATGACGAAGTAAAAACAAAAGAGTACATGGGTGAGCAAAGAGTACTGTATTATTTTCAAACTCTTGGTAGCAAGAAGTAGAAATTGACAAAGGCAAATTATTTACACTTTGGGGTTGCTCTACTAATTCTTAAGGTGACTTAATAAAAGCACTTCTTGGGAATATAGTTGTCTCATTGACATAGTTTGGGAAGACTTGTTGCATTTGGATCTATTTGTCAACCAAAATTTGATAACTTTCCCCCAAGATTCAAAATGCCATTTTTAAAACATTTCAGTCTTGGGTGAAAGTTGTATGAATCTTGGGTGAAAACATCAATCAATGTTGTTCCCCACCAAATGAGTTCCCTGGTGCACTTAATATATAGAAAAAGATGCAGGGGCACTCTTTGTGTCAGATGTATTGCAGACTCTTGACTTTGCTAAAGTCATCTAAACCCCATCACCAAAATCACCTGTAACTTTAACCCCTTCCTGCCCAGTGTCATTAGTAGTGTCAGTGCTTTTTATTAGCACTGATCACTGTATTAGTGTCATTGGGATGCCAGAGGCAGTTAGTCAGTTCCCAGTGTCAGAATTCCTGCCGCAGTCCAGCTATAAGTCACTGATCGCCACCATTACTAGTATGAAAAAAAATTCCAGTATATATACCTCCATTTTTATAACTTTCATGTAAACCAATTAATTTACATGTATTGGGAATTGTTTTTAGCAAAGACATGTAGCATAATGCATTTTGGCCTAAATCTATGACAAAATTTTATTTTTTTATTTTTTTTACTGAATATGTTTTATAGCAAAAAGTCAAAAATATTGTTTTGTTTTTTTTAAAGTGTTGGTCTTTTTTTGTTTATAGAGCAAAAAATAAAAAGCGCAGAGGCGATAAAATACCACAGAAAGAAAGCTCTATTTGTGGTAAAAAGGACATACTTTTAATTTGGGTGTAGCGTTGCATGACTGCGCAATTGTCAGTTAAAGTAATGCAGCGCCATATCACAAAAAATGGTCTGGTCAGGAAGGGGGCATAAGTCTTCTGGAGGGCAAGTAGTTAACATGTCAATGATATCTCAAAATTCATTTTCATACATTTATTTCTGCAGCATTCATTAAAATAATATCTGGTGGTACAGGGGCGGACTGACAACTCATGGGGCCCCCCGGGCAATAGGGGATCATGGGACCCCTGTGTCCTTGCCCACACTCAAAGCACACCCAAAAAAGCCTATAAAAGGTACCAGGGGCATTTCATGGGGCCCCCTACAGACCCCGGGCCCTTGGTCAGTGCCCGAGTGCTCGAATGGTCAGTCCGCCCCTGTGGTGGTCCACCATGAAGGTCCTTGTTCAAGCAATTCATACTAATGGGTGCCTACTGTCTCTCAATTGCCCTCCTGTTTTGTTATGTCACATGCACCTTTGGTGGAAATTACAAGTAGGCATGCTGAACCACATTGCACAGACATGATCAACAGTTGTTACCGTCAATCCATAGCATTGATGTGCAGCTGAGTCCGGAGTGAGGGCATATAGACAAGAAGTGGCTGAAATAGATTGGAGTGGGTCAACAGCTTTGAGATGCAAGAAGGATGAAAAAAAAGGTAAAAAACAGTATTTGATGGAAAAAGGGACACATTTGCCTGCTCAGCAGAATAAGCTGGAGTTTAAAGGGGTGCATACAGCCCACTGCCACCACTCTGCCAAAATCAATAATGGGCTGAAATCCACAGTGGTTGTACACACATCCAAGAGATACTCCTATACAGATTTGTATGTGTACAGGGATATATGGCTCAAATGTGGACTTTCTGCTCTGAGGGTGCACATTCTTGTATGCACATGGTCCTGGACATTAGTACCTCTCAAATGTGTGTACAGCCGCTACATATTTCAGCCTGTCATTGATTTTGACAGACTACTGGCAGTGGGCTTTACGCACCACTTTGTTACTCCTGGACACCAAAATCTGCCTGTTTTTCTCCATGTGGGCAAATGTGTTCGTGTGCAAGAGCCCAAAAAAATGTAAATGGCTTATAACACCGTGCTTTAGCCAGCTATACATGTTATCCTAGTAGGGTTCAAAGGTACTTTGAAGCCTAAATCTCATGTGAGAATAAAGTCTTTGATTCTGTCTCTAAAAATCTGTGATATATGTGACATCTATGGAGCCCACCTTCTTAATAAACATAGCAACAAAAATTAAAGTATATGTAAACCCTCACCTTGTAAAACAATCCACTTAGTTTAAAATAGGAATGAAAGGCAAAACATTGTTTATAGATATTAAAGCATTATAAATACCCTTTTTCATAAGTGATTACATTTTTTCAGCCGCATAAGAGCTGGGGGAGGAGAAACAGTAGAACACTAAACTTGCCAGTAAATGGCTGTACAGGGGAGGTGTGTCAGGACCAGTTTAATCATTGGAGGAGAGCACAGATAGAGAACTGACCATGCTGTGCTCTCAGCTTAGTGTGGTCAGTTTGTAATGGAAAAGCAGAAGGACTGGCAGGAACACCAGGGATTCACACAAGGGAATCAATACAAAGAGAACAGGATATTTTTCATACAAGTAGATGGTACAGCAGGCACATATCAGGAATATGAAATGTTGGGGTAAAAGATGAACCAAAGTCCCACTATTAAAAACTGTGAGCAGTCATTCTCTTTATTGTAGAATAGACATTGCGGGGTTTATTTACTAAAGCTGGAGAGTCCAAAATCAGACTCCCTTCTGCATAGAAACCAATCAGCTTCCAGGTTTCATTGCCAAAGCTTCATTGAACAAGCTGAGGTTAGAAGCTGATTGGTTTCTATGCAGAAGGGAGTCTGATTTTGGACTCTCCAGCTTTAGTAAATAAACCCCGCAATGTCTATTCTACAATGAAGGAACCCTATCAAGAATATGAAATGTCAGATTTACATATTTTTTAAACACTGTTGTGAAAGTGCATTAAGTGCCATCATAGCTTGGTCACTCTTTTTTCTGCCTCTTAACAGCCCTCCATATTAACCTATGTGTCCATGCACACATTTACAGGACTTCAGAGGCAGAAAAAAAAAAGACTTGCGCATTCAAAAGAGGAATATTTGGCACAAAAAAATATGCAAAGGCACATAAAAGCACATTAACACGTGTTAACGCCAGGCTCGTTTATGCAAATGTGTGCGCTCATGCGTTAATATATTCTAATAGCCAGAATAAATGAATATTCTGGTCAAAATGCACGTGAACCTGCTTTTGCCACATATTTTCTGTTGATTTTCTCCTATAAGGAGAAAAGGCATCTAAAAGAATACAGTGTGTATGTGACCTTAATGAGTGGACATGCTCGCTTGGACATGAGTTGAGAACCTTTTATATTGTACACTGCTGCTGGGTTTCACTGGGTATGTTTTATAATGATAACTAATTTGATTTCCACTTGATGAATATGGCTTTACCGAAACAAGTATACATTGGTTATCAAGGCATTCAAGCAACCCAGGCAGTATTTTTTTTTTACTTGCTTATAATCTTTTATAAATGAACACGCCTTAAAGAAATATGCAGTGCAATTGTTTTTACCACAGTTGGTTTGCCATGAAAATTGGTCTTTATATTAAGCTGACTTGCGCCGTTCTTGAAGCAGAAGAGAAATAAATGAGTTGCATGGTGGAGCGCATAATGTGCACACTTGTGTTTATTTAGAAGGAATAAATGATTAGCATAGAATAACAGGTCTGAAGCCACCTACAACTGCTGAATTAATCACTAGCTACCAGCCAGCTAATACTTCCCTCTTAAACTGTCGTGTCGTATGTTTAATTCCTAAAAGGATATATGTGATTGTAAAATGGATAATTGATAAAAGCACTTGGTGTTGAATATCAATTTCCTGCCACCTATAATACAAAGCATTTCTTAATATCCATATATTGACCAATCGAAGTAATGCTAATAGAGAGATCAACTTTTTATTAGGTAAAGCTGAAGTTTAATCTGCCTATATTTTGCCTTTCCTGGTTCCTCCTTTCTCTCTTCATCAATATTATATGATTTTTGTTTAAATGTTTCTGTTCTCATTGCTGCTGCATCCTGATGCTTCTTTCTTATTGCCAAATGGAAATTTTGCTTTGCAGGGATGCAAAGAAACTGTGATTCAATCATTTGGGACAAAGCGCTATTTACTTACACAGAAGAGTCTGACAGGCACTGCCACCTGTCAGACTCTGCATGTAGCACTGAAATTGCTGTGATGTAAAACATTGCTTCTGCAACAATGTCTATGCATCTGAGTAACACCATGTCATCTTGTGGATCAACCATCAGTTTTGGCCCCTTTCACACGAGCTGACCAATTGGGTCCATCTGTCCGTTTTTCAGGTGGACTCACTCAGACCCACCATTGTTCTCTGTTCATTTACATTCCATGTCCATTTATATCTAGGGTTTCCACCTCATCACTTTAAAACACATATTACACAGGTCCTGTGGCTGACTAAGGTGGTAATTAAACTTACTTGATGCCTTATCTGCATTACATTAGCCTCAGAACCTGTGTAATTAATATGTGTTTAGGTTTAAAGGGATGAGATGGCAACAATATTTACATCCGACCTCCCATTGAGGAGAGCTGGCTGTGTCTGTATCTGATTTGCATATGCGGATTGGACACAGACCAGCCATCTGCTCAATGGGGATCAGCGGACAGGTACCCTGCCGAGGACTCCAACAGAGCCCATCCTATGTGGAAGGGGCCTTTATCTTCTCATAGCCACCTGTATGAAAGGAGCCTTAATTTGGCCACATCCAAGTGCCTATCATCATCTTGCATTGCATAAGTACACTGATCAACCATACCATTATGATGATCCACCTAATTTTGAGTAGTTTCCCCCCTTTTTGCCACCAAAACAGCCCTGACCCATCAAGGCATGGACACCACTAGACTTATTAAGGTATGCTGTGCTACCTGGTACCAAGTTGTCAATTGCAGAACCTTTAAGCCCTGTAGGTTTTGAGGTGGGGTCTCAATGAATCAGTCTTGTTTCCCAGTACATCCCACAGATGCTTGATTGTATCTGGAGAATTTGGACATTACGTCAACAACTCAAACTCCTTGTTGTGTTCCTCAAACCATTCTTGAACCATTTGTGCAGTGTGGTAGGGTGCATTATCCTGCTGAAAGAGGCCATTGTCTTCAGGAAATACTGTTTCCATGAAGGGGTTTACTTGATCAGCAACAATGTTTAGGTAGGTGGTATGTGTCAATGTAACATCCACATGATTGGCAGGACCAAGGTTTCCCAGCAGAACATTTACAAAAGCATCACACTGCCTCCGTTCTTTCTTCCCATACTGCATCCTTGTGCTATCTCTTCCCCAGATAAGAGACACACACCAGCTGCCACATGGTGTAAAAGAAAACATGATTCATCGGGCCAGGCCAAGCCAGTTTCTTTCATTGCTCAATGGTCCAGCTCTGATGCTCGCATGTCCTTTGTAGGCACTTTTGGCTGTGTACATGGGTCATCCTGACCCATCTGTGGCTACACAGCCCCATACACAACAAACTGTGCAAATTTCTTCTGTTCTCAACACATCAACTTCAGGGACAACATATTAACTTCCTGCCTAATATATTCCACCTACTTTCAGATGCCATTTTAATGAGATAATCAATGCTGTTTGCTTTATCTGTCAGTGATCTTAATGCTATGACTGATTGTTGTATGTATGTACTGTATGGTTTCAGCAGAGTTCTTCTTTAGGAAGATATTCATTCATGCATTTGACATAAACTTGCATCTTGTCATATGAACAGTGTCAAAACCACTCTGTAAACATCTGCAGACATCAGCCAACGGTAATATTGCCTGATAATTTTCAAAATGTCAGATCCTTACTACAACTGACTCAGCCGCTTTGCTTTCTTCTACATCATTGTTGTCATGATTAGCACTTAGCTCAGCTATTACAGTGCAACCTACATTAATCCTTTTCCCAGAAAACTGCAAACAAAAAAAAAAATTCAGCAAATTCATTTTAATGACATTAAAAGGAGTATAATTCTTCTGTGGCAGCCACAATTATTTTTTAGCAGCAGTCGGAGAGGCTCCAGTGTTTACCAGAAAACATAAATGGGGATTATTCAGAGACATTATGTCGTCTTTTTTTTTCAAGTGCTTTAGACATGGCTACCCTCCGTACCCTGCTAGATAAAACCCAAACAAAAATGGGCATTATACTGAGAATAATACAGATGGAGAATTTCTCTGCTTAGCATTGTACAGTGAAGCTATCAGTTAGCCAGTTAATTGTATGATAAATTTGTTTCTGTGACTGAGGAAAAAATTATGATTTGTTCTGCTTTTAAGAATAAATGTGCTGTTCATTAATCTTGTTCTGTAGACAAAGCAAACAGAGGGTTTGGGTAGATATGGAGAATTCATGCTATTGTTAAAATACGAAGAAATGTTTCCTGCCTTGGCACTTAAAGAGACACTGTCACCTTGTCCCTACAGGGAATAGTGACATTTTCTCTGTAAATGTCCCCCCTCTGACCGTCTATCATCATTACCCTGCCACATCTCTCTAATCCTAAGTCACTGACAGTACCCTGCACTTCCAGATATGTAGGGATATGACAGTGCCCAGGTCTAGAAGCCAACGACAAGGCCCAAGGACTATCATATGACCAGGGGAGTGACGTCACCCCCCACCATGTTGTCATCACCAAAGGGCCCCCTATTATCAGCATTCCCCTACCGCTCCTTCCTCCTCCACAGTCATTAACAGTACCCCGAACTTCATGGTATAGAGGAATTGGTGTCCTTCTCCGATAGTGCCAATCACAATGCCCAGGCACTATCACTTGACCAGGGAAGTGATATCACTTCTCCCCGGGTCGCCATCTTCACTGATTTCATTGTCTGTTGCTTAGCAGGAAGAACCAGCAAGGGATCACTGGTAAGGTGAGCACAAGCAGTCAGGGTCACCTTTGAAAAGACTGTCACTTTGCCCTGCATAAGCAAAATTACAATGTTTCTTTCTTTCTTTATAGTATTTTAATATAGTTATTTAACTCCCCCGAAGTGCCACCACATAACTTGTACCGGGGTTGAGGCATCTTGGGAGGAGAACTACGTTTATTACTAAGTTAATGTACTATTTAACAAATGTAATAGTTTGACAGTTGAATTAATGTTTTAGTGAAGTCTAACACTTTTGAAAGTTAAAGTCAAATGGAAAACTAAAAAGGTCCTCCCTTTCAGTGGGATTGCAAGGGTTAACTGCTCATTTAGTCTGGGGGACAGTAAGAAGCACTTCTACTTATCTGATTTTCCACTCCAAGACATGGCTGCAGGGACAGGTCTAACAGTACATGGGAACTTGCAAGAATAAAGGATCAGGAAAGTAAAACTGCTGTATCCAGTCCCCTAGGCATAAACAAGCAGTTCATCCTTGAAGAGTGGGCATATCCATCCCTGCAATGGAGGACTTTTTTTTTTAAATTCCCAGAGTACTGCTTTAATAAAGAAAATAGTGTCAAAGAAAAAGTATGGTGAAAAAGCTTACCTGAAAACAAGCATTTATTGCATACGTATTCACTCTGATCTGCGTAACTAGTGGCATGCCAGGTGTGGTGACTTTTGATGACTTTATTCTTTGTCTTGCCTCTGTCTTTGAAAATAATGGGTTGGGCTAGCTTAGAAACCATCACAATAATTATTTCCTGTATAAAATAAGACAAATGCCCTTTCAGATATTTCATAAACAGATGCTATAAAATTCATTATATTTTCTTTGTTGTTGTCGTTCTACATGACTTGCGGTCATGCATCATTTTCCTAGAAGTATCTCACTTCCTGGCTAGTGATCCTTCCAAGCCCTGGACCAGCCACAAATGGATGCTAATTCAAAGCAGAAAGTTAAGCTCTGTGACACAGCAAATATTAATAAAGTGTAGACTCTAGATTTGTTAAAAACTTTGATGTATTTTTATATCAACATATGAATTTGTTATTGATTGGACCAGGAATGATTTTAATGCCATGTCTGTATTAACTACATGTTTTTGGTCTAATGTCCATCTAAATGTGATCACCATGATGGGCATATACATTGATATCTTAGTTTGTAATATGTAACTCACATATTAGTGATTCAAGTAGGCATGAACAAAAAACAAATCTGTTTATCCAGCCCGTTTGTTTGTTATGGACCCAGAATCCTCCATTCTAAAGGTAAGGAAGCCATCTTGTCCAAATTCCACATAACCCCTCAGGTATTCCCACACCTCCATTTTGCAGACCAATGAATTCAGGAAAATTAGGTACAGATCAGCACCAAACTGTTGTTTTTAGAGATAAGACTTTTATTTTTTTTTGGGTGTCATGGCCAGTTTTGAAGGGCATTTGTTCAGATATCAACATAGTAGAACATTTATTTGATGCACCTGAACGCATTTGAAAAAATGTGGCTTTAGGCACATTTTTAACTCTTCTTTAGGGGTTTAGAAGACTTGCAATGTGCATGAGGCCATAATGTCCAAAACAGAAAAGTCCTTTATCTGAATGTTATATACATAACAATGCCAGTACAAAATACAATTCAAGGATTTAAGTGACAACAGATATCATGGAAGCTACCCACACTCCCTCCCCCTTATTCCGTTGCTTTGTTTTTTTGTTCCTTTTGTTGTGGGTTACTTTTGGTTGACATGTTCAGTCATGGCAGCTGGTGGGGTTAAGGGTCCTAGAAGTTGGGCAATAGGTTTAATGTAAATTGGTAGGGACTCCTCTTGCCTTTGGCTCCACCTCATTTTTGTATTTTTTTTGGTAGTCATAAGGATACTGGCAATTGTCTCTGAGCTGCTGTGGGGCTGCTAGGGGTCTACTTTTTGAGTACTAGGTTAAAATTGCCTACAAGGACCTTGAGATTCCAGTATACATTTATTACTGAATGCCATTCGGTTTTTTGGGTATTTAACTCCAATTGATGTTGGTGTGGTTTATGTAGGTAGCATGATGTGGTAGAGGGGTGCTCAGGCAGCTTGAGTGCAGGAGATTCAGCTTTAATACCCTAGTCATGACAATATGTGGGACCACTAAGGTAAGGAGCATTACTGATCCAAATGACCACCTATGTAAAGGGAATTTCTTGCATTGGTAATCAGTAGGAAAATGCAGTGGCACTTAAAGGTGTCATTGGTGTCAATGGCACTACTAAACTTGAGCAGCGGGATGCTCACTCCACTGCATTGGTGCCATTGGTTTATCCCTTGTAGCATCATTGCTATGATTATGCAGGCACCATTTGGTAGGATATCTATCCTTCCAGATGTGTGTGCACTCCCACGACACCCTATAGCTGTTTGTATCCATAACTATCGGTAGATCAGCCAGTTTATTGGCAGTTATTTGCAAATACCTTCTAATTGCATTCAGCTGGAACCAAATTAGATTTCAAAAGCAACAGATCAATCAGAAAACATCTTTCATTGATCCAACTACAGATAAAGGAAATCAGAATGGAAGTTGCACATTAGGACTGACCAGAGAAAGGAAGATTTATACTCGAAAAGGACAAGCAGATGACTTGTCCCGGCACAGAAACCCACTGCAATACTTGCCCAATGGGGACAGCAGTACACACACAATACTGCTGATCCTTCACTCTTCTGCACAGAGTTGGTAAATCTCTCTGTGTGACAACAGCACCTCCGGCTGCCTGGGGCTCTCGTTATCAATGTTAAGGAGAGGAGAAATGGCTCATTTGTTACAAAGCTCAAAATCATGAGCGTCTTTTGTTTTTATTGAGCTATATATAGACTTATTGGGTCTTTACTTCATATTAATTAAGTCAGATTAATGAGTTTTCTTTAGCGGTAGCTATTAATCTATTCATGGTAATGGATGCGCAACAAATATTTATTGATATGAGCCATATCTCTTCTGACTATTGGACATTCGCTTTGCCTTTGAGCAGCAAGGAATTCTTTTATAGTATTTTTCTTGGACAAAATCCTTAGACACGAAAATGAGACTAAGAATTTAGATTTTGTTAGAATAATGTTTTTTTTTCTTTTGAGCTAAATTTACATTACCAGTCTTTCTAACAATATAAAGTAGGTATTCTTTAAAACTTCATATTGTCTGTCTACAGGAGTCTTTGCTTTTTCCCCCCCCTACTTTGAGTTATTTCTATTTAAAATTGCATTACGCTGAATATTTTGCTCAAGAGTTTTATTGTATAAAAATAATACATGATATTCAAAACTGTACAGGTCCAAGGAAGAATAAATTGCTTTGTGCTTTTGGTTGCAGCAGTTTTCTAGCAGACCAACATATCAATATTATTAGGTATTTTGTTACTTAATCTAATCTGACGTGTTTTCCTTGGCTCCAAATATATGCCAGTGAATTCAGCCTTCTACAAGGCTTACACATTGCCATATTCTAAAGGAATCAACCATGCTGTTTATGTATATATATATATATATATATATATATATATATTGTATATATATTATTTTTTTAAAAGCAGCCTGACCACATAAGAGAGAATTCTGTATTCTAACGTCTGAGACATCAGGCTTGTAGCCTGTCATTAGTCATTCACAATAATCTACCTAGGTTATATATGACTGATTGGAAGTTACTGGAGGCATTCAAAGCCTGAACGTGGGTGAAAACTTCTAGGTGAACAAGAACAAACTCTAGATTTATGACAAATAAATCCTAATTTGTCAACTATTATATATAATTCACACTAATGCGGGGATCATTGTTTTACCACATTAAAAAACGCAGGTAACCACATGCTGCATTTTATCTCAGTGCGTTGGAGAAGATCACATGCCGCTGTACTGTAGCGCACCACGCTGCTGCTGAGTGACATGAATAAAGTGTCACTTTTGTGCACTTTGAATAAAGCGTGCCCCCCCAAAAAAAGAGCTGCATGCTAGCGCACCACACTGCCTCTGACTGCCTGCTCACTGAAGCTGGCATGGAAAGCTGCGCACAGTAAAACCGTTGCAGTGTGAAATTTGTCCATTTAATGTGAATGGGTCCTAAAGATGGATGAATTCAAATCAACCTTAATAAGGGTTAATACACATGTTTGTGCATTGCCATTTTGATATTTTTACATTATTATATTATGATACTATATGATGTTATTATTGAATATTATTAAACCAATATATCGTTATGAATTATTTTTTATTTTGCTCACAAATTTATTTTGTACTTATATGCAAGACATTTTTTGGTCATGTTTCTAACATGCTGGTTTTAGGCACTATGTATAATTGGATATTCATCCCATTATTTTTCTATTTACAATTTTTTTAAATATATTTTTACATCTGTATATTAGTATTTGTCTTGTAGCCCTGATGAAGGAGAAACATGTTTTACCTCTGAAACGTGTTTGCTGTTATGTGAATCTGTTACAAATTTGGTCTGGAGGTCTTTATTTTGGCTTAAGTCCTGGGATGTCCATGTTGTACATCCCAGAAGGCAGTTTTACTTATGAGCATATGCCAGGGGTGCCCCTAGGGTTGCTGTCACCTGCAGCGGTAACACTTGGTGACACCCCCTCCAATGATCCCCACAGGATGGATCGGATCTGCGGATTGAGCATAATGGATTGGAGTCCGATTCATTATCCTCCCCTATCCGCAGATCCGATCCATCTTGCAGGATTCATCAGCTTTCAACCTATACGGGGTTAACTGATCTCTCCACAAAAAAGGTACGTTTTTAATCAAGCCAACGATCCCCACAAGATGGATCGGATCTGCAAATTGGGGAGCATAATGGATCGGACTCAGATCCAATATGTTCAATCCGCAGATCCGATCCATCCTGTGGGATCGTCGGCTTGCTTTAAAACGTACCTTTTCGTGGAGCGGGTCTGGTGTCACCCCGTGTGATAGGTGTCACCCGGTGTGTCCTAGGTATGAAAAAACAACTGTGTGTGTAAGCATGCGCAGAAATCTCCCATGCATGCTGAGATGTGCCACAGGTCTCTACCAGGTCCCGAAGACCGGGCAGAAACCCACAACACATTAGCGCATAACTGGAACGTTCAATGATAAGAGAAAAGAAGAGGAACAGTGGGATGAAAATGTTACGAACCTTGCAAGTACCTCTTTAACGAGTCTGCAGGAATAAAAAAAACATCCCTGCACTATTTTGGACAGGGCAGCATGGCCAAAGGCATATTGCCTTTACTTCTTTGCATTTTGGTCTGCTTAAGGGCAGTTACATTGCTACACCCTATATGTCAGTTGGGGTACCATTCAGAATTAATGGCTATGCACAGAAATGCGCTTAGTATGGTATTGAGTAATATGCATTGTAACGTGAATTTTAATGTGTGGAGACATCCTTATGGCTGCCAAGAATGTTCACGTATGTGCTTCAATGTGATGTGCATGTGAGCGGTGAATCATTCTTCAACGTCTGTTACAAGAGATTTTCACAACTATAATTAGGGCAAAATTAAATCCTTTTTCACTTCCTAGAGGAAGGGAAGCAAACAGATATTATTAAAGATAAACCATGACTTCCTTTAAGTAATATTGAGCTACAGCATAAGCTCTTCTGCTGATATTGCTCAGTAATCACTTTGTATGATACATGCTTATATACAGTAACTAACTGCACATAGAAAAATAGTCTAGAAATATTTTTAGTTAAGACTGAAGATGTTGCACGGCCCATATTTCATAATTTGGACAAAGTGCTTAAAATAAATTTTTTTTAGTTAAGAAAAAAATCTGTTGGAGTCCTTACCCTACCTACGGCAAATGCTTGTTGTTTAGATTGTTATGTACAATTACTGCGGTGGAACAGGATTGAGGTCTGATACCCCATAAATGTTAAGATTTTACAATAGTAGTAACTCCATTTGTGTATATATATATATATATATATATATGTATATATATATATATATATATATAAAATATCTTACTCAGTACTGTGCAAAAGTTTATGCAGGTGTGAAGAAATGCTGTAAAGTAAGAATGTTTTCAAAAATATACATTTTAATTGTTTAATTTTTATCTATTTACACAATTCAAGGTGAGCAAACACAAGAACAATCTAAATCAAATTAATATTTGGTGTGACTACCCTTTTGCATCAAACCAGTATCAATTCTTACACTTGCATAAAGTCAGGGATTTTGTAGGATCAAAGTCAAATGTATGATTAACCAATTATATACCAAGCAGGTGCTTATGATTAGAGATGAGCGAATCGAACCAGGCGAAGTGGAATTCGTTTCGAATTTCAGGAAAAATTTGATTCGCGTCGAATCCGAATATTAGCATAATTCGGGTGCGCGAATCGGATTTTTCCCGATCAGCCGGCAAAAGTGTCCCTGCAGAGAGCTCCGCTATTTCTGACAGTTCTCTGACAGTTCCTTCACATGTACAGCGGTTGAAACATTGTATCTATTTGTTTCCATTTAGGATACAGATGTTTTTATTCGGAAACAGATACAATGTTTCAACCGCTGTAAATGTGAAGGAACTGTCAGAGAACTGTCAGAAATAGCGGAGCTCTCTGCAGATACACTTTTTGCTGTACTGGAATACTTCTTCTGTTCATTCTTCTTTTCATTCTTCTCATTCTTCTTTTCATTCTTCTTCTCATTCTTCTTTTCATTCTTCTTCTTCTTTTCATTCTTCTTTTCATTCTTCTCATTCTTCTTTTCTTCTTCATGAAAAGAAGAATGAGAAGAAGAATGAAAAGAAGAATGAAAAGAAGAATGAGAAGAATGAAAAGAAGAATGAAAAGAAGAAGAAGAATGAAAAGAAGAATGAGAAGAAGAATGAAAAGAAGAATGAGAAGAAGAATGAGAAGAATGAAAAGAAGAATGAGAAGAATGAAAAGAAGAATGAAAAGAAGAAGAAGAAGAATAAAAAGAAGAAGAAGAATGAAAAGAAGAATGAAAAGAAGAAGAAGAAGAATCTTTTCATTCTTCTCATTCTTCTTTTCATTCTTCTTCTTCTTCTTTTCATTCTTCTTCTTCTTTTCATTCTTCTTTTCATTCTTCTTCTTTTCATTCTTCTTCTTCTTCTGAGGATGAGGATGAAGAAGAAGAAGAAGAAGAAGTAGGATGAAAATAAGAAGAATTCCAAGCCGGCAAAAAGTGTATCTGCAGAGCTCCGCTAAGTGTATCTGCAGAGCTCCGCTAAGTGTATCTGCAGAGCTCAGCGGTTGAAACATTGTATCTATTTGTTTCCTTTTATGGAAACAAATAGATACAATGTTTCAACCGCTGTAAATGTGAATGTCAGAGAACTGTCAGAAATAGAGGAGCTCTGCAGATACACTTAGCGGAGCTCTGCAGATACACTTTTTGCCGGTTTGGAATTCTTCTTATTTTCATCCTACTTCTTCTTCTTCTTCTTCATCCTCATCCTCATCCTCGGAAGAAGAAGAAGAGGATGAGGATGAAGAAGAAGAAGAAGAAGTAAGATGAAAATAAGAAGAATTCCAAGCCGGCAAAAAGTGTATCTGCAGAGCTCCGCTAAGTGTATCTGCAGAGCTCCGCTATTTCTGACAGTTCTCTGACATTCACTCCATACAGCGGTTGAAACATTGTATCTATTTGTTTCCATTTATGGAAACAAATAGATACAATGTTTCAACCGCTGTTTGGAGTGAATGTCAGAGAACTGTCAGAAATAGCGGAGCTCTGCAGATACACTTAGCGGAGCTCTGCAGATACACTTTTTGCCGGCTTGGAATTCTTCTTATTTTCATCCTACTTCTTCTTCTTCTTCATCCTCATCCGAAGAAGAAGAAGAAGAGGATGAGGATGAAGAGGAAGAAGAAGAAGAAGTAGGATGAAAATAAGAAGAATTCCAAGCCGGCAAAAAGTGTATCTGCAGAGCTCCTCTAAGTGTATCTGCAGAATAGAGGAGCTCTGCAGATACACTTTTTGCCGGCTTGGAATTCTTCTTATTTTCATCCTACTTCTTCTTCTTCTTCCTCTTCATCCTCATCCTCATCCTCTTCTTCTTCTTCTGAGGATGAGGATGAAGAAGAAGAAGAAGAAGAAGAAGAAGTAGGATGAAAATAAGAAGAATTCCAAGCCGGCAAAAAGTGTATCTGCAGAGCTCCGCTAAGTGTATCTGCAGAGCTCCGCTAAGTGTATCTGCAGAGCTCAGCGGTTGAAACATTGTATCTATTTGTTTCCATAGACATATTTGTATCTAACAAATAGATACAATGTTTCAACCGCTGTAAATGTGAATGTCAGAGAACTGTCAGAAATAGAGGAGCTCTGCAGATACACTTAGCGGAGCTCTGCAGATACACTTTTTGCCGGTTTGGAATTCTTATTTTCATCCTACTTCTTCTTCTTCTTCTTCATCCTCATCCTCATCCTCAGAAGAAGAAGAAGAGGATGAGGATGAGGATGAAAAAGAAGAAGAAGAAGTAGGATGAAAATAAGAAGAATTCCAAGCCGGCAAAAAGTGTATCTGCAGAGGTCCGCTAAGTGTATCTGCAGAGCTCCGCTAAGAAATAGCGGAGCTCTGCAGATACACTTTTTGCCGGCTTGCAATTCTCCTTCTTCTCATCCTTCTTCTTCTTCTCATCCTTCTCCTTCTTCTCATCCTTCTTCTTCTTCTCATCCTTCTCATCCTTCTTCTTCTTCTCATCCTTCTTCTCATCCTTCTTCTTCTTCTCATCCTTCTTCTTCTTCTCATCCTTCTTCTTCTTCTCATCCTTCTCCTTCTTCTCATCCTTCTTCTTCTTCTCATCCTTCTTCTTCTCATCCTTCTTCTTCTTCTCATCCTTCTTCTTCTCATCCTTCTCCTTCTTCTCATCCTTCTTCTCATCCTTCTCCTTCTTCTCATCCTTCTTCTCATCCTTCTCCTTCTTCTCATCCTTCTCCTTCTTCTCATCCTTCTCCTTCTTCTCATCCTTCTCCTTCTTCTCATCCTTCTCCTTCTCCTTCTTCTCATCCTTCTCCTTCTTCTCATCCTTCTCCTTCTTCTCATCCTTCTCCTTCTCCTTCTTCTCATCCTTCTCCTTCTTCTCATCCTTCTCCTTCTTCTCATCCTTCTCCTTCTTCTCATCCTTCTCCTTCTCCTTCTCCTTCTCCTTCCTCATCTCCAAGGGCATTTAAATTAAAGGTACAGTGTTCTGCACTAATTTAAAGGCTCTCTGAAGCCTAGAAACCCTTTTTATAAGTTAAATTCGTAGCGAATAAATTCGCATCGAATCAAATTTCTTCCTCAAATTTGGCGAATCAGCCGAATCGAATTTTTGAATAATTCGCTCATCTCTACTTATGATCATCAATTCCATATGCAGGTTGAAACACGGTCATTAACTGAAATGGAAACAGCTGTGTAGAAGGTTTAAAACTGGGTGAGGAACAGCCAAACTCTGCTACTAAGGTGAAGTTGTGAAAGTCAATTCTATGTCACCGTTCATACACCATGGCAAGACTAACCACAACAACAAGACACAAGGTAGTTCATACTTCATCAGATAGGTCTCTCCCAGGCAAAGATTTCAAAGCAGACTGGGGTTTCAAGATTTGCTGCTTAAGCTCTTTTGCAGACTCACGAAGAAACACGCACTCTGAGGACCGAAGACACAGGGATTGGCCCAGGAAACGTAATGCATCAGATGAAAGACACTTCATGTTTACTTCCCTTTGACATAGGAAGATGTTAATTGTGGGCAAAAAGCCATACCTCTGATGCAAGTGTACCTAGAAGAATTGATGCAGTTTTGGTAAAGGGTGGTCACACCACTTATTGCTTTGATTTCTCTTCTGTTCATTTACATTTCATTTTTTTAATTAATAAAAATAAGCTATGAACACTTCTATTTCTGAAAACAATCTTAATTTATAACATTTTTGTCACACTTGCTTTCAACTTTTGCACAGTACTGTATATAGCCCATCCTCTGCAAAAACACACGTATTATTATTATTATTAATATTCAGGACTTATATAACACCAACAGCCCATGCAGACCTGTACAATGTAAAAGGAGACAGTATAATTATCAGTTACAAATGCAATTTAAAAAAAAATGGGGTTGGAGAGCCCTGCTTATGAGAGCTTACAATCTAACAAGTGCAGAAAATACAGTGAAATATATTAGTAACGAGTTAAAGCTGAAGTTAAAGCAAGCTGCTTCGAACTTGTAATACATTTTAAAGAATTCATGTATAAGATTTCCTTATCCTGCCGCATGGTTTGCAGTGGTGTTCAACCATTCTTGCTATCAAAACATCACTGCCAAATAAGATAGCCAGGTCAGTGACCTCACTTTTCGTAACTGCATTTAAGCAATACAAATTGGTCACCAATCTGCTCCCAGCCTGTGATTGTAGCGGCAAACTGATGAGGTCATTATGTTGCCCTTTTCTCCTGCAAACGATCTTCATACTGATGACTGACAGCAATAGATTGTCTCAGAATGTTGCCCTTTCCTCTCCCTGTGTGAGGTCTGATGTGTCTGGGATTACAGAGAGTTGATATCAAGACAGGTTAAGATACCTCCTAGATCCGTGTAAAAGTACATTTACCTATTTGTTTTAATCAACACATAAGTTGATTAAATTAAAATGAAATTACATTTGTATCTGCATGTTGTTTGGCTTTAAAGTATATGTATAGCCAAAACTTTTTTTTGTTGTGAATAATATAATAAAGGGTTACAGCCCCTGTCAGATTTTGACTGCTGTCTGTGTCACCTCTGAGCAGAATCGCCTTCTATTTGTCCTGTTGACTACTGAGTGACAAGAGAATTCCCTTCACTTTCTGTTGTATCTCCAGGACTGGAACTGAAAGGAAATCTCCTCCACAGTACACAGACAGAAAAAGTAAATATATAGGGGTTCTAACCCTTCCCTACTCCATGCAAAACTAAAACAAAATGTGTTGCCTCAACTCCAAGAACAATCGTAGCCCCTCTAAACACATATGGTTGAATGAAAATCACTGCAAGGTTATATAAGGACACAAGTATAAATACCTTTAACCTGGTTTTGTATTACTATCAGATAATAGGCACAATACCATTTACTGGTTGATGAACTCAGTATATTGATATGAGTTAGAATAAATGGCAGATTGAACAAAAGTGAGCACACAGTAGACAAATTCAAAAATAGTCCACTAGACAGAGTAATAGCAATGCCAATGTAACTTAAAATCAGGATCTCTGCCACTAAACTGCAATTATAATGGGATCAACAAATTGAGCAATACACATTCAAATAAATGTTAATTGTAATGTAGGTAGCAATACTACAATTAGTTTAGAGTGCACTCTAAGAAGAAGCTGCATCACACCCCCGCCAATCCCTGAGAGGTACCCCTTAAACTAAGTAAAGGGCAAAGATCTCAAATGAAAAGGGGCAGTCTTTTGTCCTGACTATTCAGCACTTAGTGCACTCTAAGAAGAAGCTGCATCACACCCCCGCCAATCCCTGAGAGGTACCCCTTAAACTAAGTAAAGGGCAAAGATCTCAAATGAAAAGGGGCAGTCTTTTATCCTGACTATTCAGCCGGCTAATGTTGGGGCCCAATAACTGCACACTTGCAGGCAGTCATCAAGGTCTGCGGGCAGTAACAGAGCTATGAAGCAGCTGTGTAGGTAGTTCCTAAGGGTTCAGTCTCTAGTGGTAGCAAAAAGTAATGGCCACTAGACCTTCTCACTAGAGCCAGTGGCATGACATGACAGCAGTAGTTTCTCTGATTAGATGTCTGCTCACTCTGGGTTACCTGGGTGACTCTGGTCTGCAGTGCAGCAAAGTCTATGACCTGGCAGTGGTTCAGTCTCTTGCACTCAGGTCACATCTCTGTCCTCTTTGGGTTTGCCAAGAGTAGTGACCTTCCAGTGGCTCTTGCAAAGTGAACAGTCTATTTACCTTCAGTAAATCAAACCTTATGTGTCCTAAAAGATAGCTGTCATAAGGGAAGACTAAAACAGTATTTTATATTTGGCACTTTGATATTGTAGGACACCTCCATCACATTACTATTTCATAATATATGATTATTGGTCGCTACATCATTCTCTGTGGGGGCCCTTATACATGCAATATAGGCAGTCTAATTACCTTTTCTAAGCTTTGAGTGTTCTGGAAATTCTACTTGCACAAGTTGCTTTTTTTTCCTTTTCTTGATTTTATCCCCGCCGTTTGCTGACTGAATAGTTTCTGGCTTCTTACATAGGAGCCTTGGCCTGCTGCCAACTATGAGAGCAGAAATTAAAGGGTGACTTTGGATGGTAGCGAAGGTTGGCAATTTTTGCAGCCCAAATTATGCAAAATAATAGATGCGGAAAACATTGTAGTGTAAACAATAATTTGTAAAGCTTTAAGAATGTTATAAATATGCTGTGTGCCAGTTCTGACTGCAATGATATAATCGTCATGATGATTGTTCACAAACCTTTTATATAGGGAAAAGAGGGATATTTGTGGTACGCATATTTTAAAACATATACAAAAATATAGCTCTTTTTCAAATAAAATCCATTATTGTCTAATATACTTCACAAATTATCTTCTATATGCTGGTTTTCATCCAACACCTTTCTTGGAACAAAGTCCACGGAAGCTGCTGTGTTCTCAAGTCAGATGGAACTGTGAGTGTTTCCTGGTGTGTTGCTCTCCCATTGGGTTGTCCATTGAATTCAAGTCCTTGCTCCTGCAATAGAACACTGTGTAATTACTCCACTGCACCTACCAACACATGACCACTTTGGCTGGATGTCACATGATTTAGAGACTGCCCACCTTGCTCCCAATATTAATGAGAGACTGAGAGCCATCTATGGCACCAGAGTCACTGTGCTGGGAATGCGCAGTGGACACTTTCTCAACAGAGAAACCTCAGCCTTCCATGGATGCATGTGTGGGTGTTAATGCCTATCCTCTTTGCTGCTGCAAATATGCATTATATGGTTGGCAAAAGGTTAACCAGCGTACCCAAAAAAGTGAGAGGAATCAACAACCATTTGTACTTAAATGTTCCTTACAGAAATAAAGTTGTTTACAGAAAAAGCATCACATATGTTGTGGGTTGCTCAGGCAGAAAGGTATATCAACAAGGTACTTTTTCAATAGCAAAATAACATGAGCTTGCCGACCATGGAATGCCTGAAGGGAGCACTTCTTTAGTGGAGGTATCCAGATTACTGTGTTGCTCTGAGATAACCATAGTCCTTGCAGTTTATCCAGCTGATGATGGGAGACAGTTCCAGGAAGCTGGCAGAGGAGATTCTTCTAGGGTAAATCTATTCCTTCCCTTTCTGTCAGGTACCTCTTCCTAATACAGCTCCTACTCCATCTCCAAGAGCTGGGCTTTATTCCTGATATACACAATGCTAGCCTACAAAAGATGGCTGTCTGGAGCCTATAATAGGGAGCAAATGAGTCCCCTATGGTTTTCTGCCTGAAGAAGCAGCACATGGCCACCATCAGGTTAGCAGAATAACTGCAGCCCAACACCTTCCTAAAACTGCCTTCTCCACTAATGAGGATGGGGGGGGGGGGTTGTAGCTGACTTGCCACAGCTTGTAATGCACATTGTGAGAAGCTTACATTGTGCTGTGTTATCCGAGTATCAAGATCAGTACAAGAGATGAACCTGAGCAACTGCAAGACTGGATACCGATTTCAGCTTTAAGGTTTAATAGGTGGTAAGAAGTTATATTGCTTGAGAAATATTGATAATGTCTGTCTATGTAGACCAATATAGTTGCCTGGATGGTTTTATTTCATTTTTTATTTTTTTTTTATTGGCCATGTTGGGTGAGAAATCCTTTCATTGACAATAACACACTAGAAACAGCATTATTAACTTTTTCTATCAAGTCACTTAATAATTAGGTATACCAGTGAAATGTTTCTTCCTCTTGGGAAAGAGAGACTTCCAAGCCAGCAAGGGAGCAACTATACTAGGGAAAGAAGTTTCCTGAACCTCAATAATATTTCATCTATGAGATGTCCCCAGAAGAAGAATTACTATATTGACATGACCTTAATTGTTAAAGTAGAACTAAACCCTCCTATCCTGGACAGTCAAAGAAACTCCAATATTTGCCTCTGTTTGACTTGCAGTTGCCATGGTGTTGCACATGTGGCCATTTATGACACCAGCCATTGGATGGCTTGACAGTTCACTTGAGAGCACAATCAGCTTTGAAAATTATCAACCACAGCATGCCTTACATTTTTGGAAAACAGTTAACTTGATGGGTTTAGTTCCACCTAAACAAAATGAAGTATAATTAATTAAATTAGATATTATAAAGAAAATTAAAATTTAAGACATGTTATTTAAAAAAAAATATCCAGCTAAGTGTTCCTTAGTAGCCTTACGCATACCATACATGGGTCGAATTCTGAACAAATTTTCTTTAGAAAATCTGAAATTTTGTGCATTTTGTCATCTGATGGTGCCTCCATTGATTTCACAATTCGACTAACCAAGCTTTCAATTTCACGTCATGTTTTATTTTTTTTCATTTTTCAATTATATTTCTCACATGATTCTCTCATCATTCATTAGAAAATAGTTTTTTTTCCTAAAAGTTTCCAACATGCCCAATCACTCAAATTTGATGGCCGCACAAAAATCAGCTGATGCTGTAGCCCACTAATGGTGCAAAATTTTAAAGAAAATTCTTAACTACCATTTTTTAAAAAAATTCTCTTGGAATTCGACCTAGTAGATATTTTTAATGCTACTAGTATAGTTATCTGAAATGTCTCTTTTTATTAAAGTAGCTTTACATCCAATCACTGATATGTCATATAATGTTTAACATAATAATGTAATTTTAAAAGTAATTTTTAATCTTTTGAAAAGCTTTCATTTAAAATAATATGTTTTCAGGAAGATCTTGTTCAGGAACTTCCTTTTATAGGGTGACAATTCTTTCTGTTTACCAGTTGTGCGTCTTTATTGGCACCTTGTCACATGGGCTTTCAATGGAGACTAAATCTAGCTGTTTCAACAAACTTTATGAGATCATGGTCAACTGCTGGAAACTAGAACTGAGAAATGCCACACAGCCATGCATGCAAATAAATAAATAGAAAATGGCTGTAGAAGGTCAGTAGAGCTAAGAAGAACAAAACATAAAAAGGGAAAAACAGTATTTTCCAAAAACAAAAAAAAAAATGGCTATTGTGTATAATACACCACACTTTAGCAACCTAAATGTCATGCAGTTATGGATCTAGGATTTAAGTTTAGATCTACGTTATTTTCCCATCAAACAATAGGATGAAGTTAGCAGAGTCAATGATCCTTGGAAAAGGGAAAGGTTTTGGCAGGCTTATACTAAAAGAAGAGCACAGTAAGGATCGCCAATGTGACTCTATTCATTTAAAGATCAATGGTGAGAATAGAGGAAGGGAAAAGACACAGGATGATGCAGCTCTACAGACTCTGAGAAGCAGTATCATCTTCCTGACTATGTCATGGGGCTGCAGTACAGATATTTGTTGAAAATAAATAAATAAATACATATATAAATATAGATTATATATATAACACACACACACATATATATTTATGTGTATTTAGCTTTTCTGCATTTACACCTATCACATGCAGGGCAATGTAGCAGAAGGTTATTTACTCTACATTAAAACAGGAAATCTGCATTTTAAAACAGAAATCTATTGCAGTACTGACAAGCTTGAAAAATATTTCAGATGTATGCATTTACAAAGAGAAAAAGAATAACAATAGGAGACGGAAGTATCATATGCATTTCTTCTTATGTTACATGCCAATCAATGATTTACATTAGCAGATGACATTGGTGGCTTACACTGAAAATTGTATTACATGCTCACAAATGTTTTCTGTTACAGAAAGACAGTTTGTCTACACTGCAAAAATTAATTAGAAAAAGTAAAGTAATTCAAGTAAAACGTGTGGGGCCATTAAAAGCTTTTCCTTGAATGCATTGCACAACAGTCATGTTCATTTGTAGGGAATGTCAGTTAAAATAAAATCAGTATATCTCTCCAATGAATGTATATTTTTCCAATGTACAAAAATACATATTGATCTGCCAGAAATCCAACGTGTTCTTAACTTCTTTATTAAATTTACAATAAAATGCCTTTTCTGCTCTATAATTCCAACCAGCCTGGTGAACTACAAACCTCCACCTATCCCATCCTTCTCTGTCCCACTCCACATGCTTACATTGATTACTTTCTCAGTAAAACAATGTCTATACATACTTTTTTTTTTAACAAGAAATTACTTTATGACTTAAAGTGATACTAAAGCTAAAAATGTTTTTTACCTTAATGCATTCCCTGCAATAGGGTAAAAAAGGACAGAGGAAAAGTTTCTTTTCCTCTGTCCTCCCCTTTTCCCCGTGTGAAGGGGAAGGGAGGTGTGAATAGATCCAGCCCTGTGCATGGCTGAATCTCTTCATCCTTCTCCTCCTCTTCACACGGGGGCTTGAACAGCAGCAAGAGCCAATCCAATGCAGTGAGGAGGAAGTGGGGGTGGGGTTAAGACCAGACACCGTGTACCCCCATAGCAAATGGCTTTCTATGGGGACACATGAAGAAGAGGGGGAGCCAAGATCACCACCGAGGGACCGAGAAGAGGAGGATTGGGGCTGCTCTTTGCAATACTTTTGTACAGAGCAGGTAAGCATAACATGTTTGTTATTTTAATTTTAAAAAAAATATAGAATTTAGTAACACTTTAATCAATGACTATAATAACCAGAAAGCTGGGGACTATGTGGTGCCATTTGGCATCCTCTGGCATCTCTTATGGACTTCCCTTGTCTTTTAAATGACATGTCCTGAGACTAGTAACACTTATTTTGAATTTTGACACTCCTTACCTTACCAACATCTGCAGTGGTGGTGTAATAATAATGTAGATAACATCTAAGCTTAGTATTGCAATCACCATATCAGTGGGTGTTGCTGTTACTAGCTATAGGCTGCTATGGAGAAATTATGCCATGAAAACCTTACTGAGACTCTTAGACATATTATTAGGCACCATGCCTGATTTGGTTGCCATTTCCTTCAGCATCTGTTTCCACTTATGTAAAGAAATAGTCAAATTGTAATGTGTGATGCTTTGGAGGAATTTGAAGATAAATCTAAAGGGCTGCTCACCGATGGTCTAGAAGGCATCAAATAGAGCAGCTCTGAATGTTTAACAGATGCTAAGAACTAATGTCAGGTTTTGGGGCATTTGAAAAAAAAAAAACAAGCCAGGCAAAAAAGAATTTCCAAAGAGTCTGTGTTATTCAAGTGATTAAGCAGCTGTTAGCAAGCAGTTTAGATATGTCACATAGTTTTTACACAGTGCTTCTTGAGGGAACAGTAAAATGCTGCAGATTAGAATTACTTCATTAACTAGCTGCGTTCTTACTAGATGGGATGTAGCATCTCGTAAGAGCATCCCTATAGGTGCCTTTACCTGTCATGCTACAACAATCTAGAAAATTGCCAGCTTTCAATAGCTAGCTCTAGCAATAAGGACCTATGTGAAAAATTCTATATTCTAGCATATATTCATGAGTAATCAGGCAGGCTCATGCATACCATGTTTCTAAACTCACTTTACTGTCATGAAACCATGTATTTCCATACCCTTACTTATTGAAAATAGGAAAAGCCTCCTTATATATTTGTAGACAGTTCAGCTTATGTAGACATTGTTGATATAATTGCCATTTAATAAAAGTTATGCCTCAGTCGGTGGTAAAATTGATATAACTGACACCAATGATATTCGGCGCATATTATATGGTGTTGTTGTGGCAAATTTGTTACACTTAAAGTGTCTGTTACCCCAACATTTCATATTCCTGATATGTGTATGTTGTATCACATTAAAAAAGTATCCTATTCTCCTTGTATTTCTTCCTTTGTGTGAAATTCTTGGTGATCCTGGAAGTCCCCCTGCTTTCCTATTTAAAACTTGCCACGCTAGGCACAGAAGCCCAAGAAGCACATCCCAATGTGGTCAGTTTTCAGTATGTTCTCGGAGCTCAGCCTGCCTGTCCTTCAATGGCCAAGACTCCCCCCCAGGACAGTTCTTCACTTGAAAGATCAGTGCATTGCTGTTTCTCTGCCTTCTGCTGACATTCCCCACTGCAGCCTCTCATGCAGCTGAGAACAGAGGTTATGAGATCGCTTATAAAAAAAGGAGAAAATTTGTATTTTATATATATATATATATATATATACACACACACACTATATTGCTAAAGTATTGGGACACCCCTCCAAATCATTGGATTCAGGTGTTCCAATCACCTCCATGGCCACAGGTGTAGAAAATCAAGCACCTAGACATACAGACAGCCTCTACAAACATTTGTGAAAGAATGGGTCACTCTCCGTGAAATTTTCTTGCTACTAAATATTCTACAGTCAACTGTTAGTGGTATTATAACAAAATGGAAGCAACTGGGAACAACAACAACTCTGCCATGTAAAATGACAGAGCGGGGTCAGCACATTCTGAAGAGCACAATGAGCAGAAGTTGCCAACTGTCTGCAGAGTAAATAGCTAAAGACCTCCAAACTTCATGTGGCCTTCAGATTAGTGCATAGACAGTGCATAGAGAGCTTCATGGAATGGGTTTCCATGACCAAGCAGCTGCATACAACCCTTACATCACCAAGTGCAATGTAAAGCGTTGAATGCAGTGGTGTAAAGCACACCACCACTGGATTCTAGAGCAGTGTAGACGCGTTCTCTGGAGTGATGAATCATGCTCCTCTACCTGGCAATCCAATGTCTGGGTTTGGCGGTTACCAGGAGAATAGTACTAGCCTGACTGCAATGTGCCAAGTGTAAAGTTTGGTGGAGGGGAGATTATGGTGTGGGGTTTTTTTTTAGGGGTTGGGCTTGGCCCCTAAGTTTCAGTGAAGAGAACTCTTAATGTGTCAACATACCAAGACAGTGTCAATATACCAAGACATTTTGGACTTTGTGGAAACAGTTTTGGAATGGTCTCTTCCTGTTCCAACATGACTACGCACCAGTGCACAAAGCAAGGTCTATAAAGACATGGATGAGCAAGTTTGGGGTGGAGGAACTTGACGGGCCTGCACAGAATCCTAACCTCAACCCAATAGAACGCATTTGGGACTAATTAGACCGGATAGAGAAGAGAGACAGCAGCGCCACTTTAAATGTAGAAGGTTAAAATCAGGCAGATTTTATGGTAAAATTGCACTCACATAGGCAGGTAACAAGTAGGCATGTCAAGTAATGGAGGTCCGGTGGGAGCATCAGGTCCTATTGCCGAGCTCTGGGTATTTCCCGCTGCTCCTGTGGTGTCCAGGGCTTGGAGAGGCACAGGGAAGCTCACAGGGATGGCGTCACCGCACGGACCGGGTTTCCAAGATGACGCGTGTTCGGAGCATGCATGCTCCTTCATCAGTCTGACAAAGAAGATTGCATGCTCCGAACATGTGCCATCTTGGAAACCCAGTCTGTGTGGTGACGCCATCCCCGTGAGACTCCCTGCGCCCCTCTGCAACTCCCCAAGCCCTGGACACCTCCGGAGTGGCGGGAAATATCCAGAGAGCAGCAATAGGACCTGATGCTCTCACCGGATCTCCATTACTTTACATGTCTACTTGTTACCTGCCTATGTGAGTGCAATTTTAAATCTGCCTGATTTTAACCTTCTACACTTAGAGTGGCATTGCTGTCTCTCTTCTCTACCTGCATTTAGGAGTATCTACAAGCTCTTACAGCCGGCTGCCCCCTCTGACAAGTCCACTACTACAAGCCCCCCTCTACAGATGGACTAGGACACTACCTCCACATGGACCTTTAACTAACCCTCATTGCTGATGGTCCACCCCCTAACCCTTACAGGGTTGATGCATTTAGCGCTCCTTCCCCCACTCATCTATGAATTAGAGACTACAAGCCAGGCCTTCTCGCCCGACATCAGTGCCTAACCTCACAAATGCGCTTCTGGAAAAATGGTCAAACATTCCCATAGACACACTCCTAAACCTTGTGGACAGCGTTCCTAGCTGTTATAGCTGCAAAGGGTGGGCCAACTCAATATTGAACCCTACAGACTAAGACTCGGATGCCATTAAAGTTCGTGGCAATGTAAAAGGATTCATCCCAATACTTATGGAGATATATATATAGATATATATATATAAATATCCTGCATTTCTTTTTTAAACTGCATAGGTGATTTTACAAGGTGAAAGTTCACATACACTTTAGATATATATACATTCAATCTTTAGATCTCATATAAGCTATTTAAGTCACTTTGATTGTTTTTATAACTGCAACTTTTATTAAAATAATATTTGGTGATCCTGGTCTGAGTGCAGGCACTAACAGTGATAATGTGCCTCTGTTCCTTTACTCACAATTGTTCTTCTTGATTTTCATCCTGTCAATGGAAACTAAATGGGACTCTGCTGTCACACGTCACAGAGGCATGAAAACGTGTTGCATAACTGCAGAGCACACGTGTAGACTGGAAGTATCAGCAGGTGATCAGCAGTGCTTATATGTAACCAAGAAAAAAAAGGTGATATCAGAATTTTCTTTAAAAAATATAAATAATGTATGATACACGATGCTTTAGAAAACTAAATGTCATTCAGATAGGGTCTAAATTTACATTAATAATCTAATTTAGTTTTATGTCTTGAGAATTTATATTTTACCTATTTTTCTATAACAATATACCAAAATTTTAAAATAGCATGTGCATATAACATGTATATACAGTAACAAAAGTGGAATACAACATTAAAATTCAGATCCTTCTGATCAAAATCACTGTAATAGTTTCCCTGGCAATCAGGAGACTGCTAAGTTTATTCGCTGGTGTTCCATTATAACTATATTCTGCAAAGTTAAAATACAATGGCAGCATAGATTTCAATAGAAGCTATATAGGCATTTTGTGTCCTAGCACTGGCAATGTTCCCTAAGGGCTTGCTCTTTTTTATTACTTTATTAAAATGTCACAAAATGAAGAAGACTTCAAGCGAGCTCTGGTATGGTGTGGGAAAATGTAGACACGCTGCCTTTGTCTGCAGCACTCCACTTTGTACCTTTCCGCTTCTTTGTGCTGTGAATGGGGCACATAGGAAATTTTCCTCTTCAATGTGTCCCTGTGGAGACCTTGTTGATCAGTTGCAGAAGAAAGCAGATTTATGCTCATGATGTGAATGAAACCTCATGAAAAAGGTAATGTAAAGATGAGATTTGAGGTGACATCTGTGGGTTGAGATCTATTAAACCCATAATGCACTTCATGGCCTTTCAGCTATGGCCAACAGGTGTAGATGTACAAATAATGGATAGATAGGGCAACTCCTTCATAGTAAAAGGGGAAAGTCACAGAGCAGCCAGAGTGTTAGTCAACTGGTGCAGAAACAGCATAGGTAAATTGGGCAAACTGCATAGGGAGGTTGCTTTTTTTGCTGAGAGACTTTATTATAGATTAATTTACTGACTATATTTTGTTTTCCAGTCTGCCAGGTTTTGGTTTTGTTCTTTTTTTAATTTTAATTTTATTTTAATAGGGCTTTTTTCAATTTTGGTGTTCTTAAAGTGGAGAATTAACTTGTTACCGACCTATTACTCTTCAGGCTGCCTTTTTTCACAATACAAACCTAAACCACCTTACATTATATCTCTCATATTAAATGCACCCCCTTGCCTCATAGATAAAATAAAAGTTAGGAATATACCAGTTTGGCCTATTATTTCTGATTAAAACTGTCCTGTTTCTGGACATTTTTACAATGCTATATCCTCTGCAGTATCATAATTCTGACAGTAAATCCCCAGTGTGTGTTCCTTGGGGTTGATTTACAAAAGGCAAAAAACTTGTTCATTTTGCAATGGAAGCTACACTTTTCAAGAAAATTTTCCAAAGAGCTTAGTGAATGAGGTGAATGTCTGATTTCCATCATCCAATCGTGCAAGAAAAAACATTTTTTTTTCTTCCACATGATGGGGTATTTTTTGCAAGGTAAAATATCACCACATTCTCTAGGCTTTGTAGAAACCTCCCTTGCAAAGAGCAACTTCACTTGCAAAGGGAGCAGTCCTTTAACGAACCAACCCCCT
The DNA here is from genome assembly GCF_062004578.1 of Staurois parvus. Lineage (NCBI taxonomy): Eukaryota > Metazoa > Chordata > Amphibia > Anura > Ranidae > Staurois > Staurois parvus. The sequence goes on from NW_028318102.1 coordinate 4,712,824, forward strand.
TGTCTCTAGTAAAGGCCTAGCCTTGCTGTTTAAGTTTGTCCTGCTGCTGGCCAAGTTTACACATGTGTAATCTGTGGTTTATTAATGATTGTAGTAAAACACCTTCCTGTACATTTTGGCTACTTAACCATCAGTAGAACTGACTTGCAGTCCAGCTGCAGAACAGTTTTTTAACAGCAAAAACAGGGGCAACCACAGCTAACTACTACCCAATTTCTTTGAGAAAGTGATGTGCCTAGCGCAAAATGCATCACAATTTGTCCTTTTTGGCTATTGTAATAAAGGAAGAATATTGTTTTGCAGCTTGGTGTGCTGTGTTCCTTTTGTTTATGCAATTGATTGCTTTGGTGGAACCAAGCTGAGAGAGCACATACGATGTAACTATGGAGTGTGCAGCCTAACCTCACCTACAGTGGCATGTTTACTGCCCAATTTCTATCTGCTGGTCAAAGCAGGTCTATTACTATTTGAAGAAAAACATGTGTTGCTGCTAAAGTTATCTGAAAAAAGTTTTTTCAAACTAAAATAAGTCAGTTTGTTGTATTACTGCTTTATGTAATGCTATCTTCTAAAGTAAAAAATAAATTCCATAGGCAAATATGCACTCAGTGTACATTGTCAGTGAGACCATCCATGAAAATTGTATTGTTCTGTAACAAACATGTACAGCATTAAGACATCCTCCAGGCATGTTATTTAAATGATTTGTGTGCTTTCAATGTTGCTGTCACGGTCTAGAGTCAGGATCAGAGGCCAGTGGCTGTAGGAGTTGAGAGATTCATGAGTAGTCAGCTGGAGGAATACACAATCAGATCAGCTAGCAGGCGCAGGCTCACCTGAGGTGTGGGGTCTAAGAACCAGCCGGTCTTCACCAGAGCTCCTGATGGTAGAGATGGGTTTCACTGCATGCCAATGCTAGGTTGCGGCCCTCATGATTGCCCCAGCAGGGAGAGAACAGGGGGAGGGGGCACATAGTGGATGAAGCAGATAAGGAACAATCAGAAACATTGTTGATCAACAGGCCAAGAGTTCAGTACCGAGTAGTAGCTGGAGGAGGTCAGATGGAAGCATAGTCGCGGAACATGTCAAAAGGTTAACAAGTGGTAGCGATGATATAGTTGGCAGAAGGATTGACAAGAGTGAGATAGTGGATGGACAGAGCATAATAATCTGGCAAATAGGAAGTACAAAGGCATGGCTTAAAAAGGAATTCATTTGAGGAGCAAAGAGTTTAAGGAGTAACAAGGTACAAAGCAATAATATTTGAGGGATTGTCCAGGGAGATGTCCAGCATCCCAAGTGGCTCAGCACGAAAAGGCATCACCAGACACAGCAGAGGTTCCAGGTGCAGACCAGAGTCCTGTCAGTTGCCCTTGAAGCCATATGAAAAGACTCCTCAGCACATTTTGAAAATTTTGTTTGCAATGGTACATGTCCCACATGGCAGTGTCCAGCTTCAATATGGCTTTGTTGCTAGTAGTTTGCCTATTAGCCCTGAAATTGTTCAGAATTTAACAACAATTATTGCCCCCAATATACTTTAATGGGATTCTCTTCAAAGCTCAGGTCACAAAAGTTTGCATAAGATTTACTGATCCCTTGGCCATATTCACAACTCACTTTGTACAGTATGAGTCATCGTCACAGTGTTCATACAAGAAATCTGTCTCTGGTGTAGAAAAGGAAAGTGGCATTCTTAATTATATCCTGGTGAAGTTTAATTATACTATCTTTAACAAGGAAGGCATGTTTACACATGAAATTGCTGTGAAAACCAAGTTGCACTTCATGTTGTTTAGACATGTGTCTGTGACAGACACAAAATGACAGGAGCCCGAGAAAGGGCGGGGACGCTTGAAACCGCCACTTATTACTTTGTGTCCATATGTACCTTTAGATGTCTTCAATAAGAGGCTAATGTTGTTTGCTGCAAAGAACTAAGTGGTGCCGTATCCTGTCCATTTACTATATGTGAACTTAAGTGGTGTGGGAAGCTTTCCTGTGATTGCTGGCACATATTAACCCTGAGGATGTGCAATTCTCTTGCTTGGACTATGTATAAATGTTACATGTTGTTCCAATAATTTATCTATTTGTCATTCAGGTGACACAAGTGGGAGATCTCCTCCTAAGGGTCATGGACAGAAGTAAGAGTATCCACTTGCTTTTCCCCATCAAAGCCCCCCCAAAATTAATAGAGTTCCATTCTAATGTTCTTTAAAATTAGATGTACTTCCATGTTAATGTTCTTTTTAAAAATTGATGTAGAGTAATTCTACTTTTTTTTCATTCTTGACTTTCTAGCTTTCATAAAAATGTGTATAATACATATTAGAAGACATACATAGCCCAGAGTCCAACCGTAAAAAAAAGGGATGACTTCTTCATATGTATGTAATATCCAGGGGTACAATCAGGTAAATGGGGTAGACAAGTTTCGGGTAAATATAATTGTCAAACATTATTACTGTATCCATATCACTATAGGTAATACCATAGTTATAAGCTATATAAGACATCTGTAATGCAATGTTACGCAAAGGATGAATAACTTGAGGGCATAGAACAGTCATGTCAGAGGAGCTAAGTGCTATACTAGAAAGATCTCTTAGGAGAGAACATAGGTAGATAACTAAAAAAGAAGGTGAAAGCAATAAGAAACAAAAACACTTTGAAAATGACCACTGTCACATGGAGGGCTGGAACATTGTACGGTCAAAGAAAAGGAAAAAGGACAGGGGAAGGGGGAGAGCCAGGTCAGGGAACTAGTGTAAAGAAGGGGAAAAGGAATGAGAGAAAAAAGCCAAAATTCCAGACTCGTCCTTCTGAATTACATTTGAAGCCTTCTGTAAAAGAGTAGTCATTTTAAAAAAGTCACATGTGCCTCTCCACCTTTCAAATAGCTTGTTAACTATTTTTACACATTTAGTAACTGATATACACAACCTTTTAAGACAAATCCATAAACCAACAAATGAATATAAATATAAATGATGCTCCAAAATACACTAGGGAGCTCCTCTCAAAGAAAAGTCCAAATCTTCAAGTGTTAGGCCTCTTTCACAATGACAGGCAATGGGGTCTGCCTGTCAGTTTTTCAGGCAGTCCGGATCGAACCACCCATAGCTTTTTTATGGAGTGGCAGGTGTCAGCAGACACCTGCCAGCATCCAATCCAATCATGTATACTAAAAACGGGAGATCCCCCACTGAGCAAGTGGATCCGCTGATGGGTCTGCCCCATCTGAAAGGGGCCTTATGTGCACCATATATCAAAGTTCACCAGTGCAACAGCACTCTGTATACATTCATCTGTAAGCTTCAAGCAAAAAACACTTGTGCTCTCCCTGCACTCCCGCACTCACCAAAGAATTTTGATCCTCTCTTGTGCAGTTTATGAGCCAATCACGCTTTTGGATATCACCCTCTCGGGTATCAGCATTGGTCCTCAGTCTCTCTGCACTTCTATTGCTGTCCTAAGATCCTCCAAGCCAAAGCGGTTAGCTCAAGCCACATGAATGCCTTTCTTGCTCAAATAAACAATAGGGGGGCAAGAGAGGAAGCCACCATAGCATAGCATCATTTTATTTAAGAAAATAAATTGCCATTGCACTTACTTGTGTATAAGGTAAACTGTGCATATAACAATAGAGCACAACTAACATCCCCTCCATGTCAGAATGATTCACCCATTTACTTAAAATAGCTTAAATGGAAGAACTCATCTCTGCAGCCAATGATTTACTATATAAATTCACGTCCACATGGGCATGCACACATTTTTAAACATCAGAGGCATACCGCCACCTACTAGACATTCATGTAGCACTGCCTGTTTCTCCTGTTTCCTAATACTGTTGAGCATATTGTCTTGACTCCCTTGACACAGACAGTTGGTTAAGAAAACTCATGCTGGAGGGAACTCCTGGTGAGCCCCCTCTTTCCCTCCCCTCCTCCATTCCCCTCCTACCTTCCCTCCTACCCTATCCCTTTCCTCTCCCTTTGAGGAATCCTTCCCCCACCCCCTTTTTTTTTTAAATGAGACACAATCGCCTCCTGGTAATTTTTGGGAGGATCGCATTGGCCATAGTTGGTATTATCCTTCTCCTTCCAGATCTGTAATATGCCCTCCTTTGCCATATGTCGTGCATTACTTCTCTCCAGGAGTGAAAACCCTGATGCCTTTCACCTCAATATTTTCTCCTCTCTGACTCCCAACAACTCAGTTCACTTTGCCTATGTCTTCTACCACCAAGCAAATTATGGTAATATGACACATTTGATGCTTTGATAACTGGTAAACATGTTTGGAATAAAAAAAAGCATATAAACGCAGTGCTGCCTCAGTGTGCGCTCCAGGAGCTGGATGTGACGTCACCAGAAGCCCCGCCCAGCAAGTTTTGCCTTACCAATAGACATCCTCAGGAACAGGTGCTTCGGGTTTATAGTTTGTCTTATACACACAAAGCTCTGCCTACTACACCCATTGCACCCTTACTAATTCTTCTTCCTCCCTATGTGCATTACATCATTTCTTACTGGGTGTAGTGGATTCAGACTATCTGCCTAACATGAAACATCCACTTCTTATGTGTATACTCCATACAATGCAAAAAAAGTGCCATTATGTTAAAAATTGTCAATAAAAACACCTAATATGTAATATTCACCGTCTGATGTATTCACCGTACATTTGATGTCTTCAACGTTGAGGAACCATTGTCGAATGGAGGGTGGAGTGGTAGAGCACTGGGATACAGAAATGGGCTGCATTAAGCAGATGATGTACTATGCAATTTTTGCACATCTTTAGAGGTACAATTCAGCTTTAAGACATAACAGCTCAAATGGAAGAATTCAGGAAAAAAATCATATAATATTCATTTATGAACCGTGTGCAGATGCAATAAGAGTTGTTATATTCAATTACACAAGAGACACATTCATTTTGTTATATTTGTGTCAAGTTTGATTGATTATGAAAGCTTGGAAATGTATATAGAGTAGTATAGATGTTCATACAGGTTCCTCGTCTCATGCTTTCTGTGAAAAAAAAGATGAGAACTCTTCAACACGTGTTATTACACATCAGTACTATTTTTATTTAATTTATACAAATGATTAGTGGGTAGTGAATTCAGCCATTGTACATTAGGTTTCTGATGAAGCCAAGACCATTACTATGTTTCTGCCCGTGGATAATTTTCGGACTTGTATCATTGTTTACAGTTTGAGGACACGATGGTAGTAAGGGATAAAGTCCCCCCAAGAGGCCAGTTACATTATCATAAGCGTGTTTAACAGGAAAAAAGCCTTTGGAGTTAGAAATAGTAGAGTCAGCATACGATGGTTCAGTGAAAACGGTGGTTTGGAGAAAGCTAATATCATAGTTCACAGGCCAGAAAGTATTATTGTGCCCTGCTATGACACTGCGACATGGAGCTAGCCTCCTAGGGATTAGAGGACATTAGCTGTATTGTAACCTTTTGCATTACATGGTTAGTGATGCCTTTTATTTGTATATACACATTTTTGATTCTGTGTATTCATTTTAAAATTACATTTCTAGCTACCACAATAAATGTATATTTGTATTTTATAGTATATGTACCAACTATGTTCTGAAGTGGTTTTTGTTACCTGTGAATTCCAAGGATTTTTATTTATTTCTCTTATTGAAAGACCATGCATGGCAAAAGATATGTATGTCACCACTGTGTACAGAAGCTCCTGTTAGAAAGGGGCAGCCAGTAGAACACCCCCATCTCTTATCCACAGCAAGAATACAGACAAACCTTGGTGTTGACGGTACCGAAGGGGTGGAGCATGATTTTTTTTTTTTTTCTGACTGCCTCTCCCCACTTGCCTTAAAGGATAAGTTCACCTTTGGGAACGTGCAACATGTTCTTACTCCTGCAGCCACGCCCTGATCCACTGCCTCCCTGTGACAGCACATCAGGGATCTTCCCCCCGCACTCACTGTCACTATTTTAAAAAAATGCAGCTGTGTAGGGCTCTGCTCACCAGGCCACATCAATCTTTCACAGAGTTTTGTGAATGGAAAACTGCAAGTACCTACAGCCTTTGCGGATGATGGCTTGTAGTTCACAATGAACTACCAGGGCAATGGTGAACGCTCTAGGTAGTTAACCTCCCTAGCGGTATTCCCGAGTGTAGCTCGGGGTAAAATGTCAGTGCCAAAAGCGGTAACCCCGAGCTACACTCAGGCTTACCATGCGGCGCTGCATAGGGAGTCCCTGCAGAGCTTACCTTGTCCTGCGCTCCCGCAATGTGTCCCCTGCAGCGCCCCCGGCCATCTCCTCCGGCCGATGCCGGCATCCGGCTTCTGTGTTCCGGTCCCTGTGACGTCGGGATGTATGGGCGCCGCAGGCGGCGGGAAATTTGAAAATTTTAAAAAATATAATTTTTTTCAAAAAAAATTTTACATAGCAAAACATTGCTGTTTCAACCCATTTCACATACATTTTGTCCCTAGTGCTTTGTCCTGTGCCTTGCCTGCATTATGTCTGTTCTTTCTGCCTGGAAACTGAGAAAAGTCCACGGCATCCAAAAAGTGTCCCTTTAGGTCAAATGCGGGTTTAGATCAGCTAGAGAACAGTGATAATAAATCAGAACCACTTGCAGAATTGAGTGATAATGATTCGTGGGGAAATTCGTCATCAGACACTGAAAACGATTTTGCAACTTTGCTCAGCAATGTGCAAACTTGGCGCTCTATTTCAATTTTCAGTGTTTTTGGTTTGATTATATTATTGAATTAAATGTATTATTATTATATTATTATTTTTTATGATTATTAAATTATAATTTATGATTTCGTGTTTCAAATTTTATCATACCCGGGATGTTTACTAGACTCTTGTTCGGACAGATTTCACTGAGTTATTCCCAAAAATTACAACCTACAATAAAAAAACTACATATTTCCATGCAAAATAATGGTACCGCTTTCAGCACCAAAAATCTGAAATAATCAGACTGCTAGGGAGGTTAATTGATCCTTCCTGTCATTCAGTAACTGCCTGCCTATATGATGTATAGGCAGTCAATACAGAGAGTCTGCAGGTTCCAGGCATTGCACTCATGATCTGATGATCAAGTTTGCAATGCCTTACAGGCCGAAATGTAAACAAACAATAAATGCATATTTTTTTTACCTGCAAAAAGATATACTTTTTTTATATAGCACCCTCTAGGGTGCTATCAGAGTAGTACAGTGCATCATAAGTAAAATCATTGTATATGACTCTTGGTAGATGTATGAGTCTGTAATTGAGGTCGGTTTATTGCAGGTCAGCTGGATGACTCACCAGGTTGTGGCTATCACCTCCTCCTGACTCTGGAGGACCATAGAACCTTCCAGAAGTAAGTAAGCAGGAAAGGGTGGAGGCCTAATCTGCATATTCATGGGGGGGGGGGGGTCCAGCCAATCCTAGGTTTGGAGGCCCTAGTGTACAGGTGAAACTCAAAAAATTAGAATATTGTGCAAAAGTTCATTTATTTCAGTAATGCAACTTAAAAGGTGAAACTAATATATGAGATAGATTCATTACATGCAAAGCAAGATAGTTCAAGCCGTGATTTGTCATAATTGTGATGATAATGGCTTCCAGCTCATGAAAACCCCAAATCCACAATCTCAGATAATTCAAATTTTGTGAAAAGGTGCAATATTCTAGGCTCAAAGTGTCCCAATCTAATCAGCTAATTAATCCATAACACCTGAAAAGGGTTCCTGAGCCTTTAAATGGTCTCTCAGTCTGGTTCAGTAGGAATCACAATCATGGGAAAGACGTGCATTAGTATGTTCCCAAAGTGCTGTATCAAAGCACATTAACAGAAAGTTATGTGGAAGGGAAAAGTGTGGAAGAAAAAGGTGCACAAGCAGCAGGGATGACCTCAGCCTGGAGAGGATTGTCAGGAAAAGGCCATTCAAAAGTGTTGGGGACTTTCACAAGGAGTGGACTGAGGCTGGAGTCAGCGCATCAAGAGCCACCACACACAGATCCTGGACATGGGCTTAAAATGTGGTATTCCTCTTGTCAAGCCACTCCTGAACAACAAACAACATCAGAAGCATCTTATCTGGGCTAAAGAAAAACAGAGCTGGTCTGTTGCTCAGTGGTCCAAAGTCTTCTTTTCTGATGAGAGCAACTTTTGCATCTCATTTGGAAACCAAGGACCCAGAGTATGGCGGAAGAATGGAGAGGCACACACTGCAAGCTGCTTGAAGTCCAATGTGATGTTTCCACAGTCTGTGTTGATTTGGGGAGCCATGTCATCTGCTGGTGTTGGTCCGCTGTGCTTCATTAAGTCCAGGGTCAACGCAGCCATCTACTAGGAGATATTGGAGCACTTCATGCTTCCTTCCACAGACGAGCTTTATGGGGATGCTGACTTCATTTTCCAGCAGGACTTGGCACCTGCCCACACTGCCAAAAGCACCAAAGCCTGGTTCAATGACCGTGGGATTACTGTGCTTGATTGGCCAGCAAACTCTCCTGACCTGAACCCCATAGAGAATCTATGGGGCATTGCCAAGAGAAAGATGAGAGCCATGAGACCGAACAATGCAGAAGAGCTTAAGGCCGCTATTGAAGCATCCTGGTCTTCCATAACGCCTCAGCAGTGCCACAGGCTGATAGCTTCCATGCCAAGCCGCATTGAGGCAGTAATTGCTGCAAAAGGGGCCCAAACCAAGTACTGAGTACATATGCATGCTTATACTTTTCAGAAGTCCGATATTGTTCTATGTACAATCCTTGTTTTATTGATTGCATGTAATATTCTAATTTTATGAGATTGTGGATTTGGGGTTTTCATGAGCTGTAAGCCATAATCATCACAAGTATGACAAATCACAGCTTGAACTATCTTGCTTTGCATGTAATGAGTCTATCTCATATATTAGTTTCACCTTTTAAGTTGCATTACTGAAATAAATGAAGTTTTGCACGATATTCTAATTTTTTGAGTTTCACCAGTAGTGATGGACTGGCCTATAAATATGAGAGAATAAGGCTGACAGAGGAGTTGGGTGGAAGATGGAGTGCTGAGGAAACCTGTTAGTGTCTGTGAGGGGGCAGCCTGCAGGCTGAGCTCGGGCTGGCTCAGGAGGACACATTCAGCAGTAAGAAGTAAATGAGCTCAAGACTTGGAGCAGCAGGGAACAAAGAGGACACAGTGAATACAGCAGCATTCTGCTGAATCTATAGGGGGAAATACTTCCACACGTAGCAAGCTTTCTAGGGACAGCTCTGGGCTCAATCCTTTATCCTCGTCCCAAGAGATCTTCTGAGAAGCCAGGAGGGCTGGTAGTGCTTGCAGTCTGCGGAGCTGGGAGAATCTCTAGGAGGGGAGAGAAGAGACATCTCTGCATGTAGTCACGAGAAATTAGGTTGATTTTTGAGGGGCTGCTAGTTTCTCACTCATAAAGGGCAACTAATACTGATTCACAATTACTGATGGGTTTTCAGGCAAAGAACAGTCCAGGATCTGCCTTTATACATAGGTAGGAAGTGTCTCCCTTCCATTAATTCAAGCCAACCCGACATTCCATAATCCTATTTCCCTATCCAAGTTGATCCAAACCTCTTTTTTTTATATTGCTGTGATCTGACGTTATGTTAGAGGGTGACTACCTTTGTTCTCCATGGTCCCCTTTTATGTAGAAAAGCAGTCACCCTCTCTTTCTTGTTCCTGATATGTACTATGGATTATGGGATTTGTAGTGTGCATAAAGCAGTGCACATGACAACAACTAACATTCCAAACAAACAGAAATGAGTGGGGGAAAGGAGAGGTTCAGGAGCTCAAAGAGTATGTTTCAAGGAAGCAGAAACACAGTAAAAAATTATTTCATGAAAAACAGGGCCATTAAGTAGTGGATGTATATAGAATATATTTGGAGAACAAAGATATTGTTTAGGGTCACTCTAATTACTACTCTGCAGCCAAACAGTTTAAGGTAAGCCAATTCTCAAACAAAAAGGGTCCGTTCAAATGATGCATTGCATTAACACACATGTGAATGCAATCTGTTATTGCACACTATAACAGTATTAAACCCAAAAGCAAATTATTATAATTATATTGCAGCTTACCAATTCTTAGGTGTGGTGGGTGCATTAGTTTTCTTTTTAGGCTTTCTTTCTTCTATTTTCATCTGGTAATGCAGCCAGTAAGTCTGTTGTTTCTTCAAAAGATCAAGCTCTTTTCCAGATGTATCAGTATCAAGGATGGGACAAACCATTTAATACTGACAGGGGTGCTTACAATGATCAGCCCTTATTTATTCATATAAAACCTGCACCCCAAAAGAAAAAAATGTTTGCTGTAACTGATTATAAAGTGTTAGCTGGAGTTTGGCTTCAATTTGTTACTATTTTTAAATCTAGTAGTACATCCTCTCCCCCCAGATTGCAATGCTTCTGTTTTCTGTGCCCTCTGTGCTTCTTCATTCGTAGTGGGCGCACTCTAATATAGGAGGTGAGTTACTGGCCAGATCACAGAGGAAAACAATACAAAAAATAAATAAATGCAGCCAACACATCAAATGATTAGTGGGTTGGTAGCTCACCTTCATTTTAATAATAAAAAATGCAATGCAGGTGTATTGTCCATTATTGAAATATTGACTTGGTGTGCCATTGACTGGCTTCAATGTGGGCCCATTCACATGCATGCTGTAATGCATGATAAAAAACATATCCAACTGCAGTATACTGTATGATATTTTCTAGATGTCTACAGTTAAGCCTTGGGTTACTCCAAAATGGGTTCATGAAAAAAGATCCAGGTGTCATTAGTCCCAGATACTTATGGTACCAAGAAGCAGATGCAGAAAATGCAGGATGACCTAAAGCCTAGTACACATGACCAGAAAATTGTATGAAAAATATCGCTTTCAAATCGATCGTACGATAATCTGAACATTAGTACACAACTTTTGTCCGAAATTATTTGAAGGGACATTTTTATTTGAAGGACATTTTTCATGTACGATACCAGATCATAGGATTTTCGTTTAGGCTTCATTCACACATAGGTGGTTTAAATTGTGGGTGGAATCGCAACTACTTCTTCCCACAATTTGAAAACGCGCTGTTAAAATGTGAAATGTGGTCCATGAACATGCAAATGCGAGGTTTCATATTTCAACAGTGCATTTTCAAACCACTGGCAGAATCATGGTGATTCTGCCCGTGATTTGAAATGCCTATGTGTGAATGGAGCCTTAATCAGTACAGCTTTCATCCGAAAATACAATACAAAACCAGGTCCCCTCATGCATTCTCCCTCTACAAATCTGCCTTCCTCACCTACACCTCCTCCCTCCACGCCGCCAAGCAGGCCTACTTCGTTGACCTGATCAACACCCTCTCAAACTGCCCTCGCCGACTCTTCTCCACCTTCAACTCCCTGCTCTCTCCCCCCCCTCCTCCACTCAGTACCTCACTTACCGCCCACGAGATTGCCACTCATCTCCATAGCAAGATTGACGCAATCCGCAAGGACATAGTCAACTTGCAGTCTACCTCCCCATCTAGCCTCTCCCCTTCCATCACCCTCTCATCTCTCCCCTCCTCTGACCTTGCAACGGCACTGCCCCCCACCACACCCAAGGCCCTGCCTACCGTAACCCCCCCATCACTGCACTCCTTCAGCCCTACTACCACTGAGGAAGTCACCAGAGTCTTCTCAGAAGCCCGCCTCACTACCTGCCCCCTGGACCCTATCCCCTCTCAACTCCTCCGGTCACCCCCCTCTTCCCTCATCCGCTCCCTTACCCACATCTTCAATCTCTCCCTCGCTACTGGCGTCTTCCCCTCCCCCCTAAAACATGCGCACATCACCCCCATACTCAAAAAGCCCTCCCTGGACCCCACTGACCTCAACAACCTCAGACCAATTTCCCTGCTGCCACTCATGTCCAAGCTCCTTGAGCGCTTGGTCTACGATCGCCTAAGCGCCCACCTAACTGACAACAACCTCCTTGACCCACTACAGTCCGGCTTCCGTCCCCTACACTCCACCGAAACTGCCCTCCTCAAAATCACCAACGATCTACTAACCGCCAAAGCCAAAGGCGACTACTCTGTCCTCCTCCTCCTAGACCTCTCTGCGGCTTTTGACACAGTCGACCACCCCCTCCTCCTTAATAAACTACTCTCCCTTGGCATCAGAGACACCGCTCTCTCTTGGTTCTCGTCCTATCTATCCCAACGCTCCTTCAGCGTTTCCTACAACGGCGCCACCTCCTCTTCCCTCCCCCTCTCTGTTGGGGTCCCCCAGGGCTCTGTCCTTGGACCCCTTCTCTTCTCCATCTACACCTCCTCCCTTGGCAAACTCATACACTCCCACGGCTTCAACTACCACCTCTATGCTGATGATACTCAAATCTACCTATCCCCCCCTCACCTCACCCCCACATTCTCCGCCCGCATCACTCATCTCCTAAACGACATCTCTGACTGGATGTCGCTCCATTTCCTCAAACGCAACCTCTCCAAAACCGAGCTTCTCGTCTTTCCCCCTTCCCGTGCCCCCCCCCCATCCTTTCCATCACTACCAACAACACCACCATCAATCCCGCCCAGCAAGCCAAGGTCCTTGGCGTCATTCTGGACTCAAACCTTTCCTTCCAACCTCATGTCAAATCACTCACAAATACATGCAGGCTCCACCTTCGCAACATCGCCAAAATACGCTCCTTCCTTACCCCAGACACCACTAAACTACTCGTTCACTCCCTGATTATCTCACGCCTTGACTACTGCAACTCCCTCCTCATCGGCCTACCCCAGTGCAAACTCTCCCCGCTTCAGACCATCCTGAACTCAGCTGCCAGACTCATCCACCTCACCAGCCGCTCCACCTCTGCCACCCCCCTCTGCCTCTCCCTCCACTGGCTCCCCATTGCCCAACGCATTAAATTCAAACTGCTCACTCTGACCTATAAAGCCATTCACAACACTGCCCCTAACTACCTCACCGACCTGATTCCCAAGTACCACCCTACCCGTACCCTTCGCTCTTCACAGGACCTCCTTCTATCTTGCTCCCTGGTCTCCTCCTCCCACGCACGACTGCAAGACTTCTCCAGGTCCTCCCCCATCCTCTGGAACTCACTACCCCAATCCATCAGACTGTCACCTTCCCTCCTCACCTTCAGGCGCTCCCTGAAAACCCACCTCTTCAGGGAAGCCTACCCCACCCTCACCTAACAGCCGCTGCCCTTCCCTCCTCCTACCACTCCATCCCCCACAGCCGTTTCCTCCTGTACCTCTACCCCCTCCCTCCTAGATTGTAAGCTCGAAAGAGTAGGGCCCTCTTACCCCTTGTGTGCTGTTTGATGTTACTGTACTGTTTCATGTATTGTCCCCTCTCTATTGTACAGCGCTGAGCAAATCCTTTGGCGCTATATAAACTCGATAAATAAATAAATAAATAAATGACATCACTTCCAAATTTTTATTCTGTCGTACAAGAATTTTTGTAACTTTAGCCACCTCTTCACTTTTGATATGAGACTAGCATGCATAAAAAAACAGACGATCATTCATCCAATATTCTCATCATGTGTACGGGGCTTAAGTGCATGATACTTTAACCTTACCTTTTCCAAAAGTGTAATTGTATTGTATAGGATTCTCCACATTGCTTGCACCTACTAAGATCAATAAAAAATGTGTCATTTCCAATGAGGTGCCGGGATTGGAAGTTGATGTTTTCATCAGTAAAAACAGATCTAAAGTAGTCTTTTTTTATGTTAGCCCCCTGCAATCAGCACTCAGAGAGTGAAGGACAGCACTCTAAGCCAATCAGTGTTCCATTGTTTACAGTAAACACGCTTACAGGATAGATGAAATATGACTTCAGTGTGCTGCTGCTCCTTTATTTTCTATTCTTAGGCTGTGGTGAGTCTTGGACATGGCTGTATTCCCTAACTGCAATTTCTAACAATAATGTGCATACAGTATGCTGCAAATAGCTTGTTTGGGGCTTTAATGTGCTTGTATTACTACTACAAAAAATAAAATATTCCAATACATTTTTCACAAAGCTGATTAAAATATACTTTTATATCCATGATCCTAACAGACACTGAAATACTATATAATAAATTAGTAACTACGTTATCTGACTGTAACTGTAATTTTAATATGATGTTGTAGACAGTTTCCTTTCTTGGTCCCCTTATCAAGCTTGATATATGAAACACATTGAGAAAGGAAACTTCCATTGAGGCCAAGCAAAGTGGACCTCTGGACTATATGAAACCTGTTTTCTACATTAAAACGAAGAATATGCAGCGCTAAAATGATGACATATAGTACACAATAGTACAATTGATAAACTAAATGCAGATATAGTGAGCACTGCTGAGGCGCATAAGTAGTGGTGTGAAGATTATGTCCTATTATGACGTTACAATGTGTCAATAAAGCATATACTGTATATAGGTGACCAAAGTGAATATTATTCAATGTAAATGATAGTCCATAAATGGGGTTGCTCCGTGCTGGTAACTTCAGGTGCATTTAGCCAATGAGACTATGCACTTACCAGAAGCGCATAGTAAATGCTCAAAAGAGTTATTCTTAACAGGTCATCTGGGTCTGGTCTAGGGCTGTGAGGTCATCAGGCTCAATGTGGACCCATAGGAATGATACTGCTCACACATAGGAGTCACACTCCGCTTACATAACTATCAGAACAGCTCCAAGGAAATAATCCAGGTCCAGATGAAGTTGTACCTTATAAGGCTCGAAATAACCAAGCCAGGGAACAGATAGGTACTGATAGTGTAGTATGTCTTTATTAGGTGACAGACGAACACTCCAAATGCAAACAGGTAGAACTCACATGCATGTGATCAAGGTATACTGTACAAAGATGCTCGCGGCCATGTGCGGCGTAACGTCACTCCTGTGGGCTCCTCCCTGATTTCGCGTTTTGTGCACCAGCACGTTGTCAAAGGGGTAAACAGTTTATAACCACTGCACATTTCACTATTACAATTATATATATACATATATAATTCACCAGCCACTTTATTAGGTACACCTGTTCATTTGCTTGGTAACACAAATTCCTAATCAGCCAATAACATGACAGCAACTCAATGCATTTAGGCATGTAGACATGGTGAAGATGACTTGCTGAAGTTCAAATCGAGCATCGGGCTTGAGTATTTAAAAAACTGCTGGTGTAGTGGGATTTTCACGCACAACTATCTCCAGGGTTTACAGAGAATGGTCTGAAAAATAAATATCCGCTGATTGGCAGTTGTGTGGAGGAAAATGCTTTGTTGATGTCAGAATGGGGAAGAAAGGGGTTTTAAGTGACTTTGAATGTTGCATGGTTGTTGGTGCCAGATGGGCTGGTCTGAGTATTTCAAAAACTGCTGATCTACTGGGATTTTCATGCACAGCCATCTCTAAGAAAACAGAGACTCATCAGACCAGGCAATGTTTTTTCCAATCTTCTATTGTCCAATTTTGGTGGGCCTGTGCAAATTGTAACCTCCATTTCCTGTTCTTAGCTGACAGGAGTTGCACCCAGTGTGGTCTTCTGCTGTTGTAGCCCATCTTCTTCAAGGTTTGACATGTTGTGCATTCAGAGATGCTATTCTGCATACCTTGGTTGTAGCGAGTGGTTATTTGCTTTACTGTTGCCTTTCTATCATCTCCAACCAGTTTGCTCATTCTCCTCTGACCTTTGACATTAACAAGACATTTTCGTCCACAAAACTGCTGCTCACTGGATGTTTTATCTTTTTCGCACCATTCTCTGTAAACCCCTAGAGATGGTTGTGGGTGAAAATTCCAATAGATCAGCAGTTTGTGAAATACTCAGACCAGTATTTTACTTTGTGAAGTACTCAGACCAGTACTCTGGCACCAACAACCATGCCACGTTCAAAGTCACTTAAATCCCTTTTCTTCCCCCTTCTGATGCTCAATTTGAACTTCAGCAAGTTGTCTTCACCACGTCTAGATGCCTAAATGCGAGTTGCTGCCATGTGGTTGGTTGATTAGCAATTTGTGTTACCATGCAATTGAACAGGTGTTCCTAATCTAGTGGCCAGTGAGTGTGTATATAATATATATGTATATATTATATATATATATATTACACACACATACATATAGAGTGGATGATCAGATATCAGATATAGAGGTCCTTTGGCAGATAAAGCGATACTGTATATTTTTAATTTGTGAATTAACTGTTAGCAATGAGTTTGGCTTTAATAGAATTTGGATGAGTTTACTTAAAGTAGAACTAAAGGATTTTTCTTTATTTTAGATACTGTAAGGAAGGGTGATAACCAAGGGTGATAACTCCTGTTAGATTTACACCATCCATGTCCCATTGGGGAGACTTCCCTTCACTTCCTGTCACATAGTCGAAACAGGAATTGAAAGGAAATCCCTCCAAAGTGATGGACTTCCATGGTGTTACCAGAACTAGTGTTCCCATTAGAAGATTTCCCCTATTACTTTTTTGGAGACAACCCAAAATTTATGTTTCTCTTTTACATTGACTTTTGGTGATAATGGTAAACATGACAAATCAAGAGGGGGAATCTCCATAATGGGGACACAGACAGCAATAGAAACCTGACAGATGGTCTAATCCTTCTCTACTATATAAAAAAAACAACGTTTTGCCTTTATTTATACATTAACCCGTGTTAGTTTGTAAGAATGTGTTTTATCGATCCTTATTTTACTTTCAAATAACAGTATATAATGTAATAGAAGTGTATTGGGAAAGAATAATGTGAAGATCATAACAATAGATGCATTAACCAAAAGTATTTAATAACAAAGATTATTTGAGGGGGTTGTGGGGGTTGACTAATGGTCCATTAAATAAGAATGATGCAGAGAAGAAATGCACAGCAGACTACGCATCAATGCCTTAAAACATGACAGATTTTAATAAGCTGATAAGCAGTGAGTGTAATAAAGAATTACAGTGCTGCTCACATTAGTATCTAAGGATCTGGTTTTCTGTTATCCTCCCCCATATTTTTGTCTATTTTTCCTCAATAAACCGTTTAATTTTGTTCTCCTCTCATCTGTAGGCAGAGAACATGCCTCATCTCCTTCTTCCTGCTTGTCAAGATAAATAGGTGGTCATTTATCAAGGTGAACGTGGCTGTACAACTGTGATCGCAGCCACTTTTGGCTCGCATATATTATTAAAAAGTAGATTAAAGCCTTGTAAACCTGCAGAGTCCTGTGCAGATCTTACAGTGCTGAGTCATTTTCCCTGGACTTTGTCTTTGTGCTTACGAAACCATGTTAGGAGAAAAGTAATTAATATGTCATGCTAAATGTGTGCTATACATTTTCAAGAGAATAAGCTACTGATATAAAATAACAAAGGGGCCTCTGTAATGGCTAATTCCATGCCAAATGTACAGTAAATATCAGTGTTCAGCAGAGACCTTTGGAATGACTGAAATGACTTCTGGCTACTACATCATTAGAGATAATATGATTTCCTCAAATTAGTTGCCTAAGCTGGCAGTAGATGGATCATAATATTGAACCAGCCAACGTTCGATCCATCTATGGCCATTCTGGTCATGATAAGTCAATTTAATAATCAACTTCTCATGAACTGGCTTGTTAAAATGCAATAACACAGTGTGGAGAATTCCTCCATCCACTTCACTTGTGTGGGTGGAGGAATCTATTCAGTTTTCCTTGATCAGCCTACTGGCTGACCAAAAGAAAATTGACCCATGTATGGTCAGCTTTATTATTTCAATAGGCACTGCATCGCTGAGCAAACACGTCCTAAGGATCTTCACATCAAACACACTTAGATGCCTACATCCCCTTCCTTGATCTGTGTGTTCTACAGCTGGCCCCTACAGCACTACAAGCCTCAAGGGCCTGGTGGCAGGAACCACAGATAAATATGGGGAACACAGGCCTTCAATACACTTGGAAATATTTCAGATGTGAAGATCCTTTGAGTGTTCCATGGTATATCTTATGCCTTGGAATTTCTTTTGTACCCTGCTCCTGACTGAAACCTTTTAACAATGTGATCTCTCTGATGCTTTGGAAGCTCTCTGCAGACCATGGCTTTTGCTGTAAGAAAAATTACGACTAAGAAAATGTCAGGAACGACCTACTAGAAGAGCTGAACTTTATTTGTGTTCAATCAGAGGCACTTTAAATGATGGCAGGTGTGTACTGACTCGTATTTAACATGATGTTGAATGTTATTGCTTCATTGTGAACACAGCTACATCCCTATTTTTAACCAGGTGTGAACACTTATGCAACCATATTATTTTAGTTTTGTATTTTTACTTCCCTCCACCTAAAAGATTTAAGTTTGTTGTTCAATTGTACAGTTTATAGGTTACAATAAAGGTGGAAAAAGTTCTGAAATTATTTATCTTTGTCTGATTTTTTTACACCACAGAAACCTGACATTTTCACAGGGGTGTGTATTTTTTATATCCACTGTAAGTATTAAGTATCTTCTTTTACACCAGTTTTTTATTTTTTTTTTCTGGCAACAGAGTTGCTTTAGGTTAAAAGGATTCCAGCTTTACTGTTTCAATAGGCACTCCATCTTTGAGCAAACATGCCCTATGCATCTTCACATCCAACACACTTAGATGCCTGCATTCCCTGCCTCAATCTGTGGTTTCTACTGCTGGCTCCTACATCACCAGACACAATGGCTTGGTGGCAGGAACCACAGATCAGTGTGGGGAATATGTTTCAAATGTGAGGATCCTTTGGGTGGCTTTTCTTAACAGATGAAGTAAAGTTTTTATCAGGATACATAAGTATGAAGTATCTCTCTTTTACACAAGCTTTCTATTCTTTTTTTTGGCAAAAGAGTCACTTTAAGTCAAAGAATATGGATTTGAGTTATACTGTTTCAATAGGCACCATGTTGTTGAGCTAACCCACCCTAAGGATCTTTACATCCAACACACTTAGATACATCTCCAGCCACGACCTGTGGGTTCTACTGATGAACCCTACATCACAAGGGGCTTGGTGTCAGAAACCATACATCAAGGAGGGGAGCACAGGTCTTCAACACACTTAGAAGTGCTTCAGACATTGGGTGGTGTTTCTTAACAGATAATGTTTTTACTAGGATAGGTAAGCATATTGTATCTTCTTGTTTACAAAATGTTTGTTTCTTTTTTCTTGGGGGGGCAACAAAGTCACTTTAGGTCAAACATTAAGGATTCATTTAATGTATTGCAGTTTACTAGTCCTTAGATGTGGAGGATACATTCATTTTATTTATTTTTTTTCACTTTAGAAATTATATTAATTATCAAAGTCATCATCGTAAGTCTCATAATAATATAATATTTATAATTATCACTTTATAAACATAAACATAAAAACCTGGCGATCCTGCTTGTAATGCACTCTCTTGTCCAGATCTAGAAATGTGGCATCTGAGCTAAAATATTATTTATCCTATAGCTATATGTACACTGGCAAGTCATGTCTTGACAGCAGGAGATAAGATGTCCATAGACAGGTGGATCTCTCAGTTAGAGTTATGGATGATTAATGGAGCTCTTGTATTGACAGAACCCACCATTCTCCCCATCTCAGATTGAAATCTGATGCGGGGCCCGCTGTGTAAAGTCAATTCTCAGTTTTATATTAAGAGCAATGACTTAGGTTTGGTTGTCCAGATATTTTCTAATAAGTCAGAAAATCTCTTCATGATATGAATACCTCCAATGCTAAGAAGTGCTCATCTCTTACATTAACCTCTACATGGCCTGTCATTTTTGAAGTAATGGTTAAAGAATATGTAAACCCTAACTGAATGACATTTAGTTTGTTAAAGCACTGTATATCCTAAGCAATTGAAAACAAATATATTTATATTCACTTTTTCGGTTACCAGATACTATTTTAACGAAAGCTGCAGATTTAAAAATATTGAAATTACATTTAAATTACTATGTTAAATCTTACATGAGATATTATTTGGGTTCACACTGTATATACTTTAAATCTGTTTCACTGCTTATTTTATAGGGTTTTATATGGCCAGCCTACATCTTAGCCCCATGCACGGCACTGTTTGGGGAGAAAGCTTGTTGGTTTGCTTCTTTATGTACACATTAAGCATGATGGGAACGTAAAACAATTCATAAAAGCCACAATGATGATGACAGCTGAAACCAGAAGTTTAATTTCATTGATCCAAAATAAAGCATTAGGATTCATGAAGATGATTGGTGGTGTGTGTCATTTTCCTACATTAAGCAGCTTGATCCTGTAATCAGGTAATCACTTGTAGAGGTTTTGGAAGATGAAGAAATGTAATTAACATGGGAATTGGATGTGGCAAACATACTAATTAGGGAAAAAAAAACCTCTGATAATAATAAATGTTTCTCAGAGTTGAGTGTTAAAGCTGAACTCCGGCCACACATGTATATATACAGTCAAGAGCATATACGTGCAGACTGTTTATTTCACCAAAATACTGATATGTCAGGTGCAGTACAATTGTGGTTGACCCCAGAAAAAGAAAAAACAGAATTAATAAACCAACATAAATCATCATAAATATTAACCTTCTAAACTGGAAGTGTGGGTGGAAGAAAATTATTATTTTGATGGATCACCAATTTTTGTTTTCTAAGCTTTTCTAGCTAATGGATTTAAAACAACTTGGCATATTTAACCGCTTGAGCTCCGGAAGATTTTACTGCGTTCAAGACCAGGCCATGTTTTGCTATTTAGCACTGCACTACTTTAACTGGTAATTGCGCAGTCACGCAATGCTTTACGTAGACAAAATATTGATATAGTTTTTTCACATAAGTAGAGCTTTCATTTGGTGGTATTTGACCACCAATGGGCTTTTTATTTTTTTGTGATGTAAACATAAAATACCCACAATTTTGAAAAAAAATCAATGTTTTCTACTTTCTGCTGTAAGACATACTCAATATAAACATTAAAACCAAACACAATTCCTACATAAATTGTGGCCAAAATGTCTTTAGTAAAAAAAATTACAATAGGTTTATATCAACTGGTTTGTGTGAAAGTTAAAGTGTCTACAAACTATGGTATAGATACTGAATTTTTTATTATTTAGTAATGTCTGAAAACGTTATTTTTTAGTACGTCTGTGATCAGCGAATTATAGTGTGAATGCGATAGAGTGGCTGGAAATCTTACATTTACATGACTGGGGGGAACTGACTAACTCCCACTGACATCACCAGTGACACTAATACAGTGATCAGTGCTAAAAATATACACTGTCACTGTACAGATGACACTGGCTGGGAAGGGATTTACATCTAGGCTGATCAAGGGGTTAAATATGTGCCTAACAATGTTTAGTGTGTGTATTATGTGCTATTTTACTAGGTAATGTGCCAGTTTTTACTCTCAGCTTTGCAGGGGGAAAATAAATGACACATCGCTGCTGTTGCTAGAGAGCCTTTTACCAACATTTTTTCCTGTCATTTCAAATCAGCAGGTTAAGGCCATAAATCATTGGCCAGGACCTACTGACCCACTGGCTTGTGCAGCAGCGAATGACAGCACAGTCTTCTGAGTCTGCATGTGCAAGCTAACAGAAAAAAGCCGCAATGTACGTGATTGTACCTGTACAAGCCTCCCTGCTACAGTAAATGCACTGCGGTGGGTCAGCAAGCATAAAAAAAGAACTCAGATTATGGAGGCTGCCATTGCTAAACTCGCTTTGAAAATGCTAGTTTACTGGCAGACATATTGATGCTTTGTAATGTTTTTTAAACCTATCATGAAAAAAATATTGTCACTGCTATTGCTAACCCACCCCTGAAAATGCTATTTGCCTGATGTTATGCTGACCCACTGACTTCAATGATCAATAATTCCCTATTTTGAAAGTCAGCGAACATTTGATGCAAGTCTGTGACTCAAAATATTGAATCAAAAGTATGAAAGCCAGGAAGCTAGCATTTTCAGAAGGAGGGAACAGGGCTGGCAGCCTCTGTTTCTCTCAAGACAGGTTTCCTTTAATTCTAATAATTGTCTTGTTAATAATGTGAAAAATCAGGTTTTGCTGCAATGTCTCAATCTCTAGAAGCTGGAAATTACAGTCATTGAGTTCCCTGGGGCAGTGACGATATTGCTTATAGATTTATTGTCATGAGACAAATGATGTGGTGGACTTTTTCATGGTTAGCCTTTGAATATGTACTGCAGGATTATTTGTATAGATGTTTCATATGGACTTAATTTCAGGCTGATAATGTTAAAATTTCTTAAGGGGGAACTTGTTCTTTTAATGATGAATATAAGTGATTCAGTAAAGGTTGACTTGTCCATCATCCATGATCTGAGAATAATGGAGCCCACAAACATCAAGGCTTGCATGTTACTGAAATACATGGCATACATGATATTTTGTGTGTTGCGTTTGAAACAATTGAGCACTGTCCTTGATACTTTTTTTATTTGCCATAACATACAATTTTTCAGGACAGACTTTTGGGGTGTACCGCCTTCTTCAAGGTCCAAGAAGTACTAATCTTGGACCTTGAAAAGGGGGTGCACCCCAAAAGCTTGTCCTGAAAATTGTATGTTAGTGCAAATAAAAAAAGTATCACAAAGAGTACTCACTTGCTTCTGTTGCAAGTGCACTAATACGGCTACAATGACCTCAAACAAATGTGTTGCATTTCAAGGCCATTCCTTTAGATTGGAAGCTCAGCGCACAATTACAGAATGTATCATCATATCTGGGCTGCAGTTTAAAAAATTGTCTCAGGGACTCTTTTTTTGTTGCTTGCCAAGAATTGGCATTCTAAATATATGGACTGCTTTAATGCAACAAACATTAGTGCACTTGTAGTAATGATCTGCAACTGATTGCTAGAGTATAAAAAGGGCCCTAAAAGATATTCATCAGATCTGTCTACCATATCAGGTGACGATCTAATGTCTATAGGGGTAGGTAAGCAACTACTGGCTACGAGTTCGTGGGGGAGAGCATGGATTGCAAAGGTTAGAACAGCATTTTTCAACCTTTTACAGTCAAGGCACCCTTTAAAATTCTGCACAATTCTGAGGCACCCCATTTTAAAATATAAAAACAAAACTAATGGTTTAATAATGTAGGCTCCACACGTGTAGAACACCCAACATTGGAGGCGATTTATTCTTACAAAGCAAATACACCTTTGCACACTGGGGCTGACTAGTATTTCAACATTTCTTCTCCCTTATTTTCTCTCCCCCATGTAGCTAGCATGGCCCCAAAGCTGAAGAGGTAGGAGGGTTATCAACTGAGGACATGGGTAGTTGTTAGGACGCTGGTGGCTGGCCTACATGGTGCCCAAGGTTGCACAAAGAAAACTTATGGATTGTGTAACAAAATGGCAGCCTTGATCCACCCTCTGGCTTGTAGACAATTTTGGGGGATAATTTAAGGCAATTTTTCGGCATTTTGTCAAAGCACCCCTGAAAAACTAGGAATGCACCCTGTTTCAAAAAGGCTGGGTTAGGAAAACTGTCCTGATATCAAATATGATCTTCCAAGATACATAGTACTACAAGTCAATGTTTTATAGCATTTTCCAGACAGTATTACTGTGGCATGTTATCACTTCAGTTTTCAAAAAGACTTTGCTCTTATTACATTGGATGAAACAACTGTGGACACCTTTGCGTAATTACTTGTCTTGCGTGCAATCAACTTGAGAGATTAGTACATACTGCATTCCATAACACTTATTGCTCCCTCTAGTTGCCACACTAAGGACAGTTTTTGTGTGGACGCAGATGGTCCATGGTTTTCTGATGTGCACCATCATCCATCACCCAGGACTACTCAGCCTTAGGCTTATTAAAAGGGAAGGCATAACTCATTTTATTAAAACACTGAGGGTCAAAGGTTACTTCATGACTGCTAACATTTCTCCAGTCTCCTGCCACTCCTCACTTTCAGAATATATACTGCACATATGCTGGTCAGCTATAACTTTATGACCACCTACCTAATATTGAGTAGGTCCCCCTTTTTGCCACCAAAAACAACCCAGACCCATTGAAGCATGGACTCTACTAAACCTCTGAAGGTATGGTGTGGTATCTGGCACCAAGCTGTCAATAGTAGATCCTTTAAGTCTTGTAAATAACAAAGCGGGTCCTCTGTGGATCTGAATGTTTTTTCAGCACATCCCACAGATGCTCAAATGGATTGAAATCTGGAGATTTTGGAGGCCAAGTCAACATCTCAAAGTCATTGCTGTATTCCTCAAACCAATCTTTAATCATGTTTGTAGTACCGCAGGGCACATTATCCTGCTGAAAGAGGACACTGCCATCAGGGAATACTGTTTTCATGAAGGGGTACTTCATCAGTATATATATATATATATATATATATATATATATATACACACACTATATAAACATATATACTGTGTATATATATATACTCTCACACGTGTATATACAGTATATACAGTATATGTGTATACTGTATATGTTGCTAAATTAAAAATCGGATTGTATGAGTATGTTGGGTTTTTTTCTTTTAATCCTGTAAGCAACATATTCTTCCAAATATCTACTGTAATATGCCTTCCGCACATTTTGGCATTGGATCAATGATGACAATTTTTCACAGCAACTGACATGTGTCTCAGCCTAAAGGTTAGTGAGATTATACGAATAAATCATGATCGTTTCACTTTAACACACTGACAGAAATGGACTAAAAACTCTCCTTGAGCATCTTTATCAATCTTTATAAACCAAAACTCGAGACAGGGACTGCTCGGCATTCCTTGATATTTTGCTGCAGTTCATGAAATTATAAATTGTGCACAAAAATAAGTGCAGTAAAATAAAACAACATTATAGCTGGGAAAATTATTGTTCTTCATTTGTACATATTACAGCTTTGACAAAATATACAAGCTGTAATTTATAAAAAAAAAGCTGCATTTAATATTTCAATACATATTTTTTTTCTTTTATTAATCTATTAGTGCCGTTCCATTGAGTTTTTCTTTTGACATTTTTGTATCTACTTTATTGGAAGCTACACCCATTAGTGCGTTCCTCTAATGTTTTGTGCACTAATATTTCATGAGCTATCTTATGCATTATTTATCTTACGTGAATAATGTTACATTCAGATATGATAGATAATGAACTAAACAAAATGTGTATATATATATATATATATATATATATATATATATATATATATATATAAATGTCTTTCCTCTTAATATATGCAATGTATGTATATATATATACAGTTGCAAGAAAAAGTATGTGAACCCCTTGGGATTACGTGGAGTTTTGCATGAATTGGGCATAAAATGTGCTCTGAACATCATCTAAGTCACAACAATAGAAGAACACAGTCTGCTGAACATAATACTACACAAACATTAGATGTTGCCATGGTTTAATTGCACATAACATGTAAACATTCACAGTGCAGGGAGGAAAAAGTATGTGAACCTTTGGACTTAATAACTGGTTGACCCTCCTTTGGCAGCAATAACCTCAACCAAACGTTTCCTGTAGTTGCAGATCAGACCTGCGCAACGATCTGGAGTAATTTTGGACCACTCCTCTTCACAAAACTGTTTCAGTGTAGCAATATTCTTGGGATGTCTGGTGTGAATCGCTCTCTTAAGGTCATGCCACAGCATTTCAATCGGGTTGAGGTCAGGACTCTGACTGGGCCACTCCAGAAGGCGTATTCTGTGCTGTTGCAGCCATTGTTTTGTTGAATTACTTGTATGCTCTGGGTCATTGTCCTGTTGCATCACCCATCCTCTGCAGAGCTTCAGTTGGCGGACAGATGGTCATACGTTTTCCTGCAAAATGTCTTGATAAATTCTGGAATTCATTTTCCCATCAATGACAACAATCCGTCCAGGCCCTGAGGCAGCAAAGCAGCCCCAAACCATGATGCTCCCTCCGCCATGTTTTACAGTGGGGATGAGGTTTTGATGTTGGTGTGCTGTGCCTTTTTTTCTCCACACATAGTGTTGTGTGTTCTTCCCAAACAACTCAATCTTGGTTTCATCTGTCCACAGTATATTTTGCCAGTAGTGCTGTGGAACATCCAGTTGCTCTTTTGCAAACTTCAAACGTGCTGCAATATTCTTTCTGGACAGCAATGGCTTCCTCCGTGGTGTCCTCCCATGTACTCCATTCTTGTTTAATGTTTTCCTTATTGTAGATGTGTCAACAAAAATGTTAGCATGTGCCAGAGATTTCTGTAGGTCTTTAGCTGACACTCTGGGATTCTTCTTTACCTCATGCAGCATTCTGCGCTGTGCTCTTGCAGTCATTTTTACAGGACGACCACACCTAGGGAGAGTAGCAACAGTGCTAAACTTTCTCCATTTGTAGACAGTCTGTCTTACCGAGGACACATGAACATCAAGGCTTTTGGAGATACTTTTGTAACCCTTTCCAGCTTCATGCAAGTCAACAATTCTTGATCGTAGGTCTTCTGAGAGCTCTTTTCTGCGAGGCATGGTTCACATCAGACAGTGCTTCTTGAAACCAGTAAACCCAAAACAGGTGTGTGTTTTTTAAGGGCAGGACAGCTGTCAGCAACACATCCAATATCATCACACTGATTGGAGTCAAGGTTGGCTCACTTCTGGCTCCAATTAGCTCTGGGAGAAGTCATTAAGCTAGGGCCTCACATACTTTTTCCTCCCTGCACTGTGAATGTTTACATGTTATGTGCAATTAAACCATGGCAACATCTAATATTTGTGTAGTATTATGTTCAGCAGATTGTGTTCTTCTATTATTGTGACTTAGATGACGTTCCGAGCACATTTTATGCCCAATTCATGCAAAACTCAACGTAATCCCAAGGGGTTCACATACTTTTTCTTGCAACTGTATATATATATATGCATTATAAGATTTTTAAATCTGAATTCCATTGTTTAAATGTCTCAATAATCAACAGGCACATATACATGGGAATATGATTCTTGTGGAAACCTGCATCCAGTTTCCCAAGTAGGCAGTTGGCTTTCAGTGCCCAAACCGTCCACATTCTGGTGCTATTGTAGATAGCAGACCAGTCAGTATTGAAAACTGTACAGTACTGTCCCCTGTGTGCCTAAAAGGCAGTTGCAGCATCTTAAACCCATTGCATCAAATGTGGGTATTGTCTGTCAGAACCACAAAATTCCAGACTTCAGGGCTGGATCTAGCCTATCTGATCCTGGGTGCAGTAAAACAGTCAGGGGGCATAATGTCAACACTGTGTGTAAGTCACTGGCAGTCTGTAGTCTGTAGGCTCATTACATTTGGGTAATTAAACAGAACTTGTGCCCTCTTATATCATATGTCCTACTCCCTATCAGATTGGCTCCTTTACATTAGGGTCCCCATCAGAGTGCCTCCTTACATCAGGGTGCTCATCAGAGTGCGCTCTTACATCAGGGTCCCCATCAGAGTGCCCCCTTACATAAGGTTTCCTATCAGAGTGTCCCCTTACATCAGGATCCCCATCAGAGGGCCCCTTACATCAGATGGCCCTATCAGAGTGCCCTCTTACATCAGGGTCCCCATCAGAGTGCCCCCTTATATCAGGGTCCCCATCTGATAGGGACATCTGATGTAAGGGGCCACCCTGATGGGGACTCTGATGTAAGGGGGCCCTCTGATGGGGACCTTGATGTAAGAGGGCACTCTGATAGGGCCATCTGAGGTAAGGGGGCACTCTTATAGGGACCCTTATGTAAGGGGGCACTCTGATGTAAGGGGCCACTCTGATGGGGACCCTGATGTAAGGAGGCATTCTAATGTGGACCCTGATGTAAGGGGGCACTCTGATAGGGACATCTGATGTAGAGGGCCACTCTGAGTTCCCCCTTACATAAGGGTCCCCATCAGAGTTCCCCCTTACATTAGGGTCCCCATCAAAGGGCCCCTTACATCAAATGTCCCTATCAGAGTGCCCCTTTACATAAGGGTCCCCATCAGAGAGCCCCCTTACATCAGGGTCCCCATCAAAGTGGCCCCTTACATCAGATGTCCTCACCAGAGTGCCCCTTATATTATATGTTCCCATCAGAGGGCCCCCTTACATCATATTTCCCTATCAGAGTGCTCCCTTATATCAGAAGTCCCCATCAGAGTGCCCCCTTACATCAGGGTCCCCATCAGAGTACCCCCTTACATCAGAGTCCCCATCAGAGTGCCCCCTTACATATGACCATTTATCCCCGCCAGAGTGCCCTCTTGCATCAGGGTCCCCATCAGAGTGCCCCCTTACATATGACCATTTATCCCAGTCAGAGTGCCCTCTTATATCAGGTGTCCCCATCACAGTGCCCTGTTATGTGTGCCTCCTTCCATCAACTGGCTGCAGCAGACTGGTTCAAGGATCAGTGGATGCATTCTCACAGACTGGGGGGGGGGGGGGTGCAACTAAAATCTGGAGGAGGCATAGCCCACGCCAGCACCCCCCTAAATGCAATGCTGTGTTGGGCATAAAATGAGCATCTGTTTACATCCACATCCAGACTGCCTTAAAAATACAGAATATACCAGTGGGCAAAGATGTGGGCATTACCTGATGTCATCAAGTGGATGCCAAAAACCCCACAGAAAATGTGTCCACTGCATGGCATGGCTGTACAGGTTCTTGGGAGATATAGTCCCCAGAAGGACGGTATGTTACCAGCATGTGACCAATCACTGGCATATCTGTAACTCCAGTCTCCCAGCATTTTTTCAAACTATAAAGAGATTGAACATGAATTGATCAATAGTGCAGCTATGGACCTAAAGCAGTTTTAAACCCAAAAGCAAACATTCACTCTATTGCAGGTCACCAATTCTTAGATGTGATGGATGCATTAATTTTCTTTTTTAGGCTTTCCTTTATTTTCACTGGGTGATACAACCAGTAAGTCTGTTGTTTTTCAACAGAACAAGCTGTCTTGCAGATGTAGCAGTTAGAGGGTTGAGTCAAACCATTTTACAATGCTTACAATGTTCAGCTTTTATTTATGTAACACCTTTATCCAAAAAGAAAAAAAACTGTGCTGTAACTGCTTATATAGTGTTAGCTGATGTTGGCTTCAAGCTGTTAGTGTATTTAAATCTGCTACTGAATCTAACACTCCCCTCCCCCCAGACAAATAATGTTGCTGTCTGCTGTGCCCCTATGCTCCTTCATCCAGAGTGGAGGCACTCTAATACAGAAGGTGTGTTACTGGCTAGCTAACCAGGTAAAACAGAGAAAAAAAAAGCCTAAAAAAGAAAACTAATGCAGCCACCACATCTAATGATGATTATTCTGTAATATATGAAATTTCTGGTTTGGGGTTTAATATTGCTTCAAAAACACCAGTCCTAACAAAGTAAGATTTATATTATATGTTTGGAGCCTGAGGTTCAGTTTTAAAAGGAGGCCTGTGCTGAGACACATGCAGAGGCTGCCATCATTGAGTTCTTTGGAAATCGCTAACTCCCTGGCAGTCATACTGATCTCTTGCAGGAGCTCTGATTCTACAGGCTGCATTATTTTTGTTCTGTGACAGTGAAAACAGAGGATCAGCATGACTTCCAAGCAAGCAGCATTTTCAGAAGGAGGCCAGCAAAGGAAAACGCACCAAGAATTTCCTTTAAAAACATCTCAAGGTTAAGCAATGCCTTATTTCAACACGAGAACTGATAACAGTGCAGGTTTTTCACACTTCCTAGCTGAGCGTAAATGGATTCATTAATACCACTTCAAAAGAACCACATGTGCTATTTATTTTATCATGTAGTATCATCGTTCTCTTTGACCAGAAAAGAAGAAACTCTGATTTGAAGTAATTATTATTCCTAATAACATGAATAAAATGAATTCATTTCTACAGCACATGCTTATTGTAGTAATTTGTACAGAGAGAATAACATCAACGCTCTTAGCACAGGCTCAGTGCCGGCTGCAATCTAATGGTTCTGCCGCAAAAAGATTTTAGGGATTATTGGCTAAAGAGTAAGGCCCCTTTCACTCGGGCGTTCCAGTCTTTTCATTAGTTCAGTCATGTTTTTTCCAAGAAAAAATGGATCAGTTCACATCAATTTTTTCATCAGTTCACATCAATTTTTCATCAGTTTGCATCAGTTTTTCATCCTTTTTTTTCATCCAGTTTACATCAGTTTTTCATCCGTCTTTTTCATCTATTTTTCCTCAGTGTACATCCGTTTTTGTCCATTTACATCCCTTTTTTCACTGTTCCAGTTTTTTTTAACAAAAGAAAAATAGGGTTTTCTTTCATTCAAAAAAACGGATGTTAACGGATGCAGACATTAACGGGTGTAAACAGATGAGCATCTGTTTACATCCACAAGTCCATAGAATTACATGGGTGTCCGTTTTTCATCCGTAAACAGACAGATGAAAAACAGCCATATGAAACGCCCATGTCCGCATCCATTAACCACTTGCCCTGAAGAGGATTTACCCCCCTTCCTGACCAGGCCATTTTTTGCGTTACAGTGCTGCGTTACTTTAACTGAAAATTGCGCGGTCATGCAATGCTGTACCCAAATGAAATTTATATCCTTTTTTTCCCATGAATTGAGCTTTCTTTCAGTGGTATTTGATCAGCTGTGTGATTTGTTTGCGCTATAAACAAAAAAAGACTGACAATTTTTCGAGAAAAATAATATGTTTGACTTTTTGCTATTAAACATGTCCAGTAAAAAAATGTAAAAAATCAAATTTCGTCATAAATTTATGCCAAAATGTATTCTGCTACATGTCTTTGCTTAAAAAAAAATCCCAATATGTGTAAAGTAATTGGTTTAAACTGACAAAAACGGATGTAAAAAACAGATGTAAATGGGTGTAAACAGATGTAAACGGATGAAAACGGATGAAAAACTGATGAAAAACAGATGTAAACTGATGAAAAACTAATGTGCACTGGTCTGTTTTTTCTTGGAAAAAAACATGACTGAACTGATGAAATAAAAAGAGAACGCCGTGTGAAAAGACCCTAACTCCACTTTTTTTGTGGAAAAAAAAATAATCCCATCTGAGTGAGCTTTATACATTGCAGGTATTGTAACAAATTTAGTTGCAGATTCTTGCCTGTTTATGCTCTGAAGGAAAAGCTGTCTGTTTCTTTTTTTCTTTGTTTATGTCCATGTGCAGAGTGAATCAGAATGGGAGTGACTTTTTTGTTTCATAAATGTTTTATTGAACACAAAATGCACAACATACAGATAATAAATACTTGTTATAGTAGAGACATAATAGGGGATATCAAACATTATTATTACAGGTACTTACATAACGCAGTCAAATTTACACAGCGCTATATATATATATATATATATATATATATATATATATATATATATATAAATATATAGTACATCACTAACTCACATTTATACATACACATACTAGGGCCAATTAACTTACCAGCTTGTCTTTGGAGATGTGAGGTGTGGTGGATCACATAGGAAAATCAAAGAGAGAGAATACAAGACATAGAATTGACCAGTGAAAATCCAACATATGGAACACTGACGCAACATATTAACAAGATCTGATTCAGTGGAGCTCAACAGTAAACAAATAGTCCGTAAGGCCACTTAAATCCCTTATTATTTTCCTCACCCATGCCATGGTGCACATCACTATTAGTTCGAATGTGCTGCATAGTTCGGTAAAAATAGCTATGTATGTTACTTTTTTTGGTTTGTTTATATTAAAAAAAAGATATAGAGAACAAAAAAGAGAAGAAGGAGAGAAGAAAAAAGGAGGGGGGAGGAAAGGAAAGTAGGGGAGAGGTAAACGTTGGATGGGAATGGAGAAAAGTGGCAGGGCAAAGAAGGGAGAAGCCAGATATTAAAGATATGTAGTGATTTCAGTAAGAATATCCTGTCAAACCAACCAGAAAGACCAACATTTTCCGGATAGTCTCATGAAAAAGGGGGGGGGGGAGAAGTGGCTCATAAGCACACCTCATCTTCCAAGATGAGCTTTATATTCCTCCATTTGTTTTAAATTCTAGCCAACAGACCCATGTAGCGGTGAACTTAGAGATCCTCTCATGTGCAATGTGTATCAACTCCTCCATTTCCTTCATGATATTAATCTTATGGAACCATTCTTTTGTCATGGGAACATCTCTGGAACACCAATGACAAGGGACACATTGCTTGACTGCATTAATTAAAAACATTGTCAAATATTTGGTATAATTTTTGGGGATAAGGTGGAGTGATGCAGAAAGAATTGTGCTGGGGTAAAGTCTAGTTTGTACGACGTAACCGTCTCTATGATACTTTGAACCTGTTGCCAAAAGGAGAGCAAAGTGTGACAGAACCACCATATGTGGAGCATTGTGCCCACTTCCTCCAACACACGTTTGAGATTAAGGGATTAAATTTATGAAGTGAGTGTGATGTACGATCCCAGCTTGAGAATACCTTGTATCCATTTTCTTGTGTGGCTACATTCAAAGAACTTTGATGGTTGAGAGTATACATTTTTTCCCATTCCTAGTCCGTGAAGGTCTGACTCAATTCACGGGATCAGGCCTTACAAGACGAGGTCGCAAAAGCTTCAGATGTATAAAGTGTCAATGAATATAGAGATAGAAGTTGTCTGCTCTTGTAAACACCCACAGGGACATGCTAAGTCTGTCAGAGGGTGTGTCCAAGAGAACACAGAGCCTTGAGTAGTCGAAAAATGGCGATTTTGAAGGTAGGTTCACTGCGGTACTTCATAGGGTGTCATTAATTGTTCAGGGCTTCTCTAGTCATGAGAGTTCCTTTTCAAAAAAAGTGCATTGCCAGAACTTCTTTATGTGGTCATCCCTGCTGTCAGACGGTGGAAGTCACGCCTGAGGGGAGAGCAGGGTTCAGGCGTAGGGGGGTCAAGGACCCTAGTTGTGCTGTCTCTTTGGGTTGGGAAAAGGATCTTAAATACAGTAATTAACTCTTTGGGAGTATCTTACCAAAATTGTGACTTTTTCATACTAATTAGCTGAAGCACACGCAGTTTTCTTATGAGGAAAGCGGCAGGGTTTGAATCCCTTTAAAAATAATTAACCCTTTGGGAGTAGCTCACCAAAAATGACATCTTTGTTGCACAGGATGCCTAAACCCCAAAGCAAACATTCACTTTGTTGTAGCTTCTTAGTGCAGACTTCTGGAAACAATCAGTGAGCCAGTCACACAATCAGGTAGATTTCTGGGGCCGTTGCATATACCAACTGTGTACAGAATGCCTCCAGGTGCGTTAAATTAGAAAAAAAAAAGAAGAAGATAGCACTGCAGATTAAAAAAGGAAAAAACAAAAAAACAAAAAAAAAATAAAATATATATATATATATATATATATATATATATATATATATATATATTAATTTGCTATACTTTTTTCCATTTAAAAGTATATCCACCCCTAAACCAGAAATGTAATATGTTGAAGCTTGGATATCGTTAGACGTGATGGCTGCATTCATTTTCACTTTTCCAGCTAAGAACATTGTTATCAAATAGAGAAAATACCTGTTGCACGGGCCAGGAATGTGATATCCTTGTCACTTCCTGTGAGCTTAAAAGAAAGCACAAAGAACTGTATCTTTATTGTGTCAAATCCTAGTACCATCTATTGATTAGGTAATAGAGATGGACAAAAATAAGCCTGGATAACAACATTGACTTGTTCTATAGACACTGTGGAGAAGTGTGTGATGACACGAGACCGGAAGTGTGTTATTCCTAAGATTACCCGGTAAAAATAAAGGGTAAAAATCTAAGGACTGTACACTTAAATATATTACATTTTTAGTTTTGGGTAAAGATAGAAAATGATTTAAACAATAAAAAAAAAATACTTAAAGCCTATTATTTTTATTATATAGTGAAATGCAATAAAGAATGTGTAAACCCAACATGTCATATTGCTGATATGTGCCTGCTGTACCATGTACGTGTATGAAAAAGTATCCCGTTCTCTTTGTATTCCCACATGAAAGAGAAATATATTTCCAATATATTTAGAGAAAAAATTATATATGTGACATATATTTACAATATATTGGCCTACGCTAATATATTTTAACATGTATTCTTAAAAAAATAAATTTAAATATATTTTCTAAAGGCATGTATTTAAATATATATATATTTTTAAATATATTCTTCAGATTTTTTTTAACATATAAAAAAGTAATTTTAACATATATTTTTACATATATTTGTAAATGCATTTCAAAAAATGTAGATTAAATGTATTTTCAAAGAAATATATTTGAAAATGTATTTTTAAAAATATTTTTCATATATTTTTTACTATATAAAAAATAAATTTCAACATACAGTACTGTATATATGTATATAATGTACATATTGAAATATATTTTTAAAATATTTTGAATACAGCCAAAATTGTAATACTTCAAATATATGTCAATATATTTGAGAAGAATATTTTAAAAATATATTTTAAATATATTTTTCTTCCACGTGGGTTGCTTCCTTTGTGTAAAATACCTGGGGTTCCTACCAGTCCCTCTGCTTTCCTATTAAAAACTGACCACACTAGGCAGGAGAGCACCATGTGGTCAATTCTCTAGCTGTGCTGGGAACTCAGCCTCCTCTTCTCCAGTGATCAGACTTGTCCTGACACCCCCTCCCTGCACAGGCATTCACGGGGAAGATATGTGTCCTCATGTTTCTCCTCCCCACTTCTCTATGCAGCTGAGAATAGAGAATATGTGATCACTTAAAAAAAAAAATTATAAATACCTTTTTTCCATTTTTTATATCTATACACAAATGTTTTGCCTTTCATTTCTATTTCAAATTGAATGTGTTGTTTTACAAGGTGAGGATTTAAATATACTTTAAAGACTAAACATATACAGTATACTGCTTTATCTTCTCTGCATACACCTGAATTGCTAAGATGTTTTAGGTCATAGCATAATCAACTACACCCAGCCATGCAGGTTAAGAAGGGTAATCAGAATTTCTGATCTGCAAACTTGTTAGGGGTCAGTGCCTGATAAAGTTCTGAAGCCACTGGAACTGCATGACATCAGGCAACAAGCATTTTTAAAAAGAGAGGGCACCAGTGTTAGCCTTCATATTCTATTATTGCTGCTTTACTTTAAAGGATACGTTCACCTTTGGGAACATGTTACATCCACCCGTTTTCAGGGTGTTACCTGTAATATGTTCCCAACGTTACAGCCACTGAAGAATTCCCCATACAAGCTGTCAGATTTCAAAAACAGCGTGGCTGTGTGGCGCTCCGCATAATTCATTCACAGTGTTCTGTGAATTAATGGACTTCAAGTCCCAACAGCCTTAGCTACTGTCCACTTGTAGTCCTTAATGAGGTAGTTCATTGATTCTTCTTGTCAGCAAGTATCGGCTTGCCTGTATGGGATGTACGAGCAAGCAGATACATTGACAGTGTGCAGGAGACCTGTATGGCATCACCGATCTTCTGATCACTAGTGTAATACTTTACAGGCTCCTATCACAAAATATAATAAATGCACATTTCTGATTTGCATTTATTATTTTTTTGTGGAAAGATGATCGTAAAAGCATAACTGCAGCTTGATAAGAATGAATGAATGGATGGATAAATAAATAAATACATACATACATACATAAAACACTTGCCCAGTCCAGCACTAGTCCCTACATGTTGTCTTTGTTACTAGATGGAGTTCTCCTTCCAATCTGAATGTCATGATCTGGAGTCAGGCTAATAGGCCAGTATCTATATCAGTAGCAACCAGCTGGATAAGTACATGGGCAGGTCACCCTGGCAGATGACACAAGCTCACCTGACATGTGGAATCTAAGTACTAACCGGTATTCACCAGAGCTCCTGATGGTGGAGATGGGTTTTGCTGCATGTTAGTACCAGGTCACAGTCCTCAGGATTGCCTCACCAGGAGGTTAGCAAGCTGTGGTCTAGCAGCAGATATGGTAGGTAAGGATCAAGCAGAAGAGTAGTCAGTAAACAAGCCAAAGGTTGGTAATGAGTGGTTGCAGGTTGGGATCAAGCAAAAGCATAGTCGAGGAACAAGCCAAGGGTCAATAACAAGTGGTAGATATGGACAGATATATGGGCGGCAGCAGGAGTGAAAAGAGGAGATATTGGCTGGAGAGAGCATGTGAGGGACCGCCTAGCGCACCACTAGCACTCCACTAGTCAGGCATGCCCAGAGCGCGGAGTCTAAGTCCCAGGGTACTTGTTCACCAGAGCCCCTGATGGTGGGGATGGACTTGGAGTACCCCGAGACCAGGTCGCAACTACTGAGCACACCTGTCAGTGGTAGGGGCGTTCGCCAGGGGCTCCAACCAGGGAGAGCCAGATGTGAG
This sequence comes from Staurois parvus, assembly GCF_062004578.1. NCBI lineage: Eukaryota > Metazoa > Chordata > Amphibia > Anura > Ranidae > Staurois > Staurois parvus. The sequence continues at coordinate 4,749,251 of NW_028318102.1, forward strand.
GAGGTCGGGTGACCCCGATGGGATGGATGGATGGCTGAGCAAGTGCGAAGTCAGGCGGGCTGAGTCGGTAACGTAGAGGATGGTATGGTACAAGGGAGCGGACAGAGAATGGTCGGGTCACACGCCAGGTCAGCAACAGCAGGTCAGATCTAATGAGGGGCATTCAGAAGAGAGGTCAGGCAAAGCAAGGGTCTGGGCAGGAGAAATCAGCAGGTCAAGAGCAATCCGGGTCAAACAACTTACTAGGAACAGGTTCAGATTCGCAGGATACAGGTAGGACCAGAAGGTACTGAATGACAGCTCAGGGCCATTTAAATATCCCGCCCTGCGCTGCCATTGGTGCCCAGCAGGCGGCCGCGGCTTCTACTGCGCATGAGCGAACTCGAACGCCGCGGCCGGCCCGGACCTAGTGCCCGTGTCCCTGCACAGGGCGGTGCACTGCGCCTGCGCCGGGACCATCGCGGCGGGGATCGAGGAGATCCCTGACAGGGCACAATAATATGGTAAACAGGAAGTGCAGAAACATAGCTTAAAAAGGACGTTCATGGAAAGAGCAAATAGTTTAAGGCTCATGAGGTACAAGGCATGATTATTTGAGAGATTTTCAAGGGAGCTGTTCAGCATCCCAGGTGGCTCAGCAAGAAGAGACATCACCAGAGACATGGTTTAAGTCAAGAAGTCTATAGGAGGAGGAAAGAGTTCAAGGTCCACCAAAAAACAAAAGCCAAGGCAAGAAAGTCCTAACAATCAGAAAGGGAGCTTTCCAGTATCTCAGGTAGATCAGCAAGAGTCAGCAGAGGTCACGGGCCCAGATCCAGGCCCTGACACTGAATGATGGCCATGTCATTCAACTCACTTCATCAGAGGCCAGACTGTCATAGATCCATCCCCTGGGAGTGTGTTATGTGAATGGTTACACGTATTCTTCCTGGAGAAGAGACACTTAAGAGGAGATATGATAGTGATATACAAATATCTAAATGGTGATTCTAGCAAAAGGAGAAAATTATTCAGTCTCAGGGAGCTTAAGAGAACACACAGCCACTCAATGAAGTTGGATGAGAATTGGTTTAACCTCAGAATGCGTAGGGGTTTCTTTATGGCTAGAGCAGTAAAGCTGTGGAACTCCCTTTCATAAACGGTGGTGTCAGTGGAAAGTGTTGATAATTGAAAAAAAACTTTTAGATGGGCATCTTAGAGAACACAATATACAGGGATATGGGAAGTAGTAAAGACACAGTACATAAACACACCCACAAAGGTTGAATTGGACGGACTGGTGTCTTTATTCAAACTTGCCAATTATGTAACTATGTTATCATGCCACCTTGGGTTCAGAGTCATTATTTGAGTGTAATTCAATGCAGGAGTAAGGCCACCAAAAGCCACAACCGGAGAAGAGACAGGACTGATGACATCACTGAACTGGGCAGAAAACCCTTGTTTTTTTTTATGTAGAGGGGGGTGGGGGGTCATGAGGTGGCAGAAAACTGGAGTTCCACTTTAAGGAGCCCTCTGGGAAAATGTGTGTTTGAGTTCCATTTAGTCTTTATTACTGTGGTTCAATTCAAAGTGACGTCTTTGTACACAGAAGTAATTACTAGTTTTACAAAACACAGATAAGTATAATCTATCCCTTTCTCAGTGTGCCAGAGTAATTCTTACTGTCTTAGATACAGTCAGCCTGAAAGTAGTAAGTACGATATAATTGCAGCCACAACAAAGTCGCAGATTCACTCCCTTGCTGAAGAGCAGGAACTCAATTACTGGATAGTGCTGCTAGTTAATAGGAATCATTATACCGCTGTTGTAAATACGAGGAAAATGTTTATTTTGTAATAACTGTTGATTTATCGGCGTTGGGGAAATCATGAAAAGTCAAGCTGAATGGATTTCTAAAATACATTACACCTGATTGCCAGGCACTAATGGAGATTCACTTTTGAAATTCACACGGAATAGATTAAAATTTTTTACACGGTAGAAAAAAAGCTAAATTGTTAATGAGCTACAAATTGCGGCAGACCGCTGCTTGGGAAGACAGCACTTTTCCAGAACCTTGTTGAATAAAACAACTTACTTGGTATGATAACTGGTGGATGTAAGGCCGCTTAGCCGAAGATATGGCTCCATAAGCAATGCCCAGAAGCATTCTCTCTGGCTATGTCATACAAAAAAGAAAAATGCCCCTTGACCTTAGGACAGAGTTTCCTATTTATTAATTTACAAACCTAATGATTTCACAAAATCTGCAATAGTCATTATTTATCTGGATCAGCTACTGACCCACATTTATTGTTTATTCCATCAACATTTCTTTTGCAAACTTTTCACACATAATATTATGAGAAATACAATGCTAAATAATTAAGACATCCAAGAATCACTTGGAAAAACACACCCCAAAAAAAGGGATGCTGACCTTTATGTGTTTCTTTATATGTGTTGTGTGCACATATATATACATAAACATGCATGTAAGGCTGTACTATTGGTAGATACTGTATATAAAACACCAATGAATGGGATAAGTGATAATTAAATAAAGTATCAAATGTATTTTTAAATTCAACAAATGTAACTCTATAGATTTGAATCAACATCCGCATTTTGTAATCTCCTGTACATCAGAGCTCAGGCTGGGAGGCAGCACTTAAAGTGTATTTCCACTTTTCCAGCCAAATTGTGATAACACCTATCATAATTTCTTGGATAGACTGGAAATCATGGGCACCACATCCCATATAGAGAAACGCCAATTTGAAAAAATTAATAAGGATTTTCAAGGTGCCAAAAATACATCATTTATAAAATCATTCAGAATTTTATTACAGAATTACACGTTAAAAAACAACAGTTTTGTAATTGTATAATTAAAACCACTAAGGAAATCTATGTGGCGTAAGGACACCAATGTAACAATTCCTACTCAACATGTTTTGCCAGTTCTTTGACTTCTTCAGGAGGTTTACAGAATGCCGCATACAATTGTCACTAGGAACAAAAGGACAATAATTACATTTAAGTAAACAATGCACACAAATGTAATATATCTTTATAACACAGCTTGTGTATTTATAGTTATACTGGCTCTCCTGAGAGGGTTATCTCGCTACTGTAGGTATGTTCCAAGTCAGAATAAGCAGAAAAAGAATGAAATCCAGGCACCCAATATGACTACCCCCAAGGGGATTTGGCAAACCATAAGAGGGATAGAATCTGCATTCCAGCCTTCCTGAAAGACTTCCCAAACAAAAACATATACAGTACACTACCCCAAAAAATTAGTAAAGCAACAGTATGTGTACTAGTGGCCCTATTATCTAAGTGAAGTAATCAAACACAATTTCTTTCACAGTTGGCAAATGAAAATGTCCACCCACAGGTGTGTACTGAATGGAACCCACAGGATTGCAGAGCAATGATTAAAGCCCAAAGTTCAAACAAATATCCTATAAACACAAAAGGTATAAAATATAAATATTTAGGACATAACAATAATAAAAAATTCTGCATCACTGCCAAAGAACAAAATCCAAATCAGGCAGGTCAATGGGTGCGGGACCACAGAATGTCAGCCAGCACGTGGCCAGCTTATATATTCCTCCCACCTTTTCGACATCTGATGTCACTGGTGGGGTGCTGACACCCAAATTGAATCATTGAGCATGTGTGTGACCAGTCACCGGTAGTGATGTTACGTGCAAGCGCCATCTTGGAAGGTCTCACTGCCCAAACAAAGTTTGGGCCACCTACTTTATATTTGTTAAATGTTGTCATTAACATAGCATTACGTAAAGTGGTAATAGCCCCAAAACCAAAAAAAATTATATATTTCAGCTTATCAGTCATTAGATGTGGTGGCTGAATCAGTTTCCTTTTCTTTTGCTTATTTCCCTCTGTCCTCCTGTATTGTATGTTAGTGAGGATTAAGTCCCTCTTGTGGTGGGAAAAACACTGTAAAGCTGCATATACATGCATTTTTTTTCCCTTTCAACATACTGCTTGGACTCATGGATCCACACATCCAATGTGGCTGAAGGGATCAGCAGGGGCCCCCCTTCTCCCATCAGAACACACTGACCCAGGCATTTATTTATTTATTACAGGTACTTATATAGCGCAGTCAATTTACGTCAATTTTGTTTGGAATGTAGGAGAAAACCCACGCAGGCACAGGGAGAACATGCAAACTCCAGGCAGGTGGTGCCATGGTTGGAATTAAAACCAACAACCCTAGTACTGCTAGGCAGAAGTGCTAACCATTTAGACACTAGGGTGCTCCTGGTTGCAAGCACTGATCGAATGTGGGTTTTCCAGCAGGAGCGGCCAACAGAAGCTGGCTGATTTTCAGTCCAAGTATACCCAACTTAAAGCTCTCCATAAATTCCTAGAATCAGCCATGACATCTTCTCCTATGGGCAAATTCACACTATAATGCAGAGCAGCCAGGGCGGTTCACCGTTCAGAATGCTCTGCATTGCCAGCTGTGGTAGGGACAGTGTGGTGCACGATTCAGTGTATCACATGGCTCCCTTTTTTTGTTTTGCCTGTTAAGGTCCTGGTTTCTATTTTTAATATTATCCACCTTTTTGGCAGGACACACAAGCAGCTCTTCCAAACCACTCCATCCCATATGACCTGAACTTAGCATAAAATTTATTACATAGACATGTCAAGTGTACAAAAGGTAAATTTCATTCACTGCACTTCACTTCCCTACATTGCAGTGCAATTGGGCATGGTGCACTAGGCTGCATTGCAGTGTGAATGGGACACATAGGAAACAGTTGTTTCCTGTGTGTCCCTGCAGTGACAGATGATTTACAATGTGGTAAAACTTCTGTCACCACATATAGTGTGAATTAGCCCTTAGAAACATCTATGGTCATTTTTTTTTTAGATACGGTGTGTGAATGAGAACACATTTAAAACATAGGTAGTGCTACCCAGCTTGCAATATGCCCAGGTTCCTTTTCCCAGTAGTCACCCCACACAAAGCCACACATGCACTTTCACTCTCTTGGCTCATGAAACAGTCCAGGATTGTTGGTTTTGGTGTTATAATAAAGGGTTGAATTTGGATGGGGATTGGGGAAAGTAGGATACTCCAATAACTTGCTATAATAAACTTGAGGACACTAAACTGGCTTCTCGAAACGCTGAACACTGTCTCTGTGTATCAGATAGTGGACAGGCTCAGCAGTAACAGTATTGAGAAGGTTGAGTCTTTCTTGTGACAATCCAAGCAGCAGCCCCTTCACAAGAAATGGAATGACTATGCTCTTCAGGACCTTCTAGCACACAAGAGGGGCGATGGCACTTAGTTGTTATGATCTCTCCCCGCCTGTATTGAGAGAATGTCTCTGGACAAATGGTGGCTTCCTGCCAGTATCTTGAAGGCAGCTTCTCCCTGTGATACCAGACTAGATCCTCAGAAAAGAGCCCCTCAGCCAACCTTTAGCAGCAGACAGTGGTTACAGGCCCTCCAGCCTCCCAGCTGTGGACTCCACTCGACAAGCAAATGTCAGAATGCCCAGGAAGAGAAACAATGCCCCCTAGGATGTCTCCCTCTGGGAAAAGACTCAATTTTTCTCTTCTCCAGGGTATTTATGCATTCCCCCAGAATCCTCTGGGTCAGACCTCCTAGGGATTGCCTGGGGCTACATAAATACTGAGCTGCTGATTGGTATGCTCCCACCTCTATTACCCAGAGCTCCTCCAGGTGAGCTAGGAGAAGCAAACAATCCTGCAGCCTCTGGAGCACAGACCAGACCAAACTAATTAAACCCAGCACTACTAATTACAGTGGGCTAAAACGAAATGTATCTACACTGACACTTCGCTATAAATCCCAAACAGAATTCCAGCCTCACTGAGCTAAACTACATTTTGCAGAACAGAACAGATTAACCCCATTGACTTCAATGGGCCCGAACTAAATTGACCCATCCTAGCACCTGACTATAAAAGTGCTATACATATAGAGGGGTTTTCTCAAATTTGATTATATGCATCTGCTGTTAGGAAGGGCAAGTCGACTAATGTATATAAATATATATATCCTTTCCAGCATATCACAAAGGATTACATTTAAATATGAAAAAGCTTTGTTTTCATTGTGCAGTGTGAGGTTTGCAGGCTATCAGTCTACATGACATAATAGAGGTGTGCAAACACAAAACTATGAAGGGTGTCAGGCTCGTAGCTACAGATTAGTTGCTGTTTTTACAAGGCAAGCAGGTAGCAAGTGATAAATCCTTTTTATTACAGTAGCTTGCTTTTTAATTAGACCATCGTTCTTGTTTAATAGCCTTGAAGAGATGGGTGGAAACTGCATTGTAAGGTCGCTCACCCTCCTCTTGCAGCCCCTGGCCTGCTCTGCCTACTGACAGTAAATCTCCAGCACCCAAGCATGAGACCTTAGAGAGGACTGAAAGCAAAAGTAGTTTCAGGATTTAGGAAGTGTCAATTAACAAAATGCACGAAGGTCAGTTATAGGACATACTGGACATATTTCTTACTTTTTACTAGACATCAAAGGAGACTCATCTAACGGGTTTAGTATGTTTAAATGTCATACATGTTTATGGCTTCTGTAGAATGACTCAAAATAAAACATTTATTAAAAAAAAGGGAAAACAAGATTAATCTTTCATCTACAGCCATACCTGATTCCAGGTCAGTGCACAATAAAACAAAATGCTTCCTCTACATAAATCTGCTATTGTTCATTATGGATTTCCTTCCTAAGCCACATGACCAGTCAGTTCTGTTACCATATGGCTGGCATGATTTACTAAGATCATAAGCCTGTTTGCTGTGCCATAAATCTATCTCAAGAGATGTCAGGGAAACCTTATTCTGATTTTCTAAAAGCAAATGCGTACACATTCATAGCTAGCTGGGGATTATACATGCATGCTCACTAAAGTCAAGGGCATATCAAGGCCGTAGGAGCCTGTTCCTCAGAGAATATGTTACATCACAACAGGCCAGTGAATAGAGTAAAATGTTTGTGCAATGTTTTCTGCAATTTTAAGGCTGAAGTTTAGTGAAAAGTATATAGTTTTTAAATCAGCACCACGGACAGTACTTGAAATTAATGAAACGTCCATTGTGCTGGTGGCTGCCATGATTGTTGATATCTTCAGTGGATACTTTGTAGTTATGATCTTCTGGAGTTGTGGGGGTTAATATGAGCCACTGGACCTGTCACAGGCATTTGTTAAATTGGTAGTAAACTCAGAATCATAACTTGTACCAACAGGTAGGCTTACAATCAGGCTTGTGGAAACAGAAACAAATCCTCAAGTGCTCAGAGACCCAGATAAGAAATCAGCAGGTTGAACCATATATGAAAGTTCATCCGGTGGCAGATAAAAGGTTGTGCAGCTCTAACTCAAGGCTGGGGTAGCCCAATAACAGCTTTAACAAAGAACAAAAACAAAAGCGCACTAACTTTGCGCATTACCTCAGTGAGTGAATGGTGAATTTATTAAATTGAGATATATACTCACAAAAGTAGCAATATTAAAAGCATATAAAATCCAACATCAAAGCTCTGAGGAAGAAGGGATCACCCTTCGAAACGTGTCTGTTATCCCAGTGTGCTGATGTTGGATGTTAGATGCTTTTAATATTGCTACTTTTGTGAGTATACATTTCATCTTAATAAATTCACCCTTTACTCACGGAGGTAATGCACAAGGTTGGTGCGCTTTTGTTTTTGTTCTTTGTTACAGCTTATAATCAGGCTTACCTGTAGGTGCAATGAATATCTCCTAAATGTGCACTATTTGGCAGTAGCTGATGGGATCATTCACATATGCACAATGATGTCCTGCATCCAGGGCACACATTATGCCATGGATTGCAGAACGCCATGACACGACTCCAGTGGTCATGCATGGGAGTGACGTCATCGCGGCCCGGCCATGCAAAAGGCTGGAGCCCGCAAACCTGGAAAGAAGATCAGGTGAAGATGGAAGCCCTCTCAGTGGTGACTGTGCACCACCGAAGGCCTTTGTTTGAAATTAAAGGTAAGACTGTCATAATGTGCTACTATGTGGTGCATACTAGCACATTATGGCATAAATCTGCACAGGAGCCAATTTTTTTTTTTTTTTTGGGGGGGGGGGGTTACTACCACTTTAAAAGTGCAGACTATACCCATCCTTTCTGCCCCCCTGATCCATTCACAAAAGCTGTGCCAACACAAATGATGTGCTAGCATGAGGAGGGGAACCTTTCATTCATCCACCCACTCTCCATTCATAGCGCACTTTTTAGCACTGAAGAGATAGTACAGCTTTTCTGAATAGAGGAGAGAGGCAGAAAGGACAGGCATAGGTAGCACATAAAACGAGTGCCTGTGACAGGTCCAGCGGATCGTATTAACACCCACAGCACAGGAAGATCACAGCTGTGGGAGTATCCTAACAGGGGACAGAAGAATGAAGATTTCAACAAACATACTGTAGCAGTCACCAACACAAGGGACATATTTCCTTTAATGTAACTACTGTCCCTATACTTAAGGCTCAAATTAGGGAAACAGTTTAACCACCCTATGAATGATTGTTGTAACTAAGCAGTTGGTCAAGGGACTTCTTGTTATGTGAATATTATAAATCTTCCATTTTTCCTGTTCACACACACACAGTGCCTGTGATTGCTGGTAGCAGACAAAACGTGCAGAGCCAGGAAGAGTGGTTCTGTACTTTGTGATTACTGTAACTAATCACAAGGACGGAAACAGCAGGCATAATCAGCACTTAAGACGAGTGCCTGTGTCAGATCCAGTAGACTGTACTAACTTCTGCAGCACCAGAAGATCACAGCTGTGGAGGTATCCTGGGGGGGGCAGAAGAATGAATATTTCAACAAACATACAGTTTGTTCCGGGTCTCTGCCTCCTCATTGGCTCAGACAGCAAGCGGGAGCCATTGGCTCCAACTGCTGTCAATCAAAGCCAGTCAGCCAACGTGGAGAGGGGGGCGGGGCAAAGCCACGGCTCCACGTGTGAATGGACACGCGGAGCAGCGACTCAGGAACATGCCTGCTTGGAGCCCCATAGCAAGCTGCTTGCTATGAGGGCACCTGAGAGAAAGGAGGAGCCAGGAGCGCCGGCAGGGGACCAGAGAAGAGGAGGATCTGGGCTGCTCTGTGCAAAACCACTACACAGAGCAAGTAAGTATAGACTAAAAAAAATAATAACCTTTAGTATCACTTTAACCACCCTATGAACAGTCATTGTAACTAAGAAATTGGTCATGAAACTTCTTGTTATAGAAACATAGAAAAGTGACATCAGAAAAAGACCTAGTGGTCTATCGAGTCTGCCCATGGTTTGCTTTTTTGTCTGAGTTTAGATCTATGCTTGTCCCACTCATGATTGAAGCTATTTATTGTTGACTGCCTCACTACCTCTGCTGGTTATGCTGATATTTTAAATCCTCCATTTTTCCTGTGCACACACACACAGTCTTTGGACAAAGCTCAGCACAGACAAGAAAAGGTGCAGAGTCAGTAAGAGTGGCTCTGCACCGTGTGATCACTGTGACTAATCACGATGTAAACATTGATTGCAATGAGCAGTCAGCTCTTCCTTTGCTCTTTTTTCAATTTTGGACATAGTGGGTAAAAGATTTTATTGTTTTTGTGGCCCTGTTAAGAATTCGTCCTATTTATTCTAGTGACCACTGCCCCTCCCACAGCTCTGCTCCATGCACAGGCTATGTACTGTATAGCACTATGATGGTGTCACTGCTAAAAATCAATTTATATCATTTGTGGCTATTGAGGAATATAGTTAGGTTTTTGTATCTGGATTTCAGCTTTAAAATTTTTACTACAGTGACAGGGCCACTTTCCTGTTGCATATGTTATAGATTTTTTAGACGTGTGTATTTTCAAAGAGTTGTTGTACAAACAATACTCTTTTCTATTTTGATGGTATTAACATTCTACTAAAAAAAAGAACTTTATTATGAATGTGATATATGTGACTGTACACATTGTAAAGTAATGTATTCAATTTAAAACTACATAATTAATTATCATGTGAAACAATGCAAATACATCTTAAACCTAGTAGCTAATAATATGTATGATGCCACAATCTTCCCACACATGTTTAGGATTATATGCCCAGAGGACCTTATAGTCTGATAAATCCCCCACCACTGTTTGTTTTGTGCAAGCAAACTCCAATAGGTATAAATGCGTATGCATGCAGAGTTTAAAAAAAAAAAAAAATGAATTACACTGAAATTATTGGAACAGGTAAATATTTAAATGGAACTTTTGCAGCTAACCTGTATAATACTACTTTATATTTGTTAAATGTCCCCATACACATAGCAAAACTTACATTGCAGCTTATCTTTTTAGTTTTTCTTTTCTGGAACTCCCGACAAGGAAAAATTCTACTTACTTTTCTTTGTTATGAGGAGGGTTGGGAAGCTGTTTTACAGGGATTTAGTACATAAATCACTGCTTGCAGGCAGCTAGGTACCATGGGATATGTAGTCCATAGAAATTGAAAGAGGAAGTGAAGCTGCAAAAGATGCAGGGGATACAGGAAGTAATGGATAAAGATGGCCAGAAGATAGAAACTACAACATAAAAATAGATTTTTTTTCAAGTATTATTATATTGGATTGTCAAATATCACTATTGTTTTTACAATGCTGAGATTATAAAATGAAAGGGTATGCTGTAACCATAGAACTCCTTTAAAAAATGTTTGTGCTGAAGACTGCACTGAACTTACTGGATCAGGTGGGTAGGTGGGTGGTTGTGTGGTTGGGTAGGGAGATGCCCTTCCAGTCAGTTGTGTCCAATGGTGGATACTGGGGTAAGCCATTTTAGGGTTTGGGCTGCTGCCTTTCTTGTATGGCCTTAAGGTCATTTCCACACTTACACTTAGATTAGAGGCATTTAGTAAGAATAATGACCAGTACATGAAACCAACTCATTTTAGGAGAAAAGACTCTCCCTTCATTGGGGCTGTTGCTGCATACTGTTAAATGGTAAAGATTCCCATGCCGTTTATATGTTTTCCAGGTTTCAAAGGAAAAACTGACTGCTGCCCCTGGAATGACAGTGGTCACTCTGTCAGTTTTTCCTCCGAAACCTGGAAACAGGGGCGGACTGACCATTTGGAAACTCGAGCACTGCCCAAGTAGGGGGCCCCATGAGATGCCCCTGGTACCTTTTTCATAGTCTTTTTTGAGTTTGGGCAAGGACACAGGGGCCCCATGATCCCCTATTGCCCGGGGGCCCCATGAGTTGTCAGTCCGCCCCTGCCTGGAAAATATATAACTGGCGTGGGAATCTTCCCATTTCATAGCATGCAGCAACAGCCCTGAACAGGGCCGTGAATAAGGGGATAACACTGGTCCTCCTCTATGGGGCCCAGGCAGCAGGGTGAATCAGATGTGAGCAGGAAGGGTGAATGGCACAACAGGGGTGGGGGGGGGGCAATTACTGGAACTGATCTCCTGTATGACTCTCTCTGCAGCACCCTCCCGGGGCACCACACATTTCCCTATCCTTACGCAAACTCCAGTGTGTGCCCCCCCCCCCATCCCCTCAGTGCTGCCTGCTTCCCTTCTCTCCTTAGTACTGGCATCTGCAAGCACACAATAGGATCCTTAGGATGGAGAGTGGGGGAAGTGTCCGTACATATGTCACATTTACAAGCCCCTTTCCTTTCTTGAATGAACACAATGGTGATCAGTACCAATCACACACTGTGCTCATTCATAACTGAAACCTAGTAAACTGTGTTTATTTGAGGTTCCTGTTACATTGGTTGTACAGGGCCCCTTGGTTTCTAACAGCAGCCCTGGCCCTGAAGAAGGGAGAGTCTGTTCTTCTAAAACGCGTTACTTTGATATACTTGTCGTTATTCTCAATAAACACCTCTTAATCTACCATCAAAAGTGCATTCTTTTGTACATTGGACATTCCTTCTTTCCTATTATTCCTTTAAAAAATGTAATTTCCTCTTTTTATTACATTTTATTAGTAAATGCTGATGGGGCTCTGGATTTCTACTGCACCCATCTAGACAGTGCTGGAGGGGGAAGAAGGGACTGAGCAGTTTTTATATTATTTCCATGAGCTCCTGAAGTTAGAGCAATGTGTGGTCAATCTAGAGAGCTGTTGGCTGAGCTGAGCATTGCTATTTACTGATAGAGCTCTCACTAGAACCAGCATATAAGCAGCTATAGCAGCAGTAAGGGTCCCCGCAGAAGGAAAAGTATGCCACCTTATGAAAAGAAGTGTCTATCCAATGGTTCTACTGGCAGGATCCATAGGTACACTGTATTTATAAAATGATGCAGGGAGATTGAGAAAAGCAGAGAGCCCAGTCTCACAGGTATGGACAGCTTACCATATCACACATGGCATTTTATAGCTTGGTATTTACCCCCATAAGCTGCCTATTGAGGAATAAGGGGGGTAGTTCGGCAGGCAACAAAAATGGCTTTTTACAGCTCCCCCCCAACTGCATGTCTAGATGAAGCATAAGAGTGTGAATAAGGTTCAGTAGTAGTTCAGTATTTCCAATAGAAAGCTGGGCTCAAGAACACAAGGGTGTGACCACAAATTAGAATGATGACTGTACAGGGGAAACATTGGAAAGCATTATTGTGCCAGAAGAGTTACAGATTCCTTGAACAGATTTCAAGCAGAGGTAGTGAATTAACAGTAAGTGAGTTTAACCATGCTTGGAAAAAGCCACGCTGTGTAATGACGTGCACACCACTGTTTTCAGAAGGATAAAATCAACTTTATTGTTCCAGCGTAACAGAGTCCTCCAATCCAGCTTTTACTGATGGTGCATTTCGCCCCCTACTGGAGCTTAATCATAGAACAAGAGGGTGTGTAAGAATAGGAGCTTATGTGCACACAGGTTTCTAACTTCTACTTAAATCTCTTTATTTTCACGTCTGCTGGAAAACAATACCACATTTACCGCTATATAACAAACAAAAAAGTCATGAGGAATACGGATTTTCCTGGTACAATCATATATTACACACATTTATAATAAAATTCACATTAAAACATTACTGATCAATAAAGAGAAAAAACATGCTAAAAATTCAGGCTCCAACAAAAGGTAACAATTCTTACTAATCTCATGTATGAATCAATGTAAAGGTAGTGCAGATTAGAAACACATGAGAAGCTGAGATCACATCTCTACATGTTCCACAGAAGACGGTGACCACACCTGTTTGGACTAAAACTAGGTAAGTATACATGGCTTTTTTATACAGGTTAGGCAGGATATGTAGAAGGCATGGGGTAGGAACATTTTTAAGAACAATTATAGTTAGGGTTTGTGATACACCCAACCTGGACAGGGATTTTTTGGAGGGGATTGGTATTATGGCAGCCAGCCAGATTTTTGAGGGAACTGCAGGCTAGCCTCTTGCCTACTGATTGTTGGCCCTGGCATTTCAGGGGGCTCTATTCTTTGGTAGGTGTATGTCTAGGAGTCCTTTGGAGTCGTTCTACTTTGGATTCAAGTCCATGTCACCCTAAAACACATAGCCTCTGAGAACTGGAGAACCCAGATACAGATTTGGGGCTTCTGATCCCAAACCAGCATTGATTTCTTCACACAACAACCCCCCCCCGACTCAGAAACACAAAGCAGAAGATCATAATCAGCTCAAAACAACCTGATGGTGGTGTCTCCTGCTGTTATGTATAATCTGTTCATCAAGGTATTACGTGTACTTGTGTTTGCCTATCCTATCCATGTATGGAGTGTCGTTTCCCCATAGTGTGCCTCCTAGGTGTGAATTCCCATTAATAACTAGGTAACCTATTATTTATGTCTGTTCTCCAATGCTCCTGACGTGATTAGTCTCGTGTCAACTTTACCTCGTTACCTAACCATTGTGGGATGTTTACCTCAATGTGTAATATTTGTTTTTATTGTTCATGTGGTGACTGCCCCTATTTTTTAAAGTGTATAAAAACCTATATTTCTGTTTAATAAAGTTGTTCCTTTTGCTTTTACATCAACATCTTGTCTGTGTATGATGTTTGGGTTAAAGGGCTGGTATTAGCTATCAGTCTCCTGGAAGGGTTTGAAGGACAGGAGGCACTGTTTGGCGAGGGCACCCAGGCGATGTACCAGGCAGTCACAGGGTTTTCTTCCACTTTAAATACTGGTAAGCTTCAATATATTAGATTTGTAGGTTTCCTGCAGATAAGCTCAAAGTTTCACTAAACCCACAACAATGAAATCAGTCTGTATATGCAGTAAAGCATGCTTTTCATACTCTTTGTGAAAGCTAAGGGGTTAATCCTCTGCGTTGTGTAAAAATACTGTATGATCCTGTCTTCTCTGATCCTCCCCTTCTTCTACTGTCCCCAATCTGTCTGCTGACAGAACAGAGCCTTGGGGGCAAGCTGCACATGCTCAGTTTGGTGTGTATTGGTAGAGAGGTTTTTTTTTTTCTTGGGAGAGTACATGTGATCAGCACAGGGCCAATCAGTGCTGTCCAGATAGATGGTTAGGGGTCCTGCAGCCTCAAAGGACAATCAGAGGAGAATGAAATCTCCTACAAGCTTTAACCAGTGATCTGCTGGACACTTCTAGAAGTCACAAGACTGCTCAAACTGCTGAGGAAAAAAGGTATTTAGCAGTTTATAGTTATTAATAATCACATTTCAATGTTCTGTGGGAGACCAGATATAGTGCATGCAGGATCCTGGTTTTAGTAACAATACAGAGTCAGATCAATTAGCTTGAGCCAGTATAGGTTGTAAGTTTGTCATATTTTTATTATATGGAAAACTAAAGGATATTAAAATTCTTCAGAAGGTACATTTTTTACAATTTTTTGGCACTATACAAGAGCTTTCTACATCTCAATATTTCCTGTTGTGCAGCACCCTGTTTGGCTATGCAGGCACGTATGTCACTGCTCAGGGATGTATCAGCAAACGAACACCATTGTGCTTTCAACAGACAATGAATCCTGCTTACCTTCCTGGCTTTGTGAGCTTGACTTTAGTAAATGAGGCTCAGAATATGCATTCATTAGCCTGCAGCGGAAACTAGCTGGGACTGGAAAGAAAAATGTTTTTCAGGAAGATTATTGATTTAATGCAGTGCTGAGATTATCTAGTTTCACACAGACACCTTTTCTTTGCTCTGTTAGAAGTGAGATTTGAATTTCTTAATTTCAGCACCAGACTTGCTTGCCTTGACTTCTTGCCTATAACTCTCATTTTTTTTTTCCAAGTGGGGATTGATAATGGGTTTAATGGATTAAATGTTTGCAGCATTAAGGAAAGGCATATTCTTTGCCAGTTTGGATACTTTGTGTTATTCTAATGTATTTGCCAAGTTTTTTTCCCGAAGATAAGGCTAATTTAATTAATTCATGCGTAAATTTGCAAGTGAGCTAAACAATGGTAGTTTTCACAACCCTTTCTCAATGGAAATGAGTTTCTTTGTTTTCAAACAGAACCTTTTTAAAAGCATTTTGTTCTTTTCAGCTGAGAATATATATATATATATATATATTTATACTATATTGGCAAAAGTATTGGGTCACCTGCTTTTACACGCACATGAACTTTAATGGCATCCGAGTCTCAGTCCGCAGGGTTCAATATTGAGTTGGCCCACCCTTTGCAGCTATAACAGCTTCAGCTCTTCTGGGAAGGCTGTCCATAAGGTTTAGGAGTGTGTCTATGGGTATGTTTGATCATTCTTCCAGAAGCGCATATGTGAGGTGAGGCACTGATGTCGGACGAGAAGGCCTGGCTTGCAATCTCCATTCTAAATTATCCCAAAGGTGTTCTGTCGGGTTGAGGTCCAGACTCTGTGCAGGCCAGTCAAGTTCCTCCACCCCAAACTCGCACATCCATGTTTTTATGGACCTTGCTTTGAGCAATGGTGCACAGTCATGTTGGAACAGGAAGGGGCCATCCCCAAACTCTTCCCACAAAGTTGGGAGCATGAAATTGTCCAAAATGTCTTGGTATGCTGATGCCCCTCCACCAAACTTTACACTTAGCACAATGCAGTCAGGCAAGTACCGTTCTCTTGCCAACCGCCAAAACCAGACATGTCCATCAGATTGCCAGATTGAGAAGAGTGATTTGTCACTCCAGAAAACATGTCTCCATTGCTCTAGTGTCCAGTGGTGGCGTGCTTTACACTATTGCATCCGATGCTTTGCATTGTACTTGGTAATGTAAGGCTTGGATGCAGCTGTTGTGCCACCCATTCCATTAAGCTCTCTACATACTGTTGTGCTAATCTGAAGACCACATGAAGTTTGGAGGTCTTTAGCTATTGACTCTGCAGACAGTTGGTGACTTCTGCGCACTGTGCACTTCAGCATGCGCTGACCATGCTCTGTCATTTTAAGTGGCCTACCACTTCATGGCAGTTGCTGTTTTTCTCAGTTGCTTCCGCTTTGTTATAATACCACTAACAGTTGACCGTGGGATATTTAGTAGAAAGGAAATTTCACAAATCGACTTGTTGCACAGGTGACAACCTATCACAGTAACACACTTGAATTCACTGAGCTCCTGAGAACGACCCATACTATCACAAATGTTTGTAGAAGCAATCTGCATGCCTAGGTTCTTGATTTTATACAGCTGTGGCCATGGAGGTGATTAGAACACCTGAATCCAATGATTTGGAGGGCTGGCCCAATTCTTTTGGCAATATAGTGCTTGTGTATATATATATATATATATATATATATATATATATATAGCCAGCTAAGCCAAGTTTTATATATATATTTTACCCCCATCATGACCATAAATGCAGGCCAAAATGTATTCTGCTACATATCTTTGGTAAAAAAAATCCCAAGAAATGTATATTAAATGGTTTGTGGGAAAGTTATAGTGTCTACAAATGATTATATATCTACTGAAATTTAAACAGCTATGATGCTACACTGATAATGGTGGAATCAGCAACTTTTAGTGGGACTGTGATAGTGTGGCGGGCAATCTGGCACTAAAAGACCTTCGCTGGGAGGTACACTAACTGGCTAACTGACACTGACATCAATAGTGACACTAATACAGGGATCAGATATAATACTGTACGCTGTCACTGTATTAACAACACTGGCTAGGAAGGGGTTAACATCAAGGGGCAATCAAGAGGTTAAAGTGTTACTAAACCCAGGACTCTGCTTTCACTAAATCTGTTCTCCCACAGTACACACAACATGGAAATGAAATTATGCAGATCTATCTCTCGACCCCTCGCCTCACCCCCTCAGTCTCCTCCTGAATCACAAGCCTAATGAACAACATAGATTGGATGTCACTTCAGTTCCTTAAACTGAACCTCTCCAAAACAGAGCTCCTAGACTTCCCCCCAGCTCGGACACCACCCCCCCACTGACTTCTCCATCACGTCCAACAATGCCACCATCAGGCCCGCCCCGCCCCGCAGGCCAGAATACTTGGTGTAATTCTTGACTCTAATCTAGTCCAATCACTAACAAATTCATGCAGACTCCACCTCTACAACATCGCCAAAATACGCCCATTCCTAACCCCAGAAACCCCTAAGCAGCTCATCCACTCCCTCATCATATCAGGACTCGATTACTGCAACTTCCTCCTCACTGGCCTGCCTCGCCACAGGCTATCCCCGCTTCAGTCGATCCTGAATACACCAGCCAGACTCATTCACCTTACCAACCACTCCGTTTCCTCCACCCCCCTCTGCCAATCCCTCCACTGGCTTCCGATTGCCCAACGGATCAAATTCAAAATCCTAACACTGACGTACAAAGCTGTCCATCATACTGCCCCAAACTACATCACCAACCTAATATCCAAGTACCACCCTACACGCACTCTCCGCTCCTCACAAGACCTCATTATCTCTAGTTTCCTAGTCTCCTCCTCCCATGCCCACCTCCAGGACTTCTCCAGGGCATCACCCATACTCTGGAACTCCTTAGCCCAATCCATCAGACTATCACCTACTCTCCTCTCCTTTAGGCGCACCCTGAAAACCCACCTCTTCAGGGAAGCCTACCCCACCCCCTGCTAATTCCCGACCTCCTCCACTCTTCCTACCACTCCATCCCCCACAGCTATTTCCTCCTGTACCACTATCCCCTCCCTCCTAGATTGTAAGCTTCAAGGAGCAGGACCCCTTATGTATCGCAGTGTATTGTTATTGTACTGTCACATACTCTGTCTCCCATTGTAATGTACAGCTGAGCGAACTGTTGGCACTTTATAAATACTGTATAATAATAATAATAATAAACTGCTAAATACCTTTTCCCATCAGCAAATATTATTACTATTATTATACAGGATTTATATAGCACCAACATTTTGCGCAGCGCTTTACAAAATGAAGGCAGACATTACAGTTACAATACAATTTGGTACAAGAGAAAACAGAGGTCCCGGCTCATTAGAGCTTACAATCTAGGAGGGAGGATTGAGTAATACAAAAGGTAATAGCTGTGTGGGGGATGAGCTGATGGAGGAAATAAATGGCGGTTTACTAGGTAGAAGCAGGATAGACTTCTTTAAAGAGAGAGGTTTTCAGGGATTGTCTAAAGGTGGATAGATTAGGAGACAGCTGGACAGATTGGGGTAGAGAATCCCATAGGATGGGAGAAGCTCGGGAAAAGTCCTGGAGGCGACCATGGGAGGAGGTGACACAGGAACTAGAGAGCAGAAGGTCTTGGGAGAATCGAAGAGAGCAGTTTGGTTGATATTTTGAGACCAGGTTGGTGATGTGGCTGAGGCAGAGTTGTAGATGGCTTTGTAAATTGTTGTTAGTATTTTTAATTTTATTTGTTGAGTGAATGGAAGCCAGTGGAGGAATTGGCAGACAGTGGTGGAGAACACTGATTGGAAGCCAGTGGAGGGATTTTCAGAGAGGGGTGGAGGACACTGATTGGAAGCCAGTGGAGGGATTGGCAGAGAGGGGTAGCAGACACTGAACAGTTGGTAAGATGAGTAAGCGTGGCAGCAGTATTCATGATGGACTGGAGGGGGATAGCCTATGTAAAGGTAAGGCAATGAGGAGGGAGTTGCAGTAGCCGAGGCGAGAGATAACCATGAAGTGAATTAGGAACTGTGTGGTATCATTGGTTAAAAAGTGGCATATTCTGCAGATGTTGCGGAGGTTGAGGCGGCATGATTTGGACAGGGATTGCATGTGGGCGTGAAAGGGTAGTTCAGAATCCAGGGTTACACATAGCACCCTGGCATGCAGGGATGGGTTGATAGTGTCGCTATTGATCCTGACTGTGAAATCGTGGGAAGAGGCATGTGGGGGAGAAAATATTATGAGCTCAGTTTTGAATAGATTGAGTTTTAGGAAGTGGAGTGACATCCAGTCTGATATGTCTGTTAGTAAATCAGTGATACATGTGGAAACTGATGGGGTGACCTGAGGAGTAGAGAGATAGATTTGTGTGTCATCAGCATAGAAATGGTATCGGAAACCATAGGAAGCTATCAGCTGACCCAAGGAAGAAGTGTAGATCGAGAATAGGAGAGGTCCAAGGACAGAACCTTGGGGGACGCCGACAGTAAGAGGAGTAGAAGAGGAGGAAGTAGAGTTGTAACTGACACTAAAGGTGCGGTGAGATAGGAAAGATTCAAACCAACGGAGAGTATAGTCATGGAGACCAAGTAAATAGATTTTTTTGTGGAGGAAGGGGTGGTCAACTGTGTCAAAGGCAGCGGGGAGGTCCAAGAGCAAGGGTATGGAATAGTGACCACTGGTTTTAGCGGTTAGTAAGTCGTTTGTGAGTTTTATGAGAGCAGTTTCTGTGGAGTGTTGTGGGCAATCCAGACTGAAGGGGATCAAGAAGGTTATTTTCAATAAGGCGGTAGCTCAGCCGGTTGTAGACTAGACATTCAAGGAGTTTGGAGGCAAAAGGGAGTAAGGAGATGGGTCTTAGGTTGCCAATATTGGTGGGGTCCAGTGAGGCTTTTCTAAGTATGGAGGTGACTAGCGCATGTTTTAGAGAGCTGGGGAAGATGCCAGTAGAAAGGGAGAGATTGAAGATATGAGTTAAAGAATGAAGGATAGAGCCAGAGGGTGACCGTAGTTATTGTGAGGGAACAGGGTCCAGGGGGCAGATGCTTAGGTGGGCAGTTAGAGCAGTCTTGTGACTTCAGCAGAGCACTGGTTAAAGCATGTAGGGGTTTTCTTTGAACCCCCGACCTCTGTCTGGACAGTGCTGATTGGCCCTGTGCTGATGACATGCACTCTCCAAACAAAAAACCTCTCTAGCAATACACACCAAACTGAGCATGTGCATGTAACTACGGATTCAGTCTGTATCAGGTGGTCATTTCAACAAAAGGTGGGGCAGAGAAAAAAGGATCAAACAGCCTTTTTAAACAATGCAGAGGATTAACCCCTTAGATTCCACAGTGAGTATAACAAGCATGCTTTACTGCATATTGATTTTACTGTTTGTGGGTTAACACTTTAACTGCGTGCCTAACAAGTGTAATGTGTGTAATGTGTGCTGCTTTTACTTACAGACCTAGCTGTTTTTCTCCCTGCTTTGCAAGGAGAAGAAACTGCCAGATCGCTGATTTGTGTACAGATCCCTGTACTGTGGGTGGGTGGGAACTGGTTAAATGCAGATTTTTTTTTTCATGTGAATGTTTCCTTTGTATCCTGGCAACTCATCACCTTATCACACAGTGAGGTAAGTACATAGGGGGTTTGTTCACCTTGTGATTTTTTTCTGAAAAGGTGAACTTATCTTATACTTTATTTGAAAGCTGGGATAAGCAAATATTGTTTACATACAAGATCCATGTGTATTTTTCCTTGAATCTTGGTGTACTTTGTGTATTTCTTCCAGATCTGTAGAGCAGCCCAATGTAAAATGTTACCTCTATGCAGGATTTTCAAACAAAGAGTGGTCACTGCTGCTTTCCATAATGATGGTATCACTGCAAATTTTACAAGGTAATATCAGGATTTGCAACAGCATTTAGCACACAAAATGGATGTACAGTATATCTATTGCAGTTATTGAGGAATATATGTAAAATATTTTTTTTTCATGCCTGGAGTTCAGCTTTAAGTTTTTATACAAAAATGGAACCAAAGTGCAGTGCAGTATGAAGATGGAAATATTATATTTTTAAAGAAAGGCCCTTTAGGCTACTTTCATATACAGTAGGTGGTAGATGCAGTAGAGCATTCAGAGCCTGAGTTATTTCATACCCTATCCAGCCTGTTCTGGTAGGAAACAAAAGACATTTATAAGGAAGAATAGATATGGCTACCTGCTCTCTGCAGGATACTGCAGTGTTTGCTATATACTGATCAGCCATGACATTATGACCACCCACCATAACCCGTGGAGGCATGAACTCCACTAGAACTCTGAAGGTATGCTGTGCTAGCTGGCACCAAGCCTTCAGTAGCAGATCCTTTAACCACTTGCCAACCACGCTGTACCTGAATGATGGCTATAGCGTGGTTGTCCAGAACTCATCCTCCTACAGACATAGCTGATCACGTGATGTGGTAAAAGGCCAATCACAGCGGCCATTTACCACGTGATCAGCTGTGTCCAATGACAGCAGATCACCAGGTAAATACAGTTGCCGGTTATCGACTGCACTTTCCTCACGTTGTCACAGTGTGAGGAAAGTACTGCCGAGATCAGCAATTGTCGAAGAACGGATCGGCACTGATCATCGAGCACTGATGATCAGTGCCCTGATGATTAGTACTGCCCACCTGTGCCCATCAGTGCCACCAACCAATGCCGCCCACCTGTGCCCATCAGTGCCCTGCAGTGTCACCCACCTGTGCCCAGCAGTGCCACCTATCAGTGCAGCATCATCAGTGCTGCCTATCCATACCACCTTATCAGTGCCCATCAGTGCTGCCTATCAGTGCCCATCAGTGCTGCCTATCAGTGCTGCCTCATCAACGCACATCACTGAAGGAGAAAAATTACCTCTTTGCAAAATGTTATAATAGAAACAATGAAAAACCTTTTTTTTTCAAATGTTTTGCTATTTTTTGTTTATAGTGCAAAAAATCAAAACACCCATTGGTGATTAAATACCAACAAAAGAAAGCTCTATTTGTAAGAAAAAAAATTAAAAACAATTTTCACATGGGTACAATGTTGCATGACCGCACAATTGTCATTCAAAGTGCGACAGCGCTGAAAGCTGAAAATTGGCCTGGGCAGGAAGGGGGTATAAGTGCTGGGTAGGCAAGTGGTTAAATCCTGTAAGTTGCAAGGTGGGGCCTCCATGGATCACACTTGTTTTTCCAGCACATTCTACAGATGCTCAAATGGACTGAGATCTGGATAATTTGGAGGCCAAGCCAGAACCTCAAACTCATTGTTGTGTTCCTCAAACCATTCTTGAATTCATCAGGCCAGTCTACCTTCTTCCTTTGCTCCATGGTCCAGTTCTGATGCTCATGTGCCCATTGTAGGTGCTTTTGGCTGTGGACATGGATCTGCACGGGCACCCTGACCAGTCTGCAGCTACCCAGTCCCACACAGGGGCAGACTGACCATTTGGAAACTTGGGCACTGCCCGAGGGCCCAGGGTCAGTAGGGGGCCTCATGAGATGCCCCTGGTACCTTTTTCATAGGCTTTTTTGAGTTTGGGAAAGGACACAGGGGCCCCATTTGCCTGGGGGCCCCATGAGTTGTCAGTCCACCCCTGGTCCCACAACAACAAACTACCATGCACTGTGTGTTCTAACATCTTTCTATCGGAACCAGCATTAACTTTTTCTACACTTTAAGTTAGACTAGCTTCTCTCTTGGATCACACGACATGGGTCAACCTTCGCTCCCCATGTGCATCGATAAGCCTTGGCCGCCCTTGATTCTGTCACCAGTCTTCCATCCTTGGACCACTTTTGGTTGGTCCTGACCACATCAGACCGAGAACATCCCACAAGAGCTGCAGTTTCGAAGTTGCTCTGACCCAGTCATCCAACCATTACAACTTGGCCCTTGTCAAAATTGCTCAAATCATTATGCCTGCCCAATTTTTCTGCTTTCAACACTTAAAACACATATTCACGTGCAGGAGCGGACTGACAACTCATGGCGCCCCGGGGCAATAGGGGATCATGGGGCCCCTGTGTCCTTACCCAAACTCAAAAAAACCTATGAAAAAGGTACCAGGGGCATCTCATGGGGCCCCCTACTGACCCCAGGCCCTCGGGCAGTGCCCAAGTTTCCAAATGGTCAGTCCGTCCCTGTTCACGTGCTGCCTAAAATATCTCACCCACTCAGGTGCCTTTGTAACAAGATAATCAATGTTATTCACTTTACCTTTAATCATTATAATGTTATGTGGCTGATTGCTGTACATTGAGGCTGCATTTTATGTGTCATTCACAAAATGTGTAGTGAGCAGCACAGCATGTCACACTTAATACCATGCATTGTACTGATGCACATTGCAGTGGAAATTCCTACATTATATTGTGCCATCTAGTAACCAAAAGTGGTATGTTCCATTTTAAATCAATGAAAAACATTAATCCAAAACATACGATAGCACAATATCATTTATTTTTTGCCCTATTAACATTCACTTTCACTGGGTGAATTGCTATGGGATTTTTTTCATAAATTCCCCCCCTTCACCTGTATCTCCCCAAATCAGAATATCATAGCAAACACAGTGATTTAACAAGCAAGGCAACCAGCCGTATGAGTGGAATGTAAACAGGGAAGCTTTGTATCCCAAAGTGAAGTTTACAAGCTTGTGTATTTTTCAAAGGTAATTCCACTTTTGGTGTATATATATATATATATATATATATATATATATATATATATATATTTAGGTTTTTTTACATGCACAGATCTTTTTGCTATTAGATGAGTGAGATGAAGTTCATATCAGGCGCTCCTAACCACATACCCAGGCAGTAGGATAAAATAGGGTGATGCAAGATAAAGCAGAGGTACACAGGACTGTGGTATTCAAGTACAAATGTGGGACAGTATAACGAATTGTGAATGAAAGCCATGCACTTTGAGCTTTGAAGCTTACAAGTGAGCTTTGAAGGCTTGTACGGTAGAGAATGGCCTCAGCTACAGCTCCTCCCAACAGGTCATGCCCACTAATGCATTTCACCCCCCCCCCCAGAGCTTAGTCATAGAGATAATAATGTGAGACAGTCCTACAAATTCTGGGACTGTTGGGTATGTCCCCTGCTACTCTTTGCTTTGTCAGAGCTGCCATATAATCCCTGGTGTCAGAAAATAAGGCAAACAGTGGTGTCTTCTAGGCCTAAGCACAGCATCAAAACGAGAAATTTACTTGCTTCTTCATGCCTAGAAGCCCAAGGTATCTCCCAATGCAGCCATAGAAAGCAGCACTGGAGCACTGTGAAGGTAAGTATAAGGGGTGATGGACACAGATTCACTGCAGAACGGGCAAGGTGACATAGTCTCTTTAAAGGTCTAGCTGATCTTGTATCTGCTTTCCTGCCACATATTGTAATGGTGTTACAGAGGAATTGTTAAGCATGCTGCAGATTGTATCAATGAGCTGAACCAATTCAAAACCTATTTCTACTGGAATGCTTTATTTTATTTTTTTTTCTTTCCTTTTCTGAAGTTTTACCCAGTCTCAGTAGGGTTTCCTCTTAACTAAACAGCTTTTCTTTCATTTTCTATAACATATAAATGTGTTTCGTACAATGCAGTGCATTGGGGAATTGAATGTCTTAGAACAGAGCAGGTCTGAGACAGAGCATTGTGTAGCACTAAACATTGATCAGTAGCATTGGCTCCTGTAGAATTGAAAAGGCTGTTTTTATGTAGTCTCATGCAAAAAATTGTGCAACTCATGAGTTTGTAAAAGGCCCAAGGGCTTTAAAACAGTAACCTTAATTGCACAGAGTCAGCATATTACTGTGCTTCCTTGTGAATCATTTTTATGAGATAGTTATAAAAAGGCTAAAGCAGATTTGGAGTTCCATTTTCCTTTTTTACTAAATGTCATTTAAACACACCTTATGTGCCTAAAACTCAGAAAACTGTAAAGAAAGAATCTTTAAAAATTGGCCAGTCGCTTTATTGGATCTAAAATATAACACCAATACCTTTACATTTATAGAGGTCTTACAATCATCATAGTGATAACCCGCAGTGGTGGTGGGAATGTCATTGGGTTATCAGGCTTATTCAATAAACAACAGTAATAACAATGGACAAAGTAGAGCAAATAATCAGATTTCCATTACTATAGTCATTTTGTTGTGTGTGTGAATATATTTACGGTTGAGCTTTTTGGAAAATGAGGAATAAAGCATACTTATATACCCCATACTCATTTTCATGGAGGGGGGGCAGATATGAGGTGAACCTTATTCTAAAGGGGGCTTTCAGATTCATAAAAGTCCCCATATAAATCCTACATCCCTTTTCAGAGACAGGATGTGGGGAACAGCCCTAAGTTCCTCAGCATGGGGATGAGTTGCTTTGCAAAGGAGGAGGCCTTCCTACTCCCAATTGTGAAAGCTATGTGGGCAAGTATGGTACAGGAAGAAGTGGCCGCACACTTATTGCTACCCTTATCCTGGCTACTCTGGCTGCATGCCTAGATAAGGGTCTATTTTACATCCTGCAATTAACCCCATGTCATTTTTTCAAATTGTTTCCCACTTTTAAAGGACTACATTGGACTGTTTCATTACTTTATAACTAGCTTTAAGGCACCTCCTATGCATCTTATTTAAAGGATTTGAATATTTTCAATGTTACCCTTAAAGCTGCATTAAAAGACCCTCCCATTTTAAAAATGGCAGTACCCAGCTCCCAATACTATTTCAGAAATAGCTTTCATAATGGCCTTGGGAAATAAAAAATACCAACATTTGCCTCCTATAGACTTAAGTGGGGTTCCGCTCTAAGTTTGAGGCTTTGTGCACCTTATGTTGGTTGTACTGATCCTCCCTTGAACCAAACTCAAGCCCATTATGTAGCATGGCGGAGAAATGGCAAAAAAAATCCAAAGGCATTTTGTAACAAGTTCATTTTTGAAGAAGACAGAGGTACTGAGGGGGTCTGTCTGATAGAACTGTTCACAGATATTCAGATACTTAGAAAATCTGTCCAATTTGGGATGATTGTTGCTTCGGGCAAATGATTTGTTTACCCTTAGTTGTTTTGTATTTTTTCACATTGCAAATTGCCCTTTGCTTTACTGAAAGAGAATATATGTAATTTAATTTGGAAGTGATAATAAAATAAGCTACTGTGCCTTCTTTTCCATTTACTGTGGATTTACATTGTGCTATACAAAGTAAGATTATCAGCAATCTCTACATAAATTGCTTTTTAGATGTTGAAAATGCACTTATACATGCACAAGATAATGTGTAGCTGATGTCCACTGTCGGAAAAAGTTTTAGCACTTACCAGTTTACGCATTTCAGTTAATGCTAGACTGTTTTATGCTGCACGTTTACCAGCTGTCATTATAAACAGGCATATTCTGCTGATGAGCTTTTATGGTGTCTGTTGACATTTACAATACTATTGCAGATAGGTTTTTCTGTAGAGTGCCTTGACTATGAAGCAGTCATCTCATGAAATTATCATACACAGGTAACCTACAAATAAAGTTATGCCATTAAAATCAGCTGTCAATTTCTGTCTGAAAGCAACAATACTGGAATATTGGACAACCAATGAATTGAACAGGATTTCCATGAAGTCCAAAAAATCCCCACTTTTTTCAGGATCCTTTCATGTATAAACCCAAAAGGTCTTCTAACTTATGTAAGTCCTAGGTTTTGCCAGGGTTGCAAGTGCACATATCAACTCTATTGCAGCCTGCTGAATAAATACAATATTGCTGCACAAGTGATCACATATGTAGTGATAGAGCTATGCCCTGCCACCACGTTAAAGAAACTTTTTATACCCAAAATTATTATTCTCATCCAGCCAGGTTGCGAAGCTCCAGGATGCAGATGGTGTTCAGCGGAAACTGTTTTTTTCAGTTTTATCAATGGTTTTTAAAACCTGGTTTGGAACCTGAAGCATGGAAACTTCATGTCTCTAATCCTGGGTCCTGGTCTTAGGATCAACCAGCATCAACCAGCATACTAATTGCATACTAAGATGTGTGCAGTTTTTATTATTACAGACCTTACTATGGTTCAGGGCTCCACCCTGACAGACAGAGGAAGTCTTTGCCCAAATGTCAGGAGGTTTCCACCAAGAAGATAGGTGGGAGTCAGTGCAGCAGGGAGCTGCTAAATAAGTGCATAGAGCTTTGTGAGAAAAGTCTGGAGGAGACAGAAAAGGGCCTGAGGTTTAAGGCCAGAGTATGAGTGCTGCAGGTATACGCCAGGAGGCTGATGTATATTTAATTTCCTATAACCAACCTCCTCTTTACATACAGAAAATCAAACCTCTCCCTATTTATTTTTATTTTGTTTAGTATTTTGTCAATTTTTGATTATTTTTGATTATATTGGGATAGATTTGATTTTCTGTAGGTAAAGAGGAGGTTGGTTACATTTATTCAACTTTCAAGGGTGAACGTTTTTACTTTTCTTGCAGGGTTTGTGGAAATCTTTGTTTGGCAGTTAGTGTGCGGAGGTACTGCTTATTAATATTTAATTTCCTGCTAGAGAAATTTTGGGAAACCCCTTCAAGGAAAACTTGTGTGATTTGCTTGATTTTTATTTTTTTTTTGTATTAAAAGTGCACACGAAAAGTCCTAAAGAGAAGATTGGCTATGTCCTTATTGCACTAATATTTGAAACTGGTTCTCACAATGAGAACTCTATTTTACTAGTCAAGTTTTATTCCACCAAGAATTGTAAGCAACAGTGGTATGGGAAGATTTTGGCAGTAGCTGTGAAAGTATGGAACCCCTCCATGTTGACAGATGGAAGATTCTCATCCAATTTTTTTTTTAAATGGAAATCTCATTTGAAGAAATACTTGGTCCTAACTAAAAACTATAGTAATGTATAAATAAGGAATTGTTGAAATCAGTAAATATAACCAATTTATCATTTAAACGGCAACTAGTCTTAACCGGTTTCCCACCGCCCTA
Organism: Staurois parvus; assembly: GCF_062004578.1. Classification (NCBI taxonomy): domain Eukaryota; kingdom Metazoa; phylum Chordata; class Amphibia; order Anura; family Ranidae; genus Staurois; species Staurois parvus. The sequence continues at coordinate 4,777,364 of NW_028318102.1, forward strand.
TAGCAGAAATACTGCTATAGGGCAGCAGGGGTGCGCAAAATCACCTATATATACGTGATTTTGCATTTCCGGGTAGGCTTTGGCTGTCAATCACTGGGTGATTCCCCACTGGCAGCCAGGGATCACCTAGTATCATGGAACAATACAGATTTCTCCCCTGTCAGCTCCAAAAGCAGCTACAAAGCAGTGTGCTTACAGTGTAAAGTGTGAAGCACACACAGCACACAGTGAAACAGTACACAGCACACAGTTAACCCTTTGGTCACCTCTCATGTTAACCCCTTCCTGCCCAGTGTCATTAGTACAGTGTCAATGCTTTTTATTAGCACTGATCATTGTATTGGTGTCACTGGGGAAGTCAGTGACACCAAGTCAGTTCCTCCCCAGTGTCAGAATGCCCACCGCAGTCCCTCTGTCCTGCTATAAGTCGCCGATCACCACCATTACTAGTATTAAAAAAAAAAAATCCAATATATATACCACCTTTTGTAGACGCTATAACTTTCATGTAAACCAACTAAGTCACACGTATTGGGATTTTTTTTTAGCAGAATACATTTTGGCCTAAGTTTATGATGAAATTAGATTTTTTTATTTTTTTCACTAGACATGTTTAATAGCAAAAAGTCCAAAATATTGTTTTTTTTTCTCAAAATTGGCGGTCTTTTTTTTTTTTTTTAAATACCACCTTAAAAAAGCTCTATTTATGATGAAAAAAAGGACATAAAATTAATTTGAGTGCAGCATTGCATGAGTGCGCAATTGTCAGTTGAAGTAACGAAAAAAATGGCCTGGTCAGGTAGGGGGGGGGGGGGTAAATCCTCTGAAGGGCAAGTGGTTAAATGAAACATTTTGATATCAGTGCTCAACGCTGGATTTGATAATTATGCTGATTGTCAGCATAACTTAGCACTAGAGAATAGGATGAACTCTTATTTCATTATTAAAAGCTATGTTTCCTGGTTCAGATCTGCTAATTTATGACACTTACAACATTTTATGATAGCCTTTCTGAACTAGAGTTCCAGGGAACCCTGGCAGTTTCTACAAAGGTTGCAAGGGGTTCCTCTGGCAATGAGGAATTTCTGCCTTTGTGTAAGTACTGACACCAGTGATTTTTTTTTAGATATATTTGGAAAGGGGGGATTCTGTAGGAATATTGACCACAAATGTAAGGAAGGCTAAACATTATGCAATTTTCTTTCCTTCCAGCAAGGGAGGAAGGAAAGAAAATTGCTCAATTCCCCCATCAAAACAGTCAGTGTCAGTCGATAGATCAACTTGTGTACAACCAGGAGGCCCATATATGGATCAAAATTCAGTTGGTCACTGCCGAACTGGCCAAATTTCGATCCATGTATGACCGGCTAAAGGAGTATTCTTCCTCTTGACCATCACATTATTGTACTTTTATTATTGTACATTATTGTGAGCTGTAGATTATGTAAATATTTGCAGGAGTTCCTTCTGACCAGAACATTATTTCAAGGGTTTCACCATGTTAAAAGGTTGGGAACAGCTGCTGACCACACCAATGGAATCTTACAATCCACATAATGTTATACCTGAGCATATAGAGACTTGCATTGAAACCCACTGCTTTGATGGTGGTTAGTGAGTTACACATGAGAAATGTGTTATGACACAAGAAATATTCAATAATTGCAGTGTTGACATCATGCCCACCAGATCTGGTACCCATTAAACAGAACAATCCATCATACTGGATAATAACTACAATATTTTAGATGGAAAAAAACAGTTAATACAAATCCAAAATTCCAAATAAAATGTTTGTACAACCATATCTGGTATATTTAACTCAGCGGCCCTATGGCTGAATAATTACACTTCTGGAATCAATTACTGAATAATGTATAGTTACCTCTATGGAAAGCAGGTGCTTTTAGCTGCAGAGTAGGCTCGTTTAACTCTTTTATGAAGGCGGAATTAAAATATGAAAGGCAGAGGAAAGATCTGAAACTAAGCTGTCTGTCAGAAAGGCATTTGTCACAAAACATCTGTCATACTCTGTGTCAGACATCACTTCTGATTCACTATACTAAATACATATTTTTCAGATGGTTGAGCAGTGTAAGGCTAGTTATGTTACAGACACTGAAAATATACCGTCTTTTAGATACTGATCTCTTATACCAGTGATGAATTCTACTATAATAAATGAAGATAGAAGCTGCAAATGACACTCCACTAAGCAATAGTGGTGTGTCAAATGGCCACTTGACATAAGCTTGTTATGGTTTTAGAAAAAGTATTTAAATCGAAAAACAAATCCCTCAAAATGTAGTCACATTATATATCTGTTATGAAGTATGGTATGTCCAACATTGTGCATGAAGCTGGATCCTGAAGAAATCTTCACTGCAGGGATGTCTGTCTTGTCCTGTGTCAGAATATTCAGAACAGCAATACAGGTGGTTTTTTGGGGACACGCCCCCTCCCTTCTCCATTGAAAAAAGGTCTTTCACTCATTACACTGCTTATAACATGATCTGTGAAAGGGGGATAGTCTGATCAGTCAAAGTATAATCTCCCCCATTCATAGACTGTGTTACAAGCAGTGTAATCAATGAAATAATTTTTCTCAATAAAGGAGGAGGAGGGAGGGAGCATGTCCCTGTCTGACTATATGTACTACTGTTCTACCACTGCACTCAGGAAGAGGACAGACAGTCCTGCAGTGAAGATTTCCCCAGGATCCAGCTACCTTTACAATGTGGGACATACACTATTTCATTACAATAAGTGACCAAAGCTGTAGAGCTGTAGGGTTTTTTTTTCTTAGTTAAACTTCAAAAAAATTATATCACTTTATTTCTGCATCCCAATGTTTTATTGGAAGCAATATTTTTGATTGCATTTTTGAAGATATTCTTTCAATGAGACATATAACAAAGAAATTGGGATCATAAACAAAATATGTTTAGCAAATTTTCATACAGTTTTTAGGTTATGCGGAAAGAATGATTAAAATAATAAATAGTTAATTACACTGTAAATGTAACTCATAGAAAGGACTTAGTGAGGTTAATTTACAAAAGGAGTATTGCTAAGTGAATGGTAATACATGAGGTGGATCAATATTCACTTTGAATACCTAATCACGTGCAAGAGAAGTGAAAATAAAAAAAAAAATATTTTAGCACGATTGGCTGCTTTATTGAAGTAAAGGCAGCTGTATTTTATGTACTAAGCTTTAAGAACATATACTTTCTAATGAAATTGTTGCTAAGTAAACAGCCTCTACTCCTTTAGTAAATAAACCCCAAAATTATACAGCATGTCTAATTACTTCTCTATTTATTCAACCTAAAAATAAATAAAAAAATAAAAAATAAAAATTGTCATGAATTAAAAATTCTCATCCACGTTTTGATTTTTGTATATGTTCACAATATTAAGAGGATCATCAGATTATTAGAATAAAATGTGTGTGGACACTCTCATGTGCTGATGCCTCTCCCTGCTCCTCACAATTGATGAGATTTAAATATTTTCCTTTGTGTCTAGCCACTTCCCCTTCCTTGGCATGCCATGACTAAGCAAGTCATCTTAGCTGTCATAGTGCAATAGGAGCACTCTGCTAATTTGTTCTGTGCTGCAAAACAGATTATTAGGTATTATTTCTTTTTAAAAAAGGTTACAGTGTTAATTGTTTCTACCTAAAGACTGCAGCTTTAGCTTTAAAAAAATATATTTAGTCTTTTCAATTAAACCAGAGGAAATGCACTATACTCTTTTTTTTGGGGGGGAGGGGTGTACTTACTAAAAAAAAATGGCAACTCTAACATTGTTTATGGACAGTTATTTTTTACAAAAAAAAAACACACATGGCCTCCTCATCACATAGATGGGATATTATGTTAAACTACACCTATCCTTTGACCTTCAATTCTACTAAAAGCACTTTTTTATTTAAACTAATGTATTATGTAATTTATGTTTATTGATTCTTTAACAGACCAATAATTCTAAGCAAAGGCTGGCATCAGGGTACAAGAAAAGTTTTCCATTTGTTTGTATCTGTGGAGTTACCAGTGCCAAGTTCAACATTTTTAAGCTATCCTATTACTACTTAGGTGGTGGGAGAAATAATAGCCAAAAGCAGAGGCATCATAGCCCTGTTGCACTGTTTCTAAATGTGTCAAATACTCCTGCCTTCCCTTCCTTCCATCCTTCCTTTCCTTTTTTCCCCATCCTTACCATTTGTTTCCTTTCATATCTTTCTGCCACCCCTTCCTTCTATCATCTCTCTTATCTTCCTTCCTTCATTCCATCCCTCTTATTTCCCTCCCTCTTCTAGCCTTTCCTCCCTAATTCATTTTTTACTTTCATCCTTCTGTCCTTTTTCTTTTCATCTCTTATAAATGACAGGTCTTGTGACCACTCTGAGGACTAAATTGGGTACCGGCATGTTGAAACAGACAAGGTTGTAAATCATTTTCCTTTCTATGGGCCATTATATTGACATCCAGTAATCCCGAAATGCACTGTGGATGAGTGGGTAGAGTTTAAATTTGAGTTTTACATTTATACATCTCCCTGTATAATGCCAAAATATTTCAAAGGCCCTGCATACAGCTTCTGAAAGAGAAATCCCATTGCTTTTTTGTTCCTTTGAAACCTATTTTATGAATAAATATTCATGTGCAGCAAAACCCCCTGAAAACCAGCTAGCTGAATCCTGTCTGCGCACCATTTTCCGTTATAAGGTTAAAGTCATTGTGTCAACGACTTCATGCTGCCTGATTGATGTATGCCTCATTTTTCTGAATGCATTATGTTAAAACTTGGTCTGCATCCCTCTTTTCAAAATGAAACACAGTATATTGCATCTAGTGCAGCATGACTATATTTAGCCGCTCATTTTCTCTGGGAACCTATCAAACTAAAAACTGAAGATTGTACATATACGTACAGTATGTCGTTTACATGCCTTTGGGAATAATGCATTATTTTGTTTCAGAATATCAATGTAAAAAGTCAGTGGGTTTATCTCCCAGCTTATCTAAAGCATTGGCAATTGGGTTGTAAAGATAAGGAAAAGAGTATAAGGAAAAAAATTGCTCCACCATCAAATCATGTTATGAGTTTGGCAGCTGTCAGCCAATGATTTTGGCTGAAGTCAGCTGATTGGCTGTATCCAATCACACACAAAGTGAAAAGCAGGGAGATAAAAACAGCCAGATAGCAAAGTAAAAGCATCACACATTACACACATTGTTAGGCACACAGGTAACCCCTTAACTGCCCCTAATGACATTGCCAGTGCCATTAGTACAGTGTCAGTGTACAGTATGTAACTCCCTCTTTTATAGATAGCTGGTACTGTAGTTAGAGGCTTGTTAGAAGTTTGGGTGTGAGTAGGTGGGTTCAGTGTGATCAGGCTGGAGGACTCTACAGGTCAGGCCTCTGGTACCTCCCCCTGGTTCTAGAAGCTTGAAGATGGTTCTAGAAGATAATGGATGGAGGCCTGAAGGTACTGATCTGTAGAGTCTGACCAAACCCAGGCAGGAGGCCTGGCAGTGTGGTATGACAGGCCCAAAAATATGAGAGAGCCTGCACAGCAAGGGTGTTTGGTGGAAGATGAAGTGCTGAGGTGTGCTGCTGTGTAGCCTAGGAGGAGATGCCAAAAAGGGGTTCTGCCTCCAGGCTTGAGGTCGGAAAGATGGGAGAAGGATGTTGACAGAGGGAGATCCACTTCCCTGCAATCCACTGAGGAAGGACAGTCTGGAAGCCTGGAAGGAAACCAGCCCAGCAGAAAGCCTGAAAGCAGTTTATCCAAAGCTACAGGACACAAGGACAGTGTGAGTACCTCTACATCCCTGAGATCTACAGGAGAGAGGGCTGCTAGGTGCTATACCCAACCAGGTCTCCCTGGGACAGTGCTACAAGTCTGTTCTAAAATCTCTTGCTCTGGGATACTCTTCAAAGACAGGTTTTTCAGTAGTTTCTAGTTGGGGTCTGAAGAGATTCACTTAGAGGGGGCCAAGTGCTCCTCACAGAGACTGTGTTACTGATCCGTTAAGAGACTGTTGCCACTCCAGAGGGAGTAGAAAGTCCAGGATCTACCATTTCTGTATAGAATTTAGGAAGTTTGTCCTCAGAGTACTGGTATTAATTCAAGTTGGGCATCCCATATACCCCTAGACCCTATCCAAGTTATTTACCCCTAAAAAAAGACAACAAAAATGAGCACATGGATTTGTTACTGACTTTGAATGGGCTTTGGAAAATGTTTGTTGCCTGGCTGTGCAGGAAAATAGGGGGGGGGGCCCAAAACCAGTGGCTCACAACGGGTTAGCTCTACAAGTATTATCACTGATCACTGTATCAGTGTCACTAGTCATATCAGTGTCAGTTAGTGACCCCCCCACCGTGAGTCACTGATCGCTGCCATTACAATAGAGAGTCTATAGCTGTGTAAATTCAGGTATATATACCAAAGTTTGTAGATTTTGTTTTTACCAAAGGCATGCAACAGAATACATTTTGGCCTCAATTTATGAAGATTTTTTTGGGATATGTTTTATAACATAAATTAGAAAGTATTTTTTTTTTAATTTTCAGTCTTTTTCATTTATAGATTAAAAAATAAAAATAATTTTTGTGTGCCAAAAATTATACAAATTTAATTTGCGCACAGTGTTGTAGAGTGCTGAATAGCAAAAAAATTGTCTGGTCATGAAGGGGATAAAACCTTGGTCAAGTGGTTAAAAGCTCCTTTTTACCGACAGGACAAAAAGGTAAATTTAACATTTGATCCATTTAGAAAAAAAACACATCCTATGTTCTTAATTATTCTCTTGTATTTTTTAAGATGGCATTAAATATAAAATAATCAAACAAGGTTTCTTTTCAACATGCCCAATGTTGGGTCTCCTCTTTATATAAAATTCCCATTTAGCAGTCTGAGCCCACCCTTCATTAAAATCTATTACTCAGCTTAGGGTCAGTGTAGACTAGCAGATCCGTCTTTAGCACATGTCAACTGAAATAGTTAAATAATTATACTTAAAGAAGGAAAAAAACTGGTAGTGTACACCCCAAGTTCCCAAACCAATCCTATCTCCACAAAGAGCACTGCATTCATAGTTCCTAGCCACCCCACACACACACACAGTGGAGCCTACCTGAAATAAGATACCTAGCAAGGGGTAAATAAAATGTATATACACTAATTAAAAAAAAATAAAGGAACACTTATTAGTCAGAGTATAGCATCAAGTCAATTAAACTCCTGGGATATTGATCTGGTCAGTTAAGTAGCAGAGGGGGTTGTTAATTAGTTTCAGCTGATTTGGTGTTAATGAAATTAACAACAGCTGCACTAGATGGGCAACAATGAGACAACCTCCAAAACAGAAATGGTCTTACAGGTGGAGGCCACTGACATTTTTTTCCCTACTCATTTTTTCTGACTGTTGTTCATTAGTTTTGCATTTGGCTAGGATCAGTGTCACTATTGGTAGCATAAGGCGATACCTGGACCCTACAGAGATTGCACAGGTAGTCCAATTCCTCCAGGATGGCACATCAATATGTGCCATTGCCAGAAGGTTTGCTGTGTCTCCCAGCACTGTCTCAAGAGCATGGAGGAGGTTCCAGAAGACAGGCAGCTACTCTAGGAGAGCTGGACAGGGTAATAGAAGGTCCTTAAGCCATCAACAGGACCGCTATCTGCTCCTCTGTGCAAGGAAGAACAGGAAGAGCACAGCCAGAGCCCTACAAAATGACCTCCAGCAGTCCACTTGTGTGAAGATCTCTGACCAATCAATCAGAAACAGACTTCATGAGGGTAGCCTGAGGGCCCGATGTCCTCTAGTGGGCCCTGTGCTACCTGCTCAGCACCATAGAGCTTGATTAGCATTACCATTGAACACCAGAATTGGCAGGTCCGCCACTGGCGTCTTGTGCTTTTCACAGATGAGAGCAGATTCACCCTGAGCACATGTGACAGATATGAAAGGGTCTGGAGAAGCCGTGGAGAATGTTATGCTACCTGTAACATTGTTCAGCATGACCGTTTTGGTGGTAGGTCAGTGATGGTCTGTGGAGGGATGCACAGATCTCTACAGGCTAGACAATGGCACCCTGACTGCCATTAGCTATTGGGATGAAATCCTTGGACCCATTGTCAGACCCTACTCTGGTGCAGTGGCTCTTGGGTTCCTCCTGGTGCACAACAATTCCCGGCCTCCTGTGGCGAGAGTATGCAAGCAGTTCTTGGAGGATGAAGGAATTGATACTATTGAATGACCCCCATGCTTTCCTGGCCTAAATCCAATAGAAAACCTCTGGGATATCATGTTTCGGTCCATGCAACGCCACCAGGATGCACCTCTGACTATCCAGGAGCTCAGTAATGTCCTGGACCAGATCTGGGAGGAATACTCCAGGACACCATCCATTGTCTTATTAGGAGCATGCCCCGATATTGTCAGGCATGCATACAAGTGAGTGGGTGCCATTCAAAATTCTGAGTACCATTTTGAGTTGCTGCAATGGAATTTCAGCAAAATGGACTAGCCTGCTGTATAATTTTTTTCACTTTGATTTTCGGAGTGTCTTTGAATCCGGTCCTCTGTAGATTGATACTTTTCATTTCCATCAGATGGTGGGACATCCTTACATTCCTAACACATTACCCAGTTCATATCAGTATAGATATCCAGCATGATATTTTCACCCATTGAGATCTGATGTGTTTTCAAAGTGTTCCTTTAATCTTTTGAGCAGTATATATATATATATATATATATATATATATATAGTTGGGACAGCAGGGATGAGTCCTGAAAGGCAGGTATGTATGCAGTCCCTTTAAGGGGGATGATTTGAATGCAGCTTTGTAGTATTCACTATTCCAGTTGGAAAGGGGAAAACTGGCTTACAGTTTGCCCAAGATTGGTATGTATATGGGATACAGAATCCAAAATTCAGAGGCTCGGAGAAACTCTGGGTGTGAAATTTTCTTCAGCAAGGATTACAGGGACTTTGGCTTTGAAAAGGTTAACCTACATGCAGGAGAGGACTTGAAAAAGGAAGGGACATAACCCTTTTGGTTCCAGTTGCACACCTGCCAAAAAACCCCTAATGTTTCTCTCTTGCAACCATCACAACATTTTTAGAATTTAACAAAATCCCTATAGTTGATTTAATGTCTTTCACAGAATTCAAGGGGCAAATAACAAAAAATTGGGGACTTTCAAGGCACCACGCAAACATTAAAAATATTAAAAATATTTATTTTTTATGATTGGTTAAAAATAAAAAAAAACACTGTGCATATAAAAATACAATGATAAATTGGTACATAATCATATACTTGAAACTACAGTGAGATACAATAACATAGTCATGTATATAAACACCAGCATGTTTCAGTTCTTAGTATGAATTTTCATCCAAAGGCTGTGTATCATATGGGACAACTAAATACAATGTGGCCATGCTACCACAACATTACCCGTAAATCAGATTTCCACTTTGGTTGTATTTGGTTGCCCTATCTATTTGCTGGTGTATAGAGATATGACTAGTATGTCTCCTTGTGTAGCTACATAGCCCTCCAAGTTTCCAGTACTTGCAGCCTTTCTATTGGTGGCCTGATGGTTATATTACCGAGTATTCCAGGTTTCCATCTATCTGGACATTGAGGCTTTACTACCATTTACCGTGATATGCCATTAATGGAAAACGCTTATGGTGTTCTTTGTGCTTCAATGGCTTTGAACCCTACTGGTTTATGGTTTTGGTTGCTCTTCCGACTCCAGGAAAAATATCAGTTATCATGTAGCTATTGGTCCTAATGTACCACTGGAATACACATCCCCCTGATGAAGATTCCAATCAAGAATTGAAGCACATCGGGTTTTATACACATGACTATGTTATTGTATCGCACTATGGTTTCATGTACTGTATATGATTATAGACCATTTTTTCATTATGTTTTGTGCATTTTTATCCAATCATAATAAAAAAAATTGATTTTAATTTTCTTTGTATGGATCTATTGGATCCCTGCAACTATAATGGGATACACATTTTGAGTACACTGCATGTCTAAAGTGATGCCTGATATAAACGGTTTCCTTTTACAATAATGACAACGATTGCATGGTTGTAATAAAGGCAGAACCTTCCATTTAACACTTATTTTGCATGATTGCAGCAACTGCACTGACAATTCAATATCTACAGGATACAAAGCAGAATAGAATATCTGATAGGTTTGCTAAGATTCTTGAAACATATATAGTTATAACCTTACATTTTCCAGGAACAAGGGAAACTTAAATGTGTTTCCAATAGCACTGGAGTAATGTAGATTTGAGGATCCCAGTGTCAGATCAATTGATGCCACACGTGGTGGTAATTACAGTTTTCATTTGAGTCCTGAGAATGGCGTTATGTGTGCTGCCCCCAGGCAAGGCAGCGAGAAATAGCCCAAGGCTTAGTAATTCTCAGGGTTCCATTTTCTGTAAATGAGAACTCTGGGGGAACTAGTCGGTCACGTACATAGAAGGCAGACTGCCTCACTCAGTGAAAGCAAAGTGATGCTCACAGCTGCCAATCACACAGCAATACTGTGACACTCTAAAATGACCGTGTTATTGAAATCAAGTATGACAACAGAAAATATCAGCTGTATGCAAAAGCGTGGAAAAGGGAATTTTGAAATGGAAATGACAGCTCATGTCAACTCCGGGAAACAGAGTGCATAGCAAGAATGCTATCTTTCATATTTTTATTTATCTTTCCGCGATCACAGCTAAATCCCTACCTGCGTCACTAAAATATTATGGAAATATTCCTAAACCTAAATTTATTCTATGCAATGCTCAGTATCAATACTTCTATGTTCCCAGAGTTTCCTTTAACTGCATGACATCAGTTAATTGTTGCTGAATAATTGTTAGTAATGGTAAAAGCTTCCTTTGCTGGTTATCTGCTATATAAAGTTGGTATTGGTATTGGCTTACTGCCCTTGGGATTTCTATGTGTTAGTGGAAAATAACCATGAGGAATTAACATCATTTGGCTTCCACATGATCATTTTCATGCATATTTGTATACACGGTAGACACATTTCTTTTTTTAAGATGGTCTAAAATCAATATTTTTCTTTTTTTTGTACTCCTGGGAAATACCAATTTTCATAGCTTTGTCAATTTATGCCAATTTTCATTACTTTACAATTCATAAATTGTCTGTGGGCAATTTCTTAACTAATTTTCTCCATATTTCAAGATCAGAGAATAGTAATCTATTGAAATCTATTTAGCAGACAGATTTTGCTAAATTTTTAAGGAAGCATAAAGTGCATTAATAGCGAGGATATATTTTAATGTATTATTGCAATGTATGCCCTAAAGTCATTTTAATAGGACTATTTTGACCACTTGATCTGTCAGTTTATTACTTTTTTTATCATTTATTGAGATGGGTAGATTAAATGCCAGAGAGAGATGTGTATCTGCCTTCCTACTTAACCACTAATGAGATAACAGTCACAAAGCAAGCACAGTGGTTATAGTGGGTCAACTGACTCATCAACATTGTGAGAAAGGACAATAATCACTGCACTGCTGGTAGGCTGAGCTATACAATGTGTGATTGGTCTGCCTGCTCTTCCCCCTTCACCAGTACCACCATTAAAACCCTTGGCTAGCTTACTTGTTAAAAACCTGTGCACACAATACCTGATTTCACTATGCACAGCCTTTCTCCTGATCTTTTTTAATTTCTTTGCAGCATCGTCTGCACATGTACAATATGGCCTTTATTCAGGTCCATGGGAAGACATTTATTCAGCCCACCAGGATAGGATCTAGGATCATTCAGAATTCATTGACAAGTGCATTTGACCTGTTTCAAGCGGATTTTGCTTTTCCATAGATTTGAGTAGGAACACAAAACTCTCTTGAAGTAAATAAAAGACCACTGACAGCCCCTACAACAGTCTTCATTTAGGCTACTTTTACACCGAGGAGTTTTTTGCTTAAAAAAAAAGCGCATGAAAAGCTCATGGAAAATGCTTCCCTATGTATGTGAATGTATATCTATGTATGTTTTCACATTGAGGCGTTGCGCTTGTGGTGCGGTGTAAAAACTCCTGCTTGCAGCATCTTTGGGGCATGTTTGGGGAGTTAAAAAAAAGCCCCAAAAATGCCTCTTCCCATTGAAATCAATGGAAAATGCCTGAAAAGTGACACAAAAATGCCTTTGAGAAGCACGTTTGGTGCAGTTTTTAAGTCCTTTAAAAACGCTCAGAAAGCGCAGCAAAAGCACAGTAAAAATGTCTATGTCTTTTTGCGGCGGATCAGTATGAAAGTAGCCTTAGTATCATGCTTAATGACTGTCAGGTACTACAAAACAATGTCAAGGTCTTTGTAAGTGTGTGTGTATGCAATTGGGTCTCTGTATTGCTGTGTGCGTGTATACATGCAATTGGGTCTGTGTATTACTGCATGTATGCATGTGTCACAGTCTGGGATCAGGGTCAGGGGCCAGTGGCTGTAGCAGTAGAGAAGTTCACATGTATTCAGCTGGAAATATACAATCAGATCCCCTTAGTGGATGATGCAGGTTCACTCAAGGAGCAAGGTCTGAGAACTAAATGGTCTTCAGCAGAGCTCATGATGGTAGAGATGGGTTTCACTCCATGCTCATGCCAGGTCATGGTCCTTCCCAGTGGGCAAAGAGAAAGCTGGGTCAGGTAGCAGGTAAGGAACAAGCAGAAGTAAGTATAGTCAGTGAACAAGCCAAAAGGTCAGTAGTGAGTAGTAGCAGGCTGGGATCAGACGGAAGAGTAGTTGATGAACAAGCCAAGGGTTGATAACGCGTAGTAGCTGAATAGGATCTGAAGGAGGAATAGTCAATGAACAAGCCAAGGGTCGATAACAAATGGTAGTGAAGTTAAGGATGGCAGCAGGTTAGCAAGGAGCAAGATATCAGCTGGAGAGATCCCCGTAATATGCCAAACGGGAAGTGCAAAGGCATGGCTTAAATAGGAAGCTCATGGGAGAAGCAAAGAGTTCAAAGTTCACAAGATACAAGATAAGGTTGTCTAAGGGATCAGATAAGGAGCTTACGAGCATCTCAGTTGGCATAGCAAGAAGAGTTACTACCAGACACAGCAGAGGTCCTGGGTTCAGATCCAGCCCTTAATAGCATGTGTGAGTGCATACAATTAGGTCTCTGTATTGGTGTGCATATGTATGCAGTTGGGGCTTTGTATTGGTGTGTGTATGTACTTAGGTCTCTGTATTAGTATTTGTACGCCGTGTAAACACTGTGCCAATGATCTTGTGCTGGAAACCTCATGTGTTAAATAGGATTCTGTCATCAACTTTTCTCTCTTGCAAAAAATTAGGAGGAAGAGTCTTTTCTCAGTCATAAATCATATTGTAATGGCATGTTAGTTAACATATTGAGTTCCACCACGATGCTGAGCTGACAGTAATGATCACGGAGGCAGTTGAGGATAAAATACACTATAGCAGTCTTAGGATGTATTTCTTCTTATTAGCCAGACACATCAAAAAGTGGTTTGTGACTTTCCTCATGAGCGTCTAGCTCTAGACAGCAACTTCCTTTCCCCGAAACTGTAATGTGGGAGAAGTCTAATCTATACTTCCACATACAGAGACCACAGCACAAATGGCTTCATAGGCTTCTGCAGTCTTTCAAAAGGAATCTGTCATTAAGATCAATGGAGGTTTACAAACGAATAAGAAGAACAGATGCAGGATGGTTTGAACAGATGGTGTTTTTAATGGTATCTGTCGCAAAGCTAAACACCTATCTAAGAAGCCTCTGATGGAAGCTGTCATTGGCTGTCTAACAGGCTGCAAAGTAGTTCTGTGACATTGAAACTGAATTCATTCAAGTTTAATGCATGGAATGTCATTGCCCTGAAACTAACGTGCAGCAAAATTATACCATTAGCTTTGTAACAGATTTCATTTAGGGCATATGTAAAACCACATTTGTTTTATTTTTTTGGGATAGCATCTTCAAGAGTTGAAATCACTATTGCTATATGGGTTCCATTGGGGAGGTTTCCCTTTATTTCCTGTCCTGGAGATTCGTTAAAGTGTTACTAAACCCAGGACCTTGCATTCACTATATCTGGTCTCCCACAGTACACAGAACTTTGAAATGCAATTATTTTAGTAAATTTAAACTGCTAAATACCTTTTCTCATCAGCAGTATTTAGTAGCCTTGTGACTTCTATCAGTGTCAGGCCAAGGTCTGGTTAATCTTGAAGGAGGGGTTTTCATTCTCCTCTGACTGTCCTATGAGGCTGCAGGACCCTTGACCCTCTGTCTGGATAGTGCTGATTGGCCCTCTGCTGATCCCATGCACTCTCCACAAAAAAACACTCTCTAGCGATACACACCAAACATAGCATGTGTAGACTGCTGCCTTGTACTATGGCAGATGGATTGTGGACAGTAGAAGAAGGGGAGGATCAGAGAAGTCAGGATCAAACAGCCTTTTTACACAATGCAGAGGACTAACCCCTAAGCTTCCACAGTGAGTATAACAAGCATGCTTTACTGCATGTACAGACTAATTTTACTGTTGTGGGTTTAGTAACACTTTTGAAAAAAAATATAGAAAATTTCTACATTATTAAGGGAATTTGTGTCTTGGACATTTGTCATCAGAACAGATCACTCCAATGGGAGACTTGCTCTCACCTCTTGTTCTAATAATAAACAATGTCTTATGTTGATAACAGGCACATGAACATGGGGCAAGCACCAACATTTGTCATGGGGTGGTGCACTGAGGACGGACTGTTTATACAGACACTACATTCTGAGTGCAGCAACACTCCCTCCTTGCTGCTGCAACTGAGGACCGAGGCTGAAGTCAAGGAATGTTGTACCTTAGTTGGCAGAAACCGATGGGGATTAAAAGACACTAATTCCTCATCAGCTCTCGTGATTGACAGCAGGTGGTTTAGGTGGATTCCATACCCAGTAGACAGCTTGCATTTGTCTATGGAATCTACCTACTGCCTGCTATCAATCAAAAGGTGAGAGCAAACCTGACGGGTAACTAGTGTATCTGAATTCCCATAATGCTTCACTCACTGCTAACATAACTTCCTGTCGGCTATGAAGCCTGATAACCAGTGACAGGTGGGGAGTGGAGGAGGTAGAGGTGGAAAACAGGCTATACACAGCTACATAGTGTATAGAGACAGACACTCTGCCTATCTCTGTACAACAATTTAGAGTTGGTCTTAATTACCTCCAGTTTATTTATATAAAAATCACAGGTAATTCTTTTTGAATTTGGTGCAGCCACAGGGCCACTTTGTAAAAGTGTTGCTATTACCATTTACCCGAATCTGTTGCATGTTTTGGTAAGTCTACCAAAACTGGCAGCATGGTTTTTATAATCAGGAGCAAGAGTTCATAAAAAGCCATACTGATAGTAGAGTGGGGGAAATGCTTAATTCCCCCCCATTACATTTGTGATAACAACGCCTGATCCTGGTTCCTAATGGGGGTCAGATGGTGCATGAACATGTGACTGCTCTTTGAGTTCTATTGGCACCTTCATTGTGGCCTCTTCTCGGAACAAACAGCCATAAGGTTTTATAGAGAGTGAAGAGAGGGGCGCCGGACTAATTGCAGCATTAAATGAAATAAACCTGCGCCAAAGAAAAATTAAATATATAATCCAAATCTAAATGCCACTGCTCATGAAAGGAAAAAAACTATCAAATATAAATATAAACACTCCACAGCGCAAAAAAAAATGTTTATGTGCAAAAAATAAAAATAAATAAATCCCGAATATAAAAATGTGCTCCAATCCCAGAAATAGTGCTCAATAAAATCTTCAAAAAGAGCTCACACCATTCATGATTGACAATCCAATCACCACTCACAAGATGGAGTGGACTCTTTTGCTGGTATGGCTAAAGAGTCAAACAAGCTCTAAGGAGAGAGAAGAGAGGGGCATCAGACTAAGTGCAGCATCAGTAGTAGCAATTTATTGATATAAAAGATAATTGGCAACTCACAAAAAGTATGAAAGGTTAAGGCATGTCATCCATGACATAGTCTGAAGCAATCCCGACCACTCCTGCCACCATTCTGACGCTTGGACTCCCCCTGCCCTCCACCAGCTCCCGGGATTGCTTCGGACCACATCGTGGGTGACATGTCTTAACCTTTGCTACTACTAATGCTACACTTAGTCCGGTGCCCTTTCTTCTCTCTCCTTGTTTACAGAGTCCAGCTTTACTCTGAGCATGCTGCCATTGATGCTACTGTTCTTTGTCCATTGCCTTTGGGAACAGTCACATCTTGTTCCTCCCTCCCCCTATGCTTATTGATGGACTTTTTGGATTTTTGGACTTTTCAGTAGATCTATTATACCCCTCCAGCGCCAAATATTTGCATATTGTATAAGGTTTTATAGGGAACCCAAAAGCATCAGGCATTTGGGGATTCTGAGGGTTAGTAGATCACTACTAAAACAACAGTTAACACATTTTTATATTCCAACATTTTAAATCCCTGAGTTACTGTATATAGGTAACAGTGTTATCTGGTAAATATATTACATTTTCCAACATAATCCACAACTCTTTTAGTCTAATCTGTGATAATGGTTTTGAGCAATATTTATATTAGCAAATGTCACATCATTACTACACAAATGCAGCTGCAAATAATTATGCACAAAGTAAATAAATTAAAAGTGTGGAATGTTCAGAATCAAAAGTGTTTTTTTTTTTTTTTTTTACTTTGATAAATGTATACAAATTCACTGTTTACTTTGGCTTTTTATTGAAAAAAATAGAGAAATAATAGGAACAGAAGCAAACTTGTTACCCATAGTTAATAAATATTTATGTTTAATCTTTGCAAAATAAAAATTAAACACCAAATCCCATTGGTTACTATAAATAACCCCTTTAGCGTATCTCCTCCAGAGGCGAGCTATTCCATTTACGTAGTAAAGTTGAATAAATACATTGGTCCATCTAGTTCAGTTCAGTATATTGTGTGTGAGACTACCATTTTCCAATTGCCCCTACATTGCGTTCACTAAGAAACACATCGAAAAATGTTTTGATTTTATATACACTCTCCGTTGACACCACCAACTATGGAAAGGAGTTCCAGTTGCCAGTGTCATGTGACTGCTGTGACCAACCACAGCAGATCACATGTCATTTGTATATAATGGATGGATTCCTGTCATTCCTTCCATTGTATACAATTATGTTAGTATCATGTGACTGCCTTGACCAGTCACAGCTAACGACAGGGCCAATCACAGCCCATCTGTATCATGTGATCAGCTTTGCCCAATCACAGCTAATCACAACAAAAGACTGAATGAATCAGTTTCATTCAGTAACAATGATTGCAAATATCAATGAAATACATTGGTATTAGAAATCATAATCTGTTAAAAAAAAATTCCTGATCACTTTCCAAAAGTAGTTCAATGTTGCTTTGGTCACAGTGTGCTAAACAAATGTAATAAAAAATAATAGAAACATTTGAAAAAAAATACAAATTCAATTATTATTATTTTCACCAAAGAAATGTAGCAGAATACATTTTGACCTAAATTTATGAAGAAATTTTATTTATTTGCAAAATTTTATAACATAAAAACGAAGAAAGGTGTGTTTTTTTGCAAAAGGTTCAGGTGTTTTTTGTTTTATTTAGCAAAACATAAAAAACTCAGTGGTGATTAAATACCACCAATAGAAAGCTCTATTTGTATGAAAAAAAATGATAAACATTTCATATGGGTACAGTGTTGCATGAGTGCGCAATTGTCATTCAAAGTGCGACAGTGCTGAAAGCTGAAAATTGGCTTGGGCAGGAAGGGGGTATAAGTGCCTGGTATTGAAGTGGTTAAAGATGTGTCAATGCAACCATATCCCCGGTTAGGTGCTTCTTCTCCATTTGTAATCCACGAGATATGATTCACTCAGAGAATCAGTAATCAACCCACAGGACAGTTACTATTTCACTATTAATGCTAAAGAATAGCTGTGTTCGGACAACTCACCTCATCACATGAAAAACTGCCCCTGCAGAATTTTCAGCATTGCAGCAGTTGTATAAGTTGCATATGCATCCACTGTATGTGTGTGATGTTGGATGCTGTTCTAAATAAATGGCACTGTAGTGTAAAACAATAGTACCACATATTAATATGCATTGCAGTAAGGCACAGTAAGTTGTAGGATTTTCCATGCGTTACTGCAATGCACAAATGTGGAGCCAGCCTCCGTATCCAGAAATACATATCAACATATTAAAGTTCACCTCTTAGTCCCCTTTGATTTATTTTACTGTAAATAGAAAAAAGACAAATGCCTGAGGGACTTTACTGAGTCATGCTTTAAAAGTTACAAATGTTATATTGTATTCAAGAGCAAACATAAAATCATTGAAAACAAATATATAGATCACGATCAACAAATACAGTACATAAATTCTAAAATACAAATCCAGATGAGAAAACAATTGACATGATCACCAATTTGACATTAATCAAGATCTTGTACCAATCCCAATGTGTTTTTTGAAGCAACTTTCACTTCTGCAGGAGACATAAACACTCATAAATGCATTACCTATGGAGAGACCAGGTCATTAGTGAGAAAAGTGCCAAAAATAAAAATAGGGGAGATGCACAAAATGTCAGTCAACCAGTCAGCCCCATATCCAAAAATCAAAAAATGAAAACAATTCTATATAAATACTTACACTGTTTAATATTCACCAATACTAATGGTAAAAAACAAAATTAAAAGAACAATGCTGGCCCAGATCATGGAATGCGAAAGAAAAGCACAACCTAGCAGTATTAGACCAAACTGGGAGCTGTGAGAAGGACCACCCAAGCAAAGTAAAGAAAACCAAGGATGGTAAAACTTGGCTAGATAATCGCTGGGAACAAAAAGGAAAAAAAGGAACAGGAAAGAGCAAGAGATGAAAAAGTGATGACATAGTGAGAGGAAAAAAAAAAGTGTGTTACTGGAGACTAGAAATGCCAAAGAACCACAGCCAACACATGTACATAGACCAGGTCTGATTGGTAGAGGTTGCTGGTGAAGAAGCTGAAATATGTATGACAACAATTAAACACCAACAAATATATGGAAGCCAAAATCAGTCTTTTTTTCAGTGGGAACGTGGGGGAACATAGTTGCGGCACCTCTAGCACTGAATGTATGGAATGGCAAGGGATGCTGGGGTGTGCTGAAGGATCGTTGATGCTGACTGCTGGGGATATATTGTTGCTGGGGGCAATCTATTTTTGGAGGGGGTATATTGTGCTGGGGGATGTATTGATGCTGCTAGAGGATCTATTGTCACTGGGGGATATTTTGTTGCTTGGTTCAGGGGAACTATTTTATTACTTTTCTTGATATCATTACCAAATTTCATACATATTACTTAGCACCACAAAATGATACTTGGTTCTGTATTCTCTAAGAAGGCAGTACTGGGAGGGGGTGGAGCCAAGGAACAGTGATCAAAGGTGGGTAGGGGGCAGAGACAAGGGGTGACTTGGTGAGGGAGAGTTTCTGCACCCATTGTCTTAGAAAAAAAGCCCTGGCAGTATGGGACAGTATGTTCTATGATTTTCCATGTATTACTGCAATGCACCAATGTGGAACCAGCCTCCGTATCCAGAAACCCATATCAACTGATTAAAATTCATCTCTTAGTCCCCTTTGATTTATTTTACAAAATAAGCCTGCTTGTATTGCCAAATTAGAAGATTTCATAATTTATCACATCATGGATATCTTTTTTCACTGTGAAATATCACAATTATAACACAACTGCAGTTACTCAAGAAAATGTTAGGCTTTTGGGTTTATTTAGAATAGAAATAAGTCCGACCTGTGCTACCCTTAGGTGCCACTGCTATTGCTTTTGATGCGAACATGGGGCACACGCAAATTACTCTCAACGTAATGAAACAAAGTTAATCTTCAGCTAGTCTTCAAGCTGCTTCTTTGCACCTTTTTAATCAATCATTTAGAGCTGCAGCTGGACTGTTAGTTGTATTGGAAAGAAATCATTTCCGTTCCAGTGACAGAGTAATTACTGGGTGTACATAGCTTTCAGCTAAACAGAAAAACATCCTTCTGCTGTAAAGGTATTAAAAAAAAGGATCAAGGATGCTGTAAGGCTTGGGACGTGAGCATATGAAAGATTTTTAATAATTTTGCAATGCACAACAAAATATGAATTTGTCACTAAATATTATTATATCTTCATAGGAACCACTAGTTAAAGTATGGAATAAAAAGATTATAATTCACCAGTATATTGTGAATACAGCCATTTAGCAGATTAAAACAGTATTTACTTTTTTTTATATTTTAAGCAATGGTGCCATTACTATGAAATTAGGCAAGGGTCATTTATTGTGAATTCATCAAAACTGCACTTAGTTCTATAAACAAACTTCAAATATGCACAGCTGCACAAAAAAAAAAGTATAAAAAATACAAATGTTAACAATAACATAAACCTAATATTGTTGCACTGTGTGTGAAAAAAATTAAAATTATACAAACAAATATAAACCAATGTCTTAATGAAGTGCTTCTCCGTAAGTGAAAATGATTGTGATTACCATAATTGTGAACCACTGAAAATTATAAAGTAAAAATAAATTAAATGTCCATAAGCACAAGTATTCAATAAAAAGAAATTGAGTCCGTCTTATCCTTAAAACCTTACGTTGTATAATCAGTGCTCCCATTGCCGCTAAAACCATAGCCTCTTCCCAGATGGTTAGACCCCAAATTATAGGTGGTCTAACAAGGCATGAAGCTGCATGGATCTTGATTTAGGAATCTTAAGGCATAGGAAACACATGTATTCCAATGTGAAACTCCAATTCAGGTCTGCTTCATGCTCTGTGTTAGAAACTTGACCAGGGAAAAACAAAACTTCAATAGTGTAATATCGTCAAATGTTTATTTTAAAAGCATAACCCCCTCCGAAAATTACTCACAAAACTTCAGAAGAGTAAGCGCATGATACATTAAAAACGCTGCTGGTGCCAGCTCCAGACAGGTCTGAGTGACGTCAGCACAGGCCCCACCTAGCCCCGATGTATGTTTCCTCTCAATAGATGTTACCACAGGGATCAGGAATTTATTCCCAGTAAAATAGTAGAGTACATTGGATTCACACTTTAAATGAATACTCCTCCTGTAGCCCCCTACCTAATTAAATTCAAAATCTTTAAAAAAAAAGAACACTCAAGGTGAATGAACATAATGAACTTATTTTTTTTTCTTTTGTGTGTTACAAATCATGGTGATTCACAATGTTTAAACATTTTCTTAAAGTGATTCTAAAGGCTGAAGGTTTGTAGCCTGTGGAGTGCTGGGCTAATAGAGATACGTTGGTTTATCACCAGCTTTGAGCTGTTTGGATATCCATAAGGAGGAGCTGAGCAGAGGAGTGCTGGTTTACATAGATATGCTGGTTTACCACCAGCTTTTGGTGAGTGTTCAATCTGATGGGGTGTTAACGCACTGAATTTTCACTGGTGAAGGAAGACTTCATAGCTTCATTTGTTGAGGCTCATAAGCAATTTTTTGCGCATGGACTTTATTGAATGGACTCTATGAGGACCCTTAATTCGATATATGTTTTGTCACATTTATGCACTTATTTGGTGGTGGATTTAATGATTTATGTATTTATTTATTTATTCTATTTAAGGGTAGCGCTATTATTTGTGCTTATTTATATGTTATTTTGTATAATTATATCACAGTTTATATTAATTGTGCCCCTTAATTGGAATCAGTGGAAAGAATTGTACTCCATTGTTGGTGTCAGTAGAAGGAATATTATTATACAGGATTTATATAGCGCCAACAGTTTACTCAGCGCTGTGCAATATAATGGGAGACAATACAGCAACAATACAGTTCAATACAAGAGGGCTAGGGGGGCTCTGCTCCTTGGAGCTTACAATCTAAGAGGGATAGTGACTCATCGTTGGTGTCAATGGAAAGAATAGTGCCTCATATTAGTAGGAGGAACAGTGCCCCAAGTGTCAGACAAAGGCAAGAAAAGAGCTGCATGGGATGTATGATATAATTTTGGCCTAGGCCAGAAAGCAGGTTGCAACTGAAGAAATGTGAAAAAAAAGTTTAAAACAAGTAAATATAATATACCTTCCTGTCCACTTACTAATGCTAGCAGCACACAGATTAAAAATTGTTAATGTTGATTTTGAGAGTTTAGTTCCACCTTAAGCACAATTTGGTTACACCAACCATTTAATTAGCCTTGTCCACTACTCCAGTCCACGTTTTTAGTAGTGTTTGTTGTCTGGAATCTCTCTCTAAAATCTACCAATTGCATCTTACTAAACATATTTTAAACAAAATATAACAGAAGAAAGTAAACTGGCTGCATTTTGCTTATCTACGTATTGCTTGTATAGATGAGATTCCTGTTCATATAGAAGTTAAATGAAGCTTTGAGATCCTCTGGACAAAAAATAATTCTGCCAGTTGCGGCTAGACATTGAAAACGGGTGAAAATATTTCTTCAGTCTGCAGATCTCCAGGGTAAACATAACACGAAAAAAAGGTTCTTAATGTTTCTGGTGTTGAAAGCCTGATTTTGAGTATGAATGTTCTTTTAAAGGGTCAAAGAAAGATCATGCTAAATTCACAGAAGGGAAAAATGAAGGATATGTGTTAAAGCAGATTTCAACGTTTGCGCACACAACCTCATTTATATTGCTTTGTCTTGGATAGAACAAGTTCATAGAAAGTAACAAATATGAAATGATAAACAAGCAGGGTGATTTATAAAGATAGGAATACAATAGAACAATGACTCACCAAAGAAACAAAGAAAAATAGATGCATTATATTTTTTGTAACCACTTAAGGTGAAGCTCTAGTCTATTTAATACTTTTAAAAGTAAAGCCGGTTCCTGATGAACCTCACTTAATGGTCTTAATGGCCTTGTTGGCACCCACATGCCTGGCATGCCATCCTTCAATTGATAACTCAAAACAGTCAGTCGGAAAATTGTCAGCTAAATAGCAGCTGCGTCCAAACAGATGCAGGCACTGTTCTAGTATTCTGACAACTACTGCTACAGGCTGTCGGGATACAATAGCCAGCACTGAAGATTGAGCCACCCATGTTGTATAGTAGGAATCAAGGAATCTTTTTTTTCATTCAGCCTGCAGGCTCAAGGAAAAATAAACTTTAATGTATGGTCAGCTTAAGGTTCCAACTGCGCAGGTGATTTTAGGACCCCAGTTGCACTCTTTACCCACTTGGCCTCCTGAGGATTTACCATCCTGACCAGGCCATTTTTTGCATTACTGTGTTACTTTAACTGACCATTGCACAGTCATGCAACGCTGCACCCAAATTAAATTTATGTCCTATTTACCACAAATAGAGCTTTCTTTCAGTGGTATTTGATCACCTGTGCATCTTTTATTTTTTGCACTATAAACAAAAAAAAGACTTTTTGCTATTAAACATGTCCAGTAAAAAAATTTAAAAATCACATTTCATCATAAATGTAGGCCAACATATATTCTGCTACGTCTTTGCTAAAAAAAATCCCAATACGTGTAAATGAATTGGTTTACATGAAATTTATAGCATTTACAAATGGCAGTATATATACACTGGAATTTTTGTTTTTGTTTTACTAACAATGATCATCGATTTATACCAGAACTGCGGGACTGTGGCAGGCATTCTGACACTTGGGGAACTGACTTGATGTCACTGACATCCCCAGTGACACCAATACAGTGATCAGTGGTAATAAAAAGCACGGACACTGTACTAATGTCACTGGGCAGGAAGAGGTTAACATGTGGGGCGATCAAAGAGTTAACTGTGTGCTGTTTCACAGTATGCGGTGTGTGATATACACTGTAAGCACACTGCTTTGTATGGCTCTGCTATGACAGGAGAGATCTGTGTTGTTTATACACAGGTCTCTCCCCTGACAGGGATACTCGGCGATCATCGGGTCCCAGCGAGTAATTACCAGATAGGACCCGGTGATTGACAGCCGAGGCCGCAAATCGCGGTGCGGGTAGGGCATGCATGCCCCCTATGGAAACAGGAAAATCACAAATATATACATGATTTTGTGCAACCGTGCAGCCCTGTAGCAGGATTTCTGCTATAGGGCGGCGTAGAAGCGGTTTAAAATCACAACCACATTACTGCTAGGATTATTGGTTAATTCCTAAACAGAAAGCTCAAAAAGCTCTTATGGTGTAAGGTAAGTAGCAACATAATTTGATCGCACATGGTCACACAATATACAAATTGTGTGTAAGTGCCTTGTGTGTCTAAAGGTCCTTTCCACTCCATTAAGCAAGCAATACACACACAGATACCCTGCTGATTTAGAGAAGAACAAGATGCTCTGATGATTGGGACATCTGGGTCCGTTCATTTTTATGCCTGCATTTTTGTTAGTGGACTGTGGTAGATCTGCATTGAATCTATGAGCTACCTCTCAATCCGCATTAGGTCTGGAAAAACAGAAATGGATGCAGTTCTTTTCTGTTTTTCTGCTAGGCCTGGATGGACCTGTAGATAGCCTCATGGAATGCACACAAATCCACCTTTCCATAAGTCTGCATGGAGATTTTGATCAGGTCCTCCTGAAAAAAGGAAATCGCATGTGAAAGGGCCTTACACCTTAGTAAGATTTTTGTTCCATTTGTTTAGTAATTGATCACTACTTTAATCAATGAATCCCTAGCAATTTAAGAAGTATAAGTGAGCTGGTAGATATCAACTTCATAGTGTTAGCCTACAAGTTTTATATGAGATGCCTGCTAGTTTCTTTATTAGCCAAATATGCCCATCTCGACTCTTTAGCTGTGCTTTTCTAATGGTGCCTGAGATTTTCTGAGTTATTGGCTAAGCTCCAGTACCTGCCATCCTCCTGTCCAATAAGAGGACCCATACGGGCCCATAAGGCAGTCTCATTGGACAGGAAGACATAATTTCATAGGGGTTAGCTATGAAGTCAGAGTAATTAAGGTCCCAGTAACAAAGTGTTACTAAACCCACAACAGTGAAATCAGTCTGTATATGCAGTAAAGCATGATTGTTATACTCACTGTGGAACCTAAGGGGTTAATCCTCTGCATTGTGTATAAATGCTGTTTGATCCTGACTTCTCTGATCCTCCCTTTCATCCAGTGCCCCCATCTTATGTTAAGACATATCGTGTGGAGTCACTCTGCACTTGCTCAGTTTGGTGTGTATTGCTAGAGAGGTTTTTTTTTTCTTGGGAGAGTGCATGTGATCAGCACAGGGCCAAACAGCACTGCGCAGACAGAGATCCGGGATTCTGCATCCTCCTAGAACAGAATGAAAACTCCTCCTACAAGCTTTAACATGTGCTCTGCTAAACACTGATAGAAGTCATGAGACGGCTCTACTGCTGATGAGAAAAGATATTTAGCAGTTTATATTTACTAAAATAATTGCATTTCCATGTTCTGTGTGTTGTGGGAGACTAGATATAGTGAATGCAGGGTCCTGGATTCAGTAACTCTTTAAATAAGAATACATAGAATAATCTCTTCTACTTGGTAGAGGTTTTGTAGCAGACATTTTGTGGCACCTTTTAGGCAGAACTTTAATTTATGATGGTTTTACATAGTAAAGTTCATTGTAAATATTTGTTACCTAAATACTTTAAGCCAATAATTATTAAACTCCACTGCCGATGCATATGCACAGCATACCTGACACGTTCTTATGTTGCCTTACGGTAGGAACTGTACTGTGCATGTGTACTATGTTTTAGTGTACAATTTAGCTCTAGTAGGTAAGTGTAGGTGTAGGTAAAAAACTCTAAAACAAAGTTCCTTTAAGGAGAAGACAACGCTACCATGCTAACATGCGTCCATTTGTTATTTGTGAATTAGGTTCTAATATGCTTGAATCAATCATCCAAATAATAATTTTATTGATTCAAGCACACGAGCGCCGAAGTCGCTAATAACACATGGACACGTCTTAATATAATAGCGCCATCTTCGCCTTAAAAGATCTTTGTTTACAGCAATGAACAATTAGGTGTCCTATTGACAGCAGCTCCAATGTGCCTTATTTTGTTGGTTATTTGTCACATTTATTAAGCTTGGGTATTTTCAATACACATAAATTACTAAAATACTTAAAATCTATTCTGGGTGTTTTCTTATTGTGATCAATTTCTATATCTTATCATCATCCTATAGCTAAATAAATATTTACTTGAGTCCATGTTTTAGTGCTTGACATTTTTTTCTCACTGGTAATAAAATAAGCATGGCTGTAACTTTTACTTTGTTTAAAGACAGTTTTATTTGTACTGTATTTTACTTTAAACACGCCAAAAACGTGAATCAGTCAGAGAAAGTAGAAAGCTCCAGGTGAGATTCTTGTAAGACTGAACTTCTTTCTGCCTTTCAGCATCTTTATGCTGACAGCTAGTGGAGCCTCCAGTGTATAACTGTGAATGTTCCTTGAAGCATAGATGTGTTCTGCCAAGCAGCAGGAAACTCGTGAATCAATTCAGCAGGTAGAGCCACCAGATGATTACAATTTGACAGGCAATGGACCTCAAGCCGTCCTCTTCTTAACCTCCATCGTTGCTTTTAATTGGTGATTACTGGATACAGTTTATAATTTATGCTACAACAGCTGTTACTTCACTTATAATTAAATAAAAAAATAATGTAACTAAAATAAAACACAAAATATACAAGGTCATCTGAGGAAATATATTTAAAATGACTGTGTATGGTGAATAATCAGAAAAGCAATACATGAAAAGACTTAGGATTTCCCTCATCTTTCTTTCTCAGGTTTACTTGACTTTTACTGCCCCCTCTCCTGTTCTTTGATATTCGCTAGGATAGGAATTTCCAAACCCAAAAGTCAGCACGAAGTTAATTGCCTGGTCATTGTACTGCCTTCAATGACAGATCTGTAAAGAAACAGTAGTTTATATAGGAGGCCTAAAGAGGCCAGAGAAAGTCTGGCAACAATGGTACTGGAGAGTCTGGCACCAGATACTGGAGGACACACAAGAGACTTTCACTTCACTGCTAGGGTATTGTGTTTCCTAATTCTAGCAACAGGCAAAATTAACTTCTACATGGCCTATTAGCCTGGAAACCTGGTGGCATAATCCTCAAGATAACACTGATATTTTAGGTGGATATTCCATTGCTTACAGCTCCAATACGAGGATAACCAGACTTGGGATTAGCTTGGTTCTACCAGACATTTTGTGCTAGACACTCAATCTTGTTGGCCACCTCAACCTTCAGCAGTAACCAAAATGGCCAACTCCCCCATTATCAGACCACTGAAAAGAAACCAAAGGCTGCCATGCCCACAGAAACAAAAACGATATAGAAGAAGGGAAGGTCTCTACCTTGTCACTGGGTTTTACCGGTACCACATCCTTTTTATAGAGACACTGAAAAATACAAAGACCAGTGTGCATTGTGTAACAGGGAGTCTATTGTTACACAATACACACTGGATAACTATGTAAGTGGTTACAAATGTTTTGCACGTTGTTTTTTTTGCCTAAAATTATATATACATATATTGTTCAAGTTTGTTTATCATTCTCAGATACATTGCTAGCCCCTGAAGAAGCGACTTCTGTCGCGAAACATGTCGGGCATTTACTGCACAGCTTGAATTTCCCCTACCTTCTGAAAGAAATATCCTGTTCTCACCATCTGTACTCAACACCTTGTTGGAACCTATGGTTGGTTGGTTGTGGGATATTAGTTGTGGGTTAAGTGTGCAATGTAACTATACACAAGATATATTTTAGAGGTGATATGTTAATAAAGGAACATTGATTTTATTATTTTTTTGTATACTGAGTTTCTGTGCCTTAAAAGTCCACTCAATATCCTTTTCTCCATGCTCATGCTAGATGACTTGCTTACTCTTGTTTCAAAACTTTAAGTCACTGACCAAGAGCAAGTGTTTAGAAGCAGGGGTCAGAGTGAAGTCAAAATGCTTGGTATGCATACTTGTTTCAAGCTAGTGTCTCAGAAAGTACTAAAGCCAATGGTGTAGCATAAAAGGCAATTACCATTGACCAAGGAATGGTCAGCAGTGGCAGACTACATGTTTCTCTAAGTATAGGTCATATATGTATGACATTTAGAAGGAAGTATGAACAACATAAACCATATTATCTATGCTGTCTTTTCTTATGTTGCCCTCTGACCCTCTTATCTGAGGTATATGTTTGGCATCAAGGCAAGGGACATTGGCAGGGGATGAAGGGAGCTATATGGCTAAAGGTGCCTCTTCCACTTTCCACCTCCATGTAAATTTATCAGCGCTATCAATCATCAACACATATAAATAAACTGAAATGGTAGCTGGATTTTAGTGAAAAAATACCTTTACGAGATTTTAAATGGAAAAAGTAGTTTCCTGTTGGAATGCATTCCCAACATAATGAAATAATTTTTCTTTGCATCCTTTGACTTCTCTTGACAAGTAGTCCTTAACATACATGGCATGCACTTCCTGAGCTAGCGGTAATCCCTAACACTAGATGGGAGCACTGGCATCAAGAAAGAAAAATACATACATATGGAGTTCCCTTTAAACTGTTTCCTATTTCTTGTATGCTTTGCCTTCTAACATTACACCTACTCAAAGCTATTACCTAAGTAAATATTCAGCAATTTCCATTTAGAAATGTGAATTACAGCTTTGCTATTTCTTAAATGCGCATAATAGTCGTCATTGAGGGGTAGAAGCAGATTAATGAAAACACTGTTGTGTTAGGCCTGTCGACATGCTTATTGAAACTTTAGTGTTCTCATCAACTTTGGTGAGCAGCTGAGTGGAACGAAGATCTGATTGTGTTTTTAGGTGCTGTCCTGAAGCAAATTATCATTCAAGTCACAATTCTTTATCCCTTGCTTATTGCAGAATGGCTAAGGTTTATTACTGTATAAACAAGAACTGAATAAAAGGTGAATCCCTAATAAAAATGTGCTGAAAGCTGAAGGACATCTAATGTTAAATGAAGCACAGAAAAAATGTTTTTGGTAAAAAAGTAAGAAACCTATGCCTAATGAGCTTGACGGTAGATGTTATTGGTTTAGCCCTGCTTAGACTGTTACAGAGATTTAAAAAATATTTTATCTAAGAGATATGATGATAGCTATAGCTTTTTCTGGACTGCTGATACCCACAATGACCCTTGAATAACACAAACAGTCCAATACTGAAAGGTCATAAACCATAATGCACCATTACTGAGGTAATAAATACTATACCTAATGCGGGGCTACATGTGTTGATCCAGGAGCACTACGGTAAGATTTTGTTCCTTTTACTGCACAAAACTGCTTATCTGTTTTAAAAATTACTATTTTGTTAAATAGCAAACAAAATTTAAAAAAAAAATTATATATATATACACATACATATATATATATATAAACACTACTCGAAAAAATTAAAGGTACACTTTGAAAACACATCAGATCTCAATAATGGGGAAATATATCATTCTAGATATCTATACTGATATGGACTGGGTAATGTGTTCGGAACATAAGGATGCAAGTGTATGATCCAAACACACACGTTCCTGCGTTAAAAATGGCTGTGTGTATAAGTGGGTGATGCAGTGACCTTCGGCTGGAACTGAACAAAGTCAGCAAGGAAAAAATGTCACCAGCACACCGAGGATCACCAATATGGGTCCAAAGGTTTTAATAAACCATCACATAGTCACAGCAAGGCAACGTTTCGGAGTCTCGCAGGACCCCTTCATCAGGCATGTGACAAATTGTGATAGAAACTGGAGAACTATTTAAGAAAACCATCCACCAATCAGAATGAAGTGAAATGAGCTTGGCCCCACCCCATGATGTCATGTTCCCTCCAAAAATGTATTCAAATCAATGTAAACAGAAACAATACAAACTGGAAAAATAAATAAAACAATAATCAGATGTGCATAAACTGCATTCCCGGGGATATAAACATTGTGGTCACATGTGTATCATGGTACTCCCCGGATTGTAATAAAGTGTTAGCTGAAAGCAGCGCTGGGTTCTGGAAACAACGACCAGCAGCATATATGTCCCTGATAGAAGATAAAGACTGTTACCTAGAAATATGGGAGGGTTGTCTCCGATTGCCAAGTGAGCTGCAATGGGGACACACCTACAGTGGTCCTATTAGTGCAGCGGCCGACAGTTTCATAGCGACGCATGTCACCTGCATACACCATGAGAGTTTACTACTCACACATGCGCTCAAAGACATTCCTGCACCGGTCGCCATCATCAAAGGAAGGAATGTCTTTGAGCGCATGTGTGAGTAGTAAACTCGCATGGTGCATGCAGGTGACATGCGTCGCTATGAAACTGTCGGCCGCTGCACTAATAGGACCACTGTAGGTGTGCCCCCATTGCAGCTCACTTGGCAATCGGAGACAACCCTCCCATATTTCTAGGTAAAAGTCTTTATCTTCTGTCAGGGACATATATGCTGCTGGTCGTTGTTTCCAGAACCCAGCGCTGCTTTCAGCTAACACTTTATTACAATCCGGGGAGTTGTATACCAGGAGGAACCCAGGATATTTTATAACAGAAAGTAAAAAATATTGTTTTTTTTTTTTCAAAATTGATCAAATACCACCAAAAGAAAGTTCTATTTGTGTGAAAAAAATGATATAAATTTCCTTTGGGTACAGTATTGCATGACTGTGCAATTGCCAGTTGAAGTTACACACTGCTGAATAGCAAAAAGTGGCCTTGTCAGGAAGGGGGTAAATCCTTCTGGAGGGCAAGCGGTTAACAAAATATACATTCCACATTAATAGTTATGCTACCAAAATTAATGTGTGCTGTAACTTGCCCCCAGCATTGCTCCTGTTTCTTCCTGCTGGAGGTTGGCATTTTGTTGAAGCCCAGAGCAGTCACTTCCTTATTGGAATCTCTACCCCTCTCCTTGGTCTCAAAAACTCTATATTGCTTTCTGCAATTAAAATATGTCCATTTCCAGCCCTGATTGTATGTCTTGGCTCAAATAGAGAGGAAGGCTGACAGCCTGTTGCTTTCTTCACCCTTCAGCAAAAGTAAATCTTAGAGCTGACAGAGGTTATAACCTTCCATTACCCTATCCTTTAGATACACTTTCATATTATATAGGTGTATTGTTTTTTTTTTTTGGGGGGGGGGGGGTTGAAGATGTATATTAATTCAGGAGTCAATTCCTGTACAGATTAGTAATGAGATCTCACTGTATCACATTTCAGTGCAGCTTTGAAATACTCCTGCAATGGATGGTAATTTTTGAGAATCATACAGATGGATCTATATTGAATGGCTATGGATAGAAATATATTAGAAATTGCATTTATTAGCACATTCTTCTGATGATAATGCTTGTTCTTTAGGTGCAAATCAACATTCTCATTAATGGCATGCATTTATTATCGTAATAATAGTAATTTTATAAAGGATTAATTATCCATGAGGAGGTAAATTAAAGAATGCATTTCACATTCTCTTTATTTTTCACACATTTTTTATTTCTTTGCAGTAGGTATAACATTTTATACATTTCATCTACAATGGCATATTGCATAGCCAAGGCTCAACTATGACCTTAAAAATTGGAAGCAAAGAAATTTTGGGTTATAGTCCCTGAAAAATGTATGCAGCTGTCTCTTCCCAGGAAGACTTCTGGGAAAATGCTAATTTAACCTGTAAATCAAAGTGCTGCTCTATAAACCAATATATACAATTGTGTCTACCTATAAATGCTAATCACAAATAATCTCTAAATTCATAAATATTATGCCAATGTTCCATAATCATAAATAACGTGTATACTTGAGATAAAGGAGGCGGATCCCTTTGAGAACGTGCATGTGCATGAAATGCGTCAGGGGGGGGCCTATGTGCTGACGTCACGCTGCTGGGTCCATGCTTGGTCTGGCAGCCACCTTTGTAAGTTTAGCCGCAGTTTTATTTCCACATGGATTCTATGTATGTTTTTAATCTTTATAAAATACGACACTATGTATCTCCAATTTGGACACCATGTGATGAGTTCTCCCAACAGGGTACATCTTTGATGGCTCCTAACCAGCCCAAAGAGGAGGAGTACTGAATGGCTTGGAATGTCATTTTTGAAGTTGATTTGATCTTAGTTCTGGAGAGTGCATATTGGTGAAGGATTTCACAGATGGTCTTTTCACAGTTGGATGTGACTTCACTGCACTTAGGACTGTAGTTCATATGGACTGTCAGCACAGTCACTACTTTCACTGTGCACATGCTTGATACATTTTGCACTGACTTTGGAAATTATTTATCTCAAGTGTACACAATATTTATGATTATCGATCATTGGCCTAATATTTATGAATTTAGAGATTATTTGTTGTTTGCACTTATAGGTAGACACCACCTAGGTATACACATAGGTATATGTTGGTTTATAGTGCAGAACGTTTTGATTTACATGTATTTGATTATGTGGTGGGTTCACCATATGTGCTAGCTGCTCCCAGATCTCCCAGCGCTCACTTTATTTTTGATTCTGCAATTTTAACCTAACCATCCTTTAAGAGATGGCATCTTTTCAAGATATTAAAGTATGGGAGCTGTTTTATCCTAGGACTTTTCGTTGGTGTAGTTACATAATACAGCTCAAACACCTTTTCACCATCAGTCTGTATTTGGACAATAAAGGACAAGCAGCGGACTGATCCATCTGCTTACTGTGACTTCTTCACTTTTCTGCGTGTTTCTTGTCTGATAGGATTTTAGTATTGACCCTTTCCCCTATTTCTGCCATACAGGAGAATTATGGAGATTGATACCAAGTCAAATTCAGTTATTCACTTAAAAATTCAGTTTGTTTCTTAAAATGTCATGATCTTTAATGCATACATATAACTGCCTTCATTATTTTTTGGTCACATCTGGTAGAAGTTCAGTTTTTAAGGATGAGTGAATGATTACTCATAAAAAACATGCTCCCCCAAGGGCCTTTGTATTACTTTAGAATCACAATGCTCATTTTGCAATACAGAAGCCTCTCTACACTGCCCAAAAAGTCTTCAAATAGGTTTTTATAGAAAGAACAGCACTGAGATGTTCTCTTCAACTTGGTAAATGCTCTCTGCAACCCCAGAGGATGTCAGTGATTCCCATCTTCTTATACGCAGATGGGAGTAAGGGGAATCAATTAAAACCTATGTTGCTGCAGGACGCATGCTTCCAGTTGCTGAAGATATCCAGGCACTCGGATTTCTATGGAAACCCAATTACTAGGCAGAGTAGAGATGTTTCTAGTTTTAAAGGTTAAGTATGTTTTACCCTAAAATAGTAGAAATGCCCTGGAGGTAGCATATTTATTTATTTACTTATTGTTGTAATCATGTAATTGTCTGTGAGAAAGGTATTAAAAATGAAAATGTGCCTAGAAGGTATACAGATAGTTATCTACAGCTATCTTTGTTCATGGGTTGAGCCAACAGATCATAGTTACATAGTTACATTGTTAGTCTGGCTGAAAAAAAGACTAGTCCATCTAGTTCAGCCAACCAAAAAAAAAATTCAGCAACTGCCTAGTAAAACTACAATTGCTTGGTTTCTAAACTGTTTGTTGGTATATTTGAAATATAAGATGCTTTATCTGGCTATGATAGTGTATAGGGGCATATTGTAAATGTACAACTGTTGGCTGTAATATACATCTGAAGGTATCCAAAGGAATTAATCTCATTCTGTTTTTGTGTGTGACTCATGATGACAAAAGGTCAACTGTCCACTCTCCACAGTGCTACTTAAACTGTCATTTCCTTTTGTTTGTTGATATCCTATTCAAAGCACTGATACTGAATGAATCATCCTCTTGGCTCTGGGGAAAATTAGGAGATACTTGAGAATGAACGATCACAAAGATTTTCCAATCTGCCATTATTCGTTAGGCACCCTGAAGGAAACCTGAGCCCAAAATAAAAATAATACTGATACCTTGTGTTAAACAGATAATTCTTTGATAGTAATGTCCATTATTTTTTTTATAGAACCCTGGGATCTAATGGCAGGACACTCAAAGGGCTCATGTAGATGGGCAGTGTTTCTGTAACTGAGATGTGTTTAAGTCCAATCTTTTTTTAGAGTATTTTAAATATATACAAATGTATAAAAGAATACAAAAAAATGGAAACGTATAGTACAAAATAGAAGTAGAAGAAAAGAATTGCACTAAAATATCAGAAAGTACATACACTGAATTCTCGTACAGTACTGCCAGCACGACATCCGGTTGAATATGAATGGGGTTCAATAAGTGTAAAACATACAAACAGAGCACAGCACGTCTACAAATATTAATCAGAATACAATCTATGTGAGATCCAGAGATTCCAAGAAGACATACATCTAGAAAAATTTTCATTTTTCATGGAATGTACGTGTTCAAGTGTACAGCAGTGGTCAAGGTCTTTGACTATGTCTGAAATATTAGATATAGTCAAAGATCTCCAATTTTTCGTTAGCTTAGCCGAGAGGATGTGAATGACATTTGTTCTGACTGAGGTAAGAATGGAGTCTATGTTGAGTCACAGGGGTGCTAATTCTGAAAATGGGGGTATAGGAGAGGGAGTAAAGTCTGACATGAATCTAAAAATCTGGTTCTAGTATGATCTGACTGAGTTGCAATCAGGGGCGGACTGAACATTTGGAAACTCAGGAACTTCCCGAGGGCCCGGGGTCAGTATGGGGCCCCATGAGATGACCTGGTACCTTTTTCATAGGCCTTTTTGAGTTTGGGCAAGAACAGGGGCCCCATGATCCCCTATTGCCCAGGGGCAATATGAGTTGTCAGTCCGCCCCTGGTTGGAATACCACAAAGTGTGGAAAAAGGATCCTATTGTTCCACAGTTGCTTCAACAATCTGCCGATGTGTGAGATGTATTTTGGAGGGCTTATTTACATATTAAACTGATTCAGTGCAAGTAGGATTTAGGATGCCTGGCTTCGATGTCCTTAGACCAGCAAGACTTGACTGTTGAAGATATACAGTTTTTATGCCATTTTTTGGTTCACTTTTTGTGCATAATACTCTTTTTTCTGAATATTCGGCAAATTAAGGTAATTAGTCAAATTAGGGTAAGTTTTCTTTTTAAGAAAAAATAATAAATGCACATGTTTGTTAATGGCGCTTGTAGTCTATTCATAAACAGGAAAATTAATTATTGACATGGCCATATGGGAAGAGCCCCACATGGCCATGCTGTTTCTGAAAAGTTAGGCCCGGAGTGAAAGAAGGAGAAGCCCAGATGCAGGGCCGACATGACTGGGTTAAAAGGGGTTTGGCATAGTAGGAGTTGTTTGTGGATCAAATGAACAGTATTCATGAGTACTCACTAGATTGGTGGATAGGGCTGTAGTAGTTGTGGATTCAGAGATTTGGGATGAAGGAGGGTTTGGGCAGTCTGTAGTCAGAAGAAAGCTTGGTCCAGACAACTTCCCACCCTCCCTTGTTATTTTGATTATGTTGTTTTTTTTAAAAAAGTTACAGGTGCTGTGTATTTTACATCATGGCAACTGGTGGAGTACAAGATCCTTGGATGTGTTTTTATTATTAGCAAAAAGGTACAGTTGTAGGGACCCATCTGGGGTACAGCTCCCATTATTCTAGTTGGTGGTACCTGTGATTATTGGTTTGTCTCCAAGTCAGTGTTTCTGCAGCTGGAGGCCTAATTCTGGTGTACGGAGGTACTTGAGGTAATTGCCCAACAGGACCTTGGAGACCCCTTTAATACTGTACTGAATGTTAATATGTTGATATGTTATTTATATTTGGTTAATAAAAGGCTGCTATTGCCATTAAACTCCAATTGATATCATGCGTAGTTAATTAACTAACAGTAGTTGTGTGGTGGTCAGGGACGGACTGACCATTTGAAAACTGAATTTGGTTACTGCCTGAGGGCCCGTGGTCAGTAGGGGGTCCCATGAGATGCCCCTGGTACCTTTTTCATAGGCTTTTTTGAGTTTGGGCAAGGACACAGTAGGGGGCCCCATGATCCCCATGATCCCCTATTGCCTGGGGGCCCCATGAGTTGTCAGTCCGCCCCTGGTTGCAATACCACAAAGTGTGGAATAAGGATCCAATTGTTCCACCGTTGCTTCAACAATCTGCCGAATTGTTGAGATGTATTTTGGAGGGCTTATTGGGTGTAATATACAACCTATGTAGTTAATTGAGATGTGTTTATAGCACATGTTAAATGTAAGTCTGCATATTTACATTTACCTTAATATTATAGTGTTTCTAACTGCACAGAGACTGTGTTTTATCTGCTTTGCATTGCCTGGGATGCAGCACGTCCTGTTGAAATAACATTGTATTGCAGGCCAAGCAAGAGCCTATACTCAAATGCAAAAAAGTAGCGTTGAATGGCGGCTATCTACCTGAGCCCTTATGTGTTTCTATGGTCTTTAGCTATGACCGCCTCCCTTACACCTCCCACACTTCTCAATGATGGCGGGTCTACTAATAGATATCAAAAGGAAGAGCCAGGAACTGGGCATTGTTTGTACTTTAGACCTGATTGATGTTTTTGGCATTCTAGGACTAGGAAAATAACAGAACTAGTGTTCCAGGATTTGGAGGAGCATACATACAAAGTATGTTTTTTCTTCTAGCTATATTACAACTACAATAGCATATTTTCCAGCCATTTAGAAAGCAATGCCACCCTGTAGTGAAGAAATTATTGAAACAATATAAGGCTCATTACATAAAATGAGAGATTTTCAGAAGGTTGCAGATAGGTTTGTTGATCCCATTTCACAATCGACTTAAGCCTTTCTGTCCCTTGAACAGGAGGGCAATGTAACATGAACAAAAGCCTGAAAGAAAGTGCAATGTTCTGAGAAGAATTGCATCTTTTGATATGCTAATATTGCTAATTATCCAGCAATAAGCAAACACTGAAATTTAACCTAGGGTGCTTACTTTAGCATTACTCTAAATGATAAAAAGGGTTACTATGCTTGAAACAAAAAGTAGATTACAATATAAAAAATTAATTTGTCAAATCAAAGAATGGAGAAGTGATTATGAATGTTTTAAGGGTAATTAAAAGGATTTACATCAAAATTGAGAATGATATCACAGTTTTTGTTACCATTTTCTAATTAATTGATTATAATTTTAAATTCACATAAAATGTTCTCTTTAATTTACATGTCACCTATCGCTTTTCATTGCTGTTAATATTTGTATTATTATTTTTGAAATGATACTTACCAGCAGCAGTCAGCAGATAAAGGTCTAAGTTAACTGGTCATAGATGGACCGAATGAATTTCCCCATCAACACATTAGCGGACTCCTCTACTGCCAGAATACACTGATCAGCACCGCAGCAGATTTGCTGCAAGTGCTGACTGAGTGAAAATATACAAACAGTACCATTTGGGATGAGTCGTTCACTAGATCAACTGCTCTCAAATGAGAATGGCCATAGATGGATCTAAATTCAGCTAGTTCAGAAGGGACCAGCCAATTTTTGATCCATCTATGGCCGACTTTAGACAGCTGCTGAGAGGAGAGAGACCCCTTCACCTGTCTAGTTGAGATAGCAATATCATAAGTAGTGAATCAGCTTAGTCTGCCACAGTGTATACAATGTTGAATTGCTTATTAGAAAGCCCAATTTACATAAAAAATATGTGACTTACTAAAGTAATTGAGTATTTTCACTTTGGAAAGTAATTTTTTTCTTAGCTTAATAAATTCGCTTTGCAGGTAATACCCAAACAGCAGCTGGTACTGCTAAGCCAGCCAGGGAGGAATATTTTATCACCAAGATTATAGCAAACAGTAAAAATACAGGGAAGGTAAAATTCTGTCCTCCTACCCCTAAGCCTGAGGTAATTTAGGTGGAATTCTGCTATCAGTTTGGAGCTGAACACAATAGATGTCATTTTCAAGCAGTAACCCATTTGGCTATTGATGGTCATTGGTCCATTGAGCTACTAATGGCCACTAGTCATTTGGTCTATTGAACTATTCAACATGTATTTAAATGCACTAGTGTAGCTTTTAGGGCTGTCAAAGGTTTTTTTTTTTTTTTTCAATTGTAGCAGTATACTAGCACATTTTTGTTCAGAAGGCAGAGAATTACAACTAATTAGACCACTCTAAAGTATTGTGCCTTGGAACTTTTTTTCTTTATACAGTGAAAAGAAAGAATATAAATTATGAAGTCAGTAAATTACCTAATTTTATTTTTTTTTCTATTTTACATGCAAAGAGACAATAAATACAACATTTATTTATTTAATTAGATTGGAGCCAGGGCTGAACATTTCAGTATAGCTTCCTGTGTAAAATGTGCTAATGTTTCTGCAGCAAGGCAGATAAGCACATTAATAATTCACAAAGGTTCTTTCCTTGTGCTGCACCTCACAAGATCAGAGAGTTATAAAAATGGAACAAATTAGGACTCACTCTTTCAGCATAGCCTGCACAATAAACCGGAAAAATCCAAAATGGCTCCTTGTCTTCAGCACTACCTGTTCAGATTCTTTAACCTCTTATATTAATCCAAGTACACATGTTGTATATTTCATTAAGGTAACTGACTAAATATCAATAGTAAAAAATTGTGTATTTTACCTTATTGGGTACACTTCATCTGGCATATTTTCCATATTAGTTGTATATACTGTGCTTCATTATCAGGTTAAATATGTGTTTTCTTACACAAAAAAAAGAAAAATGAGTGCAACTTAATGAATGAAACTTAATGTGTACTGTGACAATGAAAAACTCACGCACTCACATAAATCAGTGAAGGGGGGTATGTAATGCACAGCCATGTGATGGAATGAAGCCAGTGTAAAAACCAGCTACATGACTAGAGAAAAAGCTGTTTTGTTCTCATTTCCCTCCTGAAAGGCTTGCACATGGGGTGGCTGGATGAGAATGGAACCCTGTGTCTGTTGTGCACTCTAAGCTGTGCTATATGTGTTTACATCAATACAGGGCTTTTTGTCCTCAGAGAAAAGGTGCTGGAACTCACCCCCCTCTCTTAGATCATGCCCCTATCCAGCCCTAGAATCGTCCCCTAGAACAACTCCATTTAGAAAACAGGGAACCAAGTATAATTTGAGGTGCTATACAAGTAATTTGTATGGAATTTGGTAATAAAAAGCAATAAGGTAAAATGTGCAAAAAAAAAAAAAATAGAAATATCCAGCACTTAAGTAAGCTTAGAGGCACTCTTGTCATATGTATCTTTTTTGCTTCTCTCCTTGCTTCTCACATTAGTTGCATCCCCATATATTCAGAAAAGAGACATCCTGAAATATTCAGCAAAGAGACATCCCCAAATATTTAGAAAAGAGACATGTCCATATATTCAACAAAGAGACATCCCCAGCTATCCAGCAAAGAGACATTGCCAAATGTCCAGCAAAGAGACAGCCCCATGCAGCAAAGAGACAGCCCTGTCCAGCAAAAATACAGCTCAGTTCAGCAACGAGGCAGCCCAGTCCAGCAAAGAGACATCCCCATATATTCAGCAAAGAGACATCCCCAAATATCCAGCAAAGAGACATCCC
The DNA here is from genome assembly GCF_062004578.1 of Staurois parvus. Taxonomy (NCBI): domain Eukaryota; kingdom Metazoa; phylum Chordata; class Amphibia; order Anura; family Ranidae; genus Staurois; species Staurois parvus. The sequence continues at coordinate 4,817,103 of NW_028318102.1, forward strand.
CATATATTCAGCAAGGAGAGATCCCCATATATTCAGCAAAGAGACCTCATATATTCAGCAAAGAGACCTCATAGGCTCATATATTCAAAGAGACAGCCCCAAATATCCAGCAGAGACATCCCCGATTATCCAGCAAAGAGACCGCCAATTCAGCAAAGGAACACCCTAATCCAGCAAAGAGACAGTTCAATGCAGCAAAGGGACAGTCACAGCAGGTACAGCACAGCTCCATTCAGCAGCATTGTCACTAGAAAACTAAAAACTTTTCTCTACAGCACACCCAATTTAACACTCAGGAGGCTGTAGAGGACAGGCTAGCTACCCACATGATTGTACGATTATCCACTGGCGCGCCACAATTTGCTCTCATACAGTGAGTTGACTAGCACCAAAATGAGCTTCCAGTCGGTTGGCGGAGTAGAGTGCAGATCACTTTGCCTTCCGCTCTCTCAGGCTACAGCCTGATACTTCCATGACCGCCCTGCTTTGTTACACGCAGCAGCCTACACAGTGAGTGACACAGAGAGTGCTTGGCTCCCAATCGCCTCCCACGGTGTCTCTGGCGGAGGTGCCATTCTGTCAGAAAAAAAAGCCCTGCATCAATCTATATGATCTGTTCACAGAATTGTGCATTTGGTAACATGTTTTGCTGCCACTGCAATATAAAGTTAAATGCCTCCTTCTGAATTGACTTTGAAACTGCAGGACAGCACACCCAAAAAGTGCACACAGAACTGCAATGCATTGCTAGGAAAAGGCTATAAAGAAACAATGCAGTAAAGTAAATGGCAATGCATCTGGTAGGAACAATCCATTAAGCTTTTAGCTGTCTTCATTGTCCAGATGCTAGATAAGCCCAAGCTGTGCCAACCTAGCTATCTGAGGCACTAAAAATAGCTGGAATCTTGCTGGGAGGATTTTGTGTGATCAGAGACTTACTGATGAAGTTCTGGGCTAATATACACTGCTCTAAAAGTGATAAATAAACCCCCCAAAACTTGGGCCCCTGGTGGTTTAATAAGTCATAATGTGCTAGTTATTCACCGCATACTAGCACATTATGATAGACTTACCTTAAAACAAGGCCCTCCAGCTGCACGTTGTCACCGCTGTCAGAACATCCATTTTTATCCGGTCCTCCTTTCATGTCTGCGTGTTCTGGCTGTTTGAATGGCTAGGCCATGATGACGTCACTCCTGTGCATTTGTGCAGGGAGTCACAGCACTCTCAATGGATGGCATGCTCCAGTATGCTGTCCATTGAGAGTGCAGTGCACATGCACCAGTGATGTCACAAATCTTTAAGCAGACTTTACTACCGCTTTAACCATATATTTTCAGTATCTTTTAAGCAGATAAACCTTCATCAGGCTGATTCTGCAAGTTAATGCAAAAAGTAATGTTGATGGTCAAACATACACCCAACATTGTAGGTTAATCATATTTCTCTTTACTTAAAGTAATTCTGGGATAACACCAGCTAATCCTAAAGAAAATGCTCCCTCCCCCTCCTAACACCTATGCTGACTAACCTGTGTAAGAAATATGTATACAATATACTTACCTATTTTTAGGCCACTCTGGTCCAATCATGTGATCTTCCCTGTGACAGCCAATGCCAACTGCAGGGGACAGGAGAGAGTACTCGACAATGGCTAGCAATGCCTGGGAGTGGTGGCTTCAGTCATAGGCTTCCTATGGCCCATCCATTGTTGGCACTCCCTCCTCTCCTCTGCAACCACCACTGGCTGACACAAGAGAGCCAGATCACATGACTGGACTGGAGCAGACCTGAAAATAGATAAGTATATACATCTTTACTATACAGGTTAGTCAGCACAGGTGTAAGGAGGGTGAAAGGAGCGTTTATAAGATTAATTAGGTTTATCCCAGAATTTTACTTTAAGTTGTTTCAGAAAGAGGTGATATTGGTTCAGTTGTATTAGGTTAATGTCTTTCTTATTTTGTCCTTTTTTATTAATAAATAGGAAAATTGATCCATGAAGTCTATCCAACTGGCTATAGCTGCTAGCAGTGATCACTGTGTTCTGCCAGCCAGGATGGCCCCCTGGCGGCAGAACGCAATAGAGCTGTGAGAGGAAGTCCCCCATCAACAGTCAGTCAGTGTGAGTCATCTTCTTTCCTCAAATGCATCATCTATGACTTGCCTTAGATGTAGTGATTTTCTTTCCAACGCACTGGTTGCAGGAAAGCAAATCCAAACTGAGATTCGTCCCCACCAGGATAACAAAGTGATTACTGCTTGTGGCTAGAGTAGCCATTAACAATAATCGTATGAAATATGACCACATTAATTGATAGTTTGACTTGGGTACATTCAGCCTGCCCATACATGGTTCAAATCGTATCCGTTCCCTGCTTAACCAGCTGAGATTCAAACCGCCTATGGCTGGCTTTAGTCCTTTATTGTTTTTACAGAAAAGGACTGTCAAATGACTGAGAGGTCCTAATTTAGTAAAATACATAGTGTAGCTGTGATTGCTGTTATCTCTGCCTAAGTTCTTTTTTTTAAATCAGATCTTTTTTATTTGGTTTTTGAACATTTAGGTTTTTTCTAGCAACCAAACAGATGCACAACTTGTGCGCAACATCAAGGACACTAGTCATACAGTGGTAAAACAGCAATCAGTAAATAGCACAGATACAAAATAGAGATGAAAATAAATGGGTAATTTTGTATACACCGTAACAAGTAACACCGTAATTTACAAGTTTGCGGAAAGACACGTGCAGCTAGATACTGTAGGAAGGAGTAACAGGCTGGTTTAATAGCTCCTTCCTACACTATCTAGCTGCACGTGTCTTTCCGCAAACTTGGAAATTCTAGCTGTTATGCCATCAGGGGCGGAATGACAACTCATGGGACCCCCGGGCAATAGGGAATCATGGGGCCCCTGTGTCCTTGCCCAAACTCAAAAAAGCCTATGAAAAAGGTACCAGGGGCATTTCATGGGGCCCCCTACTGACCCCGGGCCCTCGGGCAGTGCCCGAGTTTCCAAATGGTCAGTCCGCCCCTGTATAGAGAGAGCAATATATTTGCTATCATATGGAGTGGAGCCAAACTAGGTGTTGCCAGCCAGGGTCCCCATATAATTAAAAATTTTCTAAATACAGTTTCTGTGTTGAAATATTAGTTTTTCTCTGGAAATTACATAATTAACCTGAATTAACCTGAGTTTTCCACTCTGTTACGGATGGAGGGCTGGGCGATATTCATTTTTGTGCTATCAATTTCTATGCTATATAGAGTAACTTGGTGACAGAAGGCAGCAGCTCAGTGGGTACAATAGACTCATCAAGCATATTAAGAAGACATATTTTAGGTTCTGTGGACAAGGCAACTTGATAAATGGATATGAGACAAACAATATCTTGCCAATATCTATGAAGTTTCGGGCATCTGTATAGCATATGAATAAGATTCGCAGGACCTCTGTCACATCTAGGACACAAATATGTGTGTCTACAATTCCAGTTATACAATTTAACCAGAGTATGATAAACCCTATGAAGTATGAAGAGTTGAGTTAGTCTCTGCATTGCAGACAAAGACACCATAGGGAGGAATAGCAATACCTGTTGCCATAGCTCCTCCGCCCGTAGTCCTAAATCTTCCTCCCATCCCCTTCTAGCCGGGATAGATGTACATGAGTGTATCTCCACCATCAGAGTCCCATATAATTGAGAAATTAGACATCTCTGCCTAATTTCTGATAGTTCCCTGTTATATAAAATACAAACCTTAAGCAGCTGTAATAATTCCTTAAGTCTGCCCATCACTTAAGCTTTATACTGTGAGATACTGGATGAGTATGTGCTGTGTTCATTTTAATGGTGCCAAGGTTAATTTGCTGTGTCAAGGTTACCATGTTCAAATTTTAACTAAATCTCAGTCTTCCTGAACAAGCCACTTTGCTAAAGACTTCCTCCAAAGTCATCAGAAGATCAGTAACTCTTGCAACCAATACTATGACTTCAATAATATACTGTAAGCAACAACAACAAAAAAATGCAGCATCCTACAACCGAACCTGATAGATAAAAACAGATAACAGTTATAACATTGATTGTTAAGATATTGGATGTATTTGAATCAATGCAAACTGCAACAGCCTCTGTTTAATTGCCCTTTATGTTAATTGCCTTAAATGGCAAAGTGTTCTTTTAATAAAATATAATTATCATTTTAGTTTTATTAAAATAATAGTAAGCCATTACAGGTTTGATGTTATTAAAATGATACACAGCTATTAACAGTAATTAAATGAAGGCCATCACAATGTTCATTGTTTAAAGCTTCATTTAGAAAGGATGACCTTCAAGGACATTGGGTTGCTTCTTTTTTTTTCTTTACATTTCTGGAAAGCAGAAAACTTAGCATTCAAGCCATGTTGGAAATCATTTGTAGCAGGACGTATTCATTTAAAAATGCCTGAAGGTCGCAGGTTTCCAGGTGACCTTCTCTATGAGCTCAATGTGTGAGCTTGGTTGCCAGTATGTGTATAACAAGAAGGAGAAAACAGCAATTTCACAGTAACAATGTTGGATGTGAGCACAATAACTAGCACAAAAGCAGCTTCAAGTTTATAAAGTACAGTATGTGCTGTACACCAATTATCCATACAGGTAAATGCCAACCTGGACCTCTAGTCGGTGCTATTATCAAAAGAAAAGGTCACAATGACAACACAATCTCTTCAAATGTAGAATCCACATTTCAAAATATTATTTAAAATAATAAACTAATATACAAAAACATACATAAAGTTAAAAGACTTTGTTCAAGCTATTTTTCTTTTGTTGTTAAATAAATGGGCCATAAAATAAAAAAATGTTATTAGTATTCTGATAGCTTTTTTATTGTAAACATATCTTATTGATGATAATAAATAAAATAAACCCATCTGGAGAAAGTTCTAGGACTGTCACTCTAATTGTTGCTTTAAAAATAGACGACAGCCTTAGAAGTATTTTTTAACCCTTTTTTGACCAGAAGTCATTGATACCTAAATGTCTAGGCCAAATTTACCAGCATCAATATGTGTTGGTTGACTTAACAATAACTCTCTCACTACCAGGGGCGGACTGACCATTTGGAAACTTGGGCACTGCCCGAGGGCCCGGGGTCAGTAGGGGGCCACATGAGATGCACCTGGTACCTTTTTGATAGGCTTTTTTTGAGTTTGGGCAAGGACACAGGGGCCCCATGAGTTGTCAGTCCGCCCCTGCTCACTACTTTGCATACCTAAAGAAATATATATTTTTAAGGACCCACAAAGCTTTTATTTAGTACACTGTTTTATTTAATAAAAAATAGCCTGCTTGGTTTATATTATAGGCTTTTTTCCATTTACCAATTTTTTTTTAATTAATGCATTTTTTTAAATAATGCAACTGTCCCAGTTAATGGTTCATGTTAACCAGCAGGTGATTGATTGCTAGGACACAGGGAGTCCTTGCAACCAATCACCAACTTGTTAATGTGAAATTTAACTCCAGCAGCTCTCACCCTTCGTTTAGAACTATCCTTCCTCCCACTCTCTGTTCTGTTGTGTACCTGTGTAAGGCAAGAGTGTGACGGGGGCTAGAACATTTCTGAGAAAGGGGATGCAGAGGACATTGCTATGGGGGGTAGAAGACAGTGCTATGGGGGAGGGGCAGAGGAAACTACTGTGAGGGGTGATGTGGTTAGGCAGAGGTCACCACTGTGGGGATGGGGGGCAGAGGACATTACTGTTTGAGGGGCAAAGGATGATGCTATGGGGGCAGAAATTATACTTCTATGGGGGGACAAAGGATACTACTTTTGGGGGTGATGTGTAGGGGGAAGAGGATACTAGTGGGGGGGAAGCAGAGGACACAACTATGGGGAGGAGGCCGAAGACACCACTGTGTTGAGGGTAAAGAGCACTACTGTGTGGGGGGGAGGGCAGAGGTGCAAACTACATTACTGTGGGTGGAGGGTGATGTGTGAAGGGGGCAGAAGACACTACTGTGTGGGGGGGGCAGAGGGCAAAGGACACTACTGTGGGGGTTATGTGAAGGGGGACATAGGACACTACTGTGGTGGGGTGATGCGAATGAGAGCTAAAAACATTGCTGTGAATGGGGGACCTTGGAGTGCAGTGTGGTATCTTTATGTGAAGGGAGAGGGACTGCAATGTAAAGAGGGGATAGTTATATGCAGGAAGGACTGAAGACATTTTTGTAAGAACAGGGTTGTGATATAAGAGGAGAGGGGGTCTGTGATTCATCTCACAAATATGTGATTTGGACCTCTGCTGGAAGAAAGTTTTACTGACCAGACCTCAGAATATTAATTCAGTACCCCTGGTATAGAACCAGTCTGTGCTCTTGAAGGAGCTAACAGTCTTTTGTCTTTGCCACACGCATTCAGACCCTATGAAGATAATATGTATTTCTATTGGATCAATAAAATTATTTACAAGAACAGCACAGTATCATTTGGAAGAAGTGCATTATCTCCTCTAGGCGATAATACTGTATCGATTTAACTTGTTAAACCACTCTTTTGAAATATAGGTGCCTCCTAGGTTAGTTATGTTTCAAAGGAAACATGTACTGAGAATAAATGGTTTGCATTGTTGGTTTGCTCTTTGAGGAGTACCAATTTCCTGGCTGTCTTGCTGATCCAATGGCCTCAGTACTTTTACATAGTTAGTCTGGCTGAAAAAAGACAAAAGCCCATCTAGTTCAACTAAAAAAAATTTATAAAAAAAAACAGCAAAGCATGATCCAATTTGCTCCTGGAGGGGAAAAATTCCTTCCTGATCCCCCAAGAGGCAATTGGATATTCCCTGGATCAACTTTACCTATAAATGTTAGTATCCAGTTATATTTTGTGTATCCAAGAAAGAATCCAGGCCTTTTTTAAAGCAATTTACTGATCTGGCCAGAACCAGCTCTTAAGGGAGTGTATTCCACAGTCCTTGAGAACGAACAAGTATACAGATTAAAAGCGTTGACATTTGTAATATGCATGCTTGTTCTGGATCAGTGTCTCAAAAAATTCTGCAGTCAAAGACTGCCAGGTAAGTAGCATGTCTAGAAGTTAGCAATTGGAAGCTCTCTATTTCTCTTGGTACAGGTCTTCTCTAAAGAATATCTACCTAGGTTTTCCTTCCCCTAAATCAATCCTGCTATTTGCTGGTTTTCCTTCCCCTAAATCAATCCTGCTATTTGCTGGTTTACCTTCCCCTAAATCAATCCTACTATTTGGTGGTTTTCCTTCCCCTAAATCAATCCTGCTATTTGCTTTTTCAAAAATGTTCACAGTGGCTATGGTTTTCTCTTTTATATAACATGGGCTTTTCTTGTGGAGATACAATGATGATCACCGTCTCTGTGAACTTTGTAAGAAAGCCCTCTAAAACAATATTTTACTTCCAAATAGCCATTGAGACTCTTTTATATTCTGGAAAATGTTTGCTGTGCTACTCTTAGAAATATATCTTGTACAGAATAAGACACATTGAAAGGCAGTAATTTTCCAGAGAAAAAATAAAAAAAATATTTGTGGTTAAAGTAAATACCCCATCACTTCTAATGAAGAAAGAATTGCATGTCAAAATTAATTTTTTTAAGTTACATATAATTTGCAGTAAGGAATATCTAAACTGTCAAGACATTTTACTATTTGGAGCAGAGTTAAAGTGATTCTAAAGGTTTTTTTTATGTTAAATGACAAACATGTGCACCCTAGATCCTCCTCTTCTCTAGTCCCTCACCTGCACACCTGGTTTCCCCCGGCCGAGTGTCCCCATAGCAAGCTGCTTGCTATAGGGGCACTCCTGCTGGCTCAATCCAGAAGTGGCCCTGTGTGTTCAAGGACACACAGAGCATGGCTTGGCCTCATTTCCTCCTCACTGGCTGTGATTGACAGCAGTGGGAGCCAATGGTTTCCATTGCTGTCCCTGTGTTAATGAGATGGAAGAGACCAGAGAGAGCCTCTGCTCTATGGCACATTGTTGAATTAAGATCGGGCTCAGGTACATATTAAGGGGGGGCGCTGGGGGTAGCTGCATAAAGAAGGTTTTTTACCCTTACGCATAGAATGCATGAAGGTAAAACACTTTCTGCCTTTAGAACCACTTTAAACTAAAATAAAACAGAAGGGGGAACTTTGTAAAGGATTATTGTACAGGAATTATACATTGCCAACAGTTTGCACAGTGCCTAACAATATAAAGAGAAACAGTACTGTTACAATACAATTGAAGAAAATAATGTTAGGAGTCCCTGTTCATTAGAACTTACAATCTAAAAGGGAGGGGCAAGTGGTAAAAAAGTTATTAACTGTGGGGGGATGAGTTGATAATGAAAGAAAAGTTTAGTTATTAGGTAGAGGTGGGATAGGCTGCCCTTAAGAGATATGTTCTCAGGGATCGCCAACAGGCAGACAAAGTAGAAGATAGTCAAACAGGTTTAAATAGGGAGTTCCAGAGGATGGGAGAGGCTGTGAATAAGTCCTGGGTGTGAGCATAGGTGAAGGGATGTGCTCTTAAAATACAGAAAAAATTTGAAAAAAAAGTGTCCACTTTTTTTGGTGCAGAGGATAAGGGAAGACAGCAAAGAGTACTGTCTCAGTGCTGAAACCCAATAGGAACAACTTTATTGGATCTCTTGTGAAATTTGAGGATGAATTTCTCCACAGTACCTGCAGCTACAAAGGTCAGTTAAGGCTAAAAAAAGAAATAGGCAGGGGATTAATGTGGTGCTTTAACATAGGGACTGCTTGATTTTTTGCCTATTTATTTTGGAATTAGTGTACTAGGGACCAAAATAATAAAATAAAGCCCTGACTTTAGCAGCAGCTGAAAGGAAGTCTGCAACCCCAGCAGATAGAAGTATCAATTATGAGATCAGTGCTAGCTATTATTGTCCATTGCACCCCAGTCCACAAAATATCCTTTCAGGGATCTTCACCTTCTTAAGTGTTAATTGATTTGGTACCTGTCTGGGTAAACTAACATTCTAAGATATTCCAGCTCTGCCATGAGAGAGGAGTGGGTCAGCCTGCTCTTTAAGTCTATTTGTAGACTCATTGCAGAAAGATCTAGGAAGATCGCATAAAGCTCCACTAGCTTGCTACATGTGGTAAAAAATAATGTATCATATTTACTTAATTAAAATGAGAGGGAAAAAATATGTATATATGTATTATTGTTCAGTACTGAAGTTAAAGTGATATGAAAGGCCATTTAAAAAAAAAAAAAAGCAAACATGTTATACTTACTTGCTCTGTGCAATGGTTTTGCACAGGGCAGCCCTAATCCTCCACTTCTCAGCTCCCCTGCCAGTGCTCAAGGCCCCTCCCTTCTGCCTAGTGCCCCCATATCAAACAGCTTGCTATGGGGGCACCTAACAGGCTTGCTCCCGATCCGCTGCTTTGTGTGTCCATTCACACATGGAGTGTGTCTCTGCCCCTCCCTTGCTCTCTCCTCTTTGGCTCACTGGCTATGATTGACAACAGCAGGAGCCAATGGTTACCACTGCTGTCTCAGCCAATGAGGAGAGAGAGACCTGGGATATCTGAGGCTCTTGTTCACATCACGGGATTGAGATGGGGCTAAGGTAAATATTGAGGGGGCTGAGGGGCTGCTGCGCATGGAAGGTTTTTTTACTTTCATATATAAAATGCATGAAGGTAAAAAATCTTGTGCTTTTACAACCACTTTAATAAACAGAATGGATTAAACACTATAGATTCCCTTCATACTGGAGCAACCTTCATATACATCTAAATTATTGTTTCTATGATACCGGAAAGCATTACATGTCTCTGGAGACTTCAATAATGAATAATAACAAGTATCAGTGGAAGAAACTGAAATGGGTTCTACTAATGCATATGTAGAATGGGCTTGTCAATATGAAACATCATTGACAGATGGATAGATTCATTACCTATTATATGTGATGTGTATGTGGGAGAGCTGTGGGGAGGACCGGAAAACAATGTATACATTTAAAGGTTATTTCAGCTAATAGCAACAATTTGAAAGAGATGAACTGTGTTTATATCACAGAGAGAAAGAGAGTGGTAAAGTGCATGTAAAAATGATGCTAATATACTACACATAGGGAATCATTTGCATTGTTGCTTAAAGGGAAACTATAATGGTTCTGGGTCATTTTTTGCTTCATTTTATTTTAAAGTTTATAAAACAGTTCAATCTGTTTTTTACTATGTACAGTATCTGCAAACTTTGCTTTACAAATTTAACACACGGCAACAGATTCCTAGATCACTATAGGATTTCTAAAGGGAAAGAAAGCACAGGAGTATCAACCTGCTTCCCCCCTGGCTCTGTCTGATTGAAACTTCCCACTGAGCTGTGTTACAAAGATGTCTAATTGCATGAGTCACCTATTTCTGTGTGCAAATTGCAGCCTGAACTACTAATCTTTGTAAGCAATAAACTTTTACAATAGACCACTATGCAATCTTGGGAAATTCTAAAGCCCCCAGCTGGTTATAAAAGTATAAAATATCATGCCGTGTTTTATACTCTACGTTAAAGTATTTTTTTTTTTCATTTTGGATAGAAAAGGAAGGGTTATAACCCCTGTCATGTTTTTTTTGCCATCTCTGTCTCTTTGTGATTTACTTTCACTTCCTGTCCCATAGCCAAAACAGGTCTGCAAATTAAGGGAATTTCTTGGGAATCTGCAGGTCACCAGAACTAGTGTTCCCATTGGAAGATTTCCTCTCTATTACTTTTTTGGGGACAACCCAGAATATGGGATTTTCATTTACTTACACTGTCAATGATAATGGTAAACAGTACAAATAGAGAGGGTGAATCTCCCTAACAGGGGCACAGACCGCAAGAACAGATCTAATAGGTCTTCTAATCCATCTCCACTCTGTCCGAAATGAAAAAAAAAAAGATTTTCCCTTAGTTATACTTTAAAAACCTAAACAATGCATTTTTTATGGTTCCATAATAAATAAAGGAATGGAATATACTCAAAACCACCATACTTCTAAGTGAAACAAAGTTTTTTTGTTTTTTTAAGAAATAAATAACATTCCAAAAACACATAGAAACTGGAAATGATATTTTTACACTTTAAAATTGTCTCTAGAGAAAGATGAAGAAGGGATGTCTTTAGCAATTGTAATTCAAGGCTCCTCATTACTTCTGAGCTACCATTAATTTCATAAGAAATGAAAAACTCTTTACGCCTTCCTGGGGTTAATATTACAGATAGCTGTAAGTGCCTGCTAAAGATGTGTTTCTGGAGTCTCACTTTCCCTATACAATCAATCACTTCTTTTATGTAATCCCCGCTGGTGACTGTGATATGTAGGCACTCAAGTAGGGAGTAAGACAAATTTGCTAGAGTCTAAAGCTGAATGTACGAGGGGTTATATAGAAACAATGGAATGGAATCATTCCCATTCAGCATAAGGCATGAACTGAGACAGGGATTTCATAAGTGAATTACCTCCTACCAACTACTGCTGGAGAAGGAATTTGAAGACTTAAAGGAGTGCTGGACGAGCTGCAGGGTGTGCAGTCATTCCATACCACTCTCTGTTGGCCATCTCAAACAAGGAAGTAATCAAAGCACGATGGGCACATGACAAGAGCACCGCTATTTATATATAAATAGTATAATACATTTTTTGTCAACATTTAGCATCTAAAGCATGATTAATTCCACTTTTGCTGAGACAAAAATATCCTTTGGGTTCATTGTAAAGTGTTACTAAACCCACAACAGTAAAATCAGTCTGTATATGCAGTATAGGATGCTTGTTATACTCACCGTGGAACCGAAGAGGTTAATCCTTCGCAGTGTATAAAACGCTGTTTGATCCTCACAAATCCAATAAAGTCCGGCGCCATGATCTATATACATTACTTTTAAGTATAACCTTGGTAAAAACCAAAGGAACATCCGCAGCTGCTTTGGATAAACCACTGGAACATGGAAAGGCAGACAAAAAAGACAAACAATGATCCAAAGTGTTCCTGATTAATTTGACTTGAAATTTGCCAGCCTATATGTCAAACCATTGTAAGGAAAATGGCAGTCACTTTGGGCATGATGGTATTGACAAGGTTTTTATTAGACATCCATCACTAAGAATCCATGATTGTGTGGGATACAAATCCCCACTTACATATTCCTCAGTATGGCAGTAAGGCTGTGCAGAAAGGACGGCCACATGTGTTGCTCATGTAGCAGTGATATTCATAAGTATTGCAAAAAATCTGTACGGAAGAGGCGTCCAGGTGTGCCGCTCGTATAGCGCTGATCCCCTGTGACTGGAACCGGTGTAACTGTCCCAGGCTGGCAATCACGCACACCAGAAGGTACATGCCGGATGCAACCAATGCCCATATCCAGGGACGCTGGAGAAAGCTACACTGGAATTGGCCTGCAGAACCTACTTCATGGATCCTAGATGGCGACGTGGTGGCAATGCTATTTATAACAATTGTGTTTCTTTAAATTTAAATGTTTTTGCACAGCTTATCTTGGCCTTTATATAACGGAGCTCTCAGCTTATGATCACATGCCCGAAAAAGCGCATGCACGCAAAATGCAGTGTCATAGTAACGTCCCCGCCATCTTGGATCTGTGACGTGGTTCTGGAGGCCAATTCCAGTGTAGCTTCCTCCAGTGTCCCTGGATGCTAACCTAGGAAGCCTACACCAGTTCCAGTCACAGGGGATCAGCGCTAAACAAGCGGCAAACCTCTTCCATACAACTTTTTGATCCTTCCCCTCTTCTAGTGTCCCCCTCTTACCTCCTGACAAGACATATCGTGTGAAGACACCCTACACATGCTCAGTTTGGTGTGTATTGCGAGGTTTTTTTTTTTTTTCTTGGGATAGTGCATGTGATCAGCACAGGTTCAATCAGCACTGTCCTGACAGAGGTTGGGGATTTTTTGCATCCTCCTAGAGCAGAAAGAAAACTCCTCCTACAAGCTTTAACCAGTGCTCTGCTGAACACCGATAGAAGTCACAAGACTGATATATACTACTGATGAGAAAAGGTATTTAGCAGTTTATATTTACTAAAATAATTGCATTTCCATGTTGTGTGTACTGTGGGAGATTGGATAGAGTGAATGCAGGGTCCTGGGTTTAGTAACACTTTAAGGATTTTAACAAAGTTTGTAGCAAATGTCTACCTTTTGCTGCTCTGAAGAAATTGCTGTTTGTTTTTCCAGACTGATTGCAGACTGATTCTAAATGGGAGACAATGGTTCATTATAATCAGCTGTTGCACTCTTGGTGTTCAATGAAGCCTTTGATGCACAGGTGACAGGTAGTGTTATTCAGAATTCAGAGGATTTCAGGACAATGGTCAGAATAATTCCTTTCTGAATTATCAAGAATCACTAAAATCAACCAGTATTTTCACTTCAGAGATGCTTATTAATCTCTAAAGTGTCTCTAAAGTATGAATCTCTTAAACAACAGATTTCAGATACATACTGTACAGTCACAGCCAAAAGTATTAGTATCCCTCTACCTTTATGTAGGAATAAATATGTTTAAACTGATTACTAGATGGCTTCCATCGTTCATTATTCCATAGTCCATAGAACAGACCCTTTGGGGGGGGGGGGGGATTTACTAAAACTGATGCACTCAGAATCTGGAGCAGCTGTGCATGGTAGCCAATCAGCTTCTAACTTCAGCTTGTTCAAGTAAGCTTTAAAAAAAACTGGAAGAGGGTTGTTTTCTATGCAGAGCTGCACCAGATTTTGCACTCTTCAGTTTTAGTAAATAACCCCATTTGCTTCTGATTTATGATTTAAAGCAGTATTCAACCCCTAAACAAACACCTATTACATTGCATCTTTTTCCTTTCCTTTCCTTTCTTTCCCAGCCAGCAAGTCTGTTGGTTTTCAAAAGCTTAAAGTGTTACTAAACCCAGGAGCCTGAATTCACTATATCTGGTCTCCCACAGTACACAGAACATGGAAATGCAATTATTTTAGTAAATATAAACTGCTAAATACCTTTTCTCATCAGCAGTTAGAGCAGTTGTGTGACTTCTATCAGTGTCCAGCCAAGCACCGGTTAATCTTGTAGGAGAAGTTTTCACTCTTCTCTGACTGTCCTATGAGGCTGCATGACCCCAGTCCCTATGTATTTACAGCACTGATTAGCCCTGTGCTGAACATGTGCATCCCCACCACCCAAAATAAAAAAAAATCTTTAACAATACACAAACAGAGCATGCGCAGACTTGCCTCTGTGCTCTGTCCATAGGCAAATGGATTGGAGACAGTAAAAGAAAGGGAGGATCAGAGAAGTCGACATCAAACAATGTTTTTACACTATGCAGAGGATTAACCCCTTAAGTTCCACAGTGAGTATAACAAGCAAGCTTTACTGCATATGCAGTTGTTTACTGTTGTGGGTTTAGTAACACTTTAAGCTCTCCAGCAGAATGTATCAGTTTATATAGTTGAGACAACCTACTTAACAATGGCAGGGGTAGTTGAAATAATCAGCTTTTATTTATTCATGTAAAACCTTTATAATCAGTTACAACAACCCCTTCTTTTCCTTTTGGGATAAAGTGTGAGCTGGAGTTTGGCTTCAATTAGGTAGTGTACTGTACCTAAACCTACTAGTACATTTAACACTCCCCTCAAACAGACAATGCTGCTGTCCACTGTGCCTCCTGTACTTACTCCTCCAGAGTTGTGTCTCACTAATATTGGAGATATGTTACTGACCAAATTACCAGGTAAAAAACAGAGGGGAAAAAAAAACAAACAAAAGAAGTTTAATGCAGCCACTGCATCTAATGATTGATAAACCGCAATATATTACAATGTTTGTTTTGGTTTCTTTTTTATTATTATTTAAATATTTATTGATTTTTCAAAGAAATAAATTGTACAAACATACTCCTTTAAAAACACTGACACATTTTCAGTACATTTATCATAACCCCTCCCCCCCCTCCACCTACCTAAATAATTTTTAATTTTTTTTTTTAATTGAAAATAACGCCACTCATCCATTCTCGTGAAAACTTCTCCCTATTTTTTTTCAAAATCCTTGAGTGTGTCCATTTCCTCCCCCACCATTATATCCCTCAATTGTGCATCTTCCTTCTTAATCCACTTCCCTGTGATACCTTCTTTACCCAGGGGAAATGTTTTGGGTTTAATACCACTTTTACACTGTGCTTCCCACCCTCACTTCTCAAGTACCCCGACAGGTCATGTTTTCAGAATTTTTTCACAAGTGCTTTAAATCAATGTCAACTGCTTATTATTTTGACAGCTATTTTATTTGGGAAATTCCCAAAATATTTCCTTTTTGTGGGTACCTGAGCATTGAGGTTGGGAACCACATTCTTCCTCTACATATTCTTGTAAATATTAAAATAAATGAAAAAAATGTGTATATTTTCTACATAAAAATGATGAAGGCTTGTAGTAGGGCTTACTTAGAGAAAAGTTTAGGATGCGTACATGCCCTCCTGCTTGATAAACATTATAAATAGTATAGGCAACACAAAGAAGTTGTTTGATCATTGTGCAACCACAATTGAATTCCCTGGCTTTGTACATTTTCCTTTGATGAACTGCAGACTCTTTCTATCCTTTCTGTTAGAGCCTCCTCTGTCAGAAATACTTCTGTTGGACTGTATTGGGAAGTGGTGAGAACAATTTCTTTCTGAAAGATCAAGGGCAGACATAATTGAAATAAGACAATCTAGGGTCATAAGGGAGTATATACTGTGTGTTTGTCTGTGTGTGTGTGTGTATATATATATATATATATATATATATATATATATATAAACAGTATGTACATATATCCATACAGTTTGTAACCCTTTACTAATACATGTCAATTACTTTGTCATTTGTTCTTGAATTTCTTCAGATTGTAGCATGATGTTTTGCTCTTTCAGATTATTTAGTGTGCTTCACTTTCTCTATTTAAGTGATTTCTTGATTCAACAGGTCTGACAGTAATCCGACTTGGGTGTGGCAAATGAAATTTAACTTAGCTTTCCAAAAAATGTGGTTAATCACAGTTCATTCATGATTTAGCAAGGGGGGGGGGATGTTTCACATAGTGCCAATCACTGTTGCACTTTGAATGGCAATTGTGTGGTCATGCAACACTGTACCCAGCATTAGTGTTTTTTTCACAAAAATAGAGCTTTCTTTTGGTGGTATTTAATCACCACTGGGTTTTTTTTTTGCTAAGCAAACAGAAAAATACCCAAATATTTTGAAGAACATTTTTCTTAGTTTCTGTTATAACATTTTGCAAACAGGTAATTTTTCTTCTTCACTGATGTGTCCTGTCGAAGCTGTACTGATGGGCACAGATGAGGTGGCACTGACGGACACTGATAGACTACACAGATGGGCACTGATGAGGCAGTATGATGGATACTGAGGAGGAGGCATTGATGAGGCTGCACTTATATGTGGCACTGATGGGCACTGATAAGTAGCACTGATGGGAACTACTAGACAACTTTGAAGGGCACTGATAGGTGGCTCTGAAGGGCACTTATTGGCAGCACTGATGGACACTAATCAACATTGATGGGCACTGTTGGGGCTGCACTGATCATCAGGACATTGATGATCAGTGCCCTGATTATCAGTGTAGATATCCCCTTTCACAGTTACAGGTTACTGGCTTTCCTCTCCTCGTGGTGTGACAGCGTGAGGAAAGTTAAAGCCAATAGCTGACAAGTATGTTTACATCACACTTGTGAACTTATTCTTTAATTTATTTTGGTCTGGTCTGTGTTCCAGATGCTGCATGATTGTTTTCTTCTCCCTGTTCACTTGGAGCAGCTCTAGGTAATAGAGGTGAGAGCATACCAATTAGCAGCTTAATATTTATGTAGCCCCAGCCAATTCCTGAGAGGCTCAGCCGAGAGGATTCTTGGAGAACGCATAAATACCCTAAAGCAGAGAGCAGCCTTGTCTTCTTTTAGAGGGAGAAATCATTGCCTAGGGCAGGGGTGGGCAACTGTGGCCCTCCAGCTGTTGGAGAACTACAAGTCCCATGAGGCATTGCAAAACTGACAGTTACAAGCATGACTCCCAAAGGCAGAGACATGATGGGACTTGTAGTTCACCAACAGCTGGAGGGCCACAGTTGCCCACCCCCGGCCTAGGGGGTTTGTTGCCTTCCCTGGGATTATGTCATGTGCTTGTCAAGTGGAGCCCCCAGCTGGGAGTCTGTAGGGCCTGGAGCTACTGCTTGCTGCTAAATGCTGACTGAGAGGGCTGTCATCTGAGGATCAAGTCTGGTATAACTGGGAGAAGCTGCCTGCAGAATACTGATAGGAGGCCACCATTTTCCCAGAGGCATTCTATGAGTACAGGCAGGGAGAGATCCTGGAAAATAAGTGCAATCATCCCACTTAGGTGCTAGAAGGTCAGTCACGTGTTTGTTAGGAAGTTTTGTCATTTCATTCCTTGTGAAAGGGCTGTTGCTTGGACTGTTCACCGAGGAAGACTCAACCTCCTCAATACTGTTACTGCAAAGCCTGTCCACTATATGCTATACAGTGTTCAGAGTTTCAAGAAGTAAGTTTTGTGTCCTCAAGTTCGTTATAGCACATTATTGGAGAATCCCCAATCCCCATCAAAGTTCAACACTTTTTTAAAACACCAAAACCAATAACCCTAGACTATTTGTTGAGTCAAGAGAGTGAAAATGCATGTATGCCTGGCTATGGGGCAACTTCCAGGAAAAAGGAACCTGGGCATATCACCAGTGGCTTCTCTAGGGGTAGCGCTACAGTTATTTAATGTTCTTCAGTTTAGCACATAGTTGATCCTTTAACAGTCACAGTAATCTGTTTTTGCATGTTTTAGGATCTAATTGGCTATTTTTTATTCAGGCTAGCCAATGTATGGCTCAAGCATATTTACAGTAGCTGCATTCACAGTTATACATGATCTATGGTTTTTGTACAGACTTCATCCTATACATTATTTACAGTCTAAACCAGAAGGTTAGTTGTAACTATATGGTGTCTCATATTTGCACATATAAAGCACAGAAATTAAATGAGCTAAGCCATTGTTCATTCCCTTTGGCATAATACAAGTAAAATGATCATTATGAATGTGCTGTACAAAATTATTACAATCACAGCAACCTGCTCTTTGGTGCAGAAAGAATAATTATATTTGGCAGGTGCACAATGGGTTCCTGCACATTGCAATTCATGTTGTAGTATAAGGCACGAAAGGGCTTGAAATTGCATTCTAGTTAGAAGTGGTGTTTAGGCAAGGTACAGCACATTTAGAAAAGACTGTCAAATTGATTTCCTGGCTTTTAAGTCCTCGTGTCATTTCTTTTGCTTACTCCGGTCCGATTTTGATGCTATTTGCTGTGCAGTCAAATTGCTACAACTCCACTAGACTTCCAGTCCTTAATTGATCTCTTTTCACCTTTCAAACTCTTAAAATGGCAACAGATTTTTATATCACTGAATTTAGTGAAAGTCACTCACTCTGAAGATATGTGGGAGTCTACAGCTCACTAGTTATTGAAAATCCCTCTAAAGACTGCATATTGGCCGCTTATTTATTTTCCCAGGCAAGCTTTAGATACGGCTCTTGGGAAAAAAAAATCAGTTAGATCATTTCTGGACATAATAAAACTCTATTTAACTAAGATGTTGCCAAAAACATTCGCAGTGCTACAGTGTCAGCAACCTCTGTGAGGGAAGGGATTAACATTTAGAAAAAGGCTTTTTAATCACATGCACATTACTTGCTGACAAGTAACTGCACTGTAAAGCATCAGACCATTCTTAGCCCAGCACAGGCAATGTGCCTATGAACACAAGTGTTTTGGAAAGTAAGCAAACGCTTTCCTAGAGATTAGGATGCAAAGCCAGGCTGATTTGCATAAGACCCAGTTTAATTAATGGAAAAGAGCTGCCTACGTGTCCATATCCTGAAGGATTGGAGAATTTGGATGGCACTGTGATCCTGCTTATGCAGTAGCACAGATCGTCAGACAAATGACTTGGTCAGGATCCAATGCTTCTATCTTGTCCTAGGGGAGGATCTCTGCAGTATTTATTTCACAGGCTCAAGCACTCATGTCATGGGTCTGTGTATTCCTTTTATGCTTGTTTGTGTATGCACATGTGTCCAAGTGCATAAAAGCATAAATATGCATGCTTGCATTCAGTGCACTGAACTCATCAACTGCCATATGTGATAACTAATGTTAACTGTGGCATTTTGATCAATGATCCCGTGCGATTATATGGGGGTTTTTTTATCAAAGGAAATAGATAAACGTGTTCAAAATCTGTTTTAGATGGTTAGATGTGTTCAGAATTTAAAGAGAATTTTAAATAAGTTAGTGTGTATTTCATATTTTCTTTATGAAATGCAAGCTGTAAATCAAAAGGTACTTGCTTTGCACAGTTAGGAGTTGTCTGGTATCTGTACCTTGAGGAATGATTTTATATATATATATATATATATATATATATATATATATACACATACATACACACAAACATTGTGTATGTATGTATCACGTATAAAAAATCACTCAAGCTTGACAAAGGATTCCCAGAGCACTATGGGTTTCTAATGCTATTTCACAAACGTTGGTTCCTACAACACACTCATCTCAGAGGGAAATCCCTTATTGGTCCACATAATGGGAAGAGGACTGAGGGTAGAAGGATATAGAGTATACCTCTAGATAGGTCTACCTTATACCAGTATACTACTGTGACTCAATCATGTCTGCATGTAAATTTTAGCTTGAGCTATGGAAAGCTGCCAACAACAAGCTTTGTACAATAAGAAGTTGAGAGAAACGGGAGTGCATTTGGAAAAAAAACAAAGTTCTGCTTGCTGGTTGGATATAAGATAAACAAAAGGTGTGTATACACAACACTATATATATATATATATATATATATATATATATATATATATATGCTTTTTATATACAAAATAAAGAAAAACTGTATGTACAAAACTATGTTACATTTCCATCAACCTACAAGAAACAGATATGGCATGGACAGGTAAGTGTGCCTAGTTGGGGTTTCAGCAGCCTTGGGAGCCTATTTGATAAAAGATTCCCAGAACAGTATGGGTTTTTAAAAGACATACAGTAGCACAAAAGTTGGTTCCTACAAAACACTCCATCTCAGATGGAAATCTCTTAGTGGTCCATATGATGGAAAGAAGAGTGAGAGGAGAAATCACTACTGTGGCTCATTCATGTCTTTGTGTAAATTTTAGCTTGAGCTATGGAACACTGTTTGCAACAAGTTTTCTAACTGGAGTGCATGTGAAAAAAAGTCAAACTCTACTTGCTGGTTGGATATGAGAAGGAAACATATTTATATACAATAATTTATACATACCTGTTTTATATTTTTTTAATCCCAAATGGGGACAAAGTTATATGTACAAAACTATTATACACTGTATTTAACCTGCAACAAACAGGTATAGCATGGTCTGAGGAGTGCCTAGCTGGGGTTCAGGAGTGTAACTGCAAGTCTTTTACTCACCTGTCCTCTTCAGAGTTGCATGTCATCCCGTCAGAATCTATTTTGAAGAGCCCATACATGCATGTTGTAATACATGAAACCATATTCAAATCCTAATTCAATGGTGAAATGATAGAAATTAAATAAAAAAAAAAATCTCAACCTGTTTAGCTCTAACTTCCAATATGGACAAAACATAAGATATCACTTCCTGACATTGTGATCCTTCAGGACCTGTTCCATCCAAAACATTGCTTTCATTTGTGGATGGGGCATGGTAGAGTTAGAGGCTTTGCAAGGTTTTTATTACTGTGTCACTATTGAGGAGGTTCAACCTCACATTCTGTCAAGACTGGACATGTTGGGGAAATTCTCAGATTGAGGTACAGACAAGTCAAAAACACATTTTTGTAGAAGTGGGAAGATTTAGAACCCCCTTATAGAGGAACTCCAGGAATGAGATTAGTTTAATCGCTTGCCTGCCGGGCACTTATACCCCCTTCCTGCCCAATTTTCAGCTTTCAGCGCTGCAACACTGTACCCATATGAAATTTTTAATAATTGTTTCCCCACAAATAGAGCTTTATTTTGTTGTTATTTAATTGCCACAGGGTGTTTTATTTTTTGCACTATAAACAAAAACAGAGCAAAAAAAATGTTTTATTTGTTTCTATTATAAAATTTTGCAAACAGCTAATTTTTCTCCTTCACTGATGTGCGTTGATGAGGCTGCACTGATAGGCAGCACTGATGGGCACTGATAGGCAGCACTGATGAGCTGGCACTGATGATGCTGAACTGATATGCATCAATAATGGGCACTGATAGGTGGCACTGATGAGTAGCACTAATAGGCACTGATGGGTGGCACTGACTGATGGCAATGACTGGCGCACTGCTGGGCAGCACTGATGGGTGGCACTACTGGGCATTGGTGGATGGCACTGCTGGGCACAGGTGAGTGGCACTACTAGGCACAGGTGGGCAGCACTGGTGGGTGGCCCTGCTGGGCACTGATCATCGGTGCCGATCCGTCCTCTGACAATTGCTGGTTATCGGCAGTACTTTCCTCACACTATGACAGCGTGAGGAACGGGCAGTCGATAATCGGCAACTGCATTTACCTGTGATGTGCTGTGTCATTGGACACAGCTGACCATGTGGTAAATGCCACTGTGATTGGCCTTTTACCACATCACGTGATCAGCTGTGTCTGTAGGACACAGCGATCACAGAGATTGTCGGGTGCGCTTGGGAGGGCACATTCTGGGAGGACATCATATGACACCCTCCCAGGATTGGACAACCACGCTGTAGCCATCATTCGGCTATCGTTCAGTTGCCAAGTGGTTAAAAATGTATTTTGGACCAGCTTGGCTCAAGCAAATTATCCAAATGCCACCTCTTTGTGTCAAATGGTGAAGCTATAATTCATTGTTGTAACTTATACTACATACAGTAATTGGTGTCCTCTTCCAGTGGATGCTTGAGTGACTTCCTCTGTGTGCATTAAACATAGAACAGCACTCACTCAATATATACAAGTCATTCTCCGATTGGCTAAGGTGGAGAGGAGGTGAGGATGACTTCATTATCTCCATCTCGAAGAGGCTCAACAGCAACCAATGGGGTCACAAAAAGAAAGAAAAACTCTACAGAAATTTAACTCATCTCTACTCTAGCCAAAATTACAACATTTGGCTACAGTTTAATTTATTTATGTTTTATATTGTAAATGAGCTGTGCCATTTATTTAACATCTATCAATCTCAGAAAGGTAACTGTCCAAATTACCACACACTGAAGAAGGGTTATCAGAAGAACAAAAAGCAGAGCTACTAATTTTTTGCCATTACCACTTTGTTATAAGCTCACAATTTCAAGTCCCACAGATCAAATATCCCTTTAATCTCCAGCATGACCTCAACCTCCAGAGCAAATTGCCATTCTGGTCATATTTTCTCTCTCTTCCATCTAAATAGAATTAACAGTTGGATAAAAACATCTCCCAAAGTTTATAAGTCCTTGACATGAAACTCGCTGAGTAGTAACCTTGTTTGGAAAAGTTGGGATGAGTAATTCTTCTATAAGAGAATAAAACCATAAAGAGCAACAAACTATTTCATAGAACAAGTGACTTTATTATGCCAGTATTTTTCTAACCATGACATTTTGCTTGTTTTTGTGACATTTCATTCACATTTCAGAGAAGTCAGTATAATTTGGAGTATAAATAGTTGAATATATTTTACTTTAATGGCTTAGCAGCTCCAGTTCCAGAGAAAAAATATTTCCTATTTTTATTGCCATTGATGCGCACAATTGAGAATTTACATACTGTTAATATCTTCCGTTTTTCTCCAGGATTAATTCACGATTATAACAGCATTACACTGGGAAAAAGTAAGGCAAAATTTACTTTTCTCACCATGTTTAATTTGGAAATATTTTAAAGAAAGCAATTATAATAAACCTTAAACATGGAAAACTTACCACTGCTGCCAGCTCTAATGGTCCCAAAACGATGTATGTGCAACTATAAAACAAACTAATAGTGTTGCCTTTTATCTTTGTTCTCGAAAAAAAAAGCCTGACCAGTGTGAATAATTTTAATTGCAATAATCTCTGACTATAAAAAAATATCTGGCAATGACACATTATTAAAAAAGTCACAAGTGCAGACTGGGAAATGCATCACGATATACAGTATATCTTACAGTGGCATCTTCTGGGCAAAGTGATTAAGGACCAAATACTGTCAATCACCCAACAAGCTCACCAGTTGTGGCTTGAAAATAATTGTAGGCACTGTTGTATTCACTTTACTAACACTACTGGTTGCAGTTGCGCTAGAGTTGGGCATTCCACATTTCCAATTTTATACACAGAAACTGGCCAGATATAGTGGCACCAAAGTCTTGTATTTTGTTTCCATTGGATGTTTGCATTATGTATTGACAGACACCAGAAACTGTCCAAAAATATTTATAGACACAGGAGTTTGACAAAAATGCCTGCTTTTATTCTTTAGGCTGGGAAATGACTGGATTTAGGGCCGAATTACTAATTTTGGGGCCCATAAAGTCTGGACAGTTCTGATAATTAAATACTTTAATATATGGAATTTGTTGTTTTATGCTCAGAGTCAATTCACAATATTTGTAGCTAAAAGTAAGGGAGTGTTTTGGATTTGATTTACTAAAACTGGAGAGTGCAAAATCTGGTGCAGCTGTGCATGGTAGAGAATCAGCTTCTAACCTCAGCTTGTTACATTAAGCTTTGACAAAAAAAAAAAAACTGGAAGCCTATTGGTTTCAATGCAGGGCTGCACCAAATTTTGCACTCTACAGTTTTAGTAAAGTGACCCCAGTGTCTTGAAGTATCTATTAATATGTGAGTTCAGTGGAGTCGGCTTCTGGCTTCCCTCTAATGAGGTGATTGGCTTGTGTTGTTACTGGTTCTATGGCTACCTATCTTAGAGTTGTAGGTGTTTCCATCCATGTTTGGGTGTTCCATTCTTCACTTTAATTAAAAACAAGAGTTTGATACCTCCGTATAGCTAAGGATTAGATTCAAGTGAATTAGGGATAAATGGGAAGTCTATGAAGTCTTAGAACCCTGAATATAGTGATGAACCCTCTTGAAGTCCCTGGTGGATAACTGGGCACTGTCATGAGGAACGTGTACCAAAAAACATTTTTTAAAAAGTAGCATTCAGTAAAAAGGAAGAGGATCTTTTCAAGTGGCTTAAAAGACAAAATATACAAACATAAAAATCATTTATATAAAATGCTTTGGGAATGCATTAAAGCTGCATGTGAAGTTACAGAATAGTATGATGTAGTCTTTTAAAAGTGACAATTACCAAAAAATGTTTTTAAAAATTGCATGAAGTATCTAAAAAATTTCCAACCATGACATTGTGCAGGCATGCAGCCTTGTTGATCAGGAAAGGAAGGGAAACAAGCATGTTGCCCTTCAACAATGAGATGGTGCCTTGTCCCCTTGTTAAGAGGAAAATGGTCTTCTCACATATGGTCCCCAAGAGGATGTGGGGGTTTGTTTAAAAGGGCTTAAAGGAATCTGGAAGCCCCTTTTATAATAATAGAGTCCCCAGATATGTCCCCCAGGGGAATGATTGCAAATTACATTTTTAAAAGTATTTCAAAAGTAAAAAAAGATACTCAAACAGCTAAAAATGTTATTAAAAAAATAGAAACAATGTCCCATACTATAAATAAGATGTTACTAACACCATCCAGTGATGTATAGCCATAGTCAATCATGAGGGCCGACGACTGCTGATAAAATTCAGATTCCTGAATGCTCTATGTAAACATAAATATTTGGTCACTGATATCAGCTGACCAGACAGCAGCTGGGATCTTGCATGGGTGACTGGCCAAATATGGCCAATTAGTTCGAACCCAAAGCTCATCCCCATCAGGGAACTTAATTGCAAAGATCTTAACACATGGTCTGTGTAATGTAATACTAATGAGTAACAATTTATACAGCAATAACAATATATAATAGAGACAATAATGATGTTGTTTAATGTGAAGAAGCTAGTTTGCACCCAATCAGCTCTCACCCTTCATCAATTTAGAGCCATCTGAATGACATAAGATGATTGCTGGCTGACTGCCATGTATTATTGCCTTGTGCATAGCGTTTTATGACTTATTAATTAAGAGTACATGCGTTTTGCATTTCATTCAGGTAGCCCTGTATGATGTTTGATTATATTGAATAAAACTCGTTAAAATAAGTCAATAGTACAATAAAATGTTTCAGTATTATATTAGGTGAAATTTCATGCTATTAAAGAGTAATAGTTAACAGAAAAAGCATACACGTGTGTGCTTTTGTTTCT
This sequence comes from Staurois parvus, assembly GCF_062004578.1. Lineage (NCBI taxonomy): Eukaryota > Metazoa > Chordata > Amphibia > Anura > Ranidae > Staurois > Staurois parvus. Next base: position 4,842,537 of record NW_028318102.1, read on the forward strand.
ACATCAGCCAATTTACTGTGACAGCTTCAAGGACAAATTTATTCTAAGGTCATTTCAAATATGATACAATCAAAAAACATGAAAATAAAAATGTCCTATTTTAAAAGGGACTTGGAGCCCTGTTCAAGTGTGCATATAGTCTAAAGCAATGACGGTATGCTGCCCCTCCTCCCTTTTTCCCTTTTAGAGCATCCTTTCTCCTGCTGACTACTGACACAATGCATCCCCTGCTAGTTACTGATGGTGACCATTTTTTTTCTTCCTCTGGTCACCGGTGCTGGCCTTTTTCTCCTACTGTTAGCTATCAACACCTGCCATTTTTTCCATGCACTGACCACAGATACCAGCCATTTTTTCCTCTCTATGATCACATATCCCAGCCATTTTTTCCTCCTGCTGGCCCAAGACACTGGCCATTTTCTTGCTGGCCACAGATATTGGTACTAGTTGTACAGAAGTAGTTGCATTTGCCTATTGTTGATACCCAGTAATAGTTATTTGTGCAGCCGGCATTGCCTCAGTCAGTGCTTCCTTTTTGCAATGCTTAAACACAATTCAGTGGGCATTGAATAATGTACGTGATGGGTTCTTGTATTTACAGCCATTATATGCATAATACGAATATCATTGTGTACGCCTTTCTGGATAGGTTTCATGAACCTATATGAAATAATGGCCACGGACAATATGTGTTCCCTAAAACCCCTCTCCAATTTCTACTATGTCTCCAGAGTGGAGCACAGATATATAAGGCAAATACAATAAGGATTATGCTTAATGGTAATTACAACTCTTTCACAGCACAAGATAAGCTTATATATTCAAGTAGAATGTAGTAATAATACAGTGGTTTGTTGTTCTATCTAAACCTCTATACAGAATGACTAAAAGAGATTATGGAGATTTGGATCAGGAGTTTGTAACAAGATCCCAGTTGGCAGCTGTCACTGTAACAGACAGAAATGAAATGTGTATGCTGGTTACTTGTCGTTTGAATATTACATCTAAGAAGAGGAGTGCATTAGAATTGGTCAATGGACAGACTAAACAATATATCCGTTTCTCTGCTTCCATTTTGGAGCAGAGTAACATGAAGGAAAGTTTGTGACATTCTACTGAAGATTAAAAATAATAAACAATAAATTATTATAAAATAACTCATATTGATTCTGTTTCCTTTAATAATGAATGCAGGTTAAAACTAATTGTTGTTTTCTTTTGTTTACTACATGTACATTCTTTTTTATTACAAATAAAAAATGAACACATTTTGAAAGCGTTAAAGTGGAGTTCCACTCACCCTGTAAAAAAAATAACAGCATCTACAAAAACTATAGCTTCTGACTTTTAGAAAACAGCCACTCACCTGTCCCACAATCCTGTGTTGTCCCCTCCACAGCCCGTTTTACCGGCCATCCTCTATTCAAGGCGCTGGCATCTTCAGTGTTGGCACCCGGCTGTGATAGCTTGCAGCTTCACAGCCGGGTGCCCACTATGCGAGTAGCGCTGCATTTCCTGAATGGCCCCGTCGTCTTCTGGGACCTGTCACGTGTCCAACAAGACTACAGGGAGGTAAGGTAGGAGGACAACTTCCGCTTTCGATCGCCTAGGCGATCGCAGCGGAAGTGGGAGCGGGTACCTGTCAATTTCGGGTACCCGCTCCCCAAAGGTGCCAATCCTTAATGGGGAGTGGGGGACCAATCTTTAAAGTGGAACTTCCCCTTTTGGGTGGAACTCTGCTTTAACTGTGGGTTAGCTACATAGAAAGCACAGTAGACACTTCCTTCCAGACACTCTCTTATTGACAGTTCATGCGGAGTTGTCTTAAAGGGGTAAGTTATTGCTCTTATCCATCTTGTCCTGTGCTCTTACCCATTTCAAACTATTCAGAAACAATATTACATATTTATCTGACAAAAAAGGAAAACAAAAGTTTTTATATTTTTATTTTCCTGACCATAGTAGAGAAAACATGTACAAAACCATTATGCATTTCATTTCAATTTAATTTTCAAAAAGTATTCATATTTATAATTAATTTTTTATGCTTATGTACACATCAGTATAAGAATGTCTATTCTTTAATATGATTATTTGCAACTCATATATGTGCCAGTATAAGAATTTCTATTCTTTAATATGATTATTTGCATCTCATATACAGTATGTGCCAGTATAAGAATTTCTATTCTTCAATGTGATTATTTGTATTTTATTTTTAGCAAGCAAAGACTTGCAAGCATCCTGCTCATGCTCATAAAATATAATACGTATATGCAGATCTTTTATGCTGATGGTGTTCTTACTGCTGTGACCTATTCAGGGCTAGACAGCATTCACATCCTATTGGGCCAATGGCTCTGCCATGAAACATACTTTACAATCATGATTTCCTATGGCCAAAGTCAACATATGCTTAGTGTGGGGGGACATTGGGGGCATAGGTCTGTAGCCTAGAATAGGTGGAGTAGTGCTACAACCTCCACTTCAACAATCCACAGCTTCAGGTATTGGGTGCTTGGGCTGGGGATTTCCAATAACCTCAAACACTATACAGTCAACAGAAAAAAATGTCACCCTACTAAATCCTGAATACGGCTGCCAGACTCATCCACCTTACCAACCGCTCCGTTTCCGCCACTCCCCTCTGCCAATCCCTCCACTGGCTTCCAATTGCCCAACGGATCAAATTCAAAATGCTAACACTGACGTACAAAGCTGTCTATAACTCTGCCCCAAACTACATCACCGATCTGATATCCAAATAACACTCAAAACGTACTCTCCGCTCCTCACAAGACCTCCTTCTCTCTAGTTCCCTGGTCTCCTCCTCCCATACCCGCCTCCAGGACTTCTCCAGGGCATCACCCATCCTCTGGAACTCCCTACCCCAATCCATCACACTATCACCTACTCTCCTCTCCTTTAGGCGCACCCTGAAAACCCACCTCTTCAGGGAAGCCTACCCCACCCTCTACTAATTGCCTATCTCCTACACTCTTCCTACCACTCCATCCCCCACAGCTTTTCCTTCCGTACCACTATCCCCTCCCTCCTAGATTGTAAGCTCCAAGGAGCAGAGCCCTCGAACCCCCTCATGTATCGCATTGTATTGTTTTGTACTGTGTCATGTATTGTCTCCCATTGTAATGTACAGCGCTGAGCAAACTGTTGACGCTATATAAACTGTATAATAATAATAATAATAAATCAGCATAATTGGTTATCCTTTATTACAAAATAGTGGAACAGAACCAAAATAGAAAGCCAACACGGTTTGGCCATTTGGCCATTTAGCCGTCATGGCTCACAATTAAAACCTATTGGCAGAAATGAGTTGGCATTCTTCATGGTTTTACTTCACTATTTAGTAATAAAGAATAACAAATTATGCTGCTTTACCAGGGTGACAGTTTTTTGGGCTGTAGACTAGTTTTACAGAAAACAGGGCTTAACATTCAAATTAATAAAATGAAAACTTTAAAACAAAGGATCAAGAAGCATAGAGAGCAGGATGCTTTGGCTAATAAACATAATAATAGACACCTTATGGTATTTTAGTTTAGGCACAGATATGTGAGCAGTAGGAAGTGTTTCGCCTCCACAAATCCAACTCAAACCTGTGCTGGACACTTTGTGATACAGCAAGCAGTGGTAGAGAAAAAGAACCAACTATAGCATTTTTCAGGAATTACACATACAGTTCAGGAAGTACACCAACAATGACCAGGTGAGGTTCTCTCTGGATTGTGGGTACAGTGAATTACTGTATATAAAATGCACACTTAGATTAACTGAGCAGATTTTCTGTTTTAGCATAGTTTTGAGGAACAGCATTAGTAGATCATTAAGTTGTCCTATTTGCTGCCTGGAATTGCTCTTTTCTCAAAATAATTTGCTAAAATGTTGTGGTTTAATTTGAAATCAGGTTTTATGTGTTATTTAAATAAACAGATTTATACATTTGACATGAGAAGATAATTTTAATTTTCACTAGTTTTGTGTTTTTTAAGCTGCAGTCTATTTTGTAAATGGCAGTAGTCAAGTAACAGTGATGTTACATACAGTATATGTAATCTGATAAGTTTTTAGCCACTCCAAAATTCATGTGTCTTTTGACTTAACATGTTTCCAGTTTCTCTGCTGGCAATTTTCAGTCCATGAGCATCAGTACTGTCTGCCGATAATTCAATTAGTGACCTCTCTTTTGAGATTCCCACCTAAGGTGACAAATGTCAACTAAGTACTTTCATGCCGAGTTGTTGACAAGTGCCTGGCGGGAACAGAATAGAGGGCTCAAGTGTCACAGTGGGGCTTCCTTGGCAATGCTTTGCCATCCTTACAGAATTCTGGATATTGTACTCAGGACATGGGCCAAGAGGACACCAACAACTGTGTCAGCAGAAAATGTTTACAATTTTGAGAATAGCATGTTAGTCATTAATTTATGGCCTTTAAATAAAAAATACAGCAGGCAACTATGATGATTTCTTTAGAATATTAAAATAAATAAAAGATCATAACAGTTTTATTTTAATATCACTACATTAATTTAAAGTTAGGCAAAAATATGAATGATATTCATGGTGCAGTAACAACCCACTACTCCATTTATTGTAGCCCGACCAATAAACAAGTGATTGGTTGCTGTGGGTTGCTGCACTTTGTAGATCTTATTTGTGCTGTAGGGTGTTTTTTGTATTTTTTTTATTACTTTTTTTTTTTAGCACATCAAACATAATTTATAACTATATAAAGTGAAAAGCTTTTTTGTGGTTATTCTTTGCTTTTGAATGACAAAATTCTTCATGGTACTTCAAATTAGATGATCTTCACTCCTTATCCTCCAGTATTTACCTGTTGTTAAGCTAATATTATTATTTTTATTTTTCAGGATTTATACAGTGCCAACAATTTGTACAGTGCTTTCCAATATAAAGGGAAATAGTACATTTATGATACAACGTAAAGGATAAGTTCACCTTTTAACATAAAATAATACATGCATATTTTTTGCGGGTAAAGACGTGCATTTACTATTTTAGGTTTTTGAAGCTTGGAAAGAATTGCATCAGAGATCAGCAGATCGCTGGTGCCATGCAGGTTTTCTGCAGACTGTCAGTGTTATCTGTCCACCCACACATCATAGACAGTTTCACTCTCACAGTAAGAATCAATGAACTACCAGAGTGCTCAACAGTGGCTCAGCAGCGCCGTTGTAGTTCATTGAGAACTACAAGCCAACAGATGTAACAGCTGTCAGTAACTGCAGCTCATTGATTCACAGAGATCTGTGAATCAATAGTTAAAGATAGTTATTAAGAGGTCGTACAATAGATTACCGTATCACCCAGTAAATGGTCTCCATTCAGTAGCCAAAAAAGGCATACAAAAAAAGAGGGGTTGTGAAAAGAAATTCACAAAGAAAGCGGCTACATAATGAACAGAATGTGATACTCAGAAAAATTTCCAAAAATTATGCTTTATTACACATACAAATTTGACATATGGGCAATCGCCCTGGTTTACCATCACCTCAGTATGAGACAATACACACAGACCTAAAACCATATAAAATGACACCAGTACCGGTCTAAATACATGTGCAACAAGGACAATGACTACAAGAGTCTAAAGTCCCTGTGGCACTGGCGCATAGGTGAACACTTCCCAAAGGAGGTGTATACAAAAAATTATACCATAGGTATACCATAACACGTGTTATAAATGTGTAGACTATGCTACTACCAGAGTGGTTATATCCCAAACAGGGAGTGTCAAAAAATTATACCATAGATATAAATATCACATGTATGCAACACAGCAAGCACAGTATGCGTCAAAAAAGAGGCATGCCTCTAGGCCTATATGAAACAAAACAAAAATGTCATGTAAATGATGCAGTACATTCCTATGCCGGCACAAGTGGTTGGGGCCCATTCATCTGTGATTATTACCAGCTGTTTCCTAGGGCTCTTGAATAAAAATATGCCCCATTTTTTACCAGGATGGAAGGATAGATGCATAAAGCAGCGCACTGCTTGAAATGGTTTCTTCACCACTGCATGTGGACTACATACCACTTTCTGTGAGAAAAACAAGACACATCCCAATAGATCTTCTGCCTGTTGAAATACATGTGGTATATCTTGTTTCCTATACAAAGCACCATGATGTCCCCATCCTGTAGTGAAACAAACAATATGTGGAAAGTCACTGAAAGAGCTTACACTCTATATAGGATATATAGGTCATATATGTCACATAGGACCATTTATCTAGTGTCCTGCAACAGTCCACTCACCACCTGTGCAATAGATAATAGGAGAGGAAAGAATATCCTTCATAGGTACTGCCATACAAGGCTGGGGAGGCCAAGGAGCCACCGCTGACATCCACCGATATACCGCGGGCTCCAGCCTCTTCTCGGCACCTGGTCCTGACGAAGCTGAGTGAGATACGCCCATCGGCGAAACGCGTTGACGTCATACGTCAGATACGTCACTTCCGGTCATGCGCATTAGGTGGAACGCACGCTGACCTACAAGGAGGAAGCCATTTTCACATGCCATGAGGCAAGCCTAGGCAGCACAGGCGCCGAGAAGAGGCTGGAGCCTGCGGTATATCGGCGGATGTCAGCGGTGGCTCCTTGGCCTCCCCAGCCTTGTATGGCAGTACCTATGAAGGATATTCTTTCCTCTCCTATTATCTATTGCACAGGTGGTGAGTGGACTGTTGCAGGACACTAGATATATGGTCCTATGTGACATATATGACCTATATATCCTATATAGAGTGTAAGCTCTTTCAGTGACTTTCCACATATTGTTTGTTTCACTACAGGATGGGGACATCATGGTGCTTTGTATAGGAAACAAGATATACCACATGTATTTCAACAGGCAGAAGATCTATTGGGATGTGTCTTGTTTTTCTCACAGAAAGTGGTATGTAGTCCACATGCAGTGGTGAAGAAACCATTTCAAGCAGTGCGCTGCTTTATGCATCTATCCTTCCATCCTGGTAAAAAATGGGGCATATTTTTATTCAAGAGCCCTAGGAAACAGCTGGTAATAATCACAGATGAATGGGCCCCAACCACTTGTGCCGGCATAGGAATGTACTGCATCATTTACATGACATTTTTGTTTTGTTTCATATAGGCCTAGAGGCATGCCTCTTTTTTGACGCATACTGTGCTTGCTGTGTTGCATACATGTGATATTTATATCTATGGTATAATTTTTTGACACTCCCTGTTTGGGATATAACCACTCTGGTAGTAGCATAGTCTACACATTTATAACACGTGTTATGGTATACCTATGGTATAATTTTTTGTATACACCTCCTTTGGGAAGTGTTCACCTATGCGCCAGTGCCACAGGGACTTTAGACTCTTGTAGTCATTGTCCTTGTTGCACATGTATTTAGACCGGTACTGGTGTCATTTTATATGGTTTTAGGTCTGTGTGTATTGTCTCATACTGAGGTGATGGTAAACCAGGGCGATTGCCCATATGTCAAATTTGTATGTGTAATAAAGCATAATTTTTGGAAATTTTTCTGAGTATCACATTCTGTTCATTATGTAGCCGCTTTCTTTGTGAATTTCTTTTCACAACCCCTCTTTTTTTGTATATCTGTGAATCAATAACCTGGCCATGTGGGTGAAGCCCAGCACGACCACACTCTCTTAGAATTGTGGCAGTGAGTACGAGGAAAAGATCCCCGGCTTGCTGCCATAAGGAGGGGCTGATTGGGGGAAGAGGGGTCTGATGCTGAACTTGTTACATCCTAAATATGGGTGCAACATGTTCAGAAAGTTGAACTTATCCTTTCAGACAAGAGGGTTAGGATGGCCCTGCTCATGAGAATTTGTAATCCAAAAGGGAGGGGAAAGTGGCTTAAAATGTAATAACTGTTTGGGTAAGAGCTGCTGAAGAAAGAAAAAAATAGTTCAGTTTTTAGCTAGAGGTGGGATAGACTTTCCTGTGGAGATGAAGTCAGGTTAAGGTAGGGAGTTCCAGACAATGAGAGAGGCTCTAGAAAAGTCCTGGATGTGAGCATGAGAGGGGGATTTGGAAACTATAAAGACTAAAAAGCCAAATCTTTTCTGTGGTTTATTGCTGTGCCCCTATCTCTTTACTTTTTTTTTAAGTAAACATTCACTGGTACAAAAAGTAATGGCAAATCAAATGGGTTTGGCTTACTAGGCTGTTAATTTGCAAGGGAAATGTAGTGCAAAGAATGTCCAATCACATGCAAGAAAAAAGCAAGGAAAATGTAAAAGACAAAAACAATATTTCTGCTTGACCATGAATGGAGGGTGGAAGCCAACAGAACTTCACCACATTCACTAAGCTAATGGAAAATTCTCTGAGCAGCCTATTTGCCTTTAGTAAATCAACCCCGATAGGTTATATGCTGACTCTGGAACAGGAAGAGAGGGGGAGATATTCCAATGGTGGCATCTGTTCTGGGGACAACTGTCCATAGTAGAAGTTCTCCTCATTTTGGAAAGATTTACTGTTGCTTTCTGTTATGTTTCCTGGATAGGACGTGAAGGGAAATCTCAACAGCTTGGCACAGACAACAACATTACCTACGTTTTCCAAAATTAAAATGGCATACAATACATATAATATAAATGTAGTAGCTATTTGCCACGTATTGAATTTTTACCTAATCAAGACCCTATAGGGCAGGTACTGGTCCTTTAGCCTATTCCTGCAGCCTGGCTTAAAATATCTTTGCTGTATGCTGGTATAGTTGAATCCCAACCACCCACAGGGGTTTATTTACTAAAGCTGGTTCACTCAGAATTTCGTGCACTTCTGCATATGTATTATTGATAAAGCTTAATTGAACAGCTGAGTTTAGAAGCTGATTGGCTACCATGTAAATGCACACAAGATTCTGAGTGAACCAACTTTATTAAATAAACAGCACAGTCTTGTATAGCAGAGAAGGGGAGTGGGCATGTTAGACCAGGTCTGCTACTGAGTGTTGATTACTGAGTGCACTAGGGTAAGCTTTGGTGCCCATTCGACTTCATAAACATATTTATACATCCTGAATATTGGAAGCAAGACTATAAAAATGGAGACTGCCAGTACAATGTCTTCCATAAATGACTTCAATGTGAGCTCCACTGCAATATATTAAGCATACGTTCAACAATGGGAGTTTCTCAGTACACTTAGAAATTTCTGCCCCACATATTAGTCCATTTAGCATATATTTCTGTTTTCTCAGTAATTTCATGTTTGTTTATCAGATACACAGAATTTGAGGCAGAATCCTAAAACAATTACAGCTGTCCATAGAGCATGAATTATTGTCAGAATCAAACAGGTTTTCCTCAGTGCAGTTAATTTGACTGGAAATTGGAATACAAAATCTGATGGTAAATTTCCTCATTTGTTTCATGGGTGGTATGGAAACTAATAGATTATGCTAATCTTCTACTTTATTAATTTGATAAGGGACGTTCAAGCTGAGTGTTTAAAAAGAACTTGAATAATTCAGGCTGGTTAGTGATTATTGTAGCTTATGTTAGTATAGACTTAATAATAATGCATCTCATTGAAATAATTGATATGGCAAATGGCATAGGAAATAATGCTTTCTTTAATGAATCAATTTAGATTGCTCACATTTGGAATTTAAAACCATGAATTTTAAATGCAGGTGAATTGATTATCCTTTATCTTAGAGAAAGTGTTCCAGCAGATATCAATTTCTTTTAATTCTCTGTAGATTACATACGAAATGTCAGGAAGGCCATGAAGCAGGATATGTTTTTCCATTTCACTAGCAAGCTTGAAAAATGACTGAACAAGTTTAATTTATCAGCAGAAAATATACTTCTCAGTGTGGTCTGGATATTGCAGTATAATAATATTTTTAAATTATGTGTAATATTTGTTAAGTATTAAATTAGTAAAACAGATCCATGACTTTAAATGTGTTTAAATAATATATCTGTATTTTAAGTATTGTCTATCAATATATAAGCTGTGACCTTGTTACAACTACTCTAACATTAGCATAATATGTTCTATCCAATTATCATTCTGAGTGCCTCTTAATATACACTGCAAATTGGCTATTTTTAGAACTTTACAATTCATGTACAGTTGATAATTGCTTAGAGATTATTACTTCTTTTGGAAATATTCTCTGTCAAACTTAGTAAAGTATACCTGCTCACACTTGGCAAACCTATTGGATCTTTTTCAATATTTCACTACTGTACAGAAAAATGCCTGCTGATAATAGACACAAATTATGCCCTAGGTTATCAGGGTTTGAAAAGTGTTAATGGCTGTGTTAAAAATTGGCACACCTGTATTAAATTCCTTGTTATGTTTAATTCCAAAATACTTGGATTTCCTGAATTATTATGACCGCAATGGAGTTGATTTACTAAAACTGGAGAGTGCAAAATCTGGTGGAGCTGTGCATGGTAGCCAATCAGTTTCTAACTTCAGCTTGCTCAATTAGGCTTTCACAAAAAAAAAAAAAAAAACAACTGGAAGCTTATTGGTTTCAATGCAGGGCTGTACCAAATTTTGCACTCTACAGTTTTAGTAAAGCAACCCCAGTGTCTTGAAGTATCCATTAATATGTGAGTTCAGTGAAGTCAGCTTCTGGCTTCCCTCCAATGAAGTGATTGCCTTGCATTGTTACTGGCTGTATGCCTAACTATCTTAGAATTCTAGGTGTTTCCACATGTTTGGGTGTTCCATTCTTCACTTTAATTAGAAACAAGAGTAGGATACCTCCTTATAGCTGACCAAGGATTAGGTTCAAGTGAATCAGGAAAAAATGGGAAGTCTTTGAAGTCTTTGAACCCTGAATATAGTGATGAACCTTCTTGAAGTCTCTGGTGGACATGGGTAACTGGGCACTGTCATGGGGAACGTATACCAAAAAACATTTTTTAAAATGTAGCATTCAGTAAAATTCTAGGTGTGTCCATCCATGTTTGGGTGTTCCATTCTTCAAAAAAATGGAAAGCTGATTGATTTCTATGCAGAACTGCACCTGATTTTTCTAGTGACTGCCAGAACCTGCAAAGAAGCTCATTAAGATAAAACATATACAGCTATGATTCCTGTATACTGAAGCTGGAAAACACTGAATTCACTTTGAATAGACAGACAATAAAACATAAAGTGTAAGTTACCGCAACAATTCATATTCCTTATATATATCTGTGTTACTGTGTATATGTACTGTGGGGTTAGCTCAGGTGGGGGATCTCCTTCCCTGGGACAAAGGTAGACCGCACAGCAGGCTTTCGTCAAAATCTGACTGGTTGTCAGTTTTATTAAAAAGGTTTGCAAGAAATATCAAAATAAACAAAACATCAAAATAAACCCTTGCCATCCAGGCACTAACTAAACAGAAGATGATTCCTCTCTCAGAGGTGAAGGGCTTCTCCCTGTCACCAAAACAAAATAACAGCAAACCTTTTCTTGTAGGTATAGTCCATACACACAGCTCTCTCAGAATACCTCTCTGAGTCCCAGACCACGAGCAACTCCTTGCTCCAGCCCTGCCCTTTTTGTATCACCTGTTGGTGGACATCAGTGGAGCCCAAACTCTGGTCTGGAACCACCTCTGCCATTGTGGCCCCAAAACCCGGAGTGGACTCCACCTTACACCTCACAGTATGACCTCATGCGAGGTGACACATATCGTCCATCCAACACTTTGCCGTTCATTCTGTCACATATCCCCCCCCTCTGCTCAAGCCCCTGCGGCTGAGCAACTGTCCCAACCAGGCAATGGACCCGGGAAAGGGCATCTACATTACTTTGCAGTTTCCCCGCTCTGTGTTCCACTGTGAATTTGAACACTTGTAGCGTGAGAAACCACCTTGTCACTCGACTGTTTTTCTCCTTATTATCACACATCCATTTGAGCGGGGCATGATCAGTAACCAACTTGAATGGTCTTCCTAACAGGTAATATTTCAGGGCCTCCAAGGCCCATTTGATGGCCAAACATTCCTTCTCCACAATGGCATAGTTTCTCTCATGTTTGTTGAGCTTTCTACTTAGGTAGACCACAGGGTGCTCCTCCCCTTCTCTGATTTGGGACAGTACCGCACCTAGTCCCACATCAGAGGCATCAGTCTGTACCACAAACTCTGTTGTGAAATCTGGGGTCACAAGCACAGGTTGAGCACAGAGAGCTTGTTTCAGCCTTTGAAATGCGGTCTCCGCTTCGGGATTCCACTTGACCATGACCGACCCCCTATCTTTTGTCAGATCTGTCAGTGGGGCTGCAATGGTGGCAAAATTGGGAATAAACCGCCTGTAGTATCCCGTGATTCCAAGAAATGCCCGGATTTGCTTTTTATTTACAGGTTGGGGCCACTTTTGAATTGCCTCAATTTTATTGATCTGAGGCCTAATGAGACCTCGACCAATGATGTAGCCAAGATATTTGGCCTCCTCTAAGCCTATGGCACGCTTTCTGGGGTTGGCGGTAAGACCTGCTTCCCGCAGCGAATCTACGACCGCTTGCAAGCGGGACAAATGAGATTCCCAGTCTGGACTGTGGATAACGACATCGTCCAAATAGGCAGCTGCATATTGGCGATGTGGTCTCAATGTCTTGTCCATCATCCTTTGGAATGATGCAGGAGCCCCATGCAAACCAAACAGCATCCGCTTATACTGAAAGGACCCCTCAGGGGTGGAGAATGCCGTCTTTTCTTTTGCAGCTTCCGTTAAAGGAATCTGCCAATAGCCTTTGGTTAAATCTAAGGTGGTTATGTACCGAGCCGTTCCCAACCTGTCAATGAGCTCATCTACCCGAGGCATCGGGTACGCATCAAACTTAGACACACTGTTCAGTTTCCTGAAGTCATTACAGAAACGAATAGTTCCATCGGGTTTTGGGACCAACACTATGGGACTCGACCACTCACTGTGAGATTCCTCAATCACTCCCAACTCTAACATGTCCTTTATTTCCTTTACCACCGCTTCCCGCCTGGCCTCGGGTATTCTATAGGGCTTGACATTTACGCAGACCCCGGGCTGGGTAACTATGTCATGCTGTATGACCGTCGTCAGTCCAGGTAGGTGGGAGAAGAAATCTCCATTTTTCCTCACAAACTCCTTAACATCATTTTGTTGGGCTACTGACAAGGTTTCCGTTATAGGTACCTGAGGGGCCGCGGGAACCACGTCCTTTTGGGGGCTTGGTACTGCCAACAAACTTTCCCTGTCTTTCCAAGGTTTTAAGAGATTAACATGATAGATTTGTTCGGGTTTCGGGTCACCTGTTGGTGGACATCAGTGGAGCCCAAACTCTGGTCTGGAACCACCTCTGCCATTGTGGCCCCAAAACCCGGAGTGGACTCCACCTTACACCTCACAGTATGACCTCATGCGAGGTGACACATATCGTCCATCCAACACTTTGCCGTTCATACTGTCACAGTACGTACAGTATATGATCGGTATCCTGTTCTCTTTGCATTGTTTCGTTGTGTGAACCTACTTATCCTTCCAATTCCCCTAATATGGTGTATTTCCAACTGATCATGTCAGGCATGTAAGCACATCCATGTCACTATGGTCAGTTTTCTGGCTGTTCCTTGGAGCCGTGTGTTGACGTCATCGCATTATGCCATGTCGAGGAAGTGTTTGGATGCTGGACTAGTATATTCTAATACTATCAAGTGAGTGCAATGTGTGATATTTAATGATGTTTTAAAAAAAGAGTTTTTATACTATGGAGAAGTTCTCTTTTTTTTGTTATGCATAATAAACATGATGCCTGTCGATTTATATATTTATGAATGACGATGGTCCTGGATGCTATTGCGAATGATCTGGATACCCTGAGTGATCCTGTAAGTATGATAAGACTTCTCTTTTAAATAAGATGGTCATGGGGAGTCAGTAAGAGACCATCTATATACTACCCAGAATATGGTGCTTTTTATCATTTTTGCACATTTTATATGGGACTATTTGCGGACAATTTACTGGAATATTTAAGAACATTAATTTTTTCTTCTTTAAGCACAACACAGTTTATATGTCATTTGTATGCACTAAGTGTGAGATTATTGATTTACTAACTGCTAAAACAAATGGCCACTACTCTGTACTCTTACTACTTGACTTCTCTGAGGCTTTTGATACTGTTGACCATTCCCTCCTCAAAAAAAAAACTCCACTCTCTTGGCCTCCGAGACTCTGCTCTCTCCTGGTTCTCCTCCTACCTATTGCAGCGTTCCTTCAACGTTACCTATAACTCTATCTCTTCCAATCCACTCCCTCTTTCTGTAGGGGTCCCTCAAGCTTCTGTCCTTGGACCCCTTCTCTTCTCCATCTACACCTCCTCCCTTGGTCACTTGATAAACTCCCATGTCTTTACGTACCTCTATGCTGATGACACACAAATCTATCTTTCTACCCCTCACCTCACCCTTCATTCTCCTCTCGCATTACTAACCTACTAAATGATATAGCATGGATGTCACTCTACTTCCTCAAACTAAATCTTTCTAAAACTGAGCTCATACTATTCCCTCCAGCCCGTGCCCCCTCCCCTGACTTCTCCATCAAGATCAATAATACAACCATCAGTCCCTCCCTTCATGCCAGGGTACTAGGTGTAATCCTAGAATCTCATCTGTCCTTTCAGCCCCAAATCCAATCACTGTCCAAATCTTGTAGACTTCACCTCCGCAACATCTCCAAGATACACCCATTCTTAACCTTGGAAACCACTAAGCAACTTATTCACTCCCTTGTTATCTCTCGCCTTGACTATTGTAACTCCCTCCTCATCGACCTACCTAATCGCAGGCTATCCCCTCTTCAGTCTATCATGAATGCTGCTGCCAGACTCATCCACCTTACTAACCGTTCCATATCTGCCACCCCTCTCTGCCAATTCCTCCACTGGCTTCCCATTTCCCAACGGATAAAATTTAAAACATTAGCAATAACATATAAAGCCATTTATAACTCTGCACCAAATTACAACACCAATCTTGCCTCCAAATATCACCCAAACCATACTCTCTGCTCCTCACATGACCTCTTGCTCTCTAGCTCCCTTGTCTCCTCCTCCCATGCTCATCTCCAGGACTTCTCCAGAGCTTCCCCCATCCTCTGAAACTCTCTACCCCAATGTGTCAGACTATCACCTACTCTGCTCACTTTTAGGTGATCTCTGAAAACCTCTCTCTTCAGGGAAGCCTATCCTGCCATCAGCTAATAATGGAATCTTCTATTCCTCCTACCGGTCCCTCCCCCACAGTTATTACCTTTTGTACTACTAGCTCCTGACTCTTAGATTGTAAGCTCCAAGGAGCAGGGTCCTCCTAACCCTCTTGTATTGAACTGTATTGTTGATGTATTGTCTCCAGTTATATTGTAAAGCACTGAGCAAATCTGTTGGCGCTATATAAATCTTGTATAATAATAATCTAGTTTGTGTGTGCAGCTGCTTTTCTTTATTATTTACACTAGTGCCTGTTTTTTCTTTCTTGTTATTGTAAATACAACCTGGAAGCTGATTGGTTTCTATGCACTCTCAAGCCCAGTTTTGCACTCTCCAGCTTTAGTAAGTAAAGCACAATAAAAAAAAGCACAATATATTTAATAGAGAGCAAGGTATGCATATTTTACATGTACAAAAGACAGCAAAGCAAACAAACTGCTGTTGAGGCCAGTGGAGTAATGACATCAGCACAGGCTCTGCCCCTGCACGTTTCTTCATAGGTGACTGCTCAAGGAACAGTATACAAGGTGCAATTGCAAAATCCCAATGAACACATTCCTGCTTCAGAAGATGGCTGTATGTGTAGGTGGGTGCTGTAGCAAGCATCAGCTGGAACCGAGATACGTCATAGAAGAGAAATATCAGCAGCACACTAGGTTACTCCAATACGAGTCCAACGTTTTTTATGTGTAATCACAAAGTTACATGGAAAGCAACAAGAAGCGACATTTCGGAGTCTCGCAGGACCCCTTCACATGCCTGATGAAGGGGTCCTGCAAGACTCTGAAACATCGCTTCTTGTTGCTTTTCTTGTAACTGTGTGATTACACATTAAAAGCTTTGGACTCGTATTGGAGAAATCTGGTGTGCTGGCAATATTTTTCTTTTCAAGTAACTTGAGCCTGAATGGCGGCTTGCTTGTTTTGCTGTCTTTTGCACATTTAAAATGTGAATAGTTTTCTTTCTATTAAATAAAAATAGTATGCAGTTTTACACTATGAAGTATTTGTGATCTTTTTCTTGCCTGAATTTTATAACATACCGAGATGTGGTGCTGGTTTATACCGATCCTTGCTGGTGTGCCCTGTGGTTCCCAATTCCTGTGTTGGATTGCTGGAAATAGTCCCTTGTGGACTGGAAATAAGCATTTATGAGTTCTATGAGACCTCCTGTGCTTTGAGGTTTTTATCTTTGGCCAATTTTTAGCAACAGTAGTGCAACTCAAAGGGATTCATGGAAGATTTTGATCATCACTTATTTGTATGGTGTACTTTTATGGATTATGATTTTTACATAATTTCTGGAGATTGTATAGGTTTTATATTTGCATTAGAATTCTGTTTTTAATAAGGTTTTAACAAGTTTGTTGCCCATATTAGCATATGATCTTGCACATAACAGGTTTTTCTCTTGTCTGGTTTAAAGGATCTACAAGTGACAGATTTACACGTCAGCAGCGCTCTCTGTTTCTGAAACAAAGACAAATCATTAACAAATCATATTTAGAGATATTTGTAGCTCTGTCATCATAATCTACTGAAAACAAACTGAGGTTCTAATTTAATACCATTTGAAAATAACCAACAGATGTGAGATAATCCCTTTTTTTTACTGCCCTGTGAAAAATTCACAGTAGCTATCAATTCTTATGCAGTTTAACCTCCATAAATTCATTAAATACCATTAACATACTTGTAACTTCCAAATCATAAAATGTGGGATGTGAGCTGGACTCTATATGAACTCATATAACAGTGACCTGTCTGTGATACTTATTTGTTTCTCCTTCATCACCAGACTAACATAAACCTCTTCTGGATTTGGGTTGTAGTATGAATCTAAAGAGCAATGTTGTTAAATGATGTGTGATGAGTGACCTGGCTATTGCCTCTGGGACAATTTATTGAAATAGCTATGAAAACAACAATAGTGCTTCAACAGCATCAGATTGTCCGAGTAATGTGCATTATAGCTATCTCTTGTTGTCAGCTTTCACTTTTCTTATATAGCTTTTATCAAGTAATGTGTGAAACAAAGTGTTACTTTGCGAAACGAAGGGCTAAGCTATCATTTTATTGGAGACTGTTAAGTGATGAAGGTTTACATCAAATGATGGCTGTGGTTTGAGAATCAGAATGTATTTTTACACAAAGACATACAGTTTGAGTGGAAGTAACATTGTCATTTTACTTAAAGAGGTTCTTCAACTTGTTTGCAAATAATCAAAGGCAGTAGCTACAAATACTGTAAAAAACTGCACACTTACCACTCTAGGTATCAAGCTCTGTCCTCACCTGAGCTGGTTCTTTGCCGGTCTTCAGGTACCCAGCACTAGCATGTATAATGTGGGAAGCTGGCTGTGACTCCTTGTAGCTTCATATCCGGCTTCCCATTGTGCCGCACTGTGCCCTGTGATAGGTTCCGAAGCCTCATGGGACCTGTGGCATGTCCCAAGAGGTTGCAGGCAGGGAGGAGGACCAAACTTCTAGTGATCTGACCAGAAGTGGGAGCAGGTGCTTACCAAAACTTAGTACTCACCCCCCCAAAAAATTGGCAAAAAGTATTGGGGGGAGAGGGTGGAGGACATAAAGCAGAACTTCCCCTTTAGGGTGAAGTTCCACTTTAATGATATAAATGTTATAAAAGGGACTTCAAAATGCCAAAAATAATTATGTTTGTACATATGAAAATTTAGAGCTTATAGTGTAATACAGTGAAAGTATATCTGATGCAGCAAATGGGCCATGTGTGGAGTGAGAACAATTGAAACTACTGCTTGCCTATAGGAGCATGATTTAGGCAAATTAGAATATTTCATCTTATTCTCAGGTGTGCATTGCTGCTTTTATAGAGATAACAGCTAAATGCACAGATGAACACCATATAGGCCACATTCACACTTGTAAATTGGGCCATTTAGCATTAGATGCAGGAGATTTAGCAGGGATTTCTACAATTAACTGTGGGTGGGAAGCCCCAATGAAAACAATGGAAAGCTGCCAGCCCCTACAACTTTTTGCATGTGCCACTCATGGAGCGATTAACAATGAAGGGTTGGCCCCATACACAGACAGCTAAACTGATCTAAATGTTCAGGGCAAATTACACTATTGAAAAATCATTCAATGCATTCCTATGCTTTTAAAAATGCTCTCTAAACAGATATAAATTTGAATAAGGTTGTCATTTCATATTCATTAAAATATCTTACAAGTTAGGCCTCATTCATATTATTTAAGAGACAACAGCAAGACAGGACAGGCAGGAATGGGGTGAACAATCCATTCACTGTATGCCAGTATTGCACATTAGTGAACCTTTGAGTCAAGAAGACATTAAAAGACATTTTAAAATGTGCCTGAATGGAATGTCATAATTGTAGAACCAAAAACCCTTCAATTTGGATAAGTTTAATTACTCATTTTAGGGTACCCAAGCCATAATATCTACTTTGGATATTATTTCAATTGAACAGAATGCAATCAGATTTTGACTAGAGGATAGTTCTCTATACGTTATTGCTATTATTAATAAGAAAACAAGCATCTATTGTGCATTTTTGAAAGAATTTGGAAAATTACATTAAAAACAGCAATAGACATTCTGTGGCTACTGACAGGGACAATCAACTTTTTCCCTAATACAAAACAATTTAATTTGAGTGATTCATATAAAATTTTGATGCATCACAATACCATTTAAAAAAATCTTTTCCACTTATTTAATGATTGGTGATGAGTGATTGGAGATGCCCCCAAATATTAGTTGTGCAATTCCAGCCTGATACAAATTTTTTCAATTCTGATTGATAATCTATAATCACGAAGGTTTTAAAGATGCTGCACAAACAGAAAAACACCCAAATTTTACTTGTTATGTGATTATATTTATGGATTTTTTTAAATGTTAATATAATTTAAAAAAATAAAACATTGTTAGGGGAAATGTCAATTTTCAGTAATTTTTTTTTTGTTATTTCTTTTTTTGGAATAGTAGTTGAGTGGCTACCTAATAAATTAATCCATACAGTTATCACAGTTTGTTGGGCAATGATGTTTTTTCAACATTTGTTCATTGCTGTACTGAGTGAGGTTGCTGCCTCATTTCAGCAGTACCAAGACTTGATGCCACCTCCTTATGAGTAATTACCAGCCTGTCAGACCATGTTCACATAATCCTAGATGGGAGCCCAAGGTCATTGAGTAGTCAGCTTCATTTTTTAACAAATGATATTGATGTCATTTTGTAACCTCAATTTATCAGCTCTCAAAGAGGTCACTTCAATAGGCCACCCACAGAACAAGTATTGCTGGAATACAGTATAAGCTATTTCTGAAAGTGTTACATTAAGTTTTTGAAAATGTTGCGTTAAGATCCAGTGTGTTGTTTTAAAATGACATTATGAAATTGTATCTTTATGTCTTCCATAAATATCAGTGACCTGTTTGATAATGCAATAGGAAAAATATTGGCTTTCATATTCTTAAATATACTTTAATGTTCAGTTTGTATTTTTTTATTTAGGAATCATTTTAGCCTTACTTTATCATGTTCTAATTTCACTATTTTATTTTTTAAATGGTCAAAACATTGTACATTTTCATCACCCAAATCTTTCTGATTTCATTATTATGCCTTAATGACCCTGTAGGTCATTGTTCAGACAATGGTATACATTTATAAACCACGATGCTAGGCAAAAATAGGGCATACTGCGCTTTTACTGAAAAATTAGTCTTCGCCTGTTCTTGTCTGACAGCTATAAAATATTGCACTGGTTGTACAGCTCTGTAGCATTTTCCTCTTTAAGGCTTTCCCACATCTGTCTAATATCCAAGAGAAAGGCATTCAATTATTTTTCTTTAATAATAAAGGTACACTTCAGTCAGATATTATATTTCACCTTTTCAAACAATTCAGACAACCTTTAGAATGTCTCAAATGTTTAAGCTCGCATTCAAATTTGCCCAGTAGTGAGTAGATGAATGCTAACTAAGAAAAAGAATTATGCCCAGACTGGAAGAACTTGGGATTTTGAAAGAAAGACTTGTTTTATTACAAGCATTCTAACCCTTTTCAAAGTATTTGAGTAGTTTTTCTGTACTGCAGACCCATACAAGTGTGACTCAACATCAATGCACACCCTCTTAAAATAAGAAAAAGGTGCACTATCCCTTTAAAGGTCAGACCATTAATGGAAATATCATTACATAAGTAGCAAAAACAATAAAAAACATATCTGCAATAAAGTAAAAAAAATATTCAATTAAAGATTCACACATGTAAGGTGCAACAAAATTTTCATAGAATTGGTGTGCTTCAATAAATGCCTTCAGTGAGGGTATACACCTCTGGGGCACTCTCCTCCACCTTTCAAATCACTGATGGGATGAGATAGGCATGTCCTCTATCCCCACTCATATTTGCTTTAATTATGGAACTCCTGGCGTACGTGATCATATCCTCTCCACAAGTCCTTGGTATCCAACTGGGTCCTGTCCACAACACAATTGGGCTGTTTGCAGATGTTGTTCTCATAATCCCAAATCCTCTTCACACTTCATCAATCAATGTATTATTTCACAATTCCATAGTGTATCTTATTGTCAATGAGAAACTGGATATCTTCGGACACAGCACTTGTTTCTAACCTAAGTCACAATTGTGCAGTGGAATGATTATTTGTTATAAAAAAATAATTGCATATCTAAATGAAATGCCCTCTGGAAATCCTGGATCTCCCACCTACTATATGAGGCTTCATGGATATAAGAATATATCATGCCTAGTCTTCATGAACTGCTAAAATAGTTATACCCCCAGTATATTACAGTTTAAATGGGTCCACTCACTCAGATATAAATGAACTTTGGATAAACACTTGATCCTAAGTTTCATTATCTATACCTTATGATCCAGACAGTAACTTGTTTGTGTTACAATATAATATTGTTTATTGGTTCTTATTTGTGCATTATTCCCTCAAAAGGCAATATACTGTACTTCCAAGTAACACAAATGATATGTTTTCCTTATGTATAATTTTTACATATACTTCCACCTCTGTCCAACTCTTAATTTCAATAAAAAATGATTGAAAATAAAATACTGACGTACTGACTGGGTAGGATGTCCCCCCCGTGTACATCTCAGGCTTTATTTTCTAATTTTCACAGGTATTTTAAAAGCCAAAATAGTGATAACTGATACTGTTTTACTCTTCTATGATGAAATTAAGTCTAGATTTTATACCAAATAATATTTGAATGTTGACTATTTGAATTGTTTGTAATGCTTCCCCAAAAGATAAAGCAAGTGGTGTAATTTTAGGCTGGTTGCTCAGATTCCAGAACTTTAGAAACTATTTTTTTGTTTATCTGTACTATAAACACTATATATTTTTAATACATATATATTTTTGAACAGATATTTCTAACTTGTTTCTGTTCAGGGGCCAGGAGTGGCTGCAATTTACAATAATAATGAAAAAATTAAGTTAAAATATAAAAAAAATTTATAATGTTGCAAGCATTTATGAAATTATAATTATATACTCCAGATAATCCCAGCTTAATGTCACTCTTATATGTATATAGTATATGGCAGTAGGTGTTAGGCAAGCAGGTAGCTGAAAGCTTAATACCCATAAAAAAAGTTTCTGTGAAAAGCAAAAACAAAATGGGGTGACAGCCACATGTGGCTCCTGCGCCACTGATTTCCAATACAGGCTTTTGAACATATCAAGACTCACTCCAGCAACTCATAAGGTGTGCATAAGAACAAAAGAGTTGAAATTTGAAAGCATTTTTATGGATGCAAGGTGCAATTATGTATAATTTATACAAGATATTAAACTGTTATAATTTGATATTAAATTATCCTTCAACATTAATACTTTGTCACAACTCCATGTGGGGGAGTGATAAACTGACAGTATTCTAATGATTATACTTTTTTTATATAATAACCACACTATTTTCAGAGTGTTGCATTGCAGTACTTTAATTTAATTAATTAAAATAAATGCTTGTAGTGCGCGGTTTAATGAATACACTCATTAAGCTTATAGAAAAACTCATTTGCGATTTAGAAGAGAACACATGGCCACTCTACGATGTGTTGTACAAATGAAAGCATACAATTAATACTCCTACCAACACAATAGCTTGAAATTGCAATGAGGGAAGAAGTCCCATCCTTATTGTTGCATGTAAAAATCCATCAATCCCCATCCTAGCATAGCCTGATGAATATTTCAAAACAATACCAAGGTCCTGGGCGTAAAAAATGGATGTTTCTAGCAAGACGCATCTGAGCATTTCAAAAGCGTGTGTTTTTAGCATTCTGTTTGTTTTCTCCTTTTTAATATGAAATTGTTCCCTGAAGTGGGATTCTTGTAAATCGAGTAGTGAGCTTTGTCTCAAAGGGACAATTCATTTCCAGTCTGGATTTCTGTGGGTAAAAGCCTGATTCTTGTTTTTTTAATATCTGCAGAAATAACATTAAGCAGCAGATTGAACCTCACAGCAAGTAGGGTGTTGGTCTTAAGCCCCAAGATCTTGTTTGCAACCATTGATAATCAGTATGTGTCTTTTGTGCTGTAAAAATGTGATATGTAGCCAGAGATGTAAGGTTCAGTTTAACACCTACATAGTGAAAATGCCAAACCCTATATTGATACAAAAGTACACCTTAAAGTGAACATGTGACTATGCTATGGATGTTTAACCACTAGCTTACTGGGCACTTTTACCCGCTTCTTGCCCAGGCCAATTTTCAGATTTCAGTGCTGTTGCACTTTGAATGACAATTGTGCAGTCATTTCTCAGGTTCTGTTATAACATTTTGTAAATAAGTAATTTTTCTCCTTCACTGATGTGCTCTAATGAGGCTGTAGTGATCGGCACTGATAGGCTGCACTGATGGGCACTGATAGGTGGCACTGATGGGCATCAATGTATCACTGATGGGCACTGGAAGGCAGCACCCATCTGTGGCACTGATAGACGGTACTGATGGGCATTGATAGGCAGCACTGACTGACACTGATAGTTGGCACTGAAAGGTTGCTCTGATGGGCACTGATATGTAGCATTGATGGGCACTGACAGGTGACAATTGTGGGCACTGACAGGTGGCACTGATGGGGCTGCACTGATGATCAGTGTAGATGTCCCCTCTAAAGAACGCCGCTTACTGACAGTGACATGAGGAGAGGACTGACGATAATCAGCATTTCCTATTTACATGTGATCAGCTGCGATTGGACACAGCAGATCACATGACAGAGCCTACATCATCGACTCTGATCACTGGGGAAAAACCTGACAGTCTGGTTGTACACAGGTCTATCAATAGATCAGCTTGTGTACAACCAGCTAGTCCATATATAGATAGAAATTCAGTCGGTCCCTGCTTAACTGGCTGAATTTTGATCCATGCATGGCCAGCTTTAGTGCAAGAATGAGTATTGTCTTTAGGGGGAATGAAGCCCTATTTATATAGGTGGAGTCATAGTAAATATCTGCTTGTCTCCTTTGTCAGCTTGAAACAATGCTTGCCACTTGTAACTTTTGTAAAGCTGGCCATAGACGGGGCAAATTTTTTTTCTGCAACCCCAGGCTGCAGGAAATAAATTTGCTTGGTTCCCAAACAGACAGTGTTGACAGGGGAATCCCTCCCACGCAGCCATTGTGTTTTCTCAGTTAGGGGGGGGGGGCATGGAAGCCGTCCCTGAGAACACAGTGATTATTGCTAGCATCTATAACAGCAGCTAGAAATAATCGAATGATGCAGATACATGGTTCGAATATCGGCTAGTTCCTCTTAAGGCTGTATCTAAATACATGGTGCCTTCCAGAATGGCATATACCTTTACATATATTAGCATTATCTCTCATATAGCAGTGTAGACTGGTATAGGTCTCCCACGAATAGGATAGGTGAATGGCAGACAGCTCTAAGTAGTGCCCCCTGTATGCAGGATCAATAGGAACTTCAATGAATATGACACTAGCCTGTTACTTACCATTATATTACTTACCTGTGCACTTCATGGCTGGTAGAAAACCAGTGAAAAAAAATCCCTTCGAGGTTAACTAAACACACAAGGATTTTTAGCTTTTTATTCAATATAGTAATTCTAGGTCAGGGATTCAAGGATAATTTAAGCCAGTGGATCAGTATGACATCTAGACAACTGGAACTTTATGATGGAAATCAGCAGTAGCAGTTCATATATTTCTTTCTTGTCAAATTTATTTTAGTTTTAGTACTTCCTTTATTTACTGTATATCATGTGTTTTGTGTCAAGGGCTGACAACACTAGTCATTGCTGAAGCTGCGAACCACTGAAATTCCTCAGCTTTCAACAATGCCAGCAAAGACCTCATACAAAACCATAGCAGATACTGGAAATGCATTAAGTAACAGTCATCCATTATATGGAAATGTATTGGACTTCTTGGAGTGAATAACAAGAATACAAATCATATTTTCTCATGATAACCTCTGGCTCTATTCCATGTCTATACCTCAATTTCTTGTTATCTGCCTGTGATTTCATGTTTAGCCAAGAAATACCTATTTTCCTTTTTATTCAGCTGTGACATGAAACAGGTGTCCCTATGTTGTGTAGCTATGTCATTGACAGTTAACATTTTATTCTATTGGAAAAAGTCTTTCATGCTTATTTAGTGTGGCAAAGAGCAGAGTAAAATCCATCAACCCATTGCTAGCAAGAAGAAGTCATCTTTCGCTGTTCAAGAGGAATGGTGTAATCTGATTGGCTGCACAATGCATGTCATCACTCCTCAGTGCATTGGTTAATTTCAGCATTTATGAGCTATCGGTCTATATACTAACATACCATGAACCAAGTAATTCTAGCAAAGGCATAATAGAACAGTGGCAGTGCAGATGAAGCTGTAAATATATGTTTCCAAATTATCGATCCAATATAAATGAAAGCCTGTGCTGCAAAAGAACTATATAACAATATTCTACCTATATTCACAACTGCACATTATTCTCAAGATTACTTATAAAAGAAACTACACTACATTGCCTAAAGTATTGGGACGCCTGCCTTTACATGCACATGAACTTTATTGGCATCCCAGTCTTAGTCCATAGGGTTCAATATTGAGCTGGCCCACCCTTTGCAGCTAAAACAGCTTCTGGGAAGGCTGATCACAAGGATTAGGAGTGTGTCTTCTTCCAGAAGCAAATTTGTGGGGTCAGGCACTGATGCCAAAGGAGAAAGCCTGGCTCACAGTCTCGGCTCTAATTCATCCCAAAGTTGTTCTTTTGGGTTGAGGTCAGGATTCTGTGGATGTCCCAATGCTTTTGCCCATATAGTTTACTTTCAAGTTGCTATTTTTTATATAGTTTAAAGAGCATTATTTGTTGCATTTACCATTTGAATGTAAGCCTCTCGGCTTACATGACAGAGGTTTGGAATGATACTGCGTGAACCAAAGTATTTCGATTTTTAGTTGCATTCTGTTCTCGTAAGTGGACTTTGAAGAATGAGCCATGTCAGAATAAGAAGAAAACTGTTATGTGTGCAATTTGGTTGTGCTACTTATTTACTGTATTTATATTTTTACCTATTTATTCTGAAAGAAATGTAATGTATAATTTAAAAACGTTACCCCGATTCTTCCCAATTTCTCATGTGAGACAAATGTGCAGCCATGAAAATGATTGAAGTGTAATTGTGGTGATCTTGGACTCTCTAGTAGTCACATTGAGATTGGCATATTCCCATTATATTAATTAATCAACAGCAAGGTGGGGGATATTAGATGAGCAGATGTCTACTGTCAATGTGGCCAAACATTCCTATATTTGATTATTCGGTCCACAGCATATTGTTCCCAAAGGCCCAGTCTTTGCCTATATGTTCAATGGCAAACTGTAGCTTTGTTCTAATGTTCGGCAGCAAAGGCTTTTACCTGAAACATGTCCCATGTAGGTTAAATTTGTGCAATCTTGTTCTGATTGAAGATGCATGCACTTTGACTCCAGCTGTTGAAAGAGTTACTCGAAGAGCCTTCAATGAAATTTTGGGGTTCCATGAGACTTATTCTAGCACCAAATAATGAGCTCTTGGACTGCATTTTCTCTGCTAGCCATACCTGGAAAAATTGCAGTTTATTTATTTCTACTCCATTTGTAGATTATTTTGAAATGATTGATTTTAAATAATTATTGATTTTAAGTCCTTTGCTAGAGTCATAGACATCCACAACTTTACTTTTGAAGTCCTTTAGCCAGCTGTAGATGGATTGAATCTTGGCCGGAGATTCGATCCATAACACCATCTATGGCTTGCCTTAGAGAACTCTCTTGAAATTTGCATGATGACGCCATGTAAGTCAATAAAAAAAATGAGAATACCAGACCCTGGATATCAGATGTTTAAAAAAGTCAGGTTTCTCCTGCATACTCCTTTAGGTGGTCCCCATCATTTGTATCTAATCTAGAGCATAGAGTTTTAACTTAATGGATCTGAATTGGTGATATGCTCATGAAATGCAGTAGCGTACTTGCTTTTTACATGTGACATATCTGCAGTTTTGTTCATTTAGCATATAAGAATAGATAAATAATGACACAAACTTGACATAGTTGAAGTATATCACCTTAAACTGTAGGCTTTGTTTTAATAAAGATCTACTATTTGTCTGGTAAAATATGTTTAAAACAATGTCATAAGGTTGTTTTGTTACATTTTTTGGAGTTGTATTTGATATGTGAACAGAGAGGTCACACAACCACTTATATTTCCTAATATTATGGTCATCTTTATCTGTCATTACTTTGATTAAATGTTATAACAATAACACTTAACTAAAGATGCTGTTTCCGCCGCGGAGTCCCATCTGCTTATGCAACATGGCACACAGGTGATCACAGATGCATGCATGTTTGCAGGCTCTGAAGATGAGACTGAATGTCATAACTATAGTATGATAACAAAGGAAGTCCAATCGGCTGCACTCCAAACAATCCACTTTATTGAACCAAGATAAAACCAATACAGACAGTGGAAATACACTGTGAGACTGGCAGGTCTTATTCATTACCTCAGCGCTGTCTTTAGCATGAAACACATTTACCTGCCAATCCCCCACTGTATTTTCACTGTCTGTATTGGTTATATCTTGGTTCAATAAAGTGGATTATTTGGAGTGTAGCCGATTGGACTTCATTGGTTCTCATCTATGCAGGATACAAGATGGGCTAGTATCTACAGGAGGAATTGTGCTTGGAGATTGGGAGTCTCTCTACCTTGAGCAGTGATGAACATTTACCATAACTATAGTATAGTTCAAATACCACCCAACCCGTACTCTTCGCTCCTCACAAGACCTCCTACTTTCCAGCTCCCTGGTCTCCTCCTCCCACGCCCGACTGCAGGACTTCTCCAGGACTTCCCCATCCTCTGGAACTCACTACCCAAATCCATCAGACTGTCACCTACCCTTCTCACCTTTAGGCGCACCCTGAAAACCCATCACTTCAGGGAAGCCTACCCCACCCTCACCTAACAGCCGATCTTCTCCACTCCTCCTACCACTCCATCCCCCACAGCCACTTCCTCCTGTACCACTATCCCCTCCCTCCTAGATTGTAAGCTCGAAAGAGCAGGGCCCTCAAACCCCTCGTGTATTGTTTGTTACTGTATTGTCTCATGTACTGTCCCCCACTATAATGTATAGCGCTGAGCAAACCTTTTGGTGCTAAACACTGTATAATAATAATAATAGTATATAGACTTGTTTCTAAGGAATGGACAACCCTCAAACCACCTCCCTTTGCCATTTTCCTTAGAAAGTCATATTGCTGCTTGCACATTCCTGAAAGGAGATTAGTGGGCTGGCTTGCCCATATAGTTAGTTTACAATCACATTCCATTGGTATAAGATCATCTAAAGTGACCAGGCTTTGTCCTGTATGGACCCTTAGTCAATGCTTGGAGACATCCTTAAATACTGCTAGACAATTAGACAACTTTGAAAAAGGAAAAATGTAATATTCACTTTCCCCATCGTAAGGTGTACTTAATTTTTTCATTTGACTCTATGCACTGTTAATACACACACATACTTAGAATGTCTCATTTGTGCTGAGCCTGTATAGTTTCTCAAAAAAGATGTGGCACATATACACCAGTAAACACTTTATTTCCCTTTATTTTTATGCTTAGTGGATTTATTTTTAGTGTAAGCACTGGAAGGAGCAGGAACCATTGCATTTAATGACAAGCCAGAAGCATCAAAGAAGCAAGCAGGCTGAAAACCAGAGCCCAGTTAACCTCAGTTTAAACAAGCTGCTTCAGCCACAGTAACACATCAGCATGGAAAAGAATGCACTTCTGATATGGCCAAATTTATGCACATAATGAGCACTGCTAGAATATCTCAGAGCCCAATTCAAATATAAGCCACTACATAATTGTCTGACTTGTCTGTCTTTACAGAAAACCTTCTTCTAAAGGTTCTTAAAAATCTATTAACTCTTAAGTACTACATAGTGTAACACAGACTTTTGTGTTTAAAAACAAATGATAGAAATGTCATGTATAGCAACAAATAGAACGCTAACATTTTTATAGTTGAAGTATTTTTAGACTATAGCAGTCATGCATAATTAATATTTGTTTAATTTATATCTAATATGATGATAACTTTTATTAGCTCAGTCAATGATTGTCTTAAGCTACATTCAAAAATTGTGTGTGCTTGTCACAGCTTTCTCCTAAAAATGGGCAAGCCCTGCAGGGGTCTGCAAATTCTCTTACATTCTTTATACATACACATATTGTACATAAACTACTCTGGGGGCTTTCAGACATGCACGTTTATACTATATATCTGTTGAAAAAGAAAAAAGAAATATTTTGAAGCCTACATATGAGACCATCCACAACTGTAGCACATCAATTGCTGCAATTATAGCACATCAATCCTTTTCCATTGCATCTATGTGCTACTATTTTAATTAGGTTGAAATTAGGAATATTTAAATTCTTACCACTTAAGCATAACGTGTGCAATATCATCACTTATAAATAGTAAATGGATAAGTGAGATGAAGTCAGATCAGCCAAGTTAACAATTATGACATTCGGTGGTTTGGGAAATAGAATAGATTCAAAAATTACTGAAACCTGCACCTGAGAGTATGGAGGTGATTATTTCTGAGATCTATTTTTGCTGATACTAGTCACCTGGCCGTTATGTTAATCCTAAAACTTGACTGATGTGGCACAAGTATGCAGAATTGGTAATCTGACTTTCCTCTGACTCGTGCTTCCTTCAGCTCAGGATCTTAGAAGGTACTGCAGCTGTAGGCAACATGGGGACCAGCGATTTCACAAGGAAGCTAACAATGGCGGACTACCTATTTTTCTAGTACAGCTTTCATCAAAACTGTCAGTTAGCTCTTAGAGCTCATTATCACAAATGCCAAAGGGTAGAGCTCATTATCACAAATGCCAAAGGGCAGTAAGAGAAGGCAGTTAAGCAGATTTACCACCTTTTGACTGCCCACCTAAACTAAGGCATGCAGACCCTCAGGGCTGTACACATGCATTGCTTCGCGACCATGGAAAAATTACATGGCATGTTGCACTTGGTAGGTGGTACAGCTGGCAAACATGACCCGATCAAGCAAACGGGGCTGTGCTGTAACCTCCCTGCAGCCTTGAACAATGTAGGGGTCAGCATTTTCAAAGTAAAAACATATTGACTCCACCTCCTATCATATGTCTCTAAAACATAATCCATTGACAACTACTTTTTAGAGTGGGCTGCCACAACATATGAATGGGCCCATAGTGAATGCTTTGCCTCACAGGAGGAGTTTTAACTAAATTACCTAGGGATTCAGTAGTGTTTTCTGGCAGTTATAAACCAATATTTTTCAGCACTGGTTTGCAAAAGTTTAATGGCATTATATTGAATCCAGATATACAGTATACAGTATGTATACTTAGGAACACCAGAACTAAAGTTTATCTTAAAGGCAACTTACTTTCAAAGAAGAGCTTTACCCTCTTTACCATGATAGTCAAAACATACTACCATTTCCTACCTAATAAAAAAATAGAAATGACAGTTGAGCAGACTCTGGGAATCTTACTTCTGTTGCTCATACCTTACATAAAGCTTAGGCACCTATGATGTCTTCCTTTTGAAAATACTATTTTCCTTGCTGTGTTTTGTCTCCATAACCTCTGAGTTGCAGGCCTGGACTTTTTCTTATTAAAATTGGGAAAAAATAGACATATCTTATTAACTAAATTCAGAACATATTTATTACTTTGTCCTACCTAATAAAAAAAGTCAATAAGAATGATCATGGGGCAGACTATGGGAATCTTAATCCTGTTTCACATGCCCTATATAAAGCATATAGCCATAAGATATCTTCCATTTAGAATTTCTAGTTTCCTGGCTGTGTATATCTCCAGTATTTCAGAGTTGCTGACCTGGATTTTTTCTTAATAAAATCTGAAAAAAGTCAGATTCATCTTACCTCTTTATTTGTTCCAGGTCATGGACTTAAAATATTAAAGCCAAAATATCAGCATGACAACCAAGCAATTATCATTTTCTGCAGGTCAACGGTACTAGTCCACACCTTTCTCTCACGATTAGTTTTCTTTAAGTAAAAAAAAGGTAATGAGTGATATGCTACCAAAGCCTTTCACAGTGCTTGCTAGCTTTTCTGGAACTTATTTTAACATGAGTTATTAAACTTTGCTCAATATATAATCTTCCAGGAACCAGTTCATTAGATTATAACTGTTGAGCAAACGTCTCTTTTTTTCCCATCTCCTACTCATTTCAGTACCAGTTGCACAGTATGAAAGCACAATATTTAATTCCCAATTAAATTCTGTGAGCAAACCAAAGAAAATATTCTGGTAATTTTTTTATTTTAATAACATATCATGAAAGTAACGGTCATGTTTCAATCTTTCACTCTTTGAATTAGGTACAATTTTAGCTATTATGTAACAATTACTTTTGAAGATAGCAGTAAGAATGCAGCTGTAGATAACTGGATAAAGTCTGTGCTGAATGAGAGATTACTGTGTATAGAGAAGAGGAGTGATGGACAGTTATATACTGCTTTATTACACAATCCACACAGTTTATGACTGTCTTCTTCATCTGATGACTTCTCTCTTTTTCTCATCCATCATCTTTTCTCTACTGCTGGCTCTCTTCCTTGCTTTCCTCTGACCCAGCATTTCCTATTGATTTCTGAATCCTTTTCTTCAGTTTCCTCCCAAACATTTACCACTTTTCTAATGCCCATCCATTGTTTGCCCCTTCAATAATACTAATTTTTTTGCAGCACCACCATCACATCAGTTGTTGTGTTGATGGGGTTTTGTCCCTTCTGTTTCTGCTCCTAGAGCCCCCTATATCTCCAGCTGCTACCGATAGTCTCTTTTTGGTGCAACATCCATTCTGAATCCTGGCAGCTATCTAGAAGGGATCTGGTTGACATGCCTTATATACTCAATGGGCCACTCTTAGTGCTGTTAGGGGATGCTAGTGCCACGTACCTGATAGGAGACTGAATTGATGAGGTCGGCCTCACTTGTGTCACTAGCCCTCACCCCGCTGATGTTGGAACAGAAGAGGTCTAGGGACCAGGGGGATAAGAGCACCAGTGGTTGTTGTTTGCAGCTCTTGCAGATGATGACCTTGGAAGGCGGATGATCCTCAGATTTGGACACCATAGTAATAGGCAGAGCAGGTTGTGTGGATTGCCAGGCGTGCAGCAGAGTAAGGTAAGTAGTGAGGACAAGAGACTGGAGCAGAGTCATGGTATAGCCAGGGTCATCAACAGTCGGGCAGCGCGGTACAGAATCAGAAGGAAAAGCCAAAGTCAGGAGCAGAGCTGAAGTCAGGAACCAGTACCAGGAGAGTAATCGAAGTTGGGTCAGGAACAAGCCGGGTTGGTAATGGAGGAATCGTACAGGAACAAGCAGGACACGGGGGGAGCAGAAGACCAGTCAGCACTGAACATGAGCAGAGGCACTCCTTCAATGGGCCGTCTGGAGCCAATCTTCGCCGTGCGTGTGCACGTGCGCGATCGCGCATGCGCACAACTGGCAATTCTTCTGCGGGAATTACTATGCACATTCCCGATCGCGATTCTTCTTGCCAGAAATCCCTTAAAGCTAGTCTTCATCAAGCTTTAACACAGGTTATCTAGTTCATTCCATTGTGCTTCTATTAACATTGACTGATTTAGCCCTGAGGGAGGGAGAGGCTTTTTCCCCACCCATTGGCTGCATTTTAAGCTCTTAACCATTAAATATTTCAATAAGACCCTTAAGTGAAATCAACTTTTGTGCCAGGTGCTTTTCCATACACATCCAAGAATTTATTGCACACCTTATAGAAAGCCTAAGAGCCCAGAATGTGTACTGTGGGTCACCAAAACACAAGAATAATATATATATTATAGTCTGACCCAGTAAGCAATCTGAAAAATAGCAGCTTGCAAAAGCAACAGTATACCATATGCAGTCCCTATAAAAGATATTTTTTAAACAAATTACAGTGCTAAGCATTAGACCACCCTGTATCCAGTATATGTCCTCTCACAACCCACCAAATATATTGACTCCAACTCACTGATAGTCAGGTAATTGTATAGAGATCAGTAATACATGTCCTTATGGTTTAGCGAAAAGCAGAAAATGCACTAACTCCAGCCAATGCATTTCATCTAATAGGCCATCATTGAGACACTGGGGACATCCTACTGGATTAAATATGTAGGGTGGAGTTATTGCTCTGACACCACATGCTGGCAGTTTGGACAGAGGGACAGCATTCTATGTGTGTTCTGCTGGCTTTTTTAACATTGTGTTTTACTACTTTTATCACTTGCAATTTTACATTACTATCATTGCTGGTGGACCAATGAGAGTAGAGGTGCTGCTGACAATCGTGCCAGATGGCTCGGTATTTTCAGTGATCAGTTGTTTTGCTGCAGCTGGAAAATCCCCAACATGGGAATTGGTGTTGGAACTTTTATTTTGCTTTCTGTGTAAATAAAAGTGGGCTGCCATGCCCTTAAAAGTGAAATTTGGACTATCGTGGATGCTCACCACATTGAGACTAATCATCCCATATCACAGTGGCCATAACAGCATTTACCAACCTTTGGACGTGGCAAACTATGCACTCCTACCCACCTGTGTGAATGCAGCCTTAATTCCTGGTGATTCTACTTTTTTCTAAACCAAGAGGGTCACATCTCAATGCACCTTTCTGATCCCTAGTGAGTTGTGGTCAATATACACAATGAGTGTTGCTATTTTACCTATTCACTATTTTGTGTGGCCATCGGAGAACATATAATAGATACAGGGTAGTGTCACTCCTAGGGTTGCAATTTGCTTCAAAAAGTAACCGGGTTACACACTCCTCATGCCACTTCAAAAGACTGCACTGAAGGATATAGAAGATCTGAAGGAGAATATAAAGCTATGTAGCTAATGTTTGCAATAGGTAATTTGTAATTGTTTACAGAAAAAAAAATAATAATTTCATAAATTACAAAGTCTACAGCTTGACAAAGCATACATTCTTTGATTCCTACGTTTTAACTATGCACCTCTCCATTATAATGCTCCTTACTCATTTTCCTCTTTCCTGGCTTCCTGATTTCTCCAAAATTAGACTTAAGAGCAAAAGAAAGAAAATAAAGAAGCACTAGCATGTAATTTACAACTGTGTAGTAAAACGGTCAAGTGATTTCAAGATAATGATTTTGGAAAATGACAGGATCTGCTGTGCACTAATCAGCAGACAAACTAGGCCCCCAACAGAAACTCTGAGTCAGAGCAGCCATGCCAGCAATGAAGCCTCGAATGCTGCTGGTATTTTTATATTCCAGCTAATTGTATTGGATTGTTTTTATTACACATCAAAGGAAATTAGTCCTGTCAAAATGAAATGACAGAAATTAAAGTGCTCTTCATGTTGTCTCGCTCTTCTTTACTTATATTACAAATTGTTACAGGCAAAATGTTTAAATAATTCTCAAATATTCTTTTCTTTTCAAAAACTCTTTTTTCATGAATTAAATGTGTGATATAAAAGTACAAATAGTATTATGTATGTCTTTTTTAAGGATTTTGTTCATAAATGCAAAAAAAATAAAACTGGTTATTAACATTTATAGTAATAGCACCAGTTCTAGGAAATATCTGATTACCTTTGGTGATGAGGAAATAATTTTTCCCCCCACTAGAGGGGTTTTTTGCCTTCCTCTGGATCAGCTGTGCATATATATGATTCTTTGTATGGATGTTTTCTATTTATTTATTCTTTTTTTTTCTATTGGTTGAATTAGAATGTCTTTTTCATCCTGACTATGTAACTATCAACCCATTCCTGCATGCCAAGGTACTAGGTGTAATTCTGTACTTTTAACTTTCCTTTTGGCCCCACATCTAATCAATGTCCAAAGCTTGCTGTCTCAACCTCAGCAACCTCTCTAAAATAGGCCCCTTCCTAACCAATGACACCACAAAGCTCCTAGTCCACTCCCACCTCGACTACTGCAACTTCCCCCTCATTGGCTTATCTATACATAGGCTATTCCCCCTTCAGTCCATCATGAATGCTGCTGCTAGACTCCTCTACCTTACCAACCAATCAGTGTCTGCTATCCCTCCATTGGCTGCCACTTTCCCAACAAATCAAATTCAAAATACTAACAACTTACAAAGCTATATACAACTCTGCCTCCAGCTATATCACTAACCTGGTCTCAAAATATGAACCTAGTTACATAGTTAGTCTGGCTGAAAAAAGACAACAGTCCATCCAATTCAACTATTAAAACAATAAGAAATAAAAAAAAGTTAGAATCCTCTTCATTTCTCCTAAGACTTTCTGCTCTCTAGCTCCCTTGTCACCTCTTCCCATGCTCACCTCCAGGACTTCTCCCAAGCCTCTCCCATATTCTGGAGCTCCCTACCACAATCTGTTTGACTATCTCCTACTTTGTCCACTTTACTATGCTCCCTGAAAACCCTTCTTTTCAGAGAGGCCTAATGAAGAGGGCCCTCCAATTCCTACTGTATTAAATTGTATTGTAATTGTACTGTCTGCTCTTATGTTCTAAAACACTGTGTACACTGTTGGCGCTTTATAATTCCTGCATAATAATAATAATAACAATAATAGCTATGTAACTCATTTATTGACTCACATGGTTCCAGAGAAAACAGACATAAAATGATGAACTAGGAAGCAACGCACCGCCTTGTGTTCCAACTGCCAGATACGACGTCACCACGGTCCGACATTTTGGGGTTTATTTACTAAAGCTGGAGAGTCCAAAATCAGACTCCCTTCTGCATGGAAACCAATCAGCTTCTAACCTCAGCTTGTTCAATGAAGCTTTGGCAATGAAACCTGGAAGCTGATTGGTTTCTATGCAGAAGGAAGTCTGATTTTGGACTCTCCAGCTTTAGTAAATAAACCCCTTTATGTCTGTTTT
Source organism: Staurois parvus (assembly GCF_062004578.1). Lineage (NCBI taxonomy): Eukaryota > Metazoa > Chordata > Amphibia > Anura > Ranidae > Staurois > Staurois parvus. Next base: position 4,878,360 of record NW_028318102.1, read on the forward strand.
TCTCTGGAGCCATGTGAGTGGAATAGATATATATTGTTTTATACTTAATAAATGGTATTACACTATCTGGATGCCCTCCTCCATTCCTTATATGTGCAAACATCTTACTCCACTGACATACCGGGATGACTGATGGTGACAAGTACAGCCGATCCTAGAAGGACTACAAGACTCATCAGAACCAGATATTGCCCCACCAAAGTGAGCCAGACTCTTGCTTAGAGTCCCAGTTGAAAAAAAAATGTCAGCAGCTACATAAACTGTAGCTACTGACTTTTAAAATACAGACACTTACCTGTCCCTTGGTCCAGTGGTGTCTTCACCATGGCTGGTGTCACTGGCCATCTTCTCTCCCTGGTGCCAGCATCTTCATTGTGGGCACCCAGCTGTGACAGCTTGTGGCTCCACAGCGGGGTGCCCACTGCGCATGTGCAAGAAGTGCTGCGCTTTGTGAATGACCCTGTAATCTTCTGGGACCTGTCACGTATTCAAGCAAACTACGGTGAGGGAGGGGGGAAGAAAACTTCTGCTTCCGATCGCCTTAGGTGAACACAGTGGAAGTGGGAGCGGGTACCTGTAAAATTTGGGTACCCACTCCCCAAAGGTGCCAATCTTTAATGGGGAGCGGGGGACAAAGGCTTAAAGCGTGGAGCTCTGCTTTAAATATAAGAGTCCACAGCAGCTGGTGAGTGAGTGGGACCACTGGTGGGGAGCAGAGAGAATGAATCACAGAGTTTATATATAAGTAGCACATGCACTATTTCAGCAATAGGTTTGACACCAAGCACTTTATTTAATATATTTTATATATGATATGCATTGATTCGTTTTTGCTTTGGTATATATGTCACACTAGGCAGCATTCCTAACTGTATGATGGATAGTTGGTGAGGGTAATACCCTTTATAGGAGTGGCAGCCCTTGATTTAGTAATTGAATTAACTATTAAGTTATATCACATGGTTTATTGGAATATACACACTTTTTTTTTCCATGGATCATTCATGTCACTAAGTATTACTGTCTTGAGTGCAGATTAACAATAATCTAGTTAGAGTAGATAAAAGTTGTATAGTGGAGATCTTATGGAGGACAGCCAGATGCTTGATTTTAGGAAACTAATAGTATTCTTTTAACATTTCCAGTTTTTGTAAGAATAAAAGCTTGAATGCCATCCTTTCTTCTGATCCCTTAGAGTGATGTTAGACACCCCTTCACCAAGTCATGGTTTTATTGTACAAAATGGCTATTGCGAAAGCCATCTAGATATGTATATATAGAGGGGAAACAGTCTGCATTGTTAACAGAGATCAAAGGACCTCTTAAGAAAGCATCTGACCCCATATTTTCATTTTTACCGTAGCTTTAGTCTGCTATAAATGTGGGATGACTGAATAAATAATATATCTAACCTTCTACTTTTTAGACAGATATTAGTTGGGTAGCTTTCAGACCTTACAACTGATAAGAAGGATAATATGCTAGGACATTCCACTGGTTAAAGTGAATCTGTGGGGATACAAATATGCATGCTGACATTGCTTTTTAAAGTGGTATTTAATCCCCCCCATCTTTTTTCCCCTCTTACCAGGGGCGGACTGAAAACTTATGGGGCCCCCAGGCAATAGGGGATCATGGTGGCCCTGTGTCCTTGGCCAAACTCAAAAAAGCCTATCCAGTGCTGCAACTGTTCCCATTAGGCTTTGATTCTAAGGCACTCTGGCTGCATTGCATTCCTATCTCATAATATAATAGAACATAATACATATGAACTACCAGTATGACCACATTTATTATTTTATTTATTTATTACAGGTACTTATATAGCGCCGTCAATTTACACAGCACTTTACATATATATTGAACATTCACATCAGTCCCTACCCTCAAGGGGCGTACAATCTAAGGACCAAATGATAAAATAGTAATGAGATATGCAAACAATTGCTTAAAAACCACTTGCCTACCGGGCACTTGTACCCCCTTTCTGCCCAGGCCAATTTTTAGCTTTCAGCGCTGTCACGCTTTGGATGACAATTGTGCGGTCATGCAACACTGTACCCATATGACATTTTTATCATTTTTTTCACATACACAGAGATTTCTTTTGTTGGTATTTAACCACCACTGGGTTTTTTATTTTTTGCACTATAAACAAAAAAGAGCAAAAACATTTGAAAAAACAAACATTACTCTTTGTTTCTATTATAAAATTTTGCAAACAGGTACATTTTCTCCTTCACTGATGTGCGTTGATGAGGCTGCACTGATAGGCTTTGGGATTGGACACAGCTGGTCACGTGGTAAAAGGCCGCTGTGATTGGCCTTTTACCATGTCATGTGATCAGCTGTGTCTGTAGGACACAGTGATCATGGACAGCACCACGTGCGCACAGCTGGAGGCATGTTCTGGGAGGACGTCATATGACGTCATTTCAAAACTGGACAACCGCGCTATTCCCACCATTTGGCTATAGTGAGGTTGTAAAGTGGTTGATAGATAAGTCAAAAGGAGTCAAAATGAAAAAGAGAAGCATCATCACAGCTTAGAATAAAAGGTTGTGGTGGGTGTTGGGGGAGGGCTAGAAATAAAAAGTTATAAATATATGTAAAATAGGAAGTCCTTCACTTTTAACTATTCTTACCATACAGAACCTCTCCATGTGCTGATACAGTATATTTTCTTATTTCTATTGTAAGTTGGTGTTTCTTTGTCTTTGTACAGTCCTTGAGATAACAACGTTAATTTGCAATTCATTATGCTGATCTTGATATATTTATATGTATTAATTAAATTAGCTCCAGGTCATCTCTTGTCCGAACTAAACAAGTTGAATTTTTCCAACCTTACTTTCTAATTTATTAAATTAGCTGCCTGCCTTCAACTCTTCCACTCTACTATAAAAAGACAGTAGAGCAACCACAAAAAAAAGGCTAAGTGGTCCATCAAGTCTGCTCCTTTTTATATTTTTTTAAATCCTAGCCAGATTTTTTTTTTTATGAGATTGTTATGTGGAACCATATTGACCACTTCAAGTCTGGAAACGTTCACCCCCTTCCAGTCCAATTTTCGGCTTTTAGCACTATCACACTTTGAGTGATATGCAATTATCATTTTTGAGACAGAGAGAGCTTACTTTTGGTGGCATTTAATCAACACTGTTTTTTTTTTTTGCTATATATTAAAATACCGAAAATTTTGAAAACAAACATGTTTTTGCTTCGTTTTTGTTATAAAATTTTGCAAATAAATCTTTCTTCATAAATTTATGTACAGTATTCTGCTACATTTTGGGTTAAAAATAACCCAAAACAGTGAATATTATTTAGTGTGTGTGAAATTTATAGAGTCTACAAACTATGGGATATATATTTATCAGTTGTTACCTTAACATGCTGGATGTTAGTATGACATACAGCAGCAATCAGGACATTGGTATGGGGTATGTCAGTGATCAGGACATTGGTATGAGGTATGACAGTGATCAGGATGCTGGTATGGGTTTTGGGTTAGTGATCAGAACACTGATATGGGTTATGGCTGTGATCAGGATGCTAGTATGTGGTATGGCAGTGATCAGAACACTGATACGGGTTATGGCGGTGTTCAGGTGCTAGTATGTGGTATGGCAGTGATCAGAACACTGATACGGGTTATGGCGGTGATCAGGATGCTAGTATGTGGTATGGCAGTGATCAGAACACTGATACAGGTTATGGCGGTGATCAGGATGCTAGTATGTGGTATGGCAGTGATCAGAACACTGATAAGGGTTATGGCGGTGATCAGGATGCTAGTATGTGGTATGGCAGTGATCAGAACACTGATACAGGTTATGGCGGTGATCAGGATGCTAGTATGTGGTATGGCAGTGATCAGAACACTGATAAGGGTTATGGCGGTGATCAGGATGCTAGTATGTGGTATGGCAGTGATCAGAACACTGATTTGGGTTGTGGCAGTGATCAGGATGCTAGTATGTGGTATAGCAGTGATCAGAACACTGATATGGGTTATGGCGGTGATCAGGATGCTAGTATGTGGTATGGCAGTGATCAGAACACTGATATGGGTTATGGCGGTGATCAGGATGCTAGTATGTGGTATGGCAGTGATCAGAACACTGATATGGGTTATGGCGGTGATCAGGACGCTAGTATGTGGTATGGCAGTGATCAGAACACTGATACGGGTTATGGCGGTGTTCAGGTGCTAGTATGTGGTATGGCAGTGATCAGAACACTGATACGGGTTATGGCGGTGTTCAGGTGCTAGTATGTGGTATGGCAGTGATCAGAACACTGATAAGGGTTATGGCGGTGATCAGGATGCTAGTATCTGGTATGGCAGTGATCAGAACACTGATATGGGTTTTGGCTGTGATCAGGATGCTAGTATGTGGTATGGCAGTGATCAGAACACTGGTATGGGTTATGGCGGTGATCAGGATACTAGTATGTGGTATGGCAGTGATCAGAACACTGATATGGGTTATGGCGGTGGTCAGGATACTGATATGAGGTTTGGTGGTAATCAGCATGCTGATGTGTATGGCGGTGTTCAGAACACTGATATGGGGTATGGCGGTGATCAGGATGCTAGTATGGGGTATGGCGGTGATCAGAACATTGATATGGGTTATGGCGGTGATCAGAATGCTGGTGTGGGATATGGTGGTAATCAGGGCACTGGTATGGTGTATGGTGGTAGTCAAGGCACTGGAATGGCATATGGCGGTGATCAGGGGCACTGGTATGGCATATGGCGGTGATCAAGATTTTGGCATGGCATATGGCAATGATAATGGCACTGGAATAGGGTATGGTGGTGTTATTATGAGTACTGGTGACACTGGGATCAGTGCTGGCTGCATTGTTTATTATTGCTACAGTGGGGCAGTGATCAGGGACACTGGGGCAGTGATCAGGGACACTGGGGCAGTGATCAGGGACACTGGGGCAGGATGGCACTGCAGTCTGTGAGTGTAAATGCAGCCTGACAGGCAGTAAGCAATCACAGGTTGCAGCAATGCTTCTCTCTGCTCTCAGAGCCAATCTGCGTGAGAGCAGAGAGAACTAATCTTTACTTTTGGTTTGGCATGTTTACAATGTGATTGCTGTGTTTGGATACAGCAATCACATAATGAAACACCATATGATCACCTAGACACAGTGGTAATGTTATCCGTTGTGTCCGGGTGACACAAGGATCACTGGGCTCCCAAGTGTGTGCTCCGTGAATTGCGGGCTGACATACAGGTACGTTAACCCACATTGGTGCTGCTTCCCGTCTTATGTTTATAGGCTGTAGGAGGACTGGAAGTAGTTAAATGCTTTAATGAAATAAGGATAGGACTACATTCTCAGTGCCATCCTGGTCCAAAACATTTGCGATATAGTCAAATAATTACCTGCCCAAGATATAGCTCATATTAAAGTTGTGACCTTCTCAGGGATGTATGCAGGTGGTGATATATTTGGATTATATTTTTATTTAAATTTCATTTTTCCTCAATATGCTATATTCTCAGCTTTAAGTTGCTGCTTAACTCACTAATAACCAGCATTCAGAAATTCTTCTCCAGCTCAGCTTTTCCCCAACTAGGTAACCACAGACAGTGTTCTTACCATAGCCTAAACACAAAGCTTAGGCTGGTCATACAGTAATATTTTGTTTCAATTCAACCAGCAAAAAAACAAACAAAAAAAGACCCAGTTTCCCCATCCACACATTCGATGTGGAAAGGGGAATCACTCTGTTCTACTGTGTTTTGATAGCAGGGAACCTTCCTCACTGTCAGAACATACTGATCAGTGTTGCCAGTAGCACTGATCATTCAGGAAAAACAGGTGGGTTGGTCTACCTTTTGACTTCTGTACATCCAGCCTGATAATATATGGATGGAAATTTGCCTGGTCCCTGATAAACCAGACAAATTTCAATCCATGTATGGCCAGCTTTATACTTAAAAAGAGGTAATTTAAACCTAAATTCCAATGCTTTGCTTGGTCAAATAGAGTAAGCAGAAATACTTACTTCTTGAGACAAGAAGAAACAGATACAGTAATTATAACTGTGGAAAAACATTGTAATGAACATGAATTTGTCTGTCATAGGTCCTATAAAATATCTCCTGAAGAAGCCTGAAATAGGTGAAACATGTTGAGAAATCTGACACCAGAAGTACCTTTTGAATGAGTAACAATCACTTGTACTTTGATACAGAAGTGTATTTTTTATTTTTATTGAAACTGAAGGATTTTTTAAAATTTGAATAATAACATTTTTAACATTTTACCTTTGTTGTTATATCATTGATGGCACCTTAAAAATCCTGCTATCTCCCCTGAATTTAGGGAGGCTTCCCCTTTTTCCTGTCAGTGTTTACCGTATTCATTTTTCTCCTGGAAGTCTGAACTCTCCTATATTTTTAGTGCATAGACTGGCCCTTTGATGTCCTTACATGATGACATCAACCCCTACAGGCATTCCTGCATTCTGTGCACAGCAGTAACCCAGTCTTCCCCATCACAACGTGAGAGTATAGGATCCCCTAGAATGGCTGCTGTCTACTTCTATGGATTTGTTCACATGACCACACATAAACATGCATCCATGCGAGGGCCGTGTTTGCCTGCCGTGCCGAGTGCATCGTCGTGCAGGCAATCCCATTAATGTCTATTGGGATGCAGTGGCTGTACAGACACAGCCACTGCTTCCAATTTGACATCCATGCAGATGCATGTCCCCGAACACTCACTGTCTGCATTCAGAACCAAGCACCCATGTGGATGTTAAGCTGGGAGCATCGGCTGTGTCCATGTAGCTACTGTATCCCAATAGACATCTGTAAAACTTTCTGTATGGGATGCATGGAACAACTGGGCATCCCCGTGTGGGCAAAGGCAACCCTCACACAGATGAACGCTTATGTGCGCTCATGTGAACGGGGCCTAATTCCAACTACAGACATACTCTAGAAAATATATATCATCTCCCTACATGTAAATGTTGTGTACATTATGATCTACAGTATACACAGTGGCTTTATGGTTAGCCCTTCTGCTTTTCAGCACATGGATCCCTGGTTTGAATCTCAGCCAGAACACTACTACCTGCTTGGAGTTTGCATGTTCTCCCTTTGCCTGTGTGGGTTTCCTCCGGGTACTCTGGTTTCCACCCACACTCCAAAGACATGCTAGTAGGTTAAATGTATCCTGTCTATATTGGGTCTAGTATGGGAGTGCATGCATATATGGATTGGGTCCATACACTGTAAGCTCCTAGAGGACAGGGACTGATGTTCATATAAAGTGCTGAGTAAATTGTTGGCATTTTATAAATACCTATAACAAATAAATATTTAGAAATTCCAGTGACTCAGTTGCCATTTCTGCCTTTTAATTAAGAATTAGGCTCTAAATTGTTATGGTTATTAGAGGAAATATAAACTAAATTAACAATCCAAATTTCCCTTAAATGCCCAGAATATGCCAATGGATTTGTTTACACCGTTGAGTTACTTTTTGGTAAAATTGCTAAGAACAACGTGTACTTTATTTTCATTTATTACAGGCATAGAAAGCAGAAAATAGAATTTCTTTCCCGAGGTCTTATTTTTCCATTTATTTAGAATCTAGTGGCTCTTACATGAAATTGACTTTTTTATTGAAAAGTACACCATACTCGCTTTGGTACACTAATGCTTTTCTATTTGCTCATCAAGCAATAAATACAACATTGTTATTTAATACAATTATATTATATATTATATTAGTTACTAAAGGTAAAGTGGAAATATCAACTGTTGATGTGCAGTAGAAATAAATAATTATATCTATATGTACAGTGTATGGAGCTAATAAAAATTAAAAAAATAAGTTGCTTACTATGTTATCCATGTTTCCCAAACATCCATAATCATTTACTTACATATTTTAACTCCTTAATGTGAGGAATATGTCTGTTCCTGTGTAAACAGCTTTAGCAATCGTTATTTCTGTGCTACTCATGCAACAAGATAAGACTTCCGCACTCAGGGCATTTTTTTAATGGGAACACGGGGGAATGCAATTCTGTCACCTCCAGAACTGAATGTATGTAATAGCAAGGGTTGCTGGGGTATGCTGGAAGGTCTATTCTGCTGGAGGATCTATTGTCACTGGAGGGGATCTATTTTTATGTTGAAGTCTACTGTTGCTGGGGGTCATTTGTTACTGAAAGGGGTCTACTGTTGAGGGAGTGGTCTATCCTTTCTGGCTGCTGGAGAGCCTATTGATGCTGGCTGCTGGGAGATCTGTTGTTGTTGTTGGGGTGGTATTTTGTTGTGGCGGTCCATTGTTGCCAATGGGATCTACTGTTGCTGGGGGGTTATTGCTTTTATTTGTTATAAATAACAAATTCTATACAAGTTACTTAGCACCACAAAATGACACTTGACTCTGTATTCTCTATAAGGAGCAGTACTGGGAGGTGGGTAAAAGGTGGAACCAAGGGACTGTGCTCAAAGGTTAGTGGGGGGGGGGGGGCAGAGACAAAGTAACTCTGAATGGGCGAGTTCCTGCACATATTCTCTGAGAAAAAAGCCATGTCCGCACTAGAGCAATTGTTTCATTTTTTGTACTGCATTTTTGGCCATAAAATACTTAAAGAACCCTAGAATTTTTGATATATGGTAAATGTGGCCCTATCAATGTGCACAATGCATGCAGTTCTTCATTGTTCTGCCATGTTCTACATACACTATATTGCCAAAAGTATTGGGATGCCCCTCCAAATCATTGGATTCAGGTGTTCCAATCACCTCCATTGCCATAGGTGTATAAAATCAAGCACCTAGGCATGCAGAATGCTTCCACAAACATTTGTGAAAGAATGGGTCACTCTCAGGAGCTCAGTGAATTCAAGCGTGGTACCATGATAGGTTGCTACCTGTACAGTAAGTTCACTTGTAAAATTTCCTTTCTACTAAATATTCCACGGTCAACTGTTAGGGGTGTTTTAGCAAAGTGGAAGCAACTGGGAACATCAGCAACTCTGCACGTAAAATGACAGAGCGGGGTCAGCGCATGCTGAAGCGCACAGTGCACAGAAGTCATCAACTGTCTGCAATAGCTAAAGACCTCCAAACTTTGTGTGGCCTTCAAATTAGCACAATAACAGTGCATAAAGAGCTTCATGGAATGGCTTTCCATGACTGAGCAGCTGCATCCAAGTCTCACATCACCAAGTGCAATGCAAAGCGGTGGATGCAGTGGTGTAAAGCACACCACCACTGGACCCTCGAGCAGTGGAGACGTATTCTCTGGAGTAATGAATCACACTTCTCTGTCTGGCAATCTGATGGTTTGGTGGTAGCCAGAAGAACAGTACTTGCCTGACTGCATTGTGCCAAGTGTAAAGTTTGGTGAAGGGGGGGTTATGGTGTGGGTTTGTTTATCATGGGTTGGGCTTGGCCCCTTAGTTCCAGTGAAGGAAACTCTTAAGGTATCAACATACCAAGATATTTTGGACAATTTCATGCTCCCAACTTTGTGGGAACAGTTTGGGGATGGCCCCTTCCTGTTCCAACATGACTGTGCACCAGTGCACAAAGCAAGATCCATAAAGACATGGATGAGCGAGTTTGGGGTGGAGGAACTTGACTGGCCTCCACAGAGTGCTGACCTCAACCCGACAGAATACCTTTAGGATAAATCAGAGCGGAAACTGCAAGCCAGGCCTTCTCGTCTGACAACAGTGCCTGACCTCACAAATGTGCTTCTGAAAGATGATCACACTTTCCCATAGAAAAAACTCCTAAACTTCATGGACAGCCTTCCCAGAAGAGTAGAAGTGCTGTCATAGATGCAAAGGGTGGGCCAACTCAATATTGAAATGGAACCCTACGGATTAAGGCTGGGATGCCTTTAAAGTTCATGTGCGTGTAAAGGCAGGCGCCCCAATACTTTTGTCAATATAGTGTTTGTGTGTGTGTGTATATATATATATATATATATATATATATATATATATATATATGTTCTGAAAGTAGAGGACCTGTAGAATAAAAGATTGTTGTTGCAATTTTTTGTGTCATACAATATTTGTGAAACTGTTTATTAAATGCAATTTTCAGGGAAAAAAAAATATATTAATGAAAACACCATTTAATATCCCATTTTGGTGAAAAAAATAGATTTTGTCAAGTAAATAGATACCAAACATATCACATCTTAAACTTGTACAAACAAATGATATTGTGAAAAACTATGTTACCTAAAAATCTCCATAGGTGACACTTTATAAGCCCTTACAACTCATCACTTTAGAGTTACAGAGGTTCTAACCTCTAAAATGAAATATGAACAAAGCATATCCCTCTATAGTGTGTACTTGTCTCAATCCAGAACACTAAGCGTCACTTCTGCCTGCTGCTTTGTTTCTCTGCTATTAGTCTGAGTCACTTGATTCACTTTCACCTGTAATCACTTAATTAAAATCATCATTTAGTCTAAGTATGTACTAGCCCCGTTCATTGAGGGATGTTATGCTATATAAGTTTGTATTTTAGTTCTTTGATGTAAGCTTTGAGAAAGGCTGTAGTCGAAACGCATCAGATATATGGAGTTTATATTTTCCACTGTGTGCTAATAAAGTTACTCTGATGAGGAAATTAGTTACCGGCTATATTGTTACATATCATCAACCAATGAATGGCACCTCTAAAACCTGAAGTGACTAAGTCATTGTCCCTTCTGGTTTCATTCTAGGCAGAGGAGATGAAAGAATGCATATCTCTCTGTATCCTCCCACCTACCATTTTGAAGCCCTTCAATGTGGATCTGGGCTCCCAGTAGGAGCAGGAAAGCCCAGGAACCATGCAGGATGTTCTGATGTGGAGGGTTTACTGTGAAGGTGATGGGCGGCTATACAATCACCAGATTACTTTCACTTTACAGCCAAGAACTGAAAGAGAAAAACAACTGCTAATGCCTGTGCTTAGCCCTTCACTCTTTGGACATACATAGTACACAGTAAAGAACTGAACTAATTGTATGCATCCTAGAATAACAGCACTACAAAAGCCCAACAACAACACTGCTCTCACCATGGATATTTAAAAAAAAAACACATTATTCCTTAAGACCTTTACATTTGCACCCAGGAGGGCTCAGCTCGATTTACCACCCACTTAACCCAACACAGTGATTGCACACATGCTGCAGTTGCTGCTAAAATTTTGCCCCCTATGGCATTTGGTAGGCAGAACTGGCAGCTAACACAATAGATTCAAGTGCATGGGACCAATGCTGTGACGTGGGCTAACAGCTTTAATACTTCCCTCTTCTAATTTTTTCTTGTGACACAGAGGAAGTGAAATGAAATCCCCCAGGCAGGAACTCTACCCCATTATGCAATGCAAATATTTGCAAAAGTAGTAGAGTCCACAAACATTTATATACAGTATGTATGAACCACACTGGATTGTCCTACTGGAATTCTCACTAATCTCTGCAAATATAAGCAAAATGATACAAGCCTATTTACCTTTTAAATAATTCATATACAATATTAACTGTAATGGGATTCTGTTGGTATAGATGGTATATAAGTACTAAATTGGTAATAGTAAATAATGAGGTTATTAATGAGAGATCAGTGTATTTATTTTTTAACTGAACAAACTCCATGCAGTCCTTAAGTTTGGCTTTAATACACACTGAAAGCTTTAAATAAGAATGAAAAAAAAGAAAGAAACACGCTAGGGCTCTGTTGGATGTTAAAAAAAAAAGCTTTATCAGAAAATTTGCTAATCCCTGCAGTCTTATATAGCTGCATTGGTGCTGTGTGTGTCAACATAATCATCTTTGGTATGAAGCAGTTAAACAATGACAATTAGGAATACACTTTTGTGACGAGTGTAATGATATTTCAGCACTTCTTATGCTGCAATTAAAACAGCATTGTAGCAGCTGGTATTCAGAGTTAACAAGATCTTTCCATAAAAGTGAGAAATGAAAATGCCTTTAATTTTGTAGAAACACAATTGATTTCTTTATATATGATGCTGAAGGTATAGATTGCTGAAAAAAACAGCTGTGCAAACCTGATTTATAGCAGTAATATTGATATGAGACATATGGATATCTACTGGTTACCTAAGCATGAACCACTATCATGTATATAATATATACATATTTGTTTTTATTCATTCTAACTGCATATCAAGATCAACCTGGGTGTTCTTAGTTGCTGAACACCCTGTTGCTGAAAGCCCCATGATGAGAACCATGCATGGGTTCTATTTGCAGCCAGTTTTGCTACTTCTCCTCATAATTTGTAAAAAACTAATCTTTCCAAGACCTCCATTGAAATCTTCAGGGGAGGATGGAGAGACAAATCTATATAGATAAAATATAGATATTCAATTAATTCCTACACTTGCAAAAAAAAAAAAAAAAGATGCCCAGCACTGCCATGGAGAACAAAGTCAAATGCATACATACATATATATATATATATATATATATATATATATATATATATATATATATGGTTTCCACCATCAACACAGTGAGGAATCAAGAAGTTTTCTTTTCCATTTTAGAAAGAAAGAAAATTGTGTAATCTATGGCTTGCCTAACTTTTTTTTTTAAATGGAGGCATTCTGGGAGTGGGAAGTGTTATATTAGGTTTGTATTTGCCAGTGTCCAATTCCTCCAGTAGGTAGCAGAATAGCTGAAATGTCTCTAAACCCTGTGTCCCTCAATGAACTATAAAAAAAAGTGTGTAAGGGGGGGGTTACAGTGAGTACACGACCTTTAGTTATTAGTAAAATGGGGGGGGGGTAGAACCCCAGTCAACTAATAATTGCTACCCATGTCCCTGCTGCAGGTGTCCCCTCACCTCTGTTATTACTTTAGCAGTAAGTGAGGGGAACTTTCTTTGACAGATCCCCTAATAGAGGGGGGTTATAATTTTTCCCTAATCTATAAAAAAATAATAATACTGTGTAGCAAACTCCTACATAGCATTCTATATTACTAACTGTTAGTCAACAGCTGGTTACCAAAAGTGACAGAAGCAGCATTGTGTTTCATTGCAAAACTGAATTTACTTCTGTGAATAGCTCTGTAAAACTGCAATACAACAGCATAAACTGAGGTTACAATATGCTTTTAAAGATGTCTCTTTTGAATGCATATAATAAACATTTCTTTGCAGACAGCCTACCTTCACATCCACATCAAATACATAACAGTGCAATCCAGATATATCATAGCTATAATAAATGATAAATAGTCTTCCAAGCATATGTGTATCATAGGGAAAAGGAGGAGACATTCACTGGTGTTCTTCTGGAAGCTAAAATGGCTCTGCAGTGGTGTGTGGATAAACTTTATTAACAGATACAAAATACTTGCAGTTCTTGTATGAAAAGAAAAATATAGAGATGGCTCCCTTCTCAACACAATAATACTGAGACACACAGTACACATAGGCCTTTAGGTAAATTAATTATGGGGCTTCTGCTGTACCCACAGGAGCCAGAATTGTTGATGTGCTCAAGACTCCACACACTGGGAGTTTGATTACCTCCCCTGACTCTAGTAAAATCTTCTGTTAATTATGGTGGGAAGATTCAAATACCCAGCCTGAATATTCAGTAGGGCCTGTCCAATTCCTGCAGAGGTGTGCCCATGGAGAGGGTCTTTCCCTTGTGTGGGAATGGGTCCTTGTGCTCTAGGGGCTTCTTGCCCTGGTACATTTCTGAGATGGATGCTGGACCTTACTATTGGGGGCTCTGTATGCTTTGGAACCCCGTGAGTAAAGTTCCCTCTTTTTTGCTGAAGTTTTCATGCGCTCCTGCTGTAAAAGTGGACTACCTCAGTCTTCTAATATTTGCTCTACATTTTTAATATCACTTTGTCAATTTGTTGTGCTAATATAAAGATTAGGTTGCCCTCTATTATCAATCTGTTCCATTTTTTTAGTACCCTTCTTCACTCCCAGATCCCCCCTCCAAAGCTTTACCAGAAATAAAGTTACAAAAAAGACAACCCTGGACTGTTTACTGAGCCAGAATGGATGGATGACAGCTGTGTGCCCTGCAATGATTAGAGGAAGGACTTGTGTAAACGTACAGCTGCTCCTGCGGGGGTATCACTAAAACTGTATATAAAGAAATAACAAAAAAGAAAGTACATGCAAAAACACATTAGAAATGTAGCCCTTATAACCTCAACCTAACCTGACACCTGTTTTGACCTATACCCAATTCCTTGCAGCAATCCTCAACGTCTACCATAATTTTGTCCATAATGGGATTCTTCCACCAAAAATAGCACCATGGACACAATTATTCAGGAAAACTTTTAACAATAAAACTTTTATCTACTTACTCTGCCCCAAATTATAACCTACCTTTGTGCCAGAATGATATCCGACTGTGTATGGATGCCTTAAACCTAATTCTGTTGCATTTTCTTCAAATCCAGTGAGTTGCCCCCATATTTGTGTAGTAAAGAAAATACTTATTGCAGGAAGAATCGTGAGCAATAAATGTAATAGTGACACTCTTTTCCTAAATGCACCTTTATATCTCTATACATTCATGATGAGGTTAAATTAGAGATCGCTCATTACATGTACTTTTTTCTTTTATATTTCACCAGAACATATTGCTAAATTGAAGGCCTTCAGACATTCTCCTGCTCTGAGAAAGTAGCAATGTATCTAGTGACTCACTCAGAACAAATTTTACTTTACATGAATATAATAATACCAATTGACTGCACTCCATAAGCTACAATGAGCTGAATATAGATGAAATGCTTTAGATGCTACTAACATTATGGGAATAGCAGTGATTTCATGTTATTTCATGTTCATTGTCAAAAATAGGACACGGAAGAATTTTGTAGATAAGATTTTACATTTATCTTAATTTCAATATGAATCCTTTCTTGCTCTGGGTCTGTTGTGTGCAAAAAGTTTGTGCTTAGCTGTTATAATAGTCCAAAATGATCAGTTAGGTGTAGTACATTTTATAGATATTGCTAATTGTGTATTTTATACTTCTATGGGTATTACTAATAGGCACAAATGGGACCAAATTTGTGGGATGGAAAAGAGAAGTGATTCTTTATGGGTTTGGTGTTAAATTAATTGTTCATGGAATTCACATTTCATATGAATTAAACAAACAGTGAGTTATAAGCAAAAAACACATTTGTCAAGAGATTGTGATAAACATTCTCTCTCTAGGCCTCATTTTTTTGATTATGTAAGGCATGAGTAGGCAGGGGATATCTGAATTCATCTCCTACTTTTACTATGCCAATGTAAATTCATTAGAAAACATGTTTTTACCTGTATCTTAAAATAGATGTATACCCTAACTGGATGATATTAAAGCTGATGTTTAGCTACAAAAAAAAATCCCAAAAGCCATAATCATATCTGTTTTAACAAATATGCCCCACTTTGTGCAGGCATCAGAATCCTGGAGAAATCTTCACTGCAAGGATGCCTGTCCTCTTCCTGACTCAGGAATCCCAGTGCTGTAATGGTTAACAGCTTCAAATCTTCAAGCAGAACAGCAGTACAGATGGCTTGATGGTAACACCCCCCCCCCTCCTTCCTCCTCCTCCATTGATAAAAGTCATTTCATCCATTACAAGGCTTGTAACAAAATTTGTGAATGGGAGAGGTTCTAATTTGTCACAGGATTACCTCCTCTATTTACATATTGTGTTACATGCAGTTTAATCAGTGAAAGAACTCTCAATAAAGGATGTAGCTTTGGTTCTTCATGCACAACAGTGAAAATGATTCAATGAGGACACACCCCGTGCTTCCTCCTTTGAACTCTGAATGGGGGAGGGAACCTGTGAGTAATCATACTCTCCCCCATTCACAGATCTTGTTACAAGCAGTGTAATAAATGAAATAACTTTTGTCAATGGAGGAGGGAGAGGGGGGAAGAAACCCGTGGGACCTTTTGTACTGCTGTTCTTCCTAAAAATCTGAAACTGTTCAGAGTTCTGCAGTGGAGATTTCTCCAGGATCCATCTGCCTGCACAATGTGAGAAATACTTTTTACAGGGTAAGTAATGAAGTATTAGCTAAAATTCAGTTTTAACATTGCAAAAGAACTGTACAGTATGTCCTATGCCACCATTGTCATCAGGATGTGAGGGCAAATCCCAAGTTATGAGATGTCACCAGAGCATGAAGAGTGTGAAATTCTTCCTTTAACCACTTCCCGACCGCCCTATAGCAGATATACTGCTACAGGGCGGCATCGGTGCTCAAAATCACATATATATACTGTATATACATGTGATTTTGAGCACCCATGCCGCCCTGTAGAAGTATATGTGATATTGCATTTTCAGGTAGGGGGCGCACTTGAACTGCACGTGCGACCTACCCATGCAGCCATATGTGGCCTCGGCTGTCAATCACCAGGTCCAGGCCAATGATTACTCGCCGGCACCTGGTGATTTTCGAGCATCTCCGACAAGGACGAGAACTGTATTTAAACAATACAGTTCTCTTCCCTGTCAGCTCGTGCACACTGCTTTGCACAGCACAGCCATCCAAAGCAGTGTGATTACAGTGAAGCATAGACTCACAGCCCAAAGTAAAGCAGCACACAGTTAACCCTTTGATCACCCCTCATGTTAACCCCTTCCCGCCCAGTTCCATTAGTACAGTGTCAGTGCTTTTTTTTAGCACTGATAACTGTATTGGTGTCACTGGGGATATCAGTTACACCAAGTCACTTCCCCCCCAGTGTCAGAATGCCCGCCGCAGTCCCGCTATAAGTTGCTGATCGCCACCATTACTAGTAAAAATAAAAAAATTAATAAAAGTTCCAGTATCTATACTGCCATTTGTAAACGCTAAAACTTTCATGTAAAACATTTAATTTACACGTATTGGAATTTTTTTTTAGCAAATTCATGTAACAGAATACATTTTGGTTTAAATTTATGACAAAATTTGACTTTTAAAATTTTTTTACTGGACAGGTTTAAAAGCAAAAAGTGAAAAGACTGTTTTTTTTCTCAAAATTGTCAGTCTTTTTTGTTTATAGCACAAAAAATAAAAATGCACAGGAGATCAAATACCACAGAAGAAAGCTCAATTTGTGGGGAAAAAATGACGTAAATTTAATTTGAGTGCAGCGTTGCATGACCGCACAATTGTCAGTTAAAGTAACGCAGTGATGTAACGCAAAAAATGGCCTGGTCAGGAACAGGGGTAAATCGTCTGGAGGGCAGGTGGTTAATTTAGCTTGTTCCAGTAAAAACGGTCAATAAGGTGATTACCCTTTTTTAGTAGATGTTTCTTCTTGTTGAACCTTTGATGACAGGAAGGAATGTGGTTCTTCCAAATGGGACAAAA
The DNA here is from genome assembly GCF_062004578.1 of Staurois parvus. Taxonomy (NCBI): domain Eukaryota; kingdom Metazoa; phylum Chordata; class Amphibia; order Anura; family Ranidae; genus Staurois; species Staurois parvus. Next base: position 4,895,758 of record NW_028318102.1, read on the forward strand.
AGTGTAAAATAAACCTGACTGGGGTTTTAACCATTCCCTACTCTATTCAAAACTACAAATGGCCTGAGTCGATGGGCTCTTGTTTCTTTCAGATAGGTTTTTGCAAATCCATACAATCTATTGGAGTGTAAAACTCAGTTGACGCAGGTCAAAAAGTTGGTCAACTGCAGGTGCCATGCATCTGTCACTGAACTGTGAATTATGCCCAAAGCAACATATGTCATAGACACGAGCCCAAATCCCTTCAACACAGGTCCTTCATATCATATGCTGTCTTTGCAACAAAAAAGATCAATTGCTCATGGATCCACTGCTATAGGGAAAATAAACTTCATATAGAAAATACTGGTAACTTTGCAAAGGCTGTTTTGTGACATATTAAGATGACTTATTGGGGATGCAGCAATAGCATTAACTTTAGCAGAAACTGTGCCAAGCCTGGGGGCTGCTGCTACAATAATACTCTCCATAGTTTCAGCCTGCTTGCTGACATGTCAACAAAGCTTGTTTTGCTAATAAAGAAGTCTTTCTAACTTGCATTACTGGACAGTGCTCCCTTGAGAGTTCAGGAATAGAAATTCTCCAATTTCTGCTAACGCCCACACTGGAGCTTCTGCATTCCCACTGTGGCCTAGATTATGTTTTACACCAAGACCAACTAACTATTGAAATGGCTACTTAGTAGTAGCTAATATTTTATTTTGGTGCCGTGTTTTTTTTCCAGGCAAGTCACTGAAATTATATCTTCATTAGTAGGTCAGTGTGAAGTATTCATAAGCATTCACATTTGTTTAAAGGTGCAAGGAAGAGGCTTATTGGATACTTTTTGATTGAATTACTAGAGGCTAAGTAGGCTTTTCACTTTGTAAGGGAAGTTTTCCCATAATGTGGTGAAAATTTACTTTGCAAAGAATATATAATTTTATGCAAGGCTAAATTTTAAAAAAACAGCATTTTTTGTTTGCACATGATTGGATAATGGAGGTTTGCAGAGCTTCACCTCATTCAATAAGCTCTGAGGCAATTTTCCTTGCAAAGTGCAAATTCCCTTGGAAAGGGAACAGTCTATTTGCTTTTGGTAAATCAACCCCACAAAGCATACACTGTAGCTTTAATACACAAATTATAATGCTGCAATTGTAAAACTGTCCATAAGCAGGACAGTTTTAATCAGGGATAATAGTCCCAACTGGCACATGCCAAACGTTTATTTTTATCTATGAAGATATGAGATGCATTGAATATGAGTTACTTAATGTGAAGTGGCTTATACAGATACAAAGCTTTGACAGTCTATTCTCAAGCCACCCAAAAGGCAAAAGGAAGGGGCTTTGACAGTCTATTCCACAGCACACACACACAGTAAAACACACACAGCACACACAGTAAAACAGCACACATTTAACCCTTTGATCACCCCAGATGTTAACCCCTTTATGCCTAGTGTCATTAGTACAGTGTTAGTGCTTTTTATTAGCACTGATCACTGTATTAGTGTCACTGGGGATGTCAGTGCCAGTTAGTCAGTTCTGACACCCATCAGAGTGACACCAGAGCCCGGCATCCTGAAGAGCTCAGTCCTGCATCATGGTGTTTCCCACATGATACTTGGAAAGATGGGTGGAGAAGGTGGGTGGTAACACATTTCAAAGGGAAATCCTCCTTTGTCATAGAGGTTATGACAAAGGAGGATTTTTCCTTTGAAACGCGTTGGGTTGTTGTTTTTATCTTAAAGTGACAGTAAACTTTGCTTTAAAAAAGGAAAAAATATATTGTGTAAGGTAAAGTCTACATGCTTGGAAAAATCTGTATGTAAATGGACAGAAAATTTGCTAAAGATCGTATTTAGAGAGTAGTGGTTAATGATTCATACTCTGAATGGTCTAGGGTTGTCAGTGGTATACCCCAAGGTTCAGTGTTGGGACCCTTACTTTTTAATATATTTATAAACGATTATAGGGTCTGGGATTAAAAATACCATTTCAGTGTTTGCAGATGACACCAAGCTGTGCAGTGGAATAACGTCCTTACAGGATGTCTACAACTTACAAGCCCACCTTAGCACACTGTTTAATTGAGCAACTATGTGGCAAATGAGGTTTAATGTTGATAAATGTAAGGATCTGCACTTGGGGGCTAAGAATATGCATGCATCATACATACTAGGGGGGGTACAACTGGGGGAATCAATGGCGGAGAAGGATCTGGGAGTTCTGGTAGATCACAAGCCTAATACTGGCATGCAATGCCTCTCTTGTGGTAAAAGAGGCATAGAGTCCAGAGAGAGAGATATCATTCTACCCTGTACAAATCATTCATAAAACCTCATCTGGAATATGCAGTTCAGTTTTGGGCACCAATTCACAAAAAGAACATTGGGGAACTGGAGAAAGTACAGAGAAGGGCAACCAAACTGATACATGGCATGGAGGAGCTCAGCTATGAGGAAAGATTAGAGGAACTGAATTTATTCTCTCTTGAGAAGAGGAGATTAAGGGGCGATATGATCAACATGTATAAATACATCAGTGGTTCAGATAGTGAACTCGGTGTAGAGCTATTCACACTGAGGTCATCACAGAGGACAAGGGGGCACTCTTTACGTCTGGAAGATAAGAAATGTAATCTCCAAAAACTGAAAGGTTTCTTCACAGTAAGAGCTGTGAAAATGTGGAATAGTCTTCCTCAATAGTTGGTTCTGGCCAGTTCAGTGGATTGCTTTAAAAAAGGCCTGGATTCTTTCTTGGATACACAGAATATAACTGGATACTAACATTAATAGGTAAAGTTGATCCAGGAAATATCCATTTGCCTCTCAGGGGATCAGGAAGGATTTTTTTCCCCTGCAGGAGCAAATTGTATCATGCTTTGCTAGGTTTTTTGCACCTTCCTCTTTTTCAACTGTGGGTGTAGGATTATAACTTTTTTTTTTTTTGGTTGAACTGGATGGACTTTTGTCTTTTTTCATCCAGACTATGTAATCTATATTCCAATATGAATTCTTAACTCAAAAAAATCCATTTTTACTGCTCCCAGGATTCTCCAAAACTCCAGATTTTTTTTTGTCATGGCTCCGCTGTATGTAAGAATGTAGCCATTCTGTTTTGCTTGCTTTTGATATGAACTATGGAATGGATGTGTGTGCACAGAGCTGTGTACTATACCACGACTACAAGATAGACAAGCACAACTTGTTTTAAGCAGCAGAAGTGAATGAGAAAGGAGAGGTTTAGGAGCCCAGAAAGGCACAAAGGGGCAGCAAAACAAAGCAAGAAATGATTTCATGAAATGATATACTATTCAATAGTGAATGTGTATGTATTATTTTTGAAGAATGAGAAAATCATTTAGTGTCACTTTAAAGAGAATCTGCCATACAAAAGAAACACAAAATTGCTGCAGGCATACAAAGCAGGGGTGGCTGCACATACCTGCAGCAGTTTCTATTACACTGGGTTTACAGCAAAATGTCGGGCCATACTTGAAGGCTCAACTTTGGCACATTGCTGATATACAGTATATATACAGTATATATATATATATATATATATATATATATATATAGAGAGAGAGAGAGAGAATACATTATATTTTAGTGGATTACAGAATACATTTCTAGTATGAATGTGCATACAATTCTTTAAGAAGGAATAGATGGTTTTGATTGAACTTGTATTTCCTTTACGTAGGTGCTAGATGTTTTGGTGTGTAATGTGTACATTAGGTATTGAATATATGCTTTTTGTACAACATTTTGATTAGGTGCCTGCAGTGCTGCAAAAAAAAATTGAGCTTCAATGACAAGCTCTCTAGTGACAAACGTAAGTCTTGGATACTGTTGTTTTTTTCCTTACATAAGCAAATGTTGAAAGTGAATTTAACAGCAGCCTCAACATTTTCCAATTTTTCTTTAGCCAACACAACATAAGAAATATGGTTCAGTAATTAGATTGTTATGGGGGGTATGTCCTTTCATTTCTCCCTTTCGGGTTGGTGGTTGCATAAAGCAGAGCATAGTTTTTCTAGCTCAGAGGGATTGTTAGCAATTATGGGGAGGCTCAATCGAGTCACACCCAACTGGCAGAAAGCCATAAATCACAGTAACATAGGTTAATTGTTATCCATGAACATCTGTCTGGAATGAAAGACTAGTAGTGACTACTGATTGTCATGAATGTTGCTGTGTGATAAAATGAAGACAGCCCAAAAGGTATGTAAAGAGGATCATAATAATGTTGTGCTCATAGGCCATGTGTTTGTTAGGCATTTGAGAATATTGCCACCAATGAGTGAGGGTTCTGTAGATAAGGCAAGTGTAGCTCAAAAAATAAGATTACATAGAGTACATGCTTAATGTCATAGATTTTCTGTAAATATATAATGCATGTGGATAAGAGGTAGGAAGGATATCACTAGAATAAAACCATGTATGAGTATAAGCTACTATGATAAGTGTGCACAGACCACGTCTGCTGTGACCATAAATAGTTACATTGTGCACAATTCTAATGCCTACTCTTTATATCTAACTAAAGTACTTGTGCTAAACATGAAAATACTTAACTATATATCCTGTTAGATTTTTTTTTAACAAACAATGAGTAAACCTTTTTATTTATCATAACTTTAATAGAGAGGTAATTTTTTTTTGCTTGACTTTCATATATTTACTTGCCTGTTGTTTCATAAGTTTTTGGCCAGCTCACACCATGAATTGTACAGGAACGTGCTGTGCACTCCTTACACAGTTGGTCTAGTTGAAAAAAAGATACAAGTCTGTCCAGTGCAGCTAATCTATTCTTGTGCAATTCAAATGCGATGTATGTGCACTGCGATTTTAGCCCATTCATTTGCATAGTGTGAAATCACACCAAATTGAAGAAAAAGCAGTGCATGCACTACTTGGCAAAACACACAGGACATGGACTATTGTACCATGCGATCCAGTGCAGACAAACACACTGCATTTGTGACCTATGTTTGGGGTGTTGTTAAGTTAAGGTAGAGGGAGATTGAGATTTTACAGAGCCTCCCTGCGACTCTCTGCCACCCCCTGAGCCCTGGAAACCACCGGAGCGGCGTGGACGAACAGGAGCACCGCACAGGACTATCAGCATCACCGGACCTACTATAGCCTGACATGCCTGCTTTTATCCTACACTTGTGTGTTTTTAATCATTAAATCAGCCTGCTTTTTAACAGTCTACGATTAGAGTGGCGCCACTGTGTTCTCTTCTCTCCTATGTGTTGTTAAGTTAACACTGTCACCTGCTGCAGATCATAAGTGCAGTGCCATTTCTGTCTGCTGCCCTATTCCTCTTCTACCACTTCTGGCAAGGTTTCCTGACACCAAGAGAAAAAAAGGTGACAGGGGAGGGAGCTCCAGCACAGCCTCAGCTCTGTTTCTGTGTGAGGTGTGAAAAGGGGTGTGTCCTTCCCTTCCAATCAGCTTTCAAAGCTCTCCTCACTGAACTCTACAGTGTGTAATGTCAGCTCCCCACCCCCTTTTTTTTCTAAAAGCTCAGACCAGTTTTATACATTCTGGATGTGATGGATGTAGAGAAGAGAAGACTCCAGACAGACAGGTACAACTTATGTAAGAGGATTTGTTTCATCTCTGTGTATCACCTGAGGCAATTCACTTCACTGGGTATATGCAAGGGTTTATAACTACTTTAAGGAACGTGATTACCATCCCTGCATAAAGGCTAAGTCCACCTTTAAAAAATGTATTAAAAGCACATATATATTTGACAGGAAATAAAAATGTGCATTTATGACTTTTTTCCATGGGAGCCTGCAAAACATTGCACCCACAATCAGTGTGTGTGTTCGTGTGTGTGTGTGCGTGTGTGTGGGTGGGGGTGTCATCTTGGCACCATGTTCCAAGATACACACTAAATATGTGTGTAACATGTACAGTATTCAAAGTGCATCTCAACAACAAAAATAGTAGTATACTGTAATGAAATACAGCTTGCCAGACCTTAGATGTGATGGCTGCATGAGTTTCCTTTTTTGGGCCAAGAACACTTTTTGGCAAGTATCAAAAAAATACCTGTTCATCTTGCCAAAACGGCAGTGTTCTTGTCACTTTCTGTGAGCTACTAATGTCTTCTTGAAATCACCATGTAATGGAGATAAACACATTTTAATGTCCAGCCTATGTGATAACCATTGCTCCTTCCATAGATACTATGAATAAGTGAGTGTAGACACAAAGGGACAGGAGGTGTGTTATTCAGAGCATTACCAAGAAGAAAATACAGGTTAAAAAAAAAAAACAGAAAAAAAGAAAAGGAATGTAGCCACTACATCTATGCACTGATAAGCTGAAATATATGACATTTTTGGTTTTGGGTTTAGATATGTTTTAAATTAGCTTCCATTTAATATCCACTATCTACAACATCATTGTATTTCAGCACCTCAGTTGTGGCTACAGTCTTAAATGAATGTTTTGTTTGATCTAATCATCAGCTTAATAAAACGAACATTAAAAAAAAAAGCCACATTCGCAGTTTTAATTAAATTTAACAATTAATATACTGATGTAATCTCTGAGAAATCTTCTTATTGATGTGTAATCTTTACACAGTAATACTTGTAATAAATCTTGGCAGGTTTTTAAAGAACTCAGAATTGTATATGGCAATCAGAAATCTGGTACTAGTTGCACTAATACATTTTTTATGTCAGTTCTTGTTTCGGTTCTCCTGGATATCAAACTTTCCCTACAAAGTAAAAATGCAAGACTTGGGTACTACCTTTTCTGACCAACAAAGAGACAGAATATTACAGATGACCCACAAGGCCTCAATCTCATGCAAAACCCAAGAATTGGCTATAAAATCTTAACTAGCTGTATAGGGTCTATAGAGTCTTCCATAAAACATCCCCCAGTGTTCCCCACTATGCTGGAGGTGTAAGGACGGGGAGGGGGCAATGTTCCATATCTTCTGGTCCTGCTCCGTACTTCAGTATTTCTGGAAACAAATCAAACACTGGTTTGTGAATTTGACTGATGTTCTCATGTCAGATGGTGCAGCTTCCTTCCTTCTGCACCTTACCCCAATGTCTATAAAATAAAAGTCTCTGTTGCTGTATTTATTTAATGCCACTAAGAGTTGCATTCGTTGTGGAAAAAACCTGTTGCTCCATCCATTACTATGTGGTTTGCTAAGAGTAACAAAATTAAGCTCAAAGGGAGGAGCATTGCTGGAAAACATGGTTTTATAGGACTGCTTTCACCTGTTCCTCTGAATACCAGGACATTGTAGGCTCTCAAATATAACATGATAAACCAACTTCCATGGAGTAGATGGAGGCCCAGATGGGGCAGCCGAGGACCTGTGCGTTGTTTGCTAAGCACATACCAAATAAGGTCCTCCTAACCCTCCCCCCAACTTTTTTTTTCTTCTTTTTTGCTTCACTTGGTTACACAGCAGTCTGGTTGTTTATTCTTTCAGGCACCAATTAGATACCTTCTTTGAACAGTTTGCATACCAACAAAGTTTTTTGTCCTGTTAAAAGATAGGATGGTTTTTTCTCAATACAATCATTCAGACAACTTTCTTTGAAACATAGCAGTCGACTATATGTATGTCTCAAATACCAAGTAATCTAGTTTTCTTTTTTTTTGCAGAGAGCAAATGCGACTTGTTTTTATCTTTGTAAAACCTTAAAATGCTAAATCAAATTTTTTAAAACATGCACATGGCAGAAGAGCTAATTCTTTGTGGACAAATCACAGGTCAATTTTAAAACAAAAAATTGTAGAAACGTTAAAGCAGTTTTAAACCCCAAAACTAAAAATTGAATATATTACAATTTACGTGTCCTTGAATCTGGTAGCTGAATTCATTTTTTTTAAGGATAATTTTTCATGTATTTTAAACCTGCATATTTGGCCATTAACACACTTCCTGTTTTAGGGTTTCTCCACTTTGGATGAAGGGCCAATGGATACACCCTTGGGCAGCAGCATTGTGAATCTAGGGAGAGGGCAGTGTTGGATGTGCTAGCAGGCTTATTTGGACTTGACTAACAAATTAAAGCCAAACTCCAGCTAACACTTTTTATGCACTTACAGGAACATTTTTTTTTCTTTTGGAATAAAGGTTTTACATTAATGAATAAAAGTATCTGTTCACTTTACTGTTGGACAGTGAGAACACAGTAACGAAAGTGTGGACTTCAAAGCACCATTTAGATAAGGAAAATATGGTAAAGCTCTATGTATTTTGTACATTAAAATACGTAAAAGAGTGCATTTATAAGATATATGTGTGCTATCCAAGCCATTATAATCAAAAGACATACCAAATGATTAAACTGGGAAAGGCTAATACTAATTTCTTGGTCCTAGAAGAGGGATATTTATTTATATTCTATCATGCTGCAACATCCTAAAAATGAATATGCAATGTTGATTTAGTTGATTTAATGGAACAATTTATTAATATGAACCCATTTAGCTGTTCTCCCTGCTGCAAGGCAACACTTGTCATTGATATACAGTATTAATTTAAAGTATGGTCTGCAGTTATGTGGAAAGGCGATCCTCTGTTACATACAAAATGCATACTGATGTAAGAAATAATACTGACCTTGACACAGCACAGTACATTGTTTATATACTGTATAGTGTTCTTGTCAATGTGAAAAATACTGGGTGCATGGGTTTTCTGTTAATTAAATTGTTCTCCTTACTATAAAAATTCAATTCATTTCTGATCTTTGGTGAAGCAATGGAGACCTGTCATAGCAGATCTGATCTGTAGTGTTTGTGCCATAACTTAGTGTAATGATTAGCCACAGATTGTGGTGGTCATGGTTGGTGAAATTGGGTGTTACTTTGGTGGATTCAAAGTAAATTATAGACAATAACAAAATCTCCTGTGCTTAAGTGCAGTGCTTAAGAGTATAATCCGCTTGCCTGGCTATTGGCTATAGCGCCAAAAGGTCTTGCTGCCCTCTCAGGACAGTGGATGTCCTCGCATAACTAGAATTAATAATAAACGAAAGAGGACACACCAACCTAGTGCATTACTAAAAAATATCATTACAATATAAAAAGTAGGACATCTACTCACAAACACATGTAATATACAGGCATATAGTAGGATGCAGACGAGCCCGCTTCTGGGTCAATGGTACAAGCCAGTGGTATGGGAAGTCTCCACAGTGTCCTAAGGCTTACACATTTCAAGGGATGAACCCTTTTCTTCAGATACTTTGGCTCTGAAGAAGAGGGTTCACTCCTCAAAACACATAAGCCTTAGGAAACTTGGAAACTTCCCATACCACTGGCTGGGTACCATGGACCTAGAGGTGGTCTCGTCTGCATCCAACTATATGGCTGTATAGTAAATGTGTTTATGAGTAGATGTCCTACTTTTATATTTTATTAAATGCTGTTCTTTGGTAATGCACTAGGTTGGTGTGCCCTATTTCTTTTGTTATTAATGCAAGATAAACCATAGCCAGAGTAACCTCATACACCAATGAGAAAGTAAACAGGAATATTTAAGCAGCCATGACACAAAATAAAGATGCAAACAACACTCAAGATAATGAGTGCAATCTAGTCTGGTACCCTATCATCAGTCTGGGAGTACAGTTCATGGACTAGCTTTACCCTGTGTCTACGGCTACTTTTCAGGGAAAAGGATTTGTTTTACCTTAAACCAGGCATCCATATGACCTCCTTCTCTTCCTATTTTTAATGGCAGACGTGGATATCAGAACACAGTTGCACAAGTTGCAGGAAGGACTACGTAGAGACTGTGACTGAGACATACATAGACGAAGATGGAAAGACAGGTCCAAGAAAAAAGTTTGGAATACAACCAAACCATAGGCTGAGAAAAAAAATGCTTTATAGATAAGGTAGCAAGCTCAGCAAAGAGGCTGGGATCAATAATACTGGGCACAATTCACTAAGCGGTATCTTACCTCATCCAAGTGTAGGATACCGCATATCATTTAAAAAAAAACATTTGAATTCATTAAAAACACTACTAAAATACCACACAAGTTATTTTATCAAGTAAGGCGGTATTTTAGTAGTGAAAACCATGCGTCAATGTTTCAGCTGTCAGTTCCCCACTGACAGCTGAATGTAAAAGAAAGAATTGCTGGCAATTTAAAAAATGGTGTGGGGTCCCCCCTTCCATCCATACCAAGCCTTTCGCTTTTGGTATGGATTTTGAGGGGAACCCCCAAGCCAAAATTATTTAAAAATGGCATGGGGTCCCCCTAAAATCCATACCAGACCCTTATCCGAGCATGCAGCCCAGCAGGTCAGGAAAGGGGGGGGCGAGCTAGTTCCCCCCTCCTAAACCATACCAGGCCCCACCAAAGCACCTTGTCCCCATGTTGATGGGGACAAGAGCCTATTCCCTACAATCCTGGGCTGTGATTGTGGGGGTCTGCAGTTGGGGGGCTTATCAGAATCTGGAAGCCCCCATATCCTGCCCCCCCATGTGAATGAGTATGAAGTACATAGTACTGCTACCCATTCACAAAAAAAACTGTAGTGTCAGGAGACAGTCTTTGACAAGTCCTTTATTAAAAGAAGGAAAATAAAAGAATGTCCCCAGAAGTAAATCGAACGTCAATCACGATGCCTGCCACAGCCGACCCGAAAAAAAAAAAAGAAAAAAAAAAAGGCTCCGTCCCGTTGTTGGCTCCCGGCCATCTGAATGCTCTGCTGGCTTGACAGTTCTTAAATAAGTAAGGGGTGGGGACACCCAGTGACATCACGTGTGTGACCCTGCCCCAGCGTGACATCATTGACCGGGCATGCTGGGTCAATGATGTCACATGGGGTTGGGTCACATGCGTGATGTTACTGGGCGGCCCCGCTCCTTAAATATTTAAGGACCGTCAAGCCAGAAGAGCAGTCAGATGGCCATGGGTATTGTGATTGATGTTGGATCTCCTTTGGGAGACATTCTTTTATTTTCCTTATTTTAAGGACTTGTAAAAGATTGTTTCCTGTCTTTTTTCACACTACAGTTATTTTTTTATGAATGGGTAGTGGTACCATGTAGGGGGAAGGCCGGGGTCATGTGACTGACTTTACTCATGCAATAATCTTTAGTGAATTGTGCCAAGTGTAAGAGAAATGCTACAGCTGTCCATAGATTACCAGGGAATGGAAAAAATCAAAGCAATGATAAAGGAAAAACTCAGATAGAAGGAGTCTAGAATATTTAAACTCAAGATACTCATATACCAGGCACAGATGGGACAGAACAGCATGGAGATAAGAAGTTCTGGCAGGAGACAATCAAAGGTAACAGAAGAATGGCCAGGACACAAGTGAACAGCATGGATATTGTAGGTGTGGAAACAGTACACAGCATGCAGACAATCAATCAATCAGTGTTGCCAGTCCATATTCTAGATTTGGTAGACAAGAGACAACCTGTTTAAAGTGGAACTTTACCCAAAAGGGGGAGTTCGGATTTAAGTTCTCCTCTTCTGCCACATTTGACATGCAATTGTTTTTTTTTGGGGGGAGGAGTGGATACCTAGCTTTGACTGAGCCAGAAACTCATCCCCCCTCAGTCTTCTGGGACACTTCACAGATCCCAGAAGACTGCTGGACCATTCAGGAGATGTACCATGACTCGTGCATGCACAGTTGGCACCCAACTGTGAAACCTCAAGCTGTCACTGCCGGATGTCCACAGTTGAGATTTCAGCTATGGGGATAGAAGAGGGAGAGAAGGGACAGCTTGGGTGAGCACATCTCTGGATCCTGGAACAGGTGAGTGTCTGTTTATTAAAAGTTTTAGTTTACACAAAAATGACTGGAGCTCCTCTAAGTCACAATGACCATTTATCCCTCTGCCAAAACATAATAGAGAACCATAGTTTGCTTTTGGTAGGGAGCTGTGCAATGTATTATTTCTCAAAGAACAGACTATTGACTGGGATCAAACTAGACTGTCCACCTGAGGTGCTTGGTTTTGATTATATTCATAAATATTGATCAGCACTTTGAATTAAGTATGAGCGATGTCAAGTGCAATCTGTGTGTCACATGCCAAGTGAAAGCTGAAAATAGAAGCTGAAAATACTATTTAGAAGCTTCAGGATCTTAAGGTCACAAAAAATGTATTCAAAAATGCCTACGGTTAAACTAGAAATGGAAACTATATATTGGAACTTTTAACCAGAATAGATATACATTCTGAATTGCTAGAAAAAATACAACAACACCCTAGAGACCAAACACAGCTTTTTTGCACCATTCCTGTAAAAGTAGCAATGCTTTAATAAATTCAGCTAAGACAATTTTTTTTTCTGAAACAGATTATTACAGTAAGAGGCAAAACTAACTGTTAAATGCATTATGAAAATATTATATTTTTCTAAAAGTGTTGGCACAATTGTTTGAATAATTTTGTTTATCAAAAATGCAATGTTTAGATGCATACAGGCCAGCATATAGTTTGGTAAACATCTAAATACAACACTATAGAAATGATACATTGCACATTGTACATTGCAGAACACAGTTACATCCAAGGCCATACATATTTCCAGATTATATGTGTGTATGCATTTAAATTCTGTATGCATTCTAAACATGTCTAAATGCCAGATTTGTTTTTTTTTTTAAATACAGGATCTTATGCTAGTTCGATCAGCAAGAACTGGTGTTCTATGCTTAAAATACACATATGTCCATGTGGTTGACTTCTTAAAGCAGATCTGTCCTGACTATGGACATTTATATATTTTTACAAGAGAAGTATGGAAAAAGCTTTTTTGGCCATACTTCTTTTGTGGGTCACAGAAGTGCACTTACTTTCACTCTTCTATGACCAAGAATCATCTGAATGTGGACTAAAGCCTGTTAGCTGCCATCACAGAACTGCTTCAGGTTCTGGAAGGATCCCAACCATATTTTACCCAACTGCCTCATTGACAGTTGGATCCAACTCCTAGCTTACAACTGAGAGTCAAATTCAGCTGTACCCACCCACTCTCCAGCTCGGTGCTTCAGTGAGCAGTGGGGGGGGGAGCACAGTGGAGAGCAATGACTGACATTACTCTCCACTCCGATCAGACCCATAACTGAGTGATCAGTAGTCATGTGATTGTTAAGTTTTTGGTCCTAGAGCAGACTTGGGACAGCTGCAGCATCACACTGATGCTGCAACATAGAGGTAAGTATGTACATTATGTTTATTTGTTTTTACTTCCTTCTTCTTTAATATATAAAAAAGGGCTTTAAAACTAACGATCTATGTACACTAATTTTTTTTTATCTCAACTTTACAAAAACAATAGTTATATTTAATAATCCCATATACGCTTACTTGAAACATCTCCTTTCATGTTGTGAGAGCTCTCTGTCTGCTGGCTGTCTCTTTCCAAGGCTTCTTTGTTTCTGCTGTTTGTGTTCAATTTCCAAGGACTATATATCCCATGGTACCTTGCTGCCTGTAAGCAATGATTTCTATTCTGACTTTGCCTCCTGAAACTCTCCCTCTCGGTATCTCTGTAAATCAGAAAGCATCCTCTGTGAATTTGTGACACAGCAATGCCTATCAACAAGGCATATTAAAAATGTGTCAGTGTCACAGAATTTAAAGTAAATGTGTGGGGATATTTACAAACATTTACAAATGTCAAGTCCTTCAGAGTAACAGATGAAGGCTAGAAATGATTGAAACACAATGTGGGAGTGAATATATGATTTTACATTTTGACCATTGATACACTTTAAAGCAAAAGCACTGGAGTCAGTCATTCTTTCAGTAGCTCAGCTCCCCCTCCCAGTAGTGACTCAGCAGCCTTACAACTTTCTAAGTTCTAATGTGCATACAAAGTCAGTACCTGGAAAGAAAGGAGCAGAATAGCTAGCCTGGCTAAGAAATGGACTTTTAAATGGATAAATGAGACACTTGAATGCCCATGGTTTAGCCACAGCTTAATTTGAAGGATATACAGTGTGTGTGTATATATATATATATATATATATATATATATATTACATACACACATATATATACATATACACACACACACAAACGTATTGTAGTGCCTCAAAGAAAAATGGAAGTGAGCGCTAGATAAAGAGCTGCTGTACGCCAAAAGGTACCAATAAACCTACAGAGAACATGTAAAAAAGAGGGTGCAGCGCTAAGGATAATACAATTACCTCTGATATATAAACATATAGTAATCAATATAAGAATATGTGACTATCTTGTGCTAAAACAACGTGCCAAAGAAGTCCTTAAAAGTAACAAAATAGTGATTCAAAACGTGCGTCTTCCGGTGATCAAAATTAATTGAATCATGCACTTACCAGATGCATAATTCAAATATGCATGTAGATAATATCCAGATATCCAAGCAAAGTTATCTTAAAGTCGGATATGGCATCATAAGATCAACGTCTAGGCACATCTGTCCGTCCGAGTTCTCCTTATGGATCGTGTGTTTCCACACTAAAACACCTCTCAGCTGTCTTCCCAGGTGGCTCTGCGGGTGGTGGACTCAACAGGGTCCCAAGAAAGAAAGCCAGGATGGTGTGTTATCATTTTAAACAAAAAAATGTATTGATCCAAAACAAGACAAGGACTAAACAAACAGAACTGACCATAAAAGGTGTACAAAGATGGCCGCCGCTCCATGCGGTGGCGTGATGTCTGGGGTATGCTACTCTTACCCTGTTGCGTTTCGTGGCTCGTTTGGGTCCCTTCAAGGAGGTGAGGGGGAAATTCAGCTGCTTACGGATTATTTCCCATTGGTTGTTATGTACATCCACTTTATCACCTTTCTTGTGTCCACTTGTTTCCCTGAAGGCAATAGTGAGGCTGGCCTGGTATTGTGGTGCCTGTCTTTACATGCGCATGAACTTTAATGGCATCCTAGTCCCAGTCCATAGGGTTCAATATTTAAATATTTTTTCAATATTGAGTTGGCTCACTCTTTGCAGCTATAACAGCTTCAACTCTTTTGGGAAGGCTTTCCATGAAGTTTAGGAGCTTTTTCTTTGGGAAAGTTTGACAATTCTTTCAAAAGTGCATTTGTGAGGTCAGACACTGGTGTCGGATGAGAAAGCCTGGCTTGCAGTCTCTGCTCTGATTCATCCTAAACGTGTTCTGTCGGGTTGAGGTCAGGACTCTGTGAAGGCCAGTCAAGTTCCTCCACCCCAAACTCACTCATCCATGTCTTTATGGACTTTACTTTTTGCAGTCATATTGGAACAGAAAGGGGCCATCCCCAAACTGTTCCCATAATCTAATCTAAAGGCCACACAAAGTTTGGAGATCTTTAGCTATTGACTCTGCATAAAGATGGAGACTTCTGCGCACTGCGCACTTCATCATGCGCTGACCCCACTCTACCATAAAGTGGTAGGCTACGTAAAATGACAGAGTTGCTGTTGTTCCCAGTTGCTTCCACTTTGTTATAATACCACTAACACTTGTCCGTTGAATATTTAGTAGCAAGGAAATATCACAGATGGATTTATTACACAGGTGGCAACCTATCACGGTACCACGCTTGAATCCACTGAGCTTCTGAGAGCGACCTATTCTTTCACAAATGTTTGTAGAAGCAGTCTGCATGCCTATGGGCTTGATTTTGACTACACCTGTGGCCATGGAGGTGATTGGAACACCTGAATCCAATGATTTGGAGGGGTGTCCAAATACTATTGGCAATGTAGTGTGTGTGTGTATATATATATATATATATATATATATATATATATATATATATATACACACACACACACACATACACACACACACCATTTACACATCAAAATGTATTTAAAATTTTGCATGGAATCGATGATTCCATTGCCCTTCACTTACCCCTGATATTCTTTCAATACTAAGGCTTCAGGATTAGGACACTTTTCTGCTGAAGGAAGTCTGAGTGAAGGAAATTTTTCTTGATTTATGGATACAAACGGCTGCAAATGGTTAGCTGGGAATAGCTGTGCTGTTTTCTTCTACAGCTGTCAATCACTATAATGCTGCAGATATAGTGAGAGAGAACATGCTGATATATATTTCTAGAACACATATTCTCTTTTTATTATTATTTTTGAACACCACTTTTGATAGAAATGAATGAATTGTACTAATATTTATTCTTAATAAAACAAAGATATTCATGAAAATAGTTTCTTAGGAATTCATTGTGCGTACCTCCTACAGTATATGTCAATCAACACTAGTGGGCTTTTACATGGGGTTGGTTCAGACAAGTAAAAATAAAACAGAAAGAATAAAAGAAATAAAGAGAAAAAAGGCTCCATTCACTTGTGTGACTTATCATGTGACTTTGGACACAAAGTTGCATGACAAGTTACAGCCCATTGTTTTTAATAGCACCAGTTCAGATCGCAGAGACTTTGAAAAGGTTCCTGCACTACTTTGATGCATCTTTTGATGTAACTTAGTGCCAGAGAGCATAACGTTGGATTTATGTCATGCTCCAAAATTGCACTGGAAATCATGCGGCTATGGAGTTGGGCAAAATGCAAATGGAGCCCTAAAGTCATTTAATAACCAATGTATCTATTTTGTTATCTGGTAAGATTTAGGCTCACATTCTCTGTTCCCTCGCTCTTCTACATAAAAATGTTAAGGATATGGACCATTAACAGGGATATTTCCTGATAGCCTGGAAATTTCCTGGTATGCACTTTTTCTCCTTAGGATATTAGAATTGGTCTAGTAGTTATAGCATGACATCAGACACCTACATATAATTAAAATATCTACTTTGGGTAGCATATTGGTCCAATGCATAATCATGCTTTACACTTACTATGATGTGTATACAGTATTTAGGAAGAAGAGTACATTTTTGAAATGTGAGTATGGTGAGAGAAGAGCCGGTCTGTTTGTAAAATTTTCTATGAAAATTCTGACTGTCCTGTTTAATTTTATTCCATGACCATTTGTAGTGTTTATCACTTGTTATGCTTTTCTTCTCCGGTGTTCTTTGTGCACAAAATCAAGTTTCTTTAAAGCTTCATTCATAATAATTTAGCTGTCAAAAATATTTTACAACTGCAATCTACAAATAACAGAAATATGAGTCATGTTTGCCAATAAATCCTTCCTTTTCGCTAAAAGAGAGACTCGGAGGCTGCAGCCAGATATTTTTTTTAACTTGAATTGGGTTTAGCAAAACTGATATTCCATTTTCTTTTAACTGACATACAATGTTCCATGCTTAGTTAATTGGCCATCTTTACACCAGCAAAGCGCTCCCAACCTACCAATACGAGACCTTCCATTAAAACCCATCTCCAGCCAAACATTTTTGTAAGCTGTGGATAAAGTGGTGAAGTGTCACAGGGATATGTGGTTCTCCAAATGGCTACATTTAGGTATATTAAGGTAGTTCTAAACCCTTCTCTTTTTTATATCAAACCAATCACCTAGGCCAAGGAAATCCTAAGTATCAACTATTTTTTATTTATATTTTTACAATCTTTCACTTTTTGTCAGTTACTCCTTAATGTATCAATTTCTGTTCAGAGAGCTCAGAAAGCAAGTCATGTGCATACTGTAACAATCACAAGATCACCCATGTCAGCACAAATGGGTCCTTCTTTCGATCTTTTACACTGCTCATGCCTCAGGTTGGCATTAAACCAACCTTTCTCAGCCAGGATTCTGTGGAACCCTAGGATTCCTTCAGGGTTGCTAGGGTTTCCTTGAGCTGTTAGCAACTTCAGCCTCTCAGATGAGTAGCCACTATGAACAATGATCTTTTTGGTTATCTGCAAGGGGAAGAGTCTTTCTAATGACCACAAATGTAAGTGACCATCACACTAATGTACTGTGAACTTTTGATATAGTAATTATTAGTAGGGGTTCCCTGATCCTGGAACATTATTTCAAGGGTTCCTCCAAAAAGGTTGAGAAATGCTGCATTAAATGGTGCATGCTGGTTTAAGTGCCTACACATTAAGATCACATGACCATATTGATACCTAGTGTGACACTAATAAGGTACATGTGTGCGACATCAGGGTGTTTCCTCTAAACACTGCAGGGAACAGATATAGGGCGGAACTGCTATGAAGGCAAGTTTGAAAAAAAATGATGATGCAGTATACAAGGTAAAGTCATCCACAGCTTAAATGTTTTAAAAAAAGGTTAAATATCACTTTAGGTAAGGTAATACAAAGGGCATCACTTGTGATGTTTGAAGCACAGTCAGAAAATATTTGTTTACTGAGCTGACAAAATGAAAGCATTACTAAAGGCAATTTTTTAATTAATTAATTTAATAATAAATTAAAATAACAAAAATGTTTAACTCAGCTGTTTGCAATGGTATTGCACAGAGTGGCCCCAAGCCTCTTCTTATGGGTCCCCTCTCCAGTGCTCTTAGCTCCTCTTCTGTGCCTTCCCTCATAGCAAGCACTTGTGGACAGACATGGAGGCTTGATCCCAGGCCAGGCTCTCTGTGTCCATAGATTTACATAGCGCAGCACTGCTCAGCCCCTGCTCCCTCCTGACAGGATTTGACAGCAGCAGGAGCCAATGGCTGCCTTGCCTGTGAGGAGAAAGAGAACTGCTCTTGGGCACAGCATTGGATAAAACGAGGAACCCGTTTTTAGGGTGGAACGTGTAACATGTTTCCAATGCTGCAGCCTCTGCCCCCACCTTTCCAGTGACAGAAGTACGGGGAAAAGTTTCTCGTACTAGCTGTCATTTTTTAAAAACTATGCGGCCATGTAGGGCTCAGTGTTCTGTGAATGAACGAACTACAAGTCTCGACAGCCCTAGCGGTTGAGCACTGTGGTAGTTAATTGAATGTTCCTGTCAGTATATCTACTTGTCGGTACATCCCATACGGGCAAGCAGTTATACTGATGGGTCTGCAGGAGACCTGCATGGCAACAAATGATCGGTTGATTGCTGGTGCAATGCTTTACAGGCTCCTGCAACCAAAAATAATAAATGAACATTTTTATACCTGCAAAAAAAGTGCATTTATTATTTTTGGGCAGAAGGTGAACTTATCCTTTAAGGTTTTAGAACCATTTAAAGCACGGGTGTCAAACTGGTGGCCCTCCAGCTGTTGCCAAACTACAATTCCCATAAGGCATTGCAAGAGTGACAGTTACAAGTATGACTCCCAAAGACAGGGGCATGATGGGACTTGTAGATTTGCAACAGCTGAAGGGCCACCAGTTTGACACCCATGATTTAAAGCTTTGTTCTGGTTGTTGTAGGGTACTGCACTTTTAAATTTGTATTGCTTCTTACACAGCTTTATGCAAAAAGCCTTGTTCAAGAATGAGTTCTTCTTCAAAAGTGCTATTTCTTAAAGTGTTACTAAACTCACAACAGTAAAATCAGTTTGTATATGCAGTAAAGCCTGCTTGTTATACTCACTGTGGAATCTAAGGGGTTAATCCTCTGCATTGTGTAAAAAGGATGTTTAATCTTGTCTTCTCTGATCTTCCCCTATTCCACTGTCCCAAACTCATCTGCTGATAGAACAGAGCCTTGGGGGTAAGCTAAACTTGCTCAGTTTGGTTGTGTATTGCTAGAGAGTTTTTTTTTTCTTGGGAAAGTACATGTGATCAGCGCAGGACCAGACAGAGGGTTAGGGGTCCTGCAGTCTCATAGGACAGTAAGAGAAGAATGAAAACTACAAGCTTTAAACAGTGCTTGGCTGGATACTGATAGAAGTCACAAGACTGTCATACTGTCGATGAGAAAAGCTATTTAGCAGTTTGTATTTACTAAAATAATTGCATTTCCATGTTCAGTGTACTGTGGGAGACCAGATATTGTGAATGCAGGGTCCTGGGTTTAGTAACTCATAGCAATCAATCTTGTACTGGTCTGACTTCAGTAAAGTGAATTCTGATTGACTGCTGCCATTACTGAATTTAAAAAAAGAATACATTATTGAATGAAGTCAATAACATCCTTGGCATCTGTCTTTTTCATATTTTTTTTTGGATGAGAGGCCCCTTATTCATGTCAGGGATGATCAGGCAATTTTTCAGGTAAGACCAACTGAAATATCTATGTACATTGTGTGCACAATAATTAGGTAAGATGTATTGTTGAGCATTAATTTCATTTTTGAACAACTACAATGCTCTCGGTCAATCCAAAATGTTAAAAAACCTCAATTCTGAATATGTAAGTAAGTAAAAGTGAGGTTTTGACTGTCTTAGGAGAATATTAATGTGTGCACAATTATTGGACAACTATTAGCGTACAGAATTGTTATGTAACTAAATGAAAAACAAAAATTTTCCCATCTCACTTATTTATTTTCACCTGTTAAAGTGAGAATAATAAACAACATAAAATTTAGAAATAAACATTTCTGACATTTAAAAAAAAATATTAGTGACCAATATAGCCACCCTCTTTTCAATAACAGTCATAAGCCTTCCATTCATCGAGTCTATCAATTTCTTGAGCTGTTGACAATCAACTTTTTGTGCAGCGGAAACCACAGCCTCCCCAGACACTGTTCAGAGAGGTGTACTGTTTTCCTTTACCGTACATCTCCCCTTTAAGAAGGGCCCATAAGTTCTCAATAGGGTTTAGGTCAGGTGAAGAAGGGGGCTATGTAAATATTATTTCATCTTTAAGACCTTTACTGGCTAGCCAGACAGTGGAGTAGTTTTATGCATGCAATGGAGCATTGTCCTACATAAATATTATGGTCTTTTTGAAAGATGAAGACTTTTTCCTGTACCACTGCTGGTAGAAATCGTATTCTAAAAAATTGGGAGTTGATTTTGAGTCCATCTTCAACCCAAAAAGATCCAACTAACTCACTTAGCCTACCGGGCACTTATACCCCCTTCCTTACCAGGCCAATTTTCATATTTCAGCACTGTCGCATTTTGAATGACAATGAGCGGTCATGCAACATTATACCCACATGAAATGTTTATCTTTTTTTTCTCACAAATAGAGCTTTCTTTTGGTGGTATTTACTTGCTGCTGGTTGTTTTACTTTTTGCGCTATAAAAAAAAAAAAGAAAAAATTGAAAAAAAAAAGTTTTTTTGTTTCTATTATAAAATTTAGCAAATAGGTAATTTTTCTCCTTCTGGGAGACAGTTTGTTTCTACTAAAGCAGAATATACACTGTAGCTAAATGAATCAATCAATAAGTAACATTTGTTCTGCATTTTTTTTTTATTAAAAAACCAAAGGAAACATGTAGTGTGAATGGAAACGTTTCAGCTTCTGTACAGGTAGATGAAATAGGGGAGATTATTGAACTTTACTGTGTACCAAGGCATTGCCAAGCAGAAGCAATTAGACAGATTATGAGACATATTTACTATAAGATTGAATCTTGATTCATGAATTAAAATCTAGTGCAACGCAGTAGTACTGCACCAATATAAAACGTGCCCTGAGCATTCCTTAAGTGTGTATGTGGTTGATATAGAAAACTGTCACAAGCAACAGATCTGTCACAGATGTTGGGAAAACTGTCCCAGTCAGCTCTCAAGCATTGCAGGTACATAGCCACACTATTTATTCATAACAGGTCTTTAAATAGCGCCAACAATTTAAATATATTTTACATTCACATCCTCCCTCACCATCAGTGAGTTTACAGTCTAAAGTCTGGTATACACATTACGCTTTTTTTTTTGTACCTACCCAGCGAGCTGAATGAAAAAAAAACCTGAGAGATCGCCATTCTAAACAAGCGAAGTTATTGCGATCTCTCCTGTTGTACCTTTGTGTGCTGATGGGGGGACTGACCTGCCCCCCACAAAAGCACACTAATCAAGGCTCGCAGTCATGTCCCTTTGACAAAAACGTTTTTTAGACCAGTTTGTAAGAAGGACAGCTGTACATATGGTCCGAATGTTGGTCGCTTCCTGCTAAAGTGGCCAATATTCATACCAAGTGTACCCAGCTAAAGGGTCCATATCTCACATGCATACATACACATTCTAAGGCCAATTTAGACAAGAGACAACCTAAATGCATATGTTTTGGATTGTGGAAGGAAATTAAAGCATCTGGAGAAATTCCAAGCAACCACATGCAAACTCTGTTGAGGTAGTGTCCTGGTTGATATTCAACCTTGTGCAGCAAGGCAGAAGTGCTAACCACTAAGCACATTGCACACCTAACAAATGCATTAGTAAACAGGTGAAAGTAGCCTCAGCCAACTTCACTTATAGCCACACCCTATCCATAGCCATGGGCGTGGGTATGGATGAAGTTGGCTGTGGCTGCTTTCACCTGTTTCCTAATGGATTTGATAGGTGTGCGATGTTTGGGACCTATCTCTATGAATATCCACAGTACCGTGTAGACGGACTCCTGCCCAGCCAGTACCCATTGCAGGTATCACAAATCGGACTTACAGGAGCTTGAGTGGAGTTCTTAAGTTTAATGAGGTTACACTAAGCCATTCTTACACAAAACACAAGTTCTTTGCCAAGATAAACACAGCCTGATTTGCATTAGATAGGTTTCTGGGTCTGTTCATTGCTGGCTTAAATAATTCCCCACACCCCGTATATGCTAAGAAAGGTTTATGTGTTCTGAAAAGAACAGCTAAGGTCTTATTGTTTATATACAGTATGTAGCCAGCAATTATCTGCAATATAGGGCGAGTAAAATAGAAAACAGTAATTATGATCAATATGTAAAAAAGAGAAAAATGCATAGACAAGTAGGACAATAGCAAGAAAAAAGGTTGCTAGGATAAATCCAAATAACAAAGCTGAAATCAACTACAATGACCATATGATAGAGATTTGGCACCAAAACACTAAACGTGAATGCCAAGCTTTGATCACAAGGCCAACACAGCCTACCCCAAGAGGGTTGCCTTTATATTTGGTCATATCCCTAGCAATGTTGCTAGCCTTTGTCTTCAGGTTTTAATATGTGTGATGGACATTTATTCTGTTCATTTTCATTTGACAACTATTGTTTTCATTACAATATATAACTAATGTTGTTTAGTCTTGGGCTGTGCAAAATAGCTAGACAAAAACACATGCAATAATAAGCAGTATCTAACAAATAGAGGTACACTATTAAACAAAGATATCTGTGTGCAAACAGTGTAACTCTTTCTATTCTGAATCACTTACCCCCTTCCTGCCCAGGCCAAATTTCAGGTTTCAGCTCTCTCACACTTTGAATGACAATTGCACGGCCATGCAACACTGTACCCAAACTAAATTTTTATCATTTTGTTCACACAACTAGAGCTTTCTTTTGGTGGTATTTAATCACCACTGGGGTTTTTATTTTTTGCTAAATTAACAAAAAAATAAAAAATTTTGAAAAAACCCCCACATTTCTTTGTTTCTGTTATAAAAGTTTGCAAATAAATAATTGTCCTTCATAAATTTAGGCCAAGATGTACTCTGCTACATGTCTTTGAAAATAAAATAACCCAAATCAGTAATTATTATTTAGTTTGTAGGAAAGTTATAGAGTTCACAAACTATGGGATATATCTGAAAATGTATCAATCCTGAAGTAATGACAGCCTCATTTCTTGAGGCCTAAAAATGTCATAACAGTACAGATATCCCAAATGACCCCTTTTTGCAAATTAGACAGTCCGACGTATTTCATAAGAGGCATGGTGAGTTTTATCAAGTTGTAATTTATTTGTTATAAATTTTCATAAAATTAATTAAAAGAATGATTTTCACAATTACAAGTACAGTGTTATCAATATATATCTGGAGTGGCGGTGATCAGGGACACTGACTGGTGACAGTGCAAAAAAAAAAATTATACAATTTTTTTTATTTTTATTACATTTTTTTTCTTTTCTAAGATTTTTTTTCATGTTACACTATGACCAAAGTAGTATAATGTCACCATAGTAACATTGTACTACTTTGGGGAAGTGAACAGTTTTTTTTTTTACACAATTTGATTGCTTATAGCAAAGAATTTATTTGCTATAAGCAAGCATTTAACTGAATGAAATCGATTAATTCAGTTTTTTTTGTTGTGATTAGCTGTGATTGGCCACAGCTAATCACATGACACAGATGGGCTGTGATTGACACAACCTGTGCATGTGATCATTGTGACCATTCACAGCTAGACACAGTTGGATGTCATGAAAGGAAGCCATCCATTGTTTACAACTGTCATGACCTGTTGTGATTGGTAACAGCAGTTCACATGGTACTGTCAACAGGTCAGTACACAGGTCTGTCACTGGCCATGTCCGAGGTATACAGCCGGTGACAGATCTCACCACAGCGTGGCTCTGCGGGAACATGCAAGGCAGGATCTAGGAAGGACTTCATATGACACCCTCCCAGAGAGACGAGAGGCTCACTCGGCCGTCATTTTACTCTAGGCCAGGTGGGAAGTGGTTAAAGTGGAAGTTCAGCTTAAATATATCTAAATCTATATAAATCTAAATAAGGCTTAACCTAATCCCATTCCCATTCTACGACTATTCTATCTACCCTGTGAAAGAAAAGATGCCTATACTTATTTACTTTGAAGCTGCTCCAGTCCAGTCATTTGGTTTCTCCAACAGCGATTTCAGTAAAGAGGAGAGATTGCCGACAATGGCTGCAAATTCCTGTGTGTTGATGTCACCCATAGGTTTACTATGGAGGCATCAGTTGTCGGCTGCCCTTCATCTACACTTGAGCCGGTTCTGGAACCCGATCATGTGACTGAGAGAGAGAGAGGCATCAGAATAGGTAAGTATATCTTTTTCTTTTACAGGGTAGATAGAATAGACTTAGAATGGGGGTGGGAGTAGGTTTAGCCTTAGTTAGGTTTTGACTGAACTTCCATTTTCTTTCTATTGGCTGGTGAATATTCTATAAAGTGTCTGCCATCTGCTGTCATTGATTGGATTGCCTTTAAAAACGTTTTTAACAGAGGTATAACTAAATGGTGCAAGACTTAAATGGGGTACACGCTATTAGAAAATCAGAAGAAAAATTCCGTACGAGGAACGATCGCTCGATTTTCATATAGAGTGTACATAACTTTCAACTTCCGATTCAGAATTTCCAAACAAAAATTTCCAAAAGGACAAACTCAAAAATTTTTTGTACGTGAACGGAACTAACAATTTTCATTTAATGTGTATTGTTTTCGTACGAAAAAAATCAGATACGAAAGTCTGTGCATGATCAGAAACAATAAACAACAATAATCTACGCTATGTTTCTATGTAAAAAAAATAAGCCTTTGTCATTGAAGAATTTTCTTACAATTAGTACCATCTTTTGGTTTGACTTGCTGTGAAACATCGAGGAAAACTGGACAACCATTTGCCCAATTTTCTTATAATGTGTACCCAGTTTTAAGCTGACAATACATCAGTAGAATTTGATTTGAAAAAAATTAATTTTCACAATATTTGTTCAGTTTTCTAATAGTTAATGGGGTCAAAGTGACAATTGTTTTTGACCCCAGTGACAAGGAAAATCAAAGAGGGATTAAAACTTTTTCATGAACAAATGAAATTCTACTTTTGAATGTGATTTTCATACAAGATAATGATACTTAATTCAATGTATATCCTGAAATGTAGAATTCAAAATTTTGGTATGGTAATTGAACAAAAATTTTCCAGGATTTTAAAATGAAATTTGTCAAGTCCTTTGATCAAAAATTTTCCAGAATTTTAAAAGTCCATAATGATACTATCGAGCACTCTGACAAATTTGTTTCCTCAGTTTCTGTACAAATGTTCAAATGAGATTCTGCTGCTTATGCTGCTGTAGATTAGTGACACTTGGCTAATGGGATTCTGCTTGCCCTTAATTAGACTATGCTTTATATATAACCTAAGATCGCTCAACATCCATGGCCCCTGATGGTGTCACCTGATGAAATATGTTGGATGGAGTGCTGACGTCATCAGGTTCTATGTGAAAAAGCTGAATGGTAAGAGGACAAATTTACTTGTTTGCAAGCTTGTTTTTTTAACTTCGTGAATGTTTAGTATTGGAGTTTATTAATTATTGTGAATTAGATTGTCTGCACTGTGGAGAGGTTTTTACATGTTGTGAAGGGTGTGTTAATAGTCTGAGGATGCATCTTCATTTAATGATTGTCTGGCTGTGGCCTGTTCCCTAAGGCTGCATTCACACTTGAGCTTTTTGTAGCTTGAAGCTCCAGAAACGCTCAAACTTAAAAAATCAATTGTTCTCTATGGTGCCTGTTTACATGATCAGGTGTGAAAAGGCACCATAGAGAACAATTGATTTTTTTTAGGTTGGAGCTTTTTTGGAGTTTCAAGCTACAAAACACTCAAGTGTGAATGCAGCCTTACTGGAGAGCTTACCTTTATGCAAGATATGACTTCTTATGTTTTTGAGGTCTTAATATGCGCTAATTATTCTTAGTGCTTGTGGTGGTGGCGGCTAGCATTCCTATAGAAAAGTCGTCCAATTAAGGATTAGGGGGTGGAATGTTTTGGATCTCCTTTACTTTAACCACCTCCCGCCCGCCATATAGTAATATGACGGGCGCAAGGTGGTTCTCTCATTCTGGGAGGACATCATATGACGTCCTCCCATTCTCACTGCGCATGCACGGCTCAGGGAGTGCGCAGCGATCGGCGGTGCGCTGTGTCCCTCGGGCACAGTGGATCACCGGTCATGGAAAGAGCCAAAGATGTCGTCCTGGTCATGTGATCAGATGTGTCCAATCACAGCTGATTACATGTAAACAGGGAAATGCCGGTTATTGGCATTTCTCTCCTCTCGAG
Organism: Staurois parvus; assembly: GCF_062004578.1. Lineage (NCBI taxonomy): Eukaryota > Metazoa > Chordata > Amphibia > Anura > Ranidae > Staurois > Staurois parvus. The sequence continues at coordinate 4,922,501 of NW_028318102.1, forward strand.
CTGTCACGCTGACAGCTCGAGAGGAGAGGAGAGCCGGTAATCGGCTTTCCGCGGAGGGGACATGTACACTGATCATCAGGGCACTGATGATCAGTGTGCCCTGGTGATCAGTGTAGCCCCAGCAGTGCCACCTGTCAGTGTCCATCAGTGCCTTATGTCAGTGCTAATCAGTGCCATATCAGTGCACATCTGAGCTTCCTTTCAGTGTCACCCATCAGTGCCACCTATCAGTGCCGCCTATTAGTGCCAGTCAGTGCTGCCTATTAGTGCCAGTCAGTGCCACCTATCTGCGCTGTCTATCAGTGCTATGTATCAGTGCTGCCTTTCAGTGACCTTCAGTGATGCCTGTCAATGCCCATCAGTGCCACCTACCAGTGCCTCCTCAGTGCCCATCAGTGCCACCTATCAGTGTCCATCAGTGCAGCCTATCAGTGCCCATCAGTGCAGCCTCATTAGCGCACATCAGTAAAGGAGAAAAATCACTTATTTACAAAATGTTATAACAAAAACTAAGAAAAAACATATTTTTTTTCAAAATTTTCAATGGTTTTTGGTTTGTTTAAGAAAAAAATAAAAACCCAGAGGTGAAAAAATACCACCAAAATAAAGCTCTATTTGTCACAAAAAATGATAAAAATTTCATATGGGTACATTCTTGTTTGACCGCGCAATTGTCATTCAAAGTGCAACAGCGCTGAAAGCTGGAAATTGGCCTGGGAAGGAAGGGGGTATAAGTGCCCGGTAGGCTAGGGGTTAAGGAAGCTCTTTGAACTTTTTTTGGTTAGACTACAATAATTATTTATTTCACTTTGTATGCATGTATGTTATTATGTATTAATTTGATTGTTTCATTTTATTCACAATTTATATTTAAAAGTGGTAGTGCAGTGTATTTGAGGAAATACAATTACATTTTGCTGGTGTATGAACACTAGGGCTTCCCTGTATGCTGTATCAAATTTTACTGTCCCACTGAGGCCTTAAAATGCTACGTTTTAATTCCTACAAACCCCTTAAAGACTGAAGAAGAATGTGACCAAAATGAAAAAAATTAGAAATAAAAGAGAAGTTCTGCTTTATTCTGTTCAAAATATATGCATATAATTGAATATTAAAGGAAAGCAGCAGCCGTGGGTGGATCCTCTAACCTCACAGGCCAAGGAACAGTTGCTCCCTTAACACCCTCTGTAGTTATACCCCAGGATATCAGGCAGAGAGTTGGATAAACTGTATTTTCCTGTTTCCAGGGGTCATAGTCAATTCTCGGAAATGCAAGGGACTGAAGTGAAGAGACCCTGAAAAAATGAATACTTCTACTGATTTCCATATCTGTAATTAGAGCCCTTCACATTTAAGATATGTGTTTATGCATAGAGAACAAGCTGAAAAGCAGATCTCATCTATGCATCAAGCTGTCTAAGTAGCTGTTTTGCAATTAAAATGAAGTCAAAGGCGTCATTTACAATGCTGGTGTTGCAGTGGCATAATGTCAAGCTGTATGTTTATATGCTGTTGCGTTATTTCATGTTACTATTGTATTTGTAAATACATAATTACATCTGACTCGGTGAGATTCAATTCTTGCCTTACATAAATACAGGGGGGTCTCTGAAGTGTCCAGAATTACATATAAAATGCACAGCAATCTAGATGCATAACTGCCAATTGTTAGTTCTTGTAAACAAAATGGAGGGGCCCTAAACTGTCCATTAAAACGTCTGGTAATGTCTTATAAATGGGGTAATCTTGAAAGTGGGTTATCATTCTCAGCAACATCAATGATCAGATCAGGATAATGGCTATTTATATAACCATTGTAGTTACTTAGGGGTTCTAGTGAGATTTACGTGTGGTTTCCCTTTTACATTTATGCTAGGCTACATAAAGATGTTAGACTTGTGGTCAAGCTGTTTTTCCTCTTAAAGATCATTTCATGAACAAAAATGTCTTTATCAACACATTTATACATAAACATTTGATATACTGCATACACATGCAATCGCAGTACCAGATATGACCAGTTGTTGTCGCAACACAGTTGGTCATTGAACCTTTTGTTCTAAGCAGATATTATACATTGCCCTTTTCTTCACCATGCCTCTCACTGTGCTGTCATTGGACAGCACTGATCACAGGCAAAAAGTACAGAGACACAAAAAGTGGCTCTGTACCTTGCTATTACGTGCTTCCCCGCCACCCTATAGCACAAATACTGCTACAGGCAAGCAGAGCTGCACAAAATCACACACATTATATATATATATGTAATTTTACATTTCCGGGTAGTCTTCACACACTGCCCTACCTTTGGCAGTTACTGCTGTCGATCACCGGGTCCTTCCTGGCCGGAGATTCCCCTCCAGCACCCAGCGATCACCGAAGAACACTGACAGAGGAGATGTCTGTATGCATAGCAGAGCAATACAAATCAGCATGCTTACACAATAAATCGTACACAGTAAAACAGCACACAGTTAACCCTTTGATCGCCCCTGATGTTATTCCCTTCCTGGCTAATGTCAGTGGGTTTTTTTTTTAGCCCTGATCACTGTATTAGTGTCACTGGGGATGTCAGTGGCAGTTAGTGTCAGAATGCCCACCGCACTACAGCAGTCCCACTATAAGTCGCTGATCGCCGCCATTACTGGTATTGAAAAAAAAAAAACTTTCCAGCATATATACACCGCCATTTGTAGATGCTATAACTTAAACCAGGGGCAGCACAGTGGCTCAATGGTTAGCACTTCCACCTGGCAGTACTAGGGTCATTGGTTCAAATCCCAGCCACGGTACCTCCTGTCTGGAGTTTGCATGTTCTCCCTGTGCCTGCATAGGTTTCCTCCGGGTACTCGGGTTTCCTCCCACACTCCAAAGACATGCTGGTAGGTGAATTGGATCCTGTCTAAATTGACCCTAGTATGTGTATGTATGAATGTGAGTTAGGGACCTTAGATTGTACACCCCTTGAGGGTTAGGGACTGATGTGAATGAATAATATATATGTAAATCACTGCGTAAATTGATGCCGCTATATAAGTACCTGAAATAAATAAATAAATAAACCAATTAATTTACATGTATTGGGAATTTTTTTAGCAAAGCCATTTAGCAGAATACATTTTGGTCTAAATTTATGATGAAATTTGATTTTAATTTTTTTTACTGGACAGGTTTTATAGCAAAAAGTCAAACATATTTTTTTTGTTTTTATTGTTTATAGTGCAACAAAATATAAAACCACAGGGGCGATCAAATACAACCAAAAGAAAGCTCTATTTGTGGGGAAAAAAGGACATCAATTTCATTTGGGTGCAATGTTGCATGACCGCACAATTGTCAGTTAAGGTGACGCAGTGCCATATTGCAAAAAATGGCCTGGTCAGGGGTAAATCCTCTGGAGGGCAAGTGGTTAAACTACTCGCAGGGATCACAAGTGTAAACACTGGCTGCAATAAGTAGCCAGCTCTCTCCTTCTTCTCACACACACAGATCCCTTTTGAGAGGAAAGAGGAGAGCTCCAGTAGGTGCTGACTGCAACCAGTGCTGCTGATGACAGTGTTGAGATCAGAGTTGCCGATCATAGTACCACATTCTATAACTGACTACAGCCACTGTCAGTATTGCTGATCATAGCCAGTGCCAGCATGTCTGAGCATACCCATGCTGCACGAGACATATCTAAATTAATATGACACAACTTGGAAAATAAATTTTCTTTTCTTTTTTCTTTTTCCAAAAACGTGCAAAAAAAAAAGTTTTTCAAAAGACTCACCATGCCACTTAAAAATACTTTGGGGTGGTTGCTTTTCAAAACGAAATTATTTTGTAAGTGTTTCTACCAGGGGCGGACTGACCATTTGGAAATTCGGGCACTGCCCGAGGGCCCGGGGTCAGTAGGGGGCCCCATGAGATGCCCCTGGTACCTTTTTCATAGGCTTTTTTGAGTTTGGGCAAGGACACAGGGGCCCATGATCCCCTATTGCCCGGGGGCCCCATGAGTTGTCAGTCCGCCCCTGGTTTCTACTGTGTTGGCATTTCAGGTAGAAAGTCAGGAAATTATTATTATTATACAGGACTTCTATAGTGCTGACAGTTCACTCAGCCTTTACATTATGGAGGGAGACAGTACAGTAACAATACAGTTCAATACAAGAGGGATTAGAGGGCCCTGCTCCTTGGAGCTTACAATCTAGGAGGGTGGGGATAGTGGTACAAGAGGTAATTAGCTGTGGGGGATGGAGTGGTTGAGGGAGTAGGGGATTCCAGTAGTTAGCCTGGGTCAGGGTAGGTTTCCCTGAAGAGATGAGTTTTTAAATTAGATACATACTTTATGCCCCCTTGAAAGCCTAAAGGTGCTCCTTGGATTTTGAGTCCCTAAGTGCAGATAGGCAGCAAGAAAAGCCCCACATGTGATATCCCCATGTTTGGGAGTAATAGCACAATGTGTTTTGGGGTGTAATTGAATGCATATCCATGCTGTCTGTGTGAATCATATTAAAATGCCAACTGGTGGGGAAAAAAAAAAAAACTTTCAACGTTTTCCAAAAAAAAACCCAAAACAAAATATATAGATGTTCAGTATACCTATTACACAATACCCTAGGGTTTTTGCTTAAAAAAACAAACAAACAAAAACTAATTTGGGGGGATTTGTACTTTGCTAACTTTTTAGGGCTTCAAATAATGAGATAGGCGGTAAGAACACCAGGGTTCATAAATGTCAAATAAATATAAAATGGTTTATAAACTCTAACTTTCACACAGACTAAATAATATACATTTATTTATTTTTTCTACCAAAGAACTGTAGCAGAATATATTTTGGTCTACATTTATGAAAAAAGACTATTTATTTTGTAAAAAAAAAAAAAATAGCTATCTCTATCTAGTGATTAAATTTAGAAGAAACTCAAGTTTTATGCTCAGAGGCCATATACAACACATTTCCTTCTAAATCACAGATATGTTATTAGCCTGTTCAACAGATGTGACTGATGGTGTACGATAGAGCTGAGAACTATTGATTTCATCAGCTCACATGTACTGACGTTCCCCTCACTCAAGGTAAAAAGATTTCCTTCTTCTGGTAAATGGATAGATTTTGTAAAACCATAAAGTAATGCGACTACTACAGCTGGCTGGTCATGTATAATATATGTACCCCCTGCTGTAAAATACAAGGATATTAGGATTCACTGAGGAGTCCTCTGAGCTTATAAATGCAAGAGACCACAAACCAAGAAAATGTATAGAGGTCATAGAATTTACTTCTATGTTTATGTTATTCCTTACAATACATTAAGAGCATATTTTACCATTAGCCATCAAAGAAGGCAGAAGGATTTAGGTTAAAGTGGTATTCTTTATTCACTAAAAAAATTCAAGATAGAAAATCCTAACAACCATGTTAGGTATCTTTATAAATGTTTGACTAAACAACCCAGAATTGTATAACTGTTTTTGCATAGATAGATATGGGTGGTGTAAGAAGCTATAAACATTTAGGGTTTACAGACAATGATGGAGGGTTAGTGTTGCTGCTTGGTGAAAAGGCACCTGCTTAAGATGCAAGTCATGGCAAACTTCACACTTGTTGCTGTGAGCTGATAATAGCAAAAGCTTATATTCCTTTATACTGTAACAGATTGGATAATCAGCTAAATGATCAGACAGTAACTGTTGTGTGCAGTTTACTAAACAGGTGCAAAGACTATGTATACATTGCAGAGTAATACAAACCACATTAAGAAAGTCATACAAACATGGAATCTTCACAGAAATGTCTCAATCAGGATAACATGGCTCTATAGCACAGGTGTGAAAATGGAGGCCTTCCAGCAGTTGCAAAACTACAAATCCCATCATGCCCCTGCTTTTGGGAGTCATGTTTGTAACTGTCAATCTTGCAATCCTCATGGGACTTGTAGTTTGGCAACAGCTGGAGGTCCGCCAGTTTGGCACCCATGCTCTATAGTACACTGCTCAAAGAAATTAAAGGAACACTTTGAAAACACATCAGATCTCAATAGGGAAAAATATCATGCTGGATATCTATACTGATATGGACGGAACATTATAATGCCCTATCATTTGATGAAAATAAAAATTAACAACCTACAGAGGACAGAATTCAAAAGACACCTCGAAAATCAAAGCAAAAAAACGATACAACAGGCTAGTCTATTTTGCTGAAATTTCATTGCTGCAACTCAAAATGGTGCTCAGTAGTTTGTATGGCCCCCAAGTGCTTGTATGCATTCCTGACAACATCGGGGTATGCTCCTAATGAGATGATAGATGGTGTCCTGGGGTATTTCCTCCCAGATCCGGAGCAGGGCATCAAGGAGCTCCTGGACAGTCTGAGGTGCAACCTGGCGGTGTCAGATGGACCGAAACATGATATCCCAGGTGTTTTATTGGATTTAGGTCAGGCAAGCGTGGGGGCCATTCTATGGTATCAATTCCTTCATCCTCCAGGAACTGCCTGCATACTCTTGCCACATGAGGCCGGGCATTGCCGTGCACAAGGAGGAACCCAGAACCCACTGCACCAGCGTGCTCTATGGTGCTGGGCACACAGGGCCCACTAGAGGACGTCAGGCCCTCAGGCCACCCTCATGAAGTCTGTTTCTAATTGTGTGGTCAGAGACATTCACACCAGTGGCCTGCTGGAGGTCAATTTGTAGGGCTCTGGCAGTGCTCATCCTGTTCCTCCTTGCACAAAGGAGCAGATATTGGTCCTGCTAATGGGTTAAGGAACTTCACCGGCCCCGTCCAGCTCTCCTAGAGTAACTGCCTGTCTCATGAAATCTCTTCCATGCTCTTCAGACTGTGCTGGGAGACACAGCAAACCTTCTGTCAATGGTACGTATTGATGTGCCATCCTGTAGGAGTTGGACTGCCTGTGCAACCTGTATTTGACATAGGAAAGGAAGAAAGAGACGGTAAGGAAAGGGAAAAAGGGAGAGAAAAGGAAGAAAAAAAGTTGCGTGTCTGGGGTAGCCTGAGTGGTATCAAAAGAATGAGGGTCATTATGGTGGTCTTAGATTCCTGTTATGGTGCTTATGTATTGTGCAAAGAAGGAACCTGTTCTTTGCGTGCATGTGTATGCATGGCAGCACATAGATAATCTAGCAATTTTGAGATTTATAATCACAGTAATGAGCATTCAAATGCATTCTGGCAGGAGAAGGCTATTCTGTGCTTGTTCATTAAGGGGATGAGGGCATACTCAGTTATTGCACCTGAACACAATTACTTCCAGCTATACCTATGGTGGGAGGGGCCTAAACAGACAAATAATTATACTTTCGCTGCATTCAGACTAACAATAAACTCCACTGTCAGCATGTCTTGTTTTAAAGGAAGTGCCATGGGCAGTATAACAGAGGAGGTATCCAAATAAATGAAACCAGCGCTCTAATCTTCATGCAAACTATGATAACTTTAAATGCCATGCGTTGAGGTGCAGCCCTTAGAACATCAGGAAATCTTGGTACTAGTAAACAAAAGGAAAACAGGGTTCACTCTCTTCGTGCATTACTGTGGTGAAACATGAATTTATTTAAAAGCATATACATGTATACTCATAAACCAAAGGGGGATAAAAACAGAGAAGAAGAGTCCGTAATAACAGTCCAAAGTGATGGTATACCCTTGGTGGGGCAGGCTAACGCGTTTCAAGAGACGTTCTCCCTTCTTCAGGCTAAGAAAAAGGGACTACATCTCCCGAAATGCATTAGCCTACCCCACCAAGGGTCTACCATCACTTTGGACTGTTATTACAGACTCTTCTTCTCTGTTTTTATCACCCTTTGCTTTGTGAGTATGCATGTATATGCTTTTAAATAAATTTGTGTTTCACCACGGTAATGCACAAAGAAAGTTTGTCCTGTTTTGCTTTTGTTTATTAGAGGAGGTATACTATATTGATAGTTTACAACCCTATAACCATATATTGTAAATTTTAATAACAAGGAGATTTTTTCAAGAGTACTGGTAGAACTGTTTTATTGTGTGGCCATTGATTTTTTACAAGTTCCTTGAGATAATGGTCATTATGTGTACATTCTATGATGAAACACTTGAAGTATGTCATGTGACATAACATTTTTATTATTTTTATGACTACAACATCATTGAACTCCCAATGTGCTTCTTAGGTATGACATTACTAAACTCAAAACAGAAGCAATGACATCATCATTGTGTATTTACACACATTACAATTCAGTTCTTTCACAAAGCATATCATGTATAACCATAAACTAACATATAACAGAATGGCAAACATTCTGTAGTGTTGTCCCTCTGGTATAGATTGTCTTTCTTGCTAATGGTCTTTTTATATGATTGCACCTTCAGGGTGATCTGCTACAAAGCTGAGCAACACAGGATCTCAAAAGTCACCTGGTATTGATGTCTTTTGTAAGATCTGCACATAAGTGCTCTTCTTATCTTACTCCATAGATATACCCGCAGATATCATGCTACTGAAGACAAAGCAAAAAACAGACAGACAATCTCAGAATGCCAAGTTTACCAAACCTAGCCCCCAGATAATGTGAACCCTGGGGTATATCTTGTTACCTTCTTTTAAAATAGACATCTGTACCACTAAAGAAGCTATGTTCATGGGCTAATATTTTCAGTCTCAGTAGCTCTCGGGAGGTAATATTCAGTGATGTAGGGCATCAAATGCAACAGACCAATGCCACATGAATATAAGAATCTCTATTGCACAATATCAAACATAACAAACTCAATTTTCAATACATAAAATGACATCTAAAGGGGAATATTAATATTTGTACATCCAAGTTATCATCCAAAAAGCAAACCTGGCTTCTGCTAGCTCAGACCTTTCACTTAAATCACAGCCTTTTATCTTTCTGTATGTCCCTCTTGTACTTATTAAACCTTGTGCTTATGTTGTCTATCCACATTGATTCTAGGCCTCTGGAGCTCCTGAGTTTATCTTTTGTACAGTGAAAGAATTTTTTTTTTTTTATTGTTGAACTGACCAGCAAGCAAAGATTTATACCGCAGTAGAACAGTGAAATGCTTTTGAGCCAAAATGTTGGCTCTGCATGTCTATAGAATTTCTGTTTTTCCAGTGATGTACACGCCCAAGGACCTTCGCAGGAGACCTTTAAACATCAAGGGAGAATATTTGTACACTTTCCAGGCATACTCATGAATCGATCTATTTCTAATCTGTGTCAGTGGGCAAATACTTCATCATCAATTCTGAATATATATATTTGATTTGTCATTGGCTGATGCCAGTACACACACACACACACACACACTATTCTACCAATACTATTGGGACACTCCTCCAAATCATTGGATTCAGGTGTTCCAAACACCTCCATGGCCACAGGTGTACAAAATCAAGCACCTAGGCATGCAGACTGATTCTACAAACATTTGTGAAAGAATAAGTTGTTCTCATGAGCTCAGTGAATTCAAGCATGGTACCGGGAAAGATTGCCACCTGTGCAATAAGTCCATTCGTGAAGTTTCATTGCTACTAAATTTTTCATTGCTACTAAATATTCCACAGTCAACTGTTAACTGTCAACTGTGGTGTTATAACAAGTGTGAGCAACTGGGAACAACAGCAACTCAGCCACAAAGCGATAGGCCATGCAAATTTTATGTGGCCTTCAGATTAGCACAACAACAATGCGTAGAGAGCTTCCTGGAATGGGGTTCCATGGCCAAGCACATACATCCAAGTCTTACAGCACCAAGTGCAATGCAAAGCGTTGGGTGAGGTGGTGTAAAGCACACCACCACTGGACTCTAGAGCAGTGGAGACGTCTCTGGAGTGACGAATCTCTGTCTGGCAATCCCATGGACATGTCTGGGTTTGGTGGTTGCCAGGAGAATGATACTTGCCTGACTGCATTGTGCCAAGTGTAAAGTTTGATGGAGGGGAAATTATGGTGTGGGGTTGTTTTTCACAGGTTGGACTTGGCCCCTTAGTTCCAGTGAAAAGAACTCTTAAGGCATCAGGATACCAAGACATTTTGGACAATCTTATGCTCCCAACTTTGTGGAAACAGTTTGGGGATGGCCCCATATTCCAATATGACTGCACACCAGTGCACAAAGCAAGGTCCATGAAGAAATGGATGAGTGAGTTTGGGGTGGAGGAATTTAACTGGCCTGCACAGAGTCCTGACCTCAACCAGACAGAACACCTTTGGAATGAATTAGAGCCAGGCCTTTTTTTCCAACATCAGTGTCTGACCTCACAATTGTGCTTCTGGAAGAATGGTTAAACATTCCCATAGACACACTCCTAAACCTTGTGGACAGCCTTCCCAGAAGAGCTGAAGCTGTTATAGGTGCAAAGGATAGGCCAACTCAATATTGACCCATACAGACTGGGATGCCATTAAAGTTCATATGCATGTAAAGGCAGGCATCCCAATACTTTTGGCAATATAGTGTGTGTGTGTATACATATATTATATATATATATTAGAATTTACAAGAAACATAGCTAAAATCAGCTATATAATTTAGTAAAAAGTAGGCAATTATACAACTTATTGAAGAAGGCAGTGCAGTGAGCAGGTGCACATAATCAACATCCTGGCTGTTGTGGCATTTGGTTGTTATATGCTACTATACTTTGCACATTAGTAATTTCACTTTTACAAGCTTTATTAAAACCCGTATATATGCTCTAAAAACTGAATAAATGTTGACTCTCTTACTTCAGTACAACTGGTTTTAAATACAACCCCAATCCAACCTTAAGAAACCATTCTTTTCATTTACATACTTTACGTTTACTGCTATATACATCCTTAGAGACCCAAGGATTTCCATCTTTTGATATCCAGGTCACAACCTATACACATTTTCATAACAGTACACAATGATGGAAGAGTGGCAAGTTGTCTGAGAACCTTCATATAAACCCTAGAATAGGAGCAAAATAAATGGTAATCTCCAAAGCTTAATTGACAGTTCCTGCCCTGTTGACCCTTGGAACCTCTCAACAATCTATATGTGTATATCATTTACTCAGCAGATGTCCTACTTTTTAAATGTGCAGATGGGGTAACAAAATGTACCAAATATAAAAGTGATATTTTTCATTAGCAGATAAACATTAGAAGATATAAATCTTCTTAGGTATATTGCATAACAGAACATGTGAAATTACCCCCCCCCGCGCGCGCGCTGGACCCTTTGAACAGCAAAAGTGTTGGACAAATTTAGTTTTATGTAAAAATTAGGAAAGTTCTTTGTCTTATGCATGAAGATGGTTTGAAGCACACCACACATTATAAACAACGTTGGCAGGGATGTATTGTCTGGTCCATTTTCTTTCATGCTTATGAACACATTACACATTCCCGGAAAAGATTAATTTTCTTTCTGAAATTTCCTTTTATCCCACTTTCAGTCTGTGATCCATAAATACAGCATGAGCTTTATTGAGCAGGAATAACCTTAAACTGTTCTGTTTAAGGGTATAAACTATGGTTGATAAAGACTATCATTGTGCTCCAATGGCTTAAAAATGACTCCCTCAGTTAAGCAGATATTGGCAATAAAATTTTAAAATGCATTTGTCTTTGAATTTGAGAAAATTGTATGCGTAATGCGAGTTTAATTGCCATAAACCATTCTATGCATGATAATATATATGGGGACACAAAATGTCAATATATTTTAATGTACACCACATGCATAAGCAACATTGAGTATTCTGCACCATAAAGCAACGGATGGCATTATGTTAATACAATGCAAATCGAATACATTTCATTGCATTGTTTAATGAAGCCTTTATTGCAATTATCTGTCTTAATTCTATTACTGACACTGATAATTAGTGTACCGGGTAAACTTGTTCTAAAAATGCTGCTCATTAGTAGAACAATCAGTTTATGTCAAAGCTGGAGAGTCTTGCAACTCATTGTCTTTCTCCGTCACCAAAGTAAGCATGGTGGGGACAGTTTGATAATTATTTTGCTTTCAATCATGAGCTGAATGCGAGCACTTTTTTCTTTCATTTGTAACTGAAGCATTTCAACATCCATTGCAAATGTATAGAGGATCCCTTCCTGTGATGAATCTAGCTGCCAATTTAAATTCAGACAGCTCCACATCACATTACTTAAAAATGTCCCTACGTTGGGGAGCTTTTTAGCAGTTTATCTATTTGGTCTTTATGTACAAGTTGACAAGGATGGTTCAGACTGTAAAAAACATTTTCAAGGACTTAGGTTCTGAGGTAGAGTATGCGTCACATGCACAGACCCACCACTTTGTCAGTTCTTGAGCACAATCCAGTTTAGGACATGACTATTTCTACTAATGTATTGTGCTAGATGATTAATGATTAAAACATCATGAATGAATATACCCCCAAAACTTAAGTCAGTTTAATAAAATCTCTTAGATATAAATCCAAAAAAAGCTATCAGCCCCTCATCAGTTTAACAGCCAGCTGATCTACAGCAGGTAAGCTTTGAAGGGATACACTTGGCTGAAACATTGACACTGTGTAAAAACTCTGCTTAGACTTTTTTGTTTATGCAGGCCATGGAAGGTGCTCAGCACTTCTGGAGGGTGGTTGGTTGGGTGAGTGAGCAGGCCTGTGAAAAGTGATGATGGCCACAACTAGCTAGAAGCAGAGGGCAGGCTGTAAGCACAAGTTTCTCAAACAGAACTGGGGGCTTCCAAAATATATCTAGGGTCTGCTTTTCAAATCTGGATATCACACATCAGCGGATATTAAAACCATATTGTCCACTTCAAAATTTAATGAATGGCAACCCTAGTTTATAGGTACTAATGACATCAGCTGATACTCATACTGTACTTCCTTCTCAGAAGTGCTTTTAGGCAGTTTGGGTTCTTGGACAGTCAGTCAATAGTTCCCTAATTTTGTCAAGACTAAAAAAAATGTCAGTTTCCAAAACTCCAAACATGGAAAGAAAGCAATAGCACAGCAAGTACTAATTTACACTTGAATGACCAGTCCAAATATAAATGCCCTTATGTGTATCTGCTACAATAAGTAAAACCAAATCTTACATTCCACTGCAAATTCCAGGCGCTAGTACAAGCTTGTTTCTACCAGAAAGTCTCAATAAGTGGAATACCATACACCTATATCTAGTTTTTATTTATTCATAGCTAAGAAAAACACATTTCATGCTAAGACATATTGCTTACTTAAATATGCTGTAAGAAAGTGCTGTCTCTCAGCAAGAAATGCAATAGAGTGTTGTTCCTTCTGCTTGTGAGTGAATTAGAAGGCATTCTCTGTATCCCAGTGTACAATATTCCTTCAAGTACAAATGCCCCAAGACCATATGAGTCATTATTAACATGAAGAATCGCTGTGTCTGAATAAGTCAGACTTGAATAGACATCGGACATCTAATTAGCTCTGTTCTTTTCCGTACTGTATGTCAAGTATACTGCTTATGTTTATGCTAACGACCATGTTCTACAATTAGACTTTCACCCTCTATATCTTTTTATGCCTGTGTAACTAATGTCAGTACTGGTCTTTCTAAGCACGGTGCTGTACGAGGTGTTTATATGACCAAATTAATCCATTTCAGCTTTCTTCTCTGCAGACCTATAGTGAAAACCCATAAGTGTCACAATCAAGCAAAATATTGACCACTTCAATTTTTTTTCCAACTTTCATTTTATTGCTCTTTCTCTTCTATTGATTGGAATGTGCAATGTAAGTTGATATAGCAAACTAGGTTCCCTTATTACCAATTAAAATTGGTCTTTTTACAAAAGGAAGAGTGGCCAGCTATAGCCATGGTTCCCATCAAACTCATCCCTAGAGCCCTTAAGGCCATGTTATTGTGTGCATTCACATACACTGTCATAAAGATGACATAATGGAATTCTATTGCTCACAAGTGGCAAAAGCCAGAGTCGAGGTTGTGAAATAAGTGTCATACTGTGTATTTGTAAAATGATTTATGATCAAATGCAATGCTGACCTGCATTTTCTCTCTTCAGCTTGTGTTTCAGATATCCAAAAAATAATTTTATTCTCAAGAGTTAAATAAATATTTACCTTAAGTAATATTAAAAACCTCCTTCCGAAAATGTTAGATTTTTGCCTATTTCTAATTTAAATAAAACCTTTCCTAAGAGAAATCTAGAGCTTCTATTGCTGACTTTCTTATAAAAATGTTAGGTGCCTGGCAGTATCTAATTAAAGATACCTTTCCTAGAAATACTGTAGTTGTCAGAGCTGACTTCCTTCTAAAAATGCTAATTTACTGGCTATTATGGTGACCCTCTGGCTTCAGCACTTTTTTGAAATAATTAGAGATGAGCGAATCGAACTTGGCGAAGTGGAATTCGTTTTGAATATCAGGAAAAATTCGATTCGCATCGAATCCGAATTTTAGCAAACTTCGGGTGCACGAATCAAATTTTTCCCGATCAGCCGGCAAAAGTGTCACTGCAGAGAGCTCCGCTATTTCTGACAGTTCTGACAGTTCATTTACAGCGGTTGAAACATTGTATCTATTTGTTTCCATTTAGGATACATATGTTTTTATTCGGAAATAAATAGATACAATGATTCAACCGCTGTAAATGTGAAGGAACTGTCAGAGAACTGTCAGAAATAGCGGAGCTCTCTGCAGATACACTTTTTGCTGTACTTTAATTCTTCTTCTTTTCATTCTTCTTCTTCTTTTCATTCTTCTTCTTCTTTTCATTCTTCTTTTCATTCTTCTTCTTCTTCTTTTCATTCTTCTTCTTCTTCTTTTCATTCTTCTTTTCATTCTTCTTCTTCTTCTTCTTTTCATTCTTCTTTTCATTCTTCTTCTTCTTCTTTTCATTCTTCTTCTTCTTCTTTTCATTCTTCTTTTCATTCTTCTTCTTCTTCTTTTCATTCTTCTTCTTCTTCTTCTTCTTCTTCTTTTCATTCTTCTTCTTCTTCTTTTCATTCTTCTTCTTCTTCTTCTTCTTCTTCTTCTTTTCATTCTTCTTCTTCTTCTTCTTCTTCTTTTCATTCTTCTTCTTCTTTTCATTCTTCTTCTTCTTCTTCTTCTTTTCATTCTTCTTCTTCTTCTTCTTCTTCTTTTCATTCTTCTTCTTCTTCTTCTTTTCATTCTTCTTCTTCTTCTTCTTCTTCTTCTTCTTCTTCTTCTTCTTCTTCTTCTTTTCATTCTTCTTCTTCTTCTTCTTTTCATTCTTCTTCTTCTTCTTTTCATTCTTCTTCTTCTTCTTCTTCATTCTTCTTCTTCTTCTTTTCATTCTTCTTCTTCTTCATTCTTCTTCTTCTTCTTTTCATTCTTCTTCTTCTTCTTCTTCTTCTTCTTTTCATTCTTCTTCTTCTTCTTCTTCTTCTTCTTCTTCTTCTTCTTTTCATTCTTCTTCTTCTTCTTCTTCTTCTTCTTCTTCTTCTTCTTCTTCTTTTTTTCATTCTTCTTCTTTTCATTCTTCTTCTTCTTCTTTTCATTCTTCTTCTTTTCATTCTTCTTCTTCTTCTTTTCATTCTTCTTCTTTTCATTCTTCTTCTTCTTCTTTTCATTCTTCTTCTTCTTCTTCTTCTTCTTCTTCTTCTTCTTTTCATTCTTCTTCTTCTTCTTTTCATTCTTCTTCTTCTTCTTCTTCTTCTTCTTCTTCTTCTTTTCATTCTTCTTCTTCTTCTTTTCATTCTTCTTCTTCTTCTTCTTCTTCTTCTTCTTCTTCTTCTTTTCATTCTTCTTCTTCTTCTTTTCATTCTTCTTCTTCTTCTTCTTCTTCTTCTCATTCTTCTTCTCATTCTTCTTCTTCTTCTCATTCTTCTTCTTCTTCTTCTTCTTCTTCTTCTTCTTCTTCTTCTTCTTCTTCTTCTTCTTCTTCTTCTTCTTCTTCTTCTTCTTCTTCTTTTCATTCTTCTTCTTCTTCTCATTCTTCTTCTTCTTCTTTTCATTCTTCTTCTTTTCATTCTTCTTCTTCTTCTTCTTCTTCTTCTCATTCTTCTTCTTCTTCTTCTCATTCTTCTTTTCATTCTTCTTCTTCTTCTTTTCATTCTTCTTTTCATTCTTCTTCTTTTCATTCTTCTTCTTCTTCTTCTTCTTCTCATTCTTCTTCTTCTTCTTCTCATTCTTCTTTTCATTCTTCTTCTTCTTCTTTTCATTCTTCTTTTCATTCTTCTTCTTCTTCTTTTCATTCTTCTTCTTCTTCTTTTCATTCTTCTTTTCATTCTTCTTTTCATTCTTCTTCTTCTTCTTTTCATTCTTCTTCTTTTCATTCTTCTTCTTCTTTTCATTCTTCTTCTTCTTTTCATTCTTCTTTTCATTCTTCTTTTCATTCTTCTTCTCATTCTTCTTCTCATTCTTCTTCTTTTCATTCTTCTCATTCTTCTTCTCATTCTTCTTTTCATTCTTCTTCTCATTCTTCTTTTCATTCTTCTTCTTCTTTTCATTCTTCTTCTTCTTTTCTTCTTCTTCTTCTTCTTTTCATAATTCTTTTCATTCTTCTTCTTCTTCTTCTTCTTCTTCGTCGTGCCCCGTGACTGCCCAAATGAGTGAAGTGTGCGGTGATTCTAAGATCGACGGCACTCATCTGCATGTCATACTGACTGACAGTATTATTTCTCTTCCCCAGCAGACTCCAAGGGCATTTAAATTAAAGGTACAGTGTTCTGCACTAATATAAAGGCTCTCTGAAGCCTAGAAACCCTTTAAATAAGTTAAATTCACAGCGAATAAATTCGCATCGAATCGAATTTCTCCCGCAAATTCGGCGAATCAGCCGAATCGAATTTTTGAATAATTCGCTCATCTCTAGAAATAATGACCCAAACAGAGGTGGCAGATCAGGTGAAAGTCAGCACTCCTTGATCAGATAAAAGTCCTCTGTATACTTTACTTTGGTTAGTCACTCAAATGTTGAGGCCAGAAGGTTAGGATGACAGAAAATGACAAAATGACATGTTTCTCCTAGGAAATTATTTTAACAATATACAGTCTCTTGCTACTTTATTAGGTACACCCGTTCATTTACTTGCTAACACAAATTGCTAATCAACCAATCACATGACAGCAACTCATTTAGGCATCTAGACGTGGTGAAGACGATTTGCTGAAGTTCAAACCAAGCATCAGAATGGGGCGGAAAGGGGATTTAAGTGACTTTGAATGGGGCATAGTTGTTGGTACCAGACAGGCTGGTCTGAGTCTTTAAAAAACTGTTGATCTGCTAGGATTTTCACGCACAACAATCTCTAGGGCTTACACAGAATAGTCCGGAAAGAGAAAATATGCAGTGAGTGGAAGTTGTGTGGACAAAAATGCCTTGTTGATGTTAGATGTCAGAGGAGAATGGGCAGACTGGTTCAAAATGATACAAAGGCAACAGTAACTCATGTCAATATGGACCAAAATTTCTGAGGAATGTTTACACCACCTTGTTGAATCTATACCATGAAGAATTAAGGCAGTTCTGAGTGCAAAAGGGGGTCCAATCCGATACTAGCAAGGTATACCTAATAAAGTGGCCAGTGAGTGTAATTTATGATCAGGTGATCGAAGGGTAAACTACAAATAAAAGACTTTTATGCAGGATTGCCGTATTATTGTGAGGTATTCGACTTTGGATTGGCAAAATAACATTAGTCATTGGCTATATCACTAACAAATGGGTGTGAATCTTCCTTCAAAAAGTACCCGCTGTATCAGTCACTTAATAACATCAGCCATGTTTTGGTTAACCCATTCTTTATTTACAGGAAACATTTGTGCCAGTGCTCTGCCCACATTATCTCTTTTGTTCCATTTTGGGATTTAGAAAACAGATAGGATCATTACAGCTGAATACTCTTGATTTATGAATAGATCTTTTCTAGGCTTATAATTTGATTTAAATTGCTTTGTGATCATTGCCAAAAATGTTTTGGCAGGAAGTAAAAAAAATATGAGTGTCAGAGCAGCACACTAAGTAAGATCCATTTTGTGTATTTTTTTTGTTGGTATGTGTTTCCTCCTTTTTGTGTATCCTGACAAATGGCACTGGTGGCATCATCAGGGCTGTTTAAACCTCAAAAATAATCAGTAAAATGCAGCTGTCTTGAATCTACTAATGCATCCTTTGAATTTAAATGCTTCGTAATGATGTGTTTCAAACCCTGAAGAACACATGCCAAACACACAGAAACTCCAGCTTGACTTGTACAATTGTATTTATAAGCACCATTTGATGGGTCGCTTTTATTGCACACACTTTTTGAATAAATGGGAGATGAGTTAAAACTTGCCAGATACGGCGAGTAAAATTTGTGACAATGTATATAAGGACAGATACAGCTGCATTTCAGGGATCAATAGTATTGAGTGCAACAATATTGGCACAGAGAGTGTTGCAGATTTGTTGCATATTTTATTTTGCCACAAATATTTTTTAGTCTAATGTTGATAATATTGTAGAAAGAATGATTGTTAAGGAAGTAGTTATCTTGATAATTTGGCTTAGGCGCCATACTGATTTTAGGGATTACAATTATGGATGGGTCGAAGTATGATATAGAGTATACACTTCAGCCATTTTTTAATACGGAGGAGGCAAGTTGGGTCCTCTATCAGGTTGATATTGTTGACTGTCCCTGTCCACAAGATTTTCCCTCACTTCTGATCCTGGTAACAAGACCAGAAGTGAAAGGTAATTTCCCTAGCATGTTTTATAAAGTATTAAACATCAAGTACAATGCCTTAACTGTAAAATTTTCCCAAATTATAATGAGAATGCATTGCCATCCCACACTGTAATTCTAATACACTGCACCAAAATATTACCAATGAAAATGCAAATGAACAAAATTGCAAAGATCTAGCTCGGCACATACTCAGAACCTTTACACCTGTACTGTCTGATCTGTTGTTGTATTTCTTCTGTTTCAGTTCCCTTTGCAGAGGGGATTGCTAGAACATTAGGTCTTCCTCACTGTGGTCATGTTGTCCAGTGGCTTTCTGTTGCCATCAGTTACTCTTTTTAGCTTTTTTACGTCGACTTTCAGCCTTGTCTGTGGTTTACAGATTAGTCTCCCCAAGTGTTATAGTTTTGTCATAAGTATTATATGTCTGTCCTGCCTGTTTGTGTTTACACCCATCTTCTTGTCTATGGTCTAGCTATTGTGTTTTACTTTGATCTGTACTCAAGCTCTCTCCTATTCTCCGTTGTCCTGCTTTGTCTTTCAGAGATTCTCAGTTCCTCATGCCCTAGTCCTGGTTTTCCTGCACTTCTTCTTGTACATTTGTGTTGCTGTTCTCCTTGTGTTTACCTGCCCTCTCTATTTTCCATCCTGTGCCCATCTGGTCCTCTGCTTCCTTTCCTCTCTTAGAGTAACCAGTTATTCTGTCTTTTTGTTTATCACTTAAGAGTATCCTGCTAAACCCTGTTCCACTTGTAGGTCCCTGTTCTCTCATGCCCCCGTTCTGGCATCAGCACTTACCATAGGTACAGGAGGGGACTTACTAAGCTGTAAGTCCTGGGGGCAACCAAGTGACATCAAATGCCAATAGTTATATTGTAAAAAGGCAAAAGAGCTCACCTGGTAATGGACCTACAGTATAGTCTCAACCCATTGATGTGTATCTGACCCATCCCAATCCCTTATGTGTTGGTCTTCATTCCCCACTTAATTCCTAATGTTGTATCTAACAGCTAGTGGTCATCTCTGGCATTTGCCATTGGTTTGGCTAATTGTTGGACAATAAAAAGCAAAAGTCTCCTGGGCATAAGTTCTGGCCCAGGAGAAAGGTGGATAGTCACATGAAGCCTTGCTGCCCTCTAGGACTGGGAGTGTCCTTTAGTGGCTACAACAACAGAAAAGAAAGAGAGGGTGCACCAACCTAGTGCATTATCCTAAAACCTTTTATTATAGAATAAGTAAAGTGACTACTCACAAGCAGAGAAGTAAAAAGCTCACTTCAAGCCACACATCCGTGGCCAAATTAAACAGTTTTCTAGACATAGGGAGGCCCCCTCCAGGGTCAGGGCTCTGAGGAAGAAGGACATGTCTGGAAAACTGTTGAATTTGGCCACAGATGTGTGGCTTGCAGTGAGCTTGAAGTCACTTCACTGATTCTATAATAAAAGGTTTTAGGATAATGCACTAGGTTGGTGTGTCCTCTTTCTTTTCTGTTGTTGGCTAATTTTCATCTCTGGATTTCAACTTCAGTCTTGTCTAAAATTAACCAGAGATTTCTTATCTATTTATCTTCTGTGATGCTAGTGCAGTGGACTATATCATTTACTCACAGTGCTCAGATGCAGGCACAGGCCACTTTAACTCCATTTCTCTCAACTCCCTGGGTTCATGGACATACATATGGATTATAAATTCCTCAGATTTATTCCCTCAGCAGCTCAGAAAGGTCACTCCTGATGAGGTAGGGATAGCTAGGCAAGTGATTTGAAGCCAGGTGTGAGGCCATCCACTGTCAGAACTGGTATGAGGGCAGTCAAGCAAGAGCCTAATAGCACACAGCCTTTCTTGAAACTCAGCTATTGTGGGTGCACCAGCCATAGGGTGCACCAGGAATTTGCCCTATGGACTGGGGCCATATTCCCTTACAAGACTGCTTTAGAGGGTGAATCCAGCCCTGCTGGAGGCCATCGAGTGCTTCACCAAGCCACAGGCCATTGAACAACCGCTGGTGGTGATGGGGGTAAGGGCAGGCAGGATTTTTGTTAATTGTCGGTCTGTGTATATTCCGGGACAGCACCAGGGTTGGCCACTGATGCTCACACAGAGGAGGAGGAGGCAGACATGGATATGTGCATGGGGGAAGAAGAACCATTTCTGGGGGAAGAGATAAGCTGGAGAGGGGGCTGCCCTAGACCCAGAGGAAACCAAAAACCTGGTGGAGATCTGAGCCAACAGTCCATCCATAGAGGTGGCGCAGGGGAAGCACGGTGAGGATCACTCCAAATGTCAAAGCAACATGCCCATTACTACATGTCTCTCCAGATAAGCTACTAAAATTTCACACATCAGCTATTGGCACTTTTGAAACCCAGTGGCCTTTTTGTGTTTACTAAAAACCTTTTTGTGAATCTGCTCTTCCCTAACTATACAGATGCTAGTTGGAGCTTAACAACAGAGATGGCTTAACTTTCTTTCTAGAGCTTCTTTTTTTGGGTTTAGTGCTGGCCATACACACAGAAATTTCAAGCACATTTTGATTGCATATATTAATAATGCCAACTTATTACTAACATTTTCATTAAAGTGGAAAACGTTGACAGAGCGAGTCCCCAGCAGATCTGCCTGCTCTGCAGGGGATCTCACCGCTGATCCCCAGCTGAGCAGTTGGATGACAGGTCTGTGTCTGATCTGCTGATGCAGAGCAGACACAGCCTGCTTTTCTCTATGGGTGATTGGATGGAAATAGACAGACTATCATCCAGTCCGATCTCCAGACAGATGGGGAATGGATCCCCATCCATCTGTTTTTAGCAGATGTGATCGGATGATTGCAGGTGTCAACGGACAAGTTGACATCCACTGCTCCATAGAGGGCAATGGGTGGTTTGATTGGGTCCACCTGAAAAATGGACAGGTAGACCCAATCAGTCTGCCCGTGTGAAAGGGGCCCAAACTTGAAAAAAATTAGATCAAATAGAATCTGATAGTAAATGTCAGCACTTAAAGGATATGTCCACCTTTGGGAGCATGTTATACCATATACCCATATTTAGGATGTAACACGCTCCATCAGTCTCCCAAACACCCCCCCTTCCCGTTCCTCCCGTGACAGCGAGTGGGGGTTCTTCTCCTTGTATCCACTCAGACCACACAGGTCAGCCCACACAGCCATGCCATTCATTCACAATGATCTGTGAATGACTGGATTACAATGGGCCACAAATTCCATCTGCCACTATGGCAGATGGCTTGAAGTCCTCAATGAACTGCGACGGTGCTGGTGAGCTATTCAGGAACTGTCTGTCTGGACCTCCCATATACTGACATTTTTTTACATATTTCCAAATGATTGATAAATTATAGTGACTGAAGCAGGCTAAATATAACCAAAAGAGAAACCAGTAGTTGTCATTATTTGTAATTTGGTTAAGAAAAAATAAATAAATAATGGGCTGTTCAGTCTGAAATGCCCGGGGGTATTTTTTGTCCCTGGCAGGGCTTGGAAGTATATTGTACTGGCATGCAGTGCCGGTGGGATGGCATTTTGTCCTTGGTCCTTGGATCCTTCCAGATGTTCACCTGTGTTACCAGAGCTACCTAGATTTCGCTGAAATGGTTGCTCTTTTTGAAGATAAGCACAAGTAGCCTTTTGTGTTCTGCACTACTTTACTGAAGTATTAATTCTCAGCTACACTCTGTTGGTATAGATTCTTATAGAGGCCATGCTATGCAGTTACACTGAGTGAGCTAAAGAGACATTTGCTATGAAGAGTCCATATTTCTGCAGCTATAACTTTGCACCTGTTTAGTAAATTGCAAGTTACAGTTTCTCCCTTTCTGACCATTGGGTCAATTACCTATTCTGTTCAATTAGTTGCAGCGCTTTTTATGGCACAAACCTGCCCATGATAGGTGTTCCACTGAGCATAGACATGTGCATAACAGTTTAAGTGACACGTGTCATATTTACTAAAACTGCTTGTTGCAACAAATGATCCTCAGCAACAGATCACATAAAATATCATATATACTTTGTTCATTGTATGCTCATTCACAATCAAACATGATATGATGGGGCTCATATACAATTGCAATCAGTCACTGTACAAAAACCTCTAGAAGAAAAGGGATCAATTGATGACTGGAGTCTTTGACCAGTTGTGGATGATTTTTATGTTAAAGTAAAGTAAAGGACCATACTTTAAGCTTATAGCATGTTCGGTTCAAAAGCCGTCAGTCTGGAATGCTATGACAACAGGGACTGCTTGATCTCTGAAGTCTGTGAGTTGTACACACTGACCAGTTCTTAATTGTTTGATGCACCATCGTTGATGTTTGTTGTGTTCATGGTCTGTCAAGCCTCTAGGAAATTGCCAGTGTGTGCACATTCATATATATCTTTGAAATTGTTGATCTTTGCTTTCATAGCAACCCAGCAATGTAGAACAGCTTGAACACCAGTTAAAGAAAAACAAATTACAGATGGCCAGTTTTTTCATATCATGCTATTCAGTTCATGGCATGCCAGTCCAACCACCTTCTATGATAGAAGTTTCAGAATCTTGTAGGAGCTTACGGACAACTTTTTTAAGGGCTTATCTGGGGCTACATGGTATTTTAAGTGTTTATTTACACTTGAGTTACACTGTTTTAAGCATTCTCACTTGGTTTCCCATTCATGATGTACTATTCATGATGTACTATTCTGACTTGATTCCTCGCATTCGGCATAGACCTGACCAATCTGTCCTCCATGCTAAGATGCAAAGTGACCTGTATTTTGCAAGACAGCCCTAATATATTCATATATGTAAAACAAAGTAAATTATGTAGCTATGAATGGACACTGCAGTTTGCTATAACTCTCAGTATAATTTATTATATCTTTTCTATGCCCTTCCCCAAAACTCAGTACAGGTTATACTTCCCTAAACTGTGCTGATCTAAAATCTTCAATTTGAAACTGGTCTGTCATAATGAGATTGGCATTTCTAATGGACTTAATGGAGGCTGCAGCTCATATGCCTGAACAGAGATCAGAATATTAGTAAAGACTTTAACCAGTTAGGCCATGCAGAAAGATCTCAGAACAACTCAGGTGTAGGTAAGTATATCCTATGCTGAAGGAAAGAGGAGCAGAAATAAATTAATACACAATTTCATTGATCTAATGCTCTAACTTCATATTTTATGTCAAAATTGCCTTAGGCAAGATGCAATCCTGATTAAACTTGAATGATAATGAATATGGGCTTTCCCTTGTCTAAGAAGCATGTTAATAATTAGTTGCTTAGGTTCCTACAGCTCAATTCTCTAGTAATTACATTCTTCAATTTTCAAAATGACAAGTTTTTTTTTCTTTCATTTTAGAGTGTAAATGTCTAATATTACAAAGTAGTGTTTCCCAATTTTTAAACAGGCATGCAGCACTGCCATATTGTGCCATGTTAGCATGATCCTGCCACTGTTCACAGCTAAAAGGTTGGTTCTTTACAGAGTATAAATACCACCAACATTCACAATGGAACTCATAGCTGATAAAAGGCTCATCAAGGCTCCAGACTCTGGGGTCTATTTATAAAACATTTGTCAGATGACTGTCACAAGCATTTGCCCAGGCTGGATGAATTTTCCCTGTATTTTCTCTAATACTATGCGTCTCTATGATCGTTCGCTCCATCTAGTGACCATACAGTGGTATATCTTTTGATTGAGGTATTTCAATAAAGTATGCCACACTTTGGCCACTTGATGGAGCTGACAATCATAGGAAGTCATAGCAAAAGAGAAAATACAGGGAAAATGTTTTCAGCCTGAATAAATGCTTCTGCTATTTGTTCAACAAATGCCATATAAATAGACGTATTTGTGTAAATGTGGTACTTCTCATTTACAGACAATACAAAAGAAACTATCACATTCATACCCATATATTGTGGTGCATTGCAGTAACATTCACATTACTGCAGCACAGGGGAATGCACCATACCCACCCCCCCTTTTACACTTTTATTTCTAAATAGAGTTCAGCTTTACATTTTAGTGAACCTACATGAGAATCAGAGTTAGAAATAAGTAATATATATATACACACACCTTTAATGACAGTATTCCAGGGATCATATTGTAATGCATTGTGTTCAGTTTTATTGTTGAGGAAACTCTAGGTTTTATCCACATGAATAATGCAAACAGTTATTGTACTCCTTTTAGCCAAGTCATGAAGTCATGGAATGGTTTCCTATTCCATGAAATGCTTTCTGTACTTCTCTTTGGTATGGTGACAAATGAGAAAAGAAGTCCTAGTACAAAAAGTATTGGAAAAAAGGATTGATGAAAGCACAGTAAACTGCTAATCAGATGTAGTCTTTTATGGGTCTGGTTGATTTTCTTTTTAATAAAGGAATGTCTGCAAAGTAGGGGTTTATGTTCACTAAATGACAGTGGTTATTTCCATTGGTTGGTCTGCTGAGACGATAATTAAATCTAAGCAAGCACAGGCTTCTTGCTATTATTAAGCAATAACTGTACTTTAAAGCACATTAGCTCTGTAAATACAGTATATCCAAGGATACCACATGTGAAATCCTTTAAAGTACATGTAAACCCAATCACAAATATCAAATACAACAAGTTGTCATTTTAAAAGTAATTTTCCATATTTTGAAACCTGCTGATTTTGTTAAAGCCTAAATGAAGACTCCATATTTATTTTTTCAAAATAATTTTAATTGAAAAGTATTTTATCATTTTAACAGTATATTTAAGGCAGTACAATAGATAGCATGTTACAGAAGTAAACTGTTAAATACACAGCAAAGTAGGCATGTAGGCAGGTTCAGTCTCTTTCCTCCACTTCAGGTGGAGCTCAAACTACAGGAGCATTGCTGAGGGAGAGGAAGTCAGGTGGAACTTATACCTCTGTTTCCCGGGTCACTGGGAGGCAATCTGGTTGGATGTCACTGCCCCATGTCACTCTGGTGTCCATCTTGGGTCAGGCAGAGTCTATTTAGGACCCTGATTCCCAGGCTTGGCGCATTTTTGCAAGTGGACATAGTAGGGACAAGTTACCTGCCTGTCAGTGAGAGTGAATAGTGGTAGGAAAAGGTTCTTGAAGTGCCTTCCTGCTGGACGGTTTGTATCTTTAAGTCCTTCCTGCAGTACAAGTGTTGTTAATTGAGACTGGACTCGGTGTGTTTACTGCCACCCCTGCATCCACAGGCACATTTGTTTTATAATGCCAGCAATCATATGAACACTTTGTGTGAATAAAGATAACATATCCAGTCCATAAAGTACTTATTTCATGGAGAGGGGGAGAGCAAAACACAACGTCCTTACTTCCAACCCTTCAGGCTCTGTGGGTGAAGCTCCACAAAGGAGCAGTTGCTGTGTAAGTTGAAGTCTGCTAAGAAAACTATGGATAGCCATGTAGGGGGGTTACGACAGTAAGGGGGAGATAAGTAGAAAAGACGATTCAGGGTATGTAGTTGTGGTATAATGGGGGGAAGAGAGGGCAATCATGGGGGGGAGGGAGTAGAAGGATATGGGAAAGATTCTGGGGAGGGCAGAGGAGGCCTCTGTATCTAAAAACATGCCTGGCTGTAAGTATTCATGCAATGGTGATACCATATGTATTACTATCTGCATCAAAACACTACAAGTGCACAGTGTCAAGATGAAATCCTCTTAGGAGGCAAGTCCATGATGCCCTGCACTCACGGGGTGTCCTCAGTCTTTCTCCTTGAATGATGCCCAGTGTCATTCAACCTAGAACAATGAGGACATCTAGTGCCAGAAAGGAATTACCGTGGGGGACAGAGCCAAAAAGAGAGATTAACATTGCAACATGTGTTGCATTTTTTTTTTTACTTTGAAACTCCTTGGGCACATTAAAAATTAGTCCTGAGTTGGGCTTTGCTACTAAAAAAAAAAAATCTGTGTTTAACTTTATGCTCTGTCTCAGATGTGTAGCATGTCAGCTGTAATCAACTACATGAAGTTCAATCTTTATGTAAAAGTTAGTGGTTAAGATTTGGACACTGATAGTACAAAATGTATGGGCCTTGCAGAATATGACATAGTTAGCTATACCAGTAATAAAGCATTCATTCAGAGGTGATATATTGTGCATACTCTACAACAGGTAGCAGTAGTGGAATTATTACTAAGAGCTTTTTTTCTTCCCAGTTATATTTATCTTGTTAGTTGTAAATGCAAAACCTATTTAGTCCTGGAAAGGCAGCGGATGGAAAGCTGCAATGATCTATTGGTATGAACAACCATTTGCAAATTTTGTTGCATATCTTCATCATGCAAAAGAACAATTTCTCGAAGAGGCTGCTGAAAGCTTATATTACACTATTAATTTTCTTCTGACTGTAAACAATTTAGACCTGCCAACTTGCTAGCAAAATATGGAAGATGATAAAGCCATATGTAGAGCATTTGTAGGCCAGTATTATGAAAAACTAATTTATAGCTGAATAAGCCAAAGGGACTTAAATTAATTAAAGCCCGTGCATGCCTATAAAATAATGCTGGATGCATTTATAAGTTTTCAGATGTAGAGAAAGTGTTGAGTCACCTAAGGGTCTGAATCAAAATGTAATGAAAGTTAGTAGATAGATAAGTGGTAATCTGTCCTCCGCCAACAAACGTCAAGGCTAAGATAAGTAATGACATTTTAGAATGTGCTGCCCTTCCAGCAGAAGTGTTTTTAGATTAAGTTATACATTAAGCTAGATACAGCCTGATTGAAACCTTATTTTATTCTGGTTGAACTGTTTAATCTTAGCCAATCAGAATTTTTACTGCACAAATGCATTAACCAATCAGCTCCCAGAGTGCTGAGCAAACTGATAATGTAACAAAAGTGACATTATAATTTTTTTTCTCTCCAATTTCATTTTGCTTCGTGTCATGATAGTGTATCATTTGACATTTTGAGGGATCATTTCCACACATCACAGTTGGATGAAGAATAATGAAAGGTTATATTGTGTGTTACATATCGCAATGCATGTCTTGTGGGTTGCTCTGTCCTAAAATACATAGAAATAATTTATGTTGACCTTATCGTGTGCTGAACTTATGGTAGATACATAGCGTTGACTGAATCTAATAGATCATTTAACCTTACTGGTTAATGAGCAAAGGTGCAGAATGTAAGTTGGTCTAAAGTGCTCTTGTAGCCTGGTAATTGGTCTGCACAGTTGCTAAAGAGACAGCTAATAAAGTTAGGCTTATATCATCTCAGGTCAATGGCACTTAAATGTTCATGAAATTATGAGTAGCATATGTACCATAGTATAAATTCAAACTTTGAATATCATAAAAAAAATATAATAAACAGTTAATC
The DNA here is from genome assembly GCF_062004578.1 of Staurois parvus. Lineage (NCBI taxonomy): Eukaryota > Metazoa > Chordata > Amphibia > Anura > Ranidae > Staurois > Staurois parvus. Next base: position 4,950,517 of record NW_028318102.1, read on the forward strand.
AAAAGTTAAATACCAGGACCTTGACCACAAACAATACTTTGGCCAGTTTCCACACTAGTCTAATATATGTACATAGTATCTAAGGATGCAATGTAAGAAAAATACCTGGTAAATATTCAGCAGTAAGGACTACTAACAGAAGACATCATCAGATATTGATTGCAGCTGCAGTATAAGCAGTGTTACCTATTTATTTTATTGGATAGAGAACAGCAACCCATGACCTTAGAAGACATTGATGGTGCTGTTTGGCAGTGGGTTGAAGCTTTTATGCTAGTTAGTAGACCTGTTAATGTCATGTGCCAATTTGTGATTGGATGACATAGAGAGCAGGGCTGGATGATGTTGCACCTTGTCCATTTAGAGAACACCTTGTATTCATTGAAACAAATACAAGGCATTCTGTGAATGACGAAGTTGTCAAGCGAGTAACCACCTGTTGTCAGTGTGCAGAAGGGAATCGGTTGGAGCAACACCCAGAGTATCAAGGCTATAATTGTATGTAGCATGGACTACTGCAGTGGTTTGTATCCCTAGCAACCCTCAGGATATCAGATATAAATACTTACATCAGACCAAGCTGGACCTGTGTAAGTTTGCAGAAAATAAATACCTGAAGTTAAGGTTTGAGTGCAGTAACTGAAAGCAACCAAAAATAATCTCTCTTTTAATGGGCTTACTTCAGCAGAATGTATTCCAGCAGGCTGCTATAGATAGAGTTTAAGAAGCAACTGCTAGGAACAATTGAGTACTGTCCGTGATACTTTTTTTATTTTCACTAACATACAATTTTGAGGACAAGCTTTCGGGGAATGTCCCCTTCTTCAGGTCTAAGCAGTACTCAGTACTGAGTATTGCTTAGACCTGAAGAAGGGGACATTCCCCAAAAGATTTTCCTCAAAACTGTGTTAGTGCAAATAAAAAAAGTATCACGGACAGTACTCAATTGTTCCTGTCGCAAATGCACTAATACGGCTACAATCACCTCAAGCAGAAGCAACTGTTAAAACCTAACTAGCTTTCTGTAAAGTTTAAAATAGTTGTTTGGACCAAGGTGGTCCAAACTAACTATTATCTTCACTGACAGGTGTATCCGCAAGGAGCTTTGTATAAACTATATGTAGCATCAACTACATACAATATACAGCACTCTGTTCCGACAATGCTCAGCCATTCTTTGACAGCTGTTGGTCTTATTTAAGCATCCTGGTTTTAGCTATGACACATCCCTGTCTGTTTGTCCACCTGCAAGGTGATTGATGTGGCCAGTCTCTGGGTGGAGACAAAACCAGATTTAAGCCAGTCAAGCCTGTAGTCTCATGCTTGTAATATTGTGTGTATAATATGTGTTTACCTCCCTTTGCGTGGCCAGGCCAGGCACTATAACATTGTGTATAAGTCCTGGGAGCAACAGAATACTGGTAGGCCTGCTTGCCTTATGGAAAAGGGGTCTGCTATAGGTGAAGAACACAGAAGCCAGCTATAGTGTCTGACCACCTGCGTTAGGGGTAAGCATGATACATACACAGGAAGCATTGTATCTTCTAAACTAGTACATTTTTGCTAGAGTAGGGATGCGAACAAATGATGTTGCGATCTCCATCTCAGCCAATATATGGAAGCCTTGTACTCATTCAGAAAATGCAAGGCTTCCTGTGAATGGCTGAGCAGCACTCAGTCTGACTCAATTTTGTTCCAGGAGTAAGACGGGAAGTCTCCATCCCACTGTTGGAACCCAGAGCTGTATACTGTATGTGGCTAGAGCTACATAGAGTTTATACAAACACTCCCAGCAGTCATAACTGTTGGTGCTAATGTGGTCCAAAAAACTCTTTTAAGGTAAGAGAAAGCTGGAGTTAGTTAATAAGAAATAATAATTCTTAAAGCCTAAGGCTGCAATTAGCAAATAACTGTCCAGATCACATGTACACAAAAGATTAGTCAAATCAAATTTTTATTAAGTATGGGGTCCAGTTCTGGTCACCGGTCCTCGGGAAGCAGGTCAAGAGAAGGGCCACAGAGCTAACAAGGGGGCTGGAGGACTTCAATTATGAGGAATGACTGCATACATGAAACTTCTTTACCTAGAGAAGAGACATGATCACAATAGTCTCAGGACACTCAATGAAGCTGGAAAACAAGCACTTTAACGTTAAACTGCAAAGTGGATTCTTTACTTTTAGAACAGTAAGTATGTGTTACTCCCTTTAGCAATTAGTGGTGTCAGCAGAGAGTGTTGCTGATTAAAAAATAAATAAATACATTTTAGATGGGCATCTTAGCGAACACAATATACAGGGATATTGGAAATGGTAGAGACATAGATAACTGAATGGACTAGTGTCGTTATTCAACCTTACCAACTATTTATTCAACCTTACCAACTATGTAAAAAATATATTCACATTTAAATGAACTTGAATCCCCAATCTGTGGGGACATTGGAAACAGTCCTTTACAATAGCCCCTTGTTTAAAGGCAATTACATAGTCCATAAGGGTGAAAGTCCAAACTAGTTTTGTTAAAGTAATATATGTGCTGATATTCTAAACACAGACTATATACATAGTGTAATCATACATTTTACACCAGTGGTAGCTTATTATATTTATCCATATGCCATTATTCGGTGTAACTTAAAAACTGTAATGCCCTGCACACAATGCAATAAACATACACCATGAGAAAATAAGAACCGACTTTGTATATGGAGTGAAATTGCAATGATATATATTATTTGGGTATAATTCTGAGCCAATTCACTATAGACTACACCAGAAATCTTTTCTTTGGAACCTGCCACAAGCTACGCTGACATTTTTCCTTCTATGTTTTAGCAAATCTGTTTAAATCCCCAGGCAGCAGTAATATTAAAATAGAATGAGTCAGTCTTTAGTTGGTTAAAGTGGAACTTTGCCCATAACAGTTTGATAACAATTAATGTTCTTTAAAAAAGAACATACATTCCTCACTAAATTATCCTACCAGAATTAATGTGTTCTGAAAATTGCATCTAGCATAGCTCCTGTTTCTTCTACCTCCATTTTGTTGAAGCCCAGAGAAGTCACTTCCTTATTGGAAACTCTACCCTTCTCCTTGGTCTCAAATACTACAGTAAATGTAACTTTTTCAATTAAATATGTACATTTCCAGCCTTGATTGTATGTCTTTGTTCAGATAGAGAGGAAGGTTGACAGAAGCTTTACAGTGCTGAAGTTCACAGGCTGTCATGAGTGAGAAAGGAGAGAATATCAGAGAGATAAGAATATCCTTGTAAGTTTAAAGCCCTGTACACATGATGAAAATATCATGATGAATGATCATCTGTTTTTTTTTTTTGCATGCTAGTCTCATATCAAAATTGAAAAGGTTACTAAAGATGCAAAAAGTCTTGCATGACAGCATCAAAATTTGAAAGTGATGTGTTGCATTGTATTTGTATTGTACTTTTGGCCGAAAAATGTTTAACTGACCGAATAAAAATCATACGATCTGGTATCATATGAGAAACATTTTCGTGCTTGTCCCTTTGAATAATTTCAGACCAAAGCTGTGTACTAATATTCAGATTATCGTATGACCGCTTTGAAAGCAGTAATTTTTGTATGACTTTTTAATTGCGTGTACTAGGCTTTATTGTTTTGCATCTTCCTGGCAGCAGAGTTTGCCCTGTCACCTCTCCTGCTTTTCTTTTCTCCCTCCCTAACCTGTGTTCTCTCAACACAGTTTGTGTAATTCCTGTTGCTTTTTTCCCTCTTGAGCAACAGTACATCTTTAGGCTGTCAGCTGATCGGCCTCTAGTGGCTCTGATTTTAGGCACAGTGCCATGAATAGAAAGCAACTGAGCATGTGCAGAGCAAGGTGAGACAGTTCATTACTAGATTACAGTATAGACATTTATTTTTAATGTTTTTCATAAAACTTTAGGCTGGCCCCTTTTGCAGGTATAGCTATCTATGTGGACATTTATTTCTGACTAATGTTTCACTTTAAGTAAGATTTAGTCAATGATAAAGAGATACAGCTGAGCACATGAATTCTTTTATAATTGATTTGGGTAATGAATGTGTGTTTACGGAGTGCAATGATTTTGGTTTTGTTTCTTGAAAAGTGACCCTGTCAGTCACATGAAAAATGTATTAGAAGAGCTATTACACTTACCTTATGTCTCCTACCAAACAGCAATCTAGTGCTGCATTCTCTGCCAGACTCCAAGGTCTCTTTCACGTGGGCCTAGCTGCTGAATGGTGATCTGGGGTGAATCACGCTGGCAGCACAGTGATTCCATCAGTAAGATTCAGCAACAGTGTCCCCACCTCGGGAATATATGCCTCATCCTTTACTCCGCCAATATGCTCTAGCAAAGATATGTATCAAATATAATAAAGGAGAAGCATCATAGTGCTATACTGTTATAAAAAACAGCTTTAATAAAAATCATTGCACTTACAATAATAGGAAATTACAAACGGTGATCAAACTCCACAGCATAGCCATCGGACCCCTCAAAGCATGATGATGCATGATGATGTATGCCACAAACCTAGCTGTGTCTGACATGTTTCTCTGTAATAGGTGTACTCTAGGATTGGAGACTCATTATTTTATATTGATGTGTCTGTTCACACCCACCTACCGCCAATCTGATCTGATCTGCTAGAAAAGAAATGGAAGCGGATCGGACTGGAGGGCGGTCAGGTGTAAATGGACAGTGGAGTTCATTTACACCTAACCACCCATAGAGCAGAGCAGGCTCTGTCCATGTCCACTCTGCAGAAACTGAGCGAACATGGACCTGTCATCCTCCCGCTCTGATCAGCAGAGGAATTTTCCACTGATCCTCTGCTGAGCAAAGTTGAGTCTGCCCCATGTGAAAGGGACCTAACAGTAAAGAATCCCTTTCTCATTTTTAAAATCAAACCACTTTTTCAACCACTCCTAAATTATGGCCATGTGTCTTCGTCAGGGACCTTAGAGTATACAGGTTATTACATTTTATATATCCACATTTGGTATATTTATACAATGTTGTGTATTTTTTGTAAAAAAAAAAGCTTGCATGTCCTTAAACTGTCAAATTTCCCATTCAAATGCTCACTTATACCATGATATCTTTATAATAGAGGCAACACATAGCCTCAAGATGTAGAAAGTTCTGAATGCATCACATAACAGCACTCCTTTTCATACAGGTAAACAAACTGTATGTAATTTTTTGCCAAAACAGCATATAAATAGATGATTTTTGTTTTTTGTCTGAGGGATATTGAGCAATTTACTGATAAAGGTGTTGAGTCTGCTTGATGATTTTGAATGTTAAAAGCTTTAACATATGACTGATCAGAACATAAACATGATTTCTTAGGCAGCTGCTGAAAATAATCGTGTTTTCCTCCACACCTAATTTTCTCCAAATGTGCTTACATTTCAGATTAGATACCTGCATGATTGATGGTATTGATCTGAATAAATCATGCTTTTCCTTCTATTCACACAGATGTTTCTCTGTTTGTTGGTTCACAGTCGGATAAACTGTAAAACATTGCAGACTCTATAAAAAATCAAATCTGAAACTTGGAGAGCAAACATTGTTCATTTTGTACGCCTTATCTGATCCAATTTAATGCCAACCCTTTTAAAAATACTTTTTGGGTTAAACACAACTGTGAACTAAGTACAAATGCCAGATCTTTCCACTGACTGTCCTGTACTGACATCGACAGCTGTCATTGGTTGTCAGCGGATGTTTAATTTATGTGATGAATTACGATTCATGGAGGACACATCAGATGTCAACGCAAGTCATGCAAAAAATGGATAGCATTATGGATCTGTACTGACATTGGGTTCGTCCTGCACGAACCTTGGCTCATATGAGCTTTAGGCCCTAATTACACCTCTATGCTTATAATCAGAAAGACCTTAAAAAGTGTTATAAACTTTCCTACAGGCACTTTGTTTTTTTAACCTGCATAAGATGTCCACTGATCATATAGTTTCACGGTGCCATTCATTGGCCCATAGTAGAGTAAACCACATTCTGATGTCAGTTTCTGTTTATGCTCACACGCGGCGCATGTGGCATGGCACTGAACATGTTAACAACTCTAACAACTGACATTTCCTATGGAAAAATCTTGTGTTCTAAAGGTGACAGCTGCATAGTAATTAGATCTGAAATAGCCACAAGCAGGCAGAGCAATAGAGGGAAGAGATGTGTTTCATCACATTAGCATGCCCACATTTGTGATGCAACATGGAAATGGTGAGGCATATTGGATGCTCCGTGATCAGGTACAAAATGTTGCCTGTCACTTTAGCAAAAAGGGACAAGCTAGGTGAATGAATACCTGGACATAGGGAAACTGATCAGCCATGACACTACAAACTGCAGCCACAAAATGTTGCCTGTCACTTTAGCAAAAAGGGACAAGCTAGGTGAATGAATACCTGGACATAGGGAAACTGATCAGCCATGACACTACAAACTGCAGCCACAACATGTGTGCCCATCATTACAAGATAAGGCCAACAATACAGTGAATATAACTACACTAATACCTAGTTAGTACAACAAAAACATTTGAACTCTGTGACCAAGCCCCCTATGGGCAGGGCAAAACGTGTCAGATGGCATGGCCGGAGTGAAGACTGAGGCCATTGGTATCATAGTGTCTTCACAGGACTCCTCAGGATGGGTTTGAGTAGCATCCATCCTCTTTACCTGCAAAAAACATTTGAAAGTTTACAGTGCTTTTAAGAAAGGTGGGCTGTACCTCATCAAAATGTCAGGGAGAGTTAAACGTTATATTTAAAGCACATGTCCAGACAAAACATTTTTTTCTTTAGTTTTGAATAGTGTGGGAAAGGGTTTGAAGTCATAAAGGTTTTATTGCTATCTTGAGCTTTCCTTTCACTTCCTGCTGATGTTTTACCAGACAGGAAGTGAGGAGTAATTCTTCAACAGCAACACAAAAAGACATAAAACTATTCTATAGTGTAGTGGGGAAAGGCAAGAATCCCTGTTACATTCATATAACATTACTGTGTCCCTATTGCAGATTTCCTGTCTGATGAAATCTAAAGTTCATGTGGGTCAAGGTACTGTACATACAAGACAAACACAATGTCAGCACAGATCCATATTTTTGCCTGAAGTAAGGTATTTTAGGTAGACGGGTTTTACTTGGTAAATGATAAGTTGCCACCAGTACAAAAAGTAATCCACACAACTAGTGAAATGTGGAAAGTCAAATGTATTGGGTCCAGTACAAACTGGATGGCTGAATGCCTGCTGAAAAAGTCTAAATGCATACCATTATCTTATAAATGCTTGTTCAAAACTACAGGTAGCTCTTCCGATAAAAAAAAGAAGAGATATATAGATCTTTAGTTATCACTAGAAGGATCACCAGTAGGAGGAAGGAGGTCCTGATTCCCCCATATAGATGTTTAGTTGGACCTCATTTAGAATACTGTGTCCAGTTCTGGAAACCTCATCTACAAATAGATATTGATAAGAATGACTCCAAGGAGGGGAAGCTAAAACTGTGAAAGGTGTAAGGGATAAAAAATATCAAGATAGACTTCAAGAACTTAATATATACAGGGGATACATAATTGAAACATTTAAATACATTAAGGGTGTGACTAGGATCCAGAAGGAGTATTTTTATTTTTAATATGAAGCTAAGATCAAGAACACAAGGTCATGATCTCAAACTAACAAGAGGAAAATATTCCATGTTTCTATATTTCTGTGATAGGCTGCATTGACTAACCTTCAAATTCCCACAATGTTCCTATATCCATGTTATTCTGTATTATTGTAGATGGCAGGGCTGACCAGAAATAAACATAGGGACCTAAGGGTAAGTTAACCTTTTCACAAAAATTGATAAGATTAACTAGCTCCAAATATCCTGGTCACTCCTCTGGACCCTGATGCACAGTGACCTGTGCTGCAGGTGTAGCAGCCTGTACACCACAATACACAGCCCCACAGTGAACATTCATCATAATGCTCCCAAGGTTAAGAGCTCATTGATCAGTGCAACCTCTTGAGCATGCTGAGAAGTACATCTGGGGATTATTATGCCACTAAGGTGTCCCAGAAGAAAGAAACAATTCCTGCTGGTCAGCACAGTCACATGGCCATGCTAACCAATGAACACTTGCCATTTTGAACATTAGGATGGATACTCTTTCAAAGACCATGTATTGTGGTGTACAGTGTACAGACTGCTACTCCAGCAGAACAAGACATCATGGATGCTATGTGCAGGAGGTCTGGAGGAGTGTAAAAACATAAGCAAGAGAGGGCACAACAGCATGGTAAATTATCCCCTGGAAACTTTATTAAAGTGTCAGTAAAATACATGCTCACAAACCATGAACTTCAAGCTACTGGCGGAGCCATCTTGTGACACCATCACACTTTACTACATTGCAGAAAGTGTTTGGTGATGGTGGTCCAGTGAACATACTGTACATTACTTGTGTTTTTAGCATACGTGAGTGTATTTCTTGGCCTAATAAATTGCTTTATGAGGTTTTACACTATGGAGAAGTTCTCTCTTTTTTACCTTACATGATTGTTATGTTGGATACCGGGTCATATATCATTGACAATGCTCCTGGGTATTATTGAGACAGCTTGTAAGGTAACCTAGAGGCTTTGAGAGATTACTTAGGTGCTTTATGACAACTCTCAAGTATAAGGGAGTCATGGGATGTTGGTAAGAGACCACTTTATCATGACTTTGGGTGCCCATTGGTTGCTGGTGGCACTGCAGATACAAGAAGCTTGGAATAGGTGTGGTATACCACTGTGCACATCCTTGAGAAGGCTGCTTTTGTACAATTTGTTTTAAGTCAAATTCCCTCACTTTAATTGATTGTCACATATGTTTTTGCACTTTGTTGTTTTATTAAGCGCATATGTTTTTGCACTTTGTTGTTTTATTATATCAAGCTACCAACTTATGTGTTTCAAGGGTAAACCCTCTTCCTCAGGGCCAAAAGATTTTTGGTTCTGAGGAAGAAGGTTTACCCGCAAAACATGTATGTTAGTCTGGATCCTGAGGTGGTGTTTTCTTGGCTTTGGAATGCTCTGGGTCTAATGAACCATTGTGCTACAGAATAGTAGCTTGATATGTTATTAACCTGCATGGTTTGTATGCAGTTTACTAATAAAATTTCAACGGGATAATATGCTAGACCAGTGGTGGGCAACCTTTTTTTTCAACTGAGCCACTGAAATTTCATTTTTAAAACTGAAAATACATAGGATGGTACACTGTTTTTAGTTTCAATAAGTTTTTATAGTAATTCATCCCCCATATAGTAATTCATTCCCCATATAGTAATTCATCCCCCATATAGTAATTCATCCCCCATATAGTAATTCATCCCCCCTATAGTAATTCATCCCCCATAGCAATTCATCCCCCATATAGTAATTCATCCCCCATATAGTAATTCATCCCCCATAGTAATTCATCCCCCATAGTAATTCATCCCCCCTATAGTAATTCATCCCCCCTATAGTAATTCATCCCCCCTATAGTAATTCATCCCCCATATAGTAATTCATCCCCCATATAGTAATTCATCCCCCATAGTAATTCATCCCCCATATAGTAAAATATCCCCCCTATAGTAATTCATCCCCCATAGTAATTCATCCCCCATAGTAATTCATCCCCCATATTAATTCATCCCTCATATAGTAGTAGTAAGTAAGTAGCAAGTAGTAAGCCAAGTCCCCCCTGTGTCAATTCACTTACCTTTGCTCCGCGCGTTCCTCTCGCCGTGTTCCCGCGCCGTTCCGGTCTTCAGGGCGGACTGTGAGAGGAGCCTAGCTCCTCTCACGTTCGTCACGCTGCCCCACCTACACACATCCTGACAGCCAATCACTGGCTATCAGGATGTGAGTGGCAGCGAGACTGGCCAATCATTGCATTTGAGAGCGCTGCCCTGGCTGTTTTTTTTTTTGGATCACGCTGCAGAGTCCCTGCCGCCCGAGAGGAGGGAGGGGAGCGGGCGCCCGGCACACAAGAGCCACATTAAAGCATGTAAAGAGCCGCATGTGGCTCGCGAGCCGCGGCTTGCCGACCACTGTGCTAGACTGTTGCGCCCTCTCTAGTTTGTGTTTTTCCTGTTACTAATAGGACTACCCCTGTCTATTAGAGGGCAGCAAGTCCTGGATTATCTCTGGTCTGTGCAGTTAGTTAATGGTGTGTATGTGAAGAGCAACCTGTGGTCCACCACACTCATGTGCAGGGGTGTTTGTGTATTGTGGCCTGGAGGGATGGCCAATATTTTGGTATTAGTTCACCTTTTTAATTTTTTGTGAAAAGATGAATTTACCCTTAAAGATAAGTCTGTACATTCTAATTTTAGAGACTCTACTGAGAAGCTCTAACAGCCTTAGCCTCCATTCACGCCATAGCCATGAATTATGTGGCTTATCAGTGGTGCATAGCTTTGAGCATGTTGTGCAGTGATAAAAGGGGATGCCTTTCAGTACAATCTATGACCAGAATGCAGGAATAACAACATGCAGTGTTTTATCTGTTGTATGAACATTATTGTCATGTGAAAATGTATGGATATGAACGGCTGCTTATTGATTTGACAATTCAGTCATGTTACAGCCAGTCCATTTATGCTGCCCTCTTTGCGCTCAGTGTTTATAGAGACAGGAACGTAAGTCATATTTTATGTATACAGCAGAAAGCTTTAATAATGAGACAATTACTTAGAGATGTTATGGTAACCGCCACATGACTGCATTCAATACACTCAGCATTGTCTATATCTTAGTTGATCTCACTAAGGAATAAGGATTGTGTGTCACCTTTGAAATGAAACACTGAAGGAAGGATCAATAGAGCTCTGGTTTAATGCAGCTCTTACTAACAATTTATAGATATTAGGAGGCTGCTGAAAGGATATCAAATGAGTCTTGAGGTGCGCTTTAAAACTGAGCTAAGAGCTTTGTGGTGCTGCTGGATTCATGGAGTGCCATTCTAGGTCCGTCACACAGTGACACTGACCTGGATTTGCTTGTGAAGTTTCTATTTTTAAAAGTCTCCTACATTGCACTTACATGAGAGTGTCAAGGCTAACATTCTTCTCTCATATCGCCATTTTTTTCCTGTACACTGTCTGCTGGAGAGAAATATTATCTTACAGGCTACAGTTGTCATGCAGTTGGAACTTTACCTGTCTGGAAAGTATGCAATTAGTAACATAGGAAGACAAAGCAAGATACCAACGGTCACTCCAACTAAATTATGGCCTACATTGTACCTTTTTAAAGACTACAGTGTGAAAAAAATATATCTCATGCTTAAGGCAGCTTAACAGGATCTTCATTTGAAATCATATATTTCTAATCTGACATTAGCTATACAGGCATGCCTCGGTTTACAAATTCAATGTGTTCTCCGGGACATTTTGTATTGTAAAAAATTTGTAAACCGAAATGTGGTTTCCCATAGGAATGCATTGAAAACCAATTAATCCATTTTGGAGGTCAGAAGAAAATAAAAAAGAAGTATTCTATCTGTTCAAAACTCTTTATAAAGTGCGCTTTAAAGGCATAAACACTGTACAGGGTGTGGCAGTACGGTATCCTGCCACGGTGAAAAGCACGATGGAGACCCAGGATTTTCAACCATAGAGGTTGAGGGGCTCCAGGCAGATCTCCTAATGCAGAGGAAACTGGTTTATCAGTTTCCTCTTTGGTTGGTAAAGCCTGTTTTGGGACCTGTAGCCTGGAGATTTCTTAGAGATTTGGGAGGGATGAAATCTCCAATCCTGGGCCCATATTTTGGGAGCAGCCAGCGTGCTGATTGCACAGGTGTGTGCAGGCCTTTTTAGGGGAAGCCAGGCCATGATTCTGGGCTCCACCCCGGCAAACGGAGTCAGGAGGATTCCACCCAGGCAGACGGGAGGTCTCTGCCGTGGAGTCAGGTGGGCTACACCTAGGAGAGGTGGAAGCCAGACTAGCTGTGTGCTAGTGCCATACTTTGGGGAAGAGTCTGCAGGAGGCAGACTTAAAACTGCGTACAAGCCAGGAGGCTGAATACTGTTTATTTGAATTCGTGTGATGGTGGATACCCCTGCGTGGGAAGAATTTTGGTTGTTTGAACTTTCTTAAATAAAAGTGGGCAAACAGGCCCTTAAAAAATAAGCGAGTTGCTGTGTGCTTTGAAGAAGCTCTACCACTTGAAGCGAGTTCCCACAAGGGACATGATTAAAAATTTCCAGAATGGCTCCAAAACTCGATGCAAAAACCACTGCAACACCTCCACTCTGGACTCCATGTGCTACCCACAGACTCCAGCATACATGGGGACAGCGCTATAAACCTCCCAGGTGCAATTCATCCTGGGGAAACTTGCTTCGTATTGCGAAAAAAAATTGTAAATGCATTGTAAACCAATTAACCAGTACACGCCCGGCAAATAGCCAAAAGGCGGCCTGCAAAATGTACTGCATTTCCGGGTTGGGCGCCAAATGGCGTCCTCCCGCATATGCGCAGTTTGCGCTCCTGCAGAGCCGCGCAGCGGCATGATCTGTCACTGGCCGTGTACCTCGGACACGGCCGATGATTGATCTCAGTATCAGCCCCATTTGACCAATCACAGCAGGTCACATGACAGTTGTATACAATGGATGGCTTCATTCATGCCATCCATTGTATACTACTGTCTAGCTATGAATGGTCACAGCTAATCACATGCACATGTCATGTGATTAGCTGTGGCCAAATCACAGCTAAGCACAAAAAAAAAAAAAACCCTGAATGAATCGATGTCATTCAGGTAAATGCTTGCTTATAGCAAAGTAATTCTTTGCTATAAGCAAATTGTGTAAAAAAAAAAAAAAAAAAAGTACTGATCACTTCCCCAAAGTAGTACAATGTTACTATGGTAACATTGTACTACTTTGGACATAGTGAAATATGAAAAAAAAATCTTAAAAAAAAGAAAAAAATGTAATAAAAAAAAAATATATAATTTTTTTTTCATACTGTCACCAGTCAGTGTCCCTGATCACCGCCATGCCAGTTATATGAAGACGCTGTACTGCACTGGTGACAGTATGTAAAAAAAAAAAAATAGTGAAAATAATTTTTTGCATTTTTTCATTTTCCGAAACATTATGACAAAAAAAATACAACTTCTAAAAAAACTCGCCATGCCTCTTATGAAGTACGTTGGACTGTCTACTCTGCAAAAAGAGGTCATTTGGGGGATATCTGTACTGTTCTGACATTCTTGGACCTCAAGAAATTAGATTGGCCGTCAGTACTTCAGGATTGATCAATATTCAGATCTATCCCATACTTTGTGAACTCTATAACGTTCCTACAAATTAAAAAATACATCCTAATTTGGGTTATTTTCACCAAAGACATGTAGCAGAATACATCTTGGCCTAAATTTATGAAGAACAATTATTTATTTGCAAACTTTTATAACAGAAACAAAGAAAAATTTGTTTTTTTTCAAAATGTTCGGTCTTTTTTTGATAATTTAGCAAAAAATAAAAACCCCAGCGGTGATTAAATACCACCAAAAGAAAGCTCTAGTTGTGTGAAGAAAATGCTAAAATGTTAGTTTGGGTACAATGTTGTATGACCGCGCAATTGTTTTTTTATGCATTTTGCCGCTTTTTGAAGCTTTTTCCATTCCTTTCATTAATGAACTGCATTTTTGCTGCACTTTTGAAAAGCACACCAAAGTTGCAGCATGCCAGACTTTTGGAAAAGCACCACACTGGCAGCACAATGGTATGAAGAGTTCCATATGATTCAAAGGGAAATATTTTTATTGCTTTTTCTTGCATTTTTAGCAAGGTAAAAATAGAGCAAAAACACATCAGTGAGAAAGCAGCCCAAATATATTTTTACGGCACACAAACTCAATACATTTTTGGGTAAATGTAAAAGATGAGTTTCTGCAAAATAAATTGATACCCATCATGCCTTAACATTGAGTACACTTGTGGAATGGTAATAAAATTTTGGTACCCTACATTTTCCATAGGCGACACTTTAAAATGCCCCTACATATCAGTTTAGAGAAGGGTTTCTCAATTAGGGTTCCTCCAGAGTTTGCTAGGAATTCCTTGAGCCTCTCAGATGATTTACCACTGACACCAAATGATTGTTTAAGCTATCTGTAAGGGGGTAATTCTTCCCAATGGCCACAAGTATAAGGAGCATTCTTTCCACTGACCATCACACTAATGTGCCATGAGTTCTAGATATAGTTATTCGATCTATTATTGAGACCAGAAGTTTTTTCAAGGGTTCCTCAAATGGTGAAAAGATTGAGAAAGACCAGTTTAGAGTTAACTATGAATAATAGACCTAGGATTTTTGCTCTCATTCTGATGTGTGCGGAGATACAGTATGTAACATGTATAGTGCAAGTGATGGTTTGGTATGTAGGCGCTACGTTGTGTGTGTTTACATGCCTATGTGTATGAAAAAAGATGGGCGGGCTGCAGGACAGGCTCAAAATGTTTTTTGGGAGAGTTTTAAAGTACTTATAACCATGCCATGCCATTGATGTATGCCATACACTGGTGGCAGTAAGAGTGTTAAAAACCATATCAAGCTTAAGTGATAGGCAGTAATAGGTGGATCAAGGAAAAAATCATACCTGCATCCACTTTTCCTGATCATATAAACCACTGCCTAAAGGGACCTTGTATATAAACAATTGTGGGAACTACTGCAACTGAGATGTAGGCTCCAAGAATGTCATGCTTATTCTTGCTTGATTAAGAGCAAAGTATGTGTATATAGGTTCTGGGTCAATGGTTCATTGACCTTGACAGGACTATAAAACCATGTATTCACTCTTTCCAAGGGGTACCTATGGATAGCTGGGTGGTATGGCTTGATGGATCTCTCGGCAAGGTGAATATGTGTCTGCTGGAGAATTTCCTCAGACAGATTTTTGTTTTATGCTCTGTGGAGTAGGGTAGATGGGGTTGGAAGCAGGTGAGAGTTGTGTATTAAAATTGATGTCATCATTAAGTTAGTATGATTCCTGTGAAACATGTGAGTGGTAGCTTGGTCATGTGTGCAAACCAAGGAGTCACCACCATAACCCTGGGTCAAGTAGACAAAACTGTGATCCATCAATCAAGAACGTTAAAATCCAGAAAGAGTATTATTAACTCTTAATTTATTAATATCCAAATGCTTTTTGCAGCCTTGAGATAACCTCCTTCATCAGGGCTAAAATAATTGAAGACATAATTTTGTCTGTGACACAATACTAACACGTGCAACGTTATTTAATCCCAACCAGAATAAGTCCTATTTTACCTCCTATTTTCCTATCACCAATATGGCGATATTTCTTAATGAATTTGTTATGGGACTTTCATGAATTTGGATTTATAATATGTCCATAATCCCAGAAAAAAAGTTTCAAATGCTTTTTTGAATTCCCCCCAGTGTATTTATTACTGTAGGTTTCCTCCTGTCCCAGTGAATTGTTCCCTTATTTGTTGTCTTGACATCACAGAAGTGGGGGAAAATCTCCCCAATGAGGACACAGAAAAAAATAAAACCTGGAAAAAAGTCCACCTTTTCCACATGGAAACAGGATGCAGTGTGTTGTGCCAGTGGCAGAGCACACAGGTGCAGAGTGAAATAAACTGTATATTGTAGAACATCTCAACAGGTTACAACTATGCCCGGAGGGTGAGCACAACGTCCGGAGCCACATAGTGAGTGGCAGCAGTTCTGTAGCTTGAACTTATGCCAACAGCTTCTGCGATGAGAAGCGGAGATGTGGCCTGGCCGTTCTGACCCAACTGGGAGGGTTCCAAGGTGAAGATAGAGTAGACCCTGTACTTTCCCTACTTCTCTGGAACCTCCCGTGTTGCTAAGTGCTGTCCCTGACAGACAGGAAACCTGTCCCTACACTAACCACTAGCAGGATGCGTGACATATCAGGGGTTCAGACATAAATTAGCTCTGCCCTCACCCAAGATGGCCAAGGAGATCACAAGAGGCACCAGTGTCCAATGAGACAGCTGTTCTCTTGTTGACAACAGGAAGTCAGAAGAAATAAGCTCCTTACAACTTCCATCCCCTTCTGCTTTGTCGCTTTGGTCAAGCGCCACCTACAGTGGGGAGTACAGACTGCACCTACCAACACACACTCCAAAAACTAAAATGAAAATTTGGGCTGGAGCTAGGCTATAAAGCAGATGTAGCGGATGACATATGTAATGGTATTTTAATGAATGCTCAAATGGATGTAATTGTGTTTTTATACCTGCCTAGAGTTTA
Source organism: Staurois parvus (assembly GCF_062004578.1). Lineage (NCBI taxonomy): Eukaryota > Metazoa > Chordata > Amphibia > Anura > Ranidae > Staurois > Staurois parvus. The sequence goes on from NW_028318102.1 coordinate 4,966,850, forward strand.
GCTTTAAGGATAAGAGAAATAAATTTGTTTTACAAATTGTGGTAATTTTTCTGTTCTGTGCGGTGTAGCGGTAGAAAATCTGTCTTCTATTTAATTATTTTTCTTTACAGCTAAATTGACATTGTGAAAGAATGTTTCACCAATCCAACAGATGCTTGTTGTCTAGAAAATGCCTCTGGGTCAGTAGCTTTAACATTACCAGTCAGTAAACACTTGTTAATGCGGTCAGAATTGTCAAGTTTAGAGGAAAGTGATCTGTTTTTCTTGTCAGCTGTTCAACTCACATTTTATGAGATTATATGAGCATTTCAGCTAGTACAAAAGATCGCACATTTGTTTTAAAGGGGTAAAACATCCTTCCATGTTGGATTATCCCTGCTGATTTGTTGAAACAAAAGTAGTGAGGTGGAAAGAGGTGCCTGCAAGGAAGAAAACACAGTCATGAAATGATGCAACTAACTGCTGGATGGAAATGAATCACATCACAAAATGACAGAGTTTTGTCTTCTTTGCACATGCAATAGTAACAGTTTCAAATATATTCATTGTAGAGTATATGACGTTTAAAGTGGTTTTAAATCCAAAACCAAAAATGCAATATAATGCAGCTTACTATTCATTAGATATAGTGGCTGCGTTTGTTTTCTTTCTTTAGGCTTTCCCCCCTCTGTTTTCACCTGGTGATCTGGCCAGTAACACACCTCCTGTATTACCCTAGGTTCACACCTAAGCGTTTTTTGCAGCATTTTGCAGAAATGCAGTACAGTCCATTTAGCATGATTTCCTATGGGACATGTTCACATCTGCGCATTTTCACCCGTTGCGTTTTTTGGAAAGGGTCAGGGACTTTAAAGCAAAAAGTTGCATTTTTGATTCTTTAGACTTCAATGGAAATGCTGCAGAAAAGCATGTATTGCGTTTTTGTTGTGTCCTTGATGCGTTTTGTGTTTTAAATCTGCCTAGCAACAAGAAAAATAAAAAAAAAATAAAAAAAGCAAAATGCATAAAAAACACGTAAAGAAACGCAACGCAAAACACAATGCAGAAACGGCTCAAACACAACCTGCATAGGTGTGAAACTAGCCTTAGAGTGGCTCCGCTCTGGATGGAGGAGCAACAGAGACACCTTTGGACAGAAACATTTTTTTTTATTGTGGGGGGAGGGAGTGTTAAATATGCTAGCAGATTTAGAGACACTAATAAATTGAAGCCAAACTCCAGCTAACACTATAACAGCAGTTACTGTAGCAGTTTTATACCTTATTGGGAGGAATGATTTATCTTAAATAAATCAAAGCTGTTCATTGTAAGTGTTCCTGTCAGTGATAAATGGTTTTCATCATCCCTCTAACTGCTACATCTACAAGACAGCTTGTGCTTTTGAAAAACAACAGACTTACTGGCCAGATCACAGGTGAAAGTAAAGGAAAAAAACCTAAAATATACAGCCATCACATTTAAGAATTGGTAAGCTGCAATATAATAAATATTTGCTTTGGGTTTAATACAGTTTTAATTTGGAACACTTTTTTAAATTTTATTTTTCAAGGGTTGGAACCTCACTTTTATTGCTGTCTCTGTCTCCTTAAGGAGATTTACCTAAACCTCCTGTCTTGTCATCAGGAATGCAGAACAAGCTTACCAAACACAACACAACTGTGTGCACGACCCATAATATATGTTACTGCTCCATTCAGGTCTGTAAAAAAATAAAATTCTGCACTGATCCAGCATACAGTTATTTTTTTTTATCCAAACTTTATTATTAGTGCATCACTAAATCATCATTCAAAATACAGAAAAGGTAGCTGGACATACAATAAGGGGAAGCACAAGATGCTTACAATTGCATTGGAACATTCCATCTGCCTGTGAGGGTGAAGTAATTATGTTATTATGTTTAAGTGTTACTAAACCCACAACAGTAAAATCAGTCTGAATATGCAGTAAAGCATGCTTGGTATACTCTGTGGAACCTAAGGGGTTAAATCTTCTGGATTGTGTAAAAAAGAGGTTTGATCCTGTCTTATCTGATCCTCCCCTTCTTCTACTGTCCCCAATCCATCTGCTAATAGAACACAGCCTCGAGGGCAAGCTGAACATGCTCAATTTGGTGTGTATTACTAGAGAGCTTTTTTTTCTTAGGCGAGTGCATGTGATCAGCACAGGGCCAATCAGCACTGTCCAGAAAGGGGGGTCAGGGGTCATGCAACCTCATAGGACAGTCAGAAGAGAATTAAAACTCCTCCTATAAGCTTTAACCAGTGCTGTGCTGGACATTGATAGAAATCACAAGACTGCTAAATACTGCTGATGAGAAATGGTATTTAACAGTTTATATTTACTAAAATAATTCCATGTTCTGTAAACTGTGGGAGACCAGATATAGTGATTGCAGGCTCCTAGGTTTAGTAACACTAAGTTTATAAGCAACACAACCAAATGAACTCATATAGGGTTATATGACAAGTGGGGTTAGACTGTCCAACATGGTTGCCCTAGGTGTCTTGAAATCCATCCCGGAGTAACCATTATTCAGTCTTGTAAATGTGCCCGGTTACATGAGGCAGTTGACCCGCTAGGATGCAATGATAAGTAAGCTTAAGGCCTAAGACGGCCATAAAAATATATCCCCTCTAGGCCAGTTATGGTTAGAGGGAGACTTCATTTTGAAAAAAAGAGTACAATAAGGCCCAGGGGAATAGAATCATTTGAGCACTATGTCCCATACCAGGGCAGATCAGTAAGCTGGATCTAAGTCTAGTACTAGAAAGTTGTTACTCCATAAGGAGAGTTCAGTACTGGTTCTAATATAGGTCTGTGATGGTATATCCTGTGTTGAGCCCTGATGAAGGCAGAGGTGTGTTGCCCCCAAAACATGTTGACTGCAGTTTTAGAACCTTTTTACCAATAATTAAAAATAGTCTCTGTCACCCAATTGCAGTCTGGCACTCCTTTATGTATTTCTATGGTTTGAGCTACTGTCGGCGCTAATTGAAGAAAAACTTCAAACAAGTTCAATAGCTCTGACAAGGTTGCTTCCACACAGCAAGGCTTCCTTCATCTAACTACATGTGCAAGTATAAAAGTTCCCAGCTGCTCTTTGAGTATGTGAGGAACACAGGTAGTGAGGCAGTGATCCACTAATTGCTCACTCACTTCTGGGTTACCAGCCAGCAATAAAAATAGTGATCACATGGTTCCTCTTGTGCTAGCGGAACATGGCAGTGGTCAGGCCTGGATCACATGGTTCCTCTTGTGCTAGCGGAACCTGGCAGTGGTCAAGCCTGGATCACATGGTAACTCTTGTGCAAGTGGAACCTAGCAGTGGTCAGGCCTGGATCACATGGTTCCTCTTGTGCAAGTGGAACCTAGCAGTGGTCAGGCCTGGAACACATGGTTCCTCTTGTGCAAGCAGAACCTGGCAGAGGGCAGTTGTCAGGCCTGGATCATATGGTTCCTCTTATGCTAGTGAAACCTAGCAGTGGTCAGGCCTGTACACTGGCCATCAAGCACACTGCATTGTCGGGAGGCATGAGGAATGCCACATGTTTTCCCAATATAAGGCAATACCACGTAAATCTGAAGCTACTTTTTTTTTTTTTTGCAGTATGTTTTATTGGAGATCATTTCTTCTCCTATAGCCATAACATGAAGTGGAAATTTCTCCAAAATAAAGGAAAGGAAATTACCTCTTAGATAGTTGTCATTGGAACATGTGCCATATTAGATGATTTCCCATGTATTCCGGTTCTAGTTACAGCTACACATTTTGTATTTTACCTTTCATTCAGTGATGGGGTTGCTTTTAGGATGAATTACTTCACTGTTGATGCATCTAGAGAGGTCAGTAAGTCTTGCTTTAAAGCCCATTTACTGCCTATTAGGAATATGTTAATCATTGAAGCCTGGTCACAATTGCAACAGTGAGAGACTGTTGCAGTCTTCAGAAATGTTATCCTAATTTACATCTCCCAACAAATACAATTTCTGTGTTGATAAAAATGTCTATTCAGCAATAACTAGCAAAATGTGACAAATATTTTTTCAAGTGATTGCTCTGCATTGCACAGAGAATTCAAGAATAGTCCCCATTAACAACACGCTTAAAGTGTTTTGCTGGCAGTGTGAGAATCGAGGACTCTTAGCTTACTAGCTGACTGTTATTTATAATTAAACGCCAAACTGATTTGCTGATGCTTGTCCAAAGAAAAAAATATACAAAAATAGTAGAAAGAAAAAGAATTTAACATCAATTTGCAGGTTTCATATTCAGTGGCTGATAGAATGGCTGGATTTTTAGTGTTTTAGAAGGGTGTGAAGATAGTGTTCCCAGCTCCGTCTCCAGCTTTTGAAATGTGTTATTTCGAACCTTTCCTTCATTGCTTCCTTGCATGGATACATCTCCCAAAGGCTTTTTATTAGTTTTAATTTGAATGAATGCACATAATTTAAATTCCACTTCACTCAGAATTACAATACCAACCGGAAGGAATTCTATATTAAAAAGGACATCCTGATTTTGTTCTGCTCAGTACAGGTCATCTGCTTCGTATCAAGCTTGCTGAATTCTTATTCTAATATGAACATGCATAACACCACCATGAATTATTACTAAGAAAGCATTACAGACAGTAATGTGGGCACTATGAATATTCAGGTTGTCATGCATGCAAAGCTCTATCATTCTAAGCTGATGTATAAAAAAAATGTATATTATGGGAGGAATTAGCTCAGTAGGAGGTTGTACTTGACCCCCTGGATGAGTCAGAGCACAGTGAAAGAGGTACAACACAAAAGCCGGATCTTGGTGAAGCAAGTTGTGCTTTATTTACAAAGCTGGTGATAAAGTGCAGATACCAAAACAGCAAAAAAACCCGCAAACATGAAAAAAAAAAAAACTTGCCACGTTGGGCATCTAACTGCAAACACAGGGTCCTATCTACTTGTCTGGATACAGCCTACCACTGCTCAAAGACATGGCGTTCACACAGAGTATCTCCAAGTCCATAACCACACAGACTTACTTTCACAACAGTATTGTTTGGTTGCTCCCCAGGTTGTTCTGCACAGAAAACTGGTTCAAGGTTGGAGCATTCTCCCTAAGCAGCCAGGGAGTTTTATAGAGCTCAGAGCCCTTAACCCAATACAGCTCATTAACCCATCAGTGAGCCAAACAGGCCCACTACACAGCACAAAAGGAAAAATATTCGGTGTAGAGCAGGGGCGGAATGACAACTCATGGGGCCCCTGGGCAATAGGGGATCATGGGGCCCCTGTGTCCTTGCCCAAACTATAAAAAGCCTATGAAAAAGGTACCAGGGGCATCTCATGGGGCCCCCTACTGACCCCGGGCAGTGCCCGAGTTTCCAAATGGTCAGTCTGTCCCTGGTGTAGAGCATGAATCTGGGACCAATATATTTCCCATTCTGGACACAACCCCCAGTAGTTCTGGACTTCCTGTCAGAAAATAAAAAAAATAAAATATAGTGTAATGTAGGGGAAGGATTAGAACCTCTGGCAAGTTTTATATGCTATCTGGAGTCTCGCTAAAAGGGAGAGGAACAATTGGCAATGGGGACTGCAAATAAAGCTTGGAAAAGTCTGTAGAGGAGGAAGGGTGTGCCCAGATTTGAATGCTATGAGGATTCACGCTGTTGGTCGGCTTTGGCTGATCACAAGGAGATTTCGGTAGTTATCACAGGCATTTTGGTTAGGTGGACCTCAGTGTGCCTTGCCCCCATCAGGAGTCTTGAATCCTGGAGCGGCCAAGGAAGGGTCCTTCCTCTTGATGGGGGGACCATAAGACACACCCAGGTGCACCTTTTTGTGTTCACATACACTTATTTGGTTCACGTTGGCGTTTTATTTTTGTAAACCACACAGCTTGGAAAAAAAAAATTCACACACTACTGGCTGAGTGGATTAAAGTGGTTGTAACTAATTTTTTATTTTACATTAAATAACAAAGGATTTTTTACTTATCTGTTTCATGCAAGGGTACATAGGGGGATGCACACAGCGGCCCCTATAATTCCCCTTCTGAGGTTACCCTGCAGATGCTCTCTGCTCCTTGCTTCCAAGTTGGGCTTTGCACATCTATAAAACACATACAGCAGGCCTCAGCCCCACTCCCAACTCCCTTCTCACAGGCTTGACTGACAGCAGCGGGAGCAGGGAGATGGGAGAGAAGACCTAATGCTGGATCGATTTAGGTAAGTATTTTAGGGAGGGAGAATGGAGGAGCAGCTACTGAAAGGTTTTTTTTTTTTTACCTTAATGCATAGTAGGCATTAAAGAAAAAAAACATTTATTTTAAAACCTCTTTAAGTTATCAGTGGTTAGTGAGTGTGCTTTTACTACTTCACCCTAAATTTTGCTAAAAAAAATCCATACAGTTCTAGTAACACCATTTATGTTTCATAAGGTATTTCTCACATTGTGCAGGCAGCTGGATCCTGGAGAACTCTTCACCGCAGGGATGCCTGTTCTCTTCCTGACTCTGAAACTCCAATGCTGCCATGGTTAAAATACCCCCTTCTTCTTCCTCCTCCTCTACTGTGAAAAGTTCTATCACTGATTACACTGCTTGTAACACAATCTTTGAATGGCAGGGAGTAATCCTGTGACTGGTCAGACTCTCCCCCATTCACAGATCATGTACAGAGTCTCCCCCATTCACAGATCAGTAGTGCAATCAGTGAAAGAACATTTCTCAATGGAAGAGGACGGAGGGGGCATGTCCCCATCTAGCCATTTGTACTTCTGTTCTGACTGAAGATCCAAAGCTGTTAACTGTTAGAGCACTGAAAGTCTAGGGTTAGGAAGAGGACAGGCATCCTTACAGTGAAGATTTCTCCAGAATACAGCTGCCTGCACAACATAGGACATACTTCATTACAGGTACAGTAAGTGATGCAAGTAAAGTTATAGGGATTTTTCATTTAAACTTCAGCTTTAAAAAGTTTTCTTTATAAAGCACCTTTTCTGGTTTGAACATGGCACCAAATTACAGTTGCATTGTATTTTTGGATGGGCTTATACTTAGAGATTTTTGGAGAGTTCACTGACAAAGTGTGTGAATACGTACGGAGTCCAAGTTGATGGTCTGGCTGTCACAGTCCACAGTAGATACTTGGGTTTAAAACATGTGGTCTGCTTGGGGATCTCTGCCATAGCTCAATTTTTATAGAAGCAGATCTGGCTTGTTCAGTAGAAGTTGGTGAGAGCTGTACAAATCATTCCAAAAAAAGCTGCTACATCTCTAGTCTGATCTTTGGATAGCTTGTGCAATGTCTGCTGCCTGTAATGAATATTGCCACCATCTTGGAATGAAGAAGGGAATGTCTGTGCTTCTTGTTTATATGTGTAGCTGGGACTTTGCACCTAGCCAGCACCTTAATTATTGGAGATCAGATAAATAAATTAAGTAGTATTTAGGTTTTTACTTGTTTGATAGTAGGTGTAAAGCTAGATAGTTAAGGAAATTCACAATCGCATTTACTCTGGAAATCTGACCTAGTCCGAATGCACACTAGAGAGCCTGCCTGTACCTTGCCAACGATAAACTGCCAAGACATTTCCCACCCAACACCCACCATGTAGCTCATCTCTAATCTGGAGTTCTTCAGCTATATGTTACATGTGCACCCAAATCATTACCACTTGTTTTCTTGTATCTTGCACATTACATAGTTGTTATATTAGCACTTGTTCTTATTAACAGTGAGAGCTGAAATCCAGACTCACAAAGCTGTGCAGACATTTTCCTAATTAAGAAACTAGAGTATGATAAGACTAGCATAGAACTGGTGCTATCACAGAGCCACACTTGGGGCTCATTTACACCTCCATCGTTCCTTGAAGGGCTTTAGCTTTGCGGTGTGTTAGGTGGTTCGGTGCATACTTTATTATGGTTAGGTCCATTCTCACAAATAATGTACATAATCTAGTCCTGGAACTGGTTGTTGGGATCCTGCTAAAGGGCAATTTCTCTATGACTTTTTTTCACATGCTGACACACTTGTCCTTACTCTTCTTCTCCCCATGCATGGACAGCCACAAGGTCAGGTCTCCTCCATGCATAACTCAATTTAGAAGCAGGAAATGAGTCATACAGGGGAACACACATCACAGCACTAACATTTAACCCCTACACAGGGGTGGACTGACAACTCATGGGGCCCCTGGGCAATAGGGGATCATGGGGCCCCTGTGTCCTTGCCCAAACTCAAAAAGCCTATGAAAAAGGTACCAGGGGCATCTCATGGGGCCCCCTACTGACCCTGGGCCCTCGGGCAGTGCTTGAGTTTCCAAATGGTCAGTCTGCCCCTGCCCCTACAGCACCAGCCACTAACCATTTTTTTTTTTTTTACAATACATACATTTACTTTAATGGGCACCTGTTTACAGGTGCATTAATAGTATACATGTCCCTTTTGCTGGTTTGTGTGTTTTTGTTTTAATTACACTTAGGCTTGAAGCTGCAAAAGCCAGCTGGACTGGGGTGAATACATGCTGTGGCGGTGATGATTTTGTTTCATTGCTGTAACAAAAATGATTCTCCCTGTTGCATTCAGGGGGCAGCACCACCATCAAATACAGGCCATTCAAGCAATGAGTGCAGTTGTGGCACACTCAGTCAGCATTTTCAATGTTAAACAAGTGGTGAGGGGGCAACATATCACCTTCTTATAGCCTATCAAACACCTCTGAAAAATGATCCAGCTTGGATCACTTTTAAGAGGAGCAGCAAGCTCTGCCATTTGTGTAAACCCAGCCTTAAAATGTCAAAAAAAAAAAAACAAGAGCAACATTTGCCTTCCCTAGCCATCTCCTGTATACCATACAGTTTATTTCCAGCACTGCCAGCAGCCAGGGCTAGATCTAACCTAGGATTTGGGGGATGTGCAAAAAAAAGTCAGGGGGCATAATGTCGATACTGTGTGTGAGTCACTGACAGTCTGTCGCACAGTGTCACGACCTGGGAAACACTTATGTATTAGGCTGTCATTAAATTCATGTGATTAAACATAATCTGTTCCCCTTGTGTCAGATATCCCTTTTGGAGTTCCTCTTTACATCAGGTTCCCATCAGAGAGTCTCCTTACATCAAATGTCACCTTCAGAGTGCTACCTTATATCAGGTGCCCCATCACAGTGTGCCTTACATCAAATGCCACCTTCAGAGTGCCCGCTTAAATCAAATGACACCTTCAGAGTGCCCCCTTAATCAAATGTCACCTTCCGAGTGCCCCCTTACATCAGGTGTCCCCATTAGAGTGCCCTTTTACATTAAATGTCACCTTCAGTGTGTCTCCTTACATCAGATGTCCCCATCGGAGTGCTAACTTACATCAGGTGTCCCCATCAGAGCACCCCTTACATCAAATGTCACCCCAGAGAGGTGTACTCTTCACACTCTTCAACTGGTACAATAATTGCAATGACTGTGCTGCCCCCTACAGCCCGGGAAACCCAGAAGAAATACTGCAAGAACATCATGTGTCCCCAACAGAATGCTCCCTTACATATCATCAATTACCAAATCAGAGTGCCACCTTACATCAGGTGTCCCCGTCAGAGTGTTCTCCTACATCAGGTGTCCCCATCACAGTGTCCCCTTAAATCATATGTCTGCATCAGATTGGCTAATGTATCAGTGGATGAACTCCCAGAGACCAGTGGGGGCACAGCTAAAATCTAGGGGCCCACCCCAGCACCCCCCTAGATCTATCTCTTCCAGCACCATCTTTGTGGCACCACAATCTCATATACCAGTGTACCTCGTTGGTTTAGCTTTGGTCTACCTGCCCAGGTTGCTTCCTCCTCTCTCCCACGGTTTAGCTAGGCAAGGTTGATTTATCATATGTTATCTAGTATTTGTTAAGAATTTAATAGCTTCACAAATCTGCACAATCTTCCACTGTAATCACCATATTGATAGTCTGCCAGTGAAGAAACTTGCATTTAATGGAAGCGAAGACAAGTGGAAAATTGCTTTAGCTATAATTGATCGTTGCTCAGTTGAGTGATTGGAGTGTGAGCTTGCACACACATACGCACATAAGCCCTTTGTCATGAATCATTCAATGATGAAAGCATAATTGCGGTCCATTGTGTTTATTAATTATTGGCTAAAGCCATGATATGGTAAGATGTACCTAACACTGTACTGCCAGCATAGTCGAAGAAAAGAGATGGTTCACAGATTGAGCCATTATTGTGGTTCAACAATGTCCATTCTGCTTCTGGCAAGGGTCGCTTACTCACTCTGAAAGAAGTATGGAATATCAGGGATGAGAGGCAAGTTTGACAGTCAATATTCAATGATGAACAATTGGAAGCAGCAAGAAAAAAAAAACAGTTGCCATGGAAGCTATAGAAAAGCAAAGCTCCTTGCTAACCTGCAACGTTCCTTCTGTCCAGCTGCTGAATCAAGCCGTAATGTGAAATAAAGGGGAAAAAAAGAGAAGAAAATATGTCATTATGGCTGGATGCCCCAGTTTAGTGCACTGAAATAGGAGATCTGGCAAACACAAAGTCATAAAGCAAATCTGCCACAATATATACTGCCAGAGCTAAATGCATAGAGGTATCATTTTAGACAAACGAGAAAAATAGTGCCAAAAATCAGCAAAGCAGACATCCATTCTTTGACTTCCAGTGATATTTAATATGAAATATAGAGCCGGTGTGGAATGTTACAAAATGTGCTGTGATATCCCTGGATTATGGAATAATAGGGTCCTGCTAGTGAAACACAAGAAAAACCCGGGAGAGATGTGATTCACTTGGATTTCTCAGCCATTTATTTGCAGCTAATGTCAAGATGTGAAAAATTGGTCAGCATAAAGCCCAAGCTCTAAATGGTAGCTTTTCAGGATTCATTAAATTAATACCTGGTGACCCTGTCATGAAAGCTCTATTTCAGATATGTCCCGTTATTGGCCTCTTTCACACTAATGCTGTAAAATCTGCTTTTACAGTTAGTTAGGTCCATATATATTTGGACACGGGTACAATTTTGTTTTTTTTTCAGGTATTTACCAAAACATATTCAAGCTGGACAATTAAATCAAAAGCTGTTTCATGGCCAGGTGTGGGCTACTCCATCATTTCTTCATCAAGTAAGCAGGTAAAAGGTCTGGAGTTGATTCTAAGTGTGGTATTTGCATTTGGAATCTATTGCTGTGAACCTACATCATGAGTTCAAAGGAGCCATTATATAACTATAGCTTGAATATGTTTTGGTAAATACCTGAAAAAAACTAAAATTGTGCCTGTGTTCAAAAATATATGTACCTAACTGTATACGTATTCTGATCAGAGTCGGATCTAGCCCTATCTGATCTAGGGGTGTAATATAAAAAAATCTGGAGGGCATAATGTCAGCAATGTAAAAGAAATGCAGGGAACCAGTATTCCCTAATCACTCAGTGCACCTCTGTACCACGAGTCACAATCCGGAAGTAACATGTGACAGGTAGTGCAGAGGTAGTGCAGGAGTGAACAGGGAACACTAGTATGTATGTATTAAGCTGTCATTTGATCAGCATAATTAAATATAATCTGTGCCTCCTTTTAGCAAGTGTCCTCATCAGAGTGCCCCCTTGCATCAACTGTCTGCATCAGAGTGCCTCCTTGCTTCAACTGTCCTTATCAGAATGCCCCCTTACATCAGCTGTCCCCATTAGAACCTCCCCTTACATCAAATGTCCCTATCAGAATCCCCCTTACATTAACTGTCCCCATCAAAGTCCGCCTTAATGTCCCTATCAGAGTCCCTCCTACATAAATTATCCCCACCAGAATCACTCTTACATCAATTGCTCTCATCAGAGAGCCCCCGAAGATCAACTATCCCCATCAGACTCCCTTTTAAATAAACTGTCCCTATCAGATAACTCTCTTACATCAATTTCCCTATCACAGTACCCCTTACAGCAATTGTCAACATCAGCGCCCCCCCCCCCCATCAACTGTCCCCATCAGAGTACCTCGTGGATCTCTTAGAGATCTGGGTGGGGCTACAACTAAAATCTGGTGGGTCACAGCCCACCCCAGCACCCCCCTATATCCAGGTCTTTTTCTTTTTTGTATATAAGTGCATGTAATTATATATCAGTGGTGTCATTCACACTCTATGGCCCTAGTGCCCAACCTGTGGTCCTTTGGTATATGATATGCGGCCCTCGGATCTCAGCAGTCTGTAGTGGGAACATTGGTTAGGGTAATAGCATTGATCTCTACTAGCTTCTTGTAATGTTCCCAGTTTCATATTGTCTTCTGCAGCATATCCCCAGCCAAAAATGTACGATGCCCACACTCTCTGACCCTTGATTCCTCCATTAGATCTGCAGCTTCTGACAGTCCTCTCAAGCAACACATGTATTATTAATTATGTGTGTCTCTTTGGTGATATCAGGGACCACATCTGAGGCCCCTTTATCTCATAAATTGATAACCACTGCTCTGATTAACTAAGCTTCCTATGCCATTATATTGGTGCAGAAAACTGTCAGGAATGGCGTGCACCACATTAACTAAGACAGCCCATAGATAATTTGATTTTCTTTCCATCCAGGAGCCTTCCTGACTAGCAGAACATGATTACTGCTAGTGGCTGTAGCCACTGGCAGTAATAGCATGTCCAAAAAATCCAATAGGCTGGATGTACCCAAGTTGATTGATGGATCAGCTTGGGTACAACCAGCCTACCCATACATGGATTAAAATTTCAATCCATGTATGGCCAACTTAAGCAGATAGGCTTATTTCAGATCTATCTAAACCAACCATGCCATTTCATATTTTATAGTAAAATAGAAGCAAGCACAGATCTGCCCCTAAATAACAGGGAGAATGCATCAGTTTTCCTGACCACCAGGTGTGACCTGTCATATATCATCCCTCTCTCTGCTGGAGCAGTGATTACACTACATGAGCAGAACCTGCAGGGTTAACAACCCTCCTCCTCTCTTGCTAGAAGCTGAGCTGGGGTCAGGGATGGGCAGAGAGATCGGATCCTGCAGCTCCAAATTTCTCTGTGCTGTGTCTGCCATAGACACAACAGAACAGAAGACTGATTGCTTTGAATCTTGGTGCTTGCTTGGTCTTGCACCCCTTTTGGCAATTATGAGCAGCATCTGCTCAATTCTGTATGTTTAACCGGTTCCCGCCCAGCCAATAGCACAAAGGCGGCCGGCAAAACACCTTGTCCCCCCCGGGTGGATGCCAGATGGCATCCTTTCAGTCATGCGCTGTACGCCCGCCCGCAGGGCCGCTCTGCAGCGCGATCTGTTGCCGGCCGTGTACCTCGGACACGGCCAATGACAGATCTATGTACAGGCCCCGTTTCCAGTACCATGTGACCTGCTGTGACCAATCACAGCAGGTCACATGACAGTTGTATACAATGGATGGCTTCCTTTCATGCCATCCATTGTATACAAGTGTGTCTAGCTGTTAATGGTCACGACAATCACATGCACAAGCTGGGCCAATCACAGCCCAGCTGTGTCATGTGATTAGCCATGGCCAAATCACAGCTAAACACAAAAAAAAACCCTGAATGAATCGATGCAATTCAGGTAAATGCTTGCTTATAACAAAGTAATTCTTTTCTATAAGCAAATTGTGTAAAAAAAAATATATATATATATACACTGATCACTTCCCCAAAGTAGTACAAAGTTACTTTGGTCATAGTGAAATATGAAAAAAAAAAACTTAAAATAAAAAAAAATGTAATAAATAAATTTAAAATAAAAAAATTAAATTAAAATAAATTATCTTTTTTTTTTGTACTGTCACCAGTCAGTGTCCCTGATCACCACCATGCCAGTTATATGATGGTGCTGTACTGCACTGGTGACAGTATGTAAAAAAAAAAAATTACAACTTCAAAAAACTCACTATGCCTCTTATGAAGTACGCCGGACCGTCTACTTTGCAAAAAGGGGTCATTTGGGGGATATCTGTACTGTTTTGACATTCTTGGACCTCAAGAAATTAGATTGGCCGTCAGGACTTCAGGATTGATCAATTTTCAGATATATACCATAGTTTGTGAACTCTACAACTCTCCTACAAACTAAATAATACATCCTAATTTGGGTTATTTTCACCAAAGACATGTAGCAGAATACATCTTGGCCTAAATTTATGAAGAACAATTATTTATTTGCAAACTTTTATAACAGAAACAAAGAAAAACGTGTTGTTTGTTAAAAATGTTCGGTCTTTTTTTGTAAATTTAGCAAAAAAAATAAAAACCCCAGTGGTGATTAAATACCACCAAAAGAAAGCTCTAGTTGTGTGAAGAAAATGATAACATTTTAGTTTGGGTACAATGTTGTATAACTGCGCAATTGTCAAAGTGTGAGAGCACTGAAACCTGAAAAATGGCCTGGGCAAGAAGGGGGTAAAGTGCCCGGTATGGAAGCGGTTAAACGAGCAGTGCAAGCATTGTGCTTGCATCGCTCTTTGTTAATTGCCTCATCTGTGTTTACCTGCATTTAGACGTGGTCAGTTTAGCCACGTTTAGGGAGAATGGAATTTTGTGCATCCAAGATCCAATTAAAAAGCTAAAAGGCATATAAAGCTAAACATTGACACAGGGCATACTATACTGTACACCCGTGTAGGGCTGTGTTTACCTGCATGGGAAGCACAGGTGTTCCATGCTTCCCCGCACAGGCAGTCCCATTGATGTCAATTGGGATACAGCAGCTGAATAGCCACAGCCACTGTGTCCCAATATGACATCCAAGTGTGTGGATGCGTGTCCCCATACTCACCACGTCTGCATTCGGGGGCACGCACCTGCACCCACATGGATGCATATTGGGACACAAGAGCTGTATCTGTGCAGCTGCTGCTTCCCAATCGACATCAATGGGACTGTCTGCACAGGAATTTTTTATTGTATTTATTTCAGGTACTTATATAGCGCCGTCAATTTACGCAGAACTTTCCATATATAAATTTTACATTCACTTCAGTCCCTAGCCTTCCAGGAGTGTACAATGTAAGGCCCCTAACTTACATTCATACATACACACACTAGGGCAAATTTGGACAGGAGCCAATTAACCTATCAGCATGTCTTTGGAGTGTGGGAGGAAACCAGAATACCCGGAGGAAACCCACTCAGTCACAGGGAGAACATGCAAACACTAGGCAGGTGGTGCCATGGTTGGTATTCGAACCCTAGTACTGTCAGGAAGAAGTGTTAACCATTTAGCCACTGTGTTGGAATGCACAGAAAACCTATGCATCCCCTTTTGGGTACACATGGCTCTGCATGGGTGTACAGCATAGAGTGTAGTGGAGGACCCAAAAAAAAAAGCGCACCAACCTTGCGCATTACCTCAGTAAGCAATGGTAAATTTATTGAATTAAGAAATATACTCACAAAAGTGCCAATATATAAGGCATATAAAATCCAAAATCGAAGCACTGGAATAGGAGACATGTGCAAATCCCATCGAGAGGGGGGGATCTCGGGGTAAAGCTGACACGTTTCGAGGGGGATCCCTTCTTCCTCAGAGCTCAGGATAGCTACAGCATAGAGACCTCAGTGTGGAAGGAACCTCAATAAATCGATGCTGTACTAACCTGCTGTAATTCCTGCATATCAGCATTTAGGGAGAAGACTTAGAAGCAAGGCTTTAGTGCAGTGCAAACTGCTGGGACTTTAACAAATAGAGCTTTTTGATTGAAGCAAAGCGGCAAAGCGTTGTGGAATGTGTACAGTCCTGTCCGGCTGTATTGTTGGGATTCGGGTGGGTGGCCAGATGATTGCCATGTGAACGAGGCCTTAAGGTGACAGTCAGAGTTGGGTTTAGTATTTCGAGAGTAAGTGTGGATTCACAGATCTTTGGTCGTTGTATTACTCTCTATGGTTGTTAGTCAGCATTGTTAAATGACCTTTCATATTAATTAAGTTAGGAGTTTATTAACTGCAAAATTGCAAAACCTGCAATTAATGTAGCTTCTTGATGGGGGGAGGGGGAGGGGGTTCTACAGTGCTGCTAATGAATTTTACAGGTAAGATTTTTACTATGTCACAGTGAAAGAGCGGACAAGAAATACTTGCTTTTGTTTTTAACAATATGCTCTTTTTACTGTACACTCACCTTTACTTCCAAGAGCTGGTCGTGTTTTGCAAAGGGGATTTGATACTGAAAAAAATACCCTGTCCTCTAGCATTAAAGTAAGTCTGTCACTTTGCTCCTCTGGGGAATTCTCTAGATAAAACAACCAACCAGTCCCCTGCCCTTTTTACTGATTCTAAACGTTGTTGCATGGTCATAGTAACAGATTGATTTTAAATTAACCCTTGGGCTGACCCTAACACATAACTCCCTCCTCCTGTGAACATTAGGGGTTCTATTTAAAACAACATTTGTTGCACAAATATCCGAAGCATTCATGCAAGTTGAAGGAATTGTCCCGTATTTTTTGCGAGATTAATTCCTGTCTCATCAGCCCCATCTAGTGGCCAAAATTCAGTAAAGTTTTCTCATTGAGGCATTTCAGAAAGCTATAAATATTTTAGCCACTAGATGGAACTGACAGTACAGGTATTAATCTCTTACAGAAATATGGGACATTTTGTTCACCTTGCATGAATGCTTCTGACATTCATGCAACAAATGTTTTATAATAATATTTAAAACATGCACAAACCCCTGGACCATTTCATCTCTCACACATGTATACCTCATATGGACCAGAACAATTGTTTTCTTTCTATTATGGGCCTATTCATCTAGTGATAATTTTGTCTTCCATATGATAATGAAACTGTACGTAAATTGTTAAGGGGATAAACTAGACTTTCTTTTGCTGATATCGTCTTGTCAAAATGTATTTCAAAACAACTAGTGCTAGTGAAGATAAAAAAAAAAAAGTATACATTGTATTCTTTAAATTTATGATTTTGTTGGAGTGAATGGTGGAGTCATTTACAATTTTATTTGCACATTATTTCAATTTAATGCACATTTTTAATGCTAAAAATGCAAGGATTAAAAAGATAGATACAAATGAAGTTTAAATTTGTTTGGTTTAAAAATACCTAAATAAAATCAGCAGAAAAAAATAGCTAGAGGGAAATCTTGATTAGTGCTAACAAAAGGTTAATAATAAAATTGAAAAAAATAATAAAAAAATGAAGGGGTTGCTAGAACGGTCATCATATACAGATAAAAAAGGTCACATAAATCAAAGTAAATACCATGTAACAATAATGTTTTTAGAAGGTATATCTACACTTCAGGAGTTTGTTATACACAGTCACAGCAAGAGTGGCTGAGGGAGTGGTGGAAGAGAAACACAAAGAGGGCAGGCAATGCTTGTGCATCCCCGTGCTTGTAAACATTTCCCTACACAGGGCACAGATGTAATCACCCCACATGTATGATCTCTTAACCACTTGCCCCCCCAGAGGATTTACCCCCCTTTCTGACCAGGCCATTTTTTGCAAAATGGCACTGCGTTATTTGGACTGACAATTGCATGGTCATGCAACGCTGCACCCAAATGAAGTGTCCTTTTTTCCCCACAAATTGAGCTTTCTTTCTGTGGTATTTCATCACCTCTGCATTTTTTATTTTTTGCGCTATAAACAAAAAAAAAGACTTGCAATTTTGTAAAAAAAAATAAAATTTTGGACTTTTTGCTATAAAACATATCCAATAAAAATCTAATTTCATCATAAATTTAGGCCAAAATGTATTCTTCTCCATGTCTTTGCTAAAAAAATCCCAATACATATAAATTAATTGGTTTAAATGAACGTTCTAGCGTTCACAAATGGGAGGTATATATACTGGAATTTTTATTTCTTTATACTAGTAATGGCGGCGATCAATGACTTATAGCGGGACTGTGGCGGGCATTCTGACATGGGGGGGGGGGGCAGACTAACTGACATCCCCAGTGTCACTAATACAGTGATCAGTGCTAATAAAAAGCACTGAGTATACTGACACTGGACAGGAAGGGGTTAACATCAGGGGCGATCAAAGGTTTAACAGTGTGCTGCTTTACAGTGTAAGCACATTGCTTTGTATTGCTCTGCTATGCAGAGCAATATAAAGCAGTGTGCAGGATCTGTATTGTTTACATACAGACCTCTCCCCTATCAGTGATGGTCGGTGATCTCTGGGAGGCAGCAGGGAATAACCAGCCGGGACCTGGTGATCAACAGCTGAAGCTGCCAATGAAGGAGCAGGTAGGTCATGCGCGCCCCCTACTGGGAAATATATACGAGATTTTCAACAGCCCTGTAGCAGTGGTTCTGCTATCAGGATGTTAATGCAAGCACTCAAACTATGGGGTCCATTTATAAAACGTTAATTGGATGAATGTCAAAAGCATACATGGTTATGAATTCCTGTGATCTTCATCTAGTGGCCAAATAGTGGCCTATTTTCTCATTGAGATATTATAGACAGCAATTCCATATTTTGGCCACTAGATGGAACAATTGTAGGCATTAATCTATTACAAAAATTATGGGGAAAATAATTACAGTCTGCATGGATGTTTATGACATTCATCTGACAATTGTTTTGTAAAAAGACTCCTTTGAGTCTTGTGGCTTTTTAAGGATGTCTCCCAGCTGCTGAACACAGTACATACATACTAGGGGGAGGTACAATTGGGGGAATCAATGGTGGAGAAGGATCTGGGAGGTTTGGTAGATCACAAGCTTAATAAGGGCATGCAATGCCAAGCTGTGGCTTCTAAAGTGAGCAAAATCCTCTTTGGAAAGGGTCAGGGATTTTTTTAAAAGCAAAAAGCAGCATTTTTGCTACAATAGAGTTCAATGGAGAAGCTACTGAAATGCACGGTGCAGTGTTTTTGCTGTGCTTTGCATTTCTATCCTGCCCAGCAGCAAAAAAAAATTGACTTTAACAAAAAAAAAAAAGAGCTGAAGAAAACTCAAAATGCGATAAAAACGTGTCAAAAATACATAAATGTCAAAAACGCGTGCAGAAAAATGCAAAAATGAACTGCGAAAAACACTGCAAAATGGACAAAAGAAAAACTGCATAGGTGTGAACGGAGCCTAAGAGAAGGTCAGCATTGACTGCCCCGATAGTTCTCTCAGTACAGGCTCCTTTAAAAACCTACAGTGTAAAAAAAATTTACTGAGAAGTTTATTATCCATTTTGAGTGGGTTCTATGCACACAATACTTAGGATTCACTGCTGTTAAACCCAAAACCAAAAATGTATTATATTGCAACTTATCAATCATTAGATGTGGTGGCTGCATTCGTTTTCTTTTTTTTTTGCTTTTTTCCTCTGTTTTCACCTGGTGATCTGGCCAGTAACACACCTCATACATTAGAGTGCCTCCACTCTAGATGAAGGAGACAGCAGCAGATTTGAATACACTTACACATTGAAGCCACACTCTAGCACACATTATATAATCAGTTGCAGTAACAGTTTTTTTTCCCTTTTGGGATAAAGGCTTTACATGAATAAATAAAAACTGATCATTTTAATCACCCCTATCAGTGGCAAATGGATTGTCTCATCCATGTAAACTGATACATTCTGCTGGAGAGCTTGAGCTTCTGAAGATGAAAATGGAAGAAAGGAAAAAATGCAGCCACTACATCTAAGAAGTGGTAAGCTGAATGCTTGCTTTTGGGTCTAACCTGTTCCTGACCATGCTATAGCAAAAAGACAGCTACAGTGTGGTCAGCTAGTTCTGGAAGGGTATCCTTCGGACACAGCCAATCACATGACTAAGGAATGGGCCAATCACAGCTGCTTTTACCATGCTGATCACTGGGTAAATAGGTAATACTGGTTATTGGTAGTCCTCTCCTCATGCTGACAGCATGTGAGGAGTGGAGAACCGGTAAGTGGCATTTCGCAGGGGGACATCTACACTGATCATCAGTGTCTTGGTAATCAGTGTAGCCCCATTAGTGCAGCCACTAGTGCCCATCAGTGCTGCCTATCAGTGCCCATCAGTTGAGTCAGTGCCCATCAGTTCCACCTAACAGTGCCCATCAGTTTTGCCCAACAGTGCCCATCAGTAAAAGGAGAAAAATTACTTATTTACAAAACTTTATAACAGAAACAAAGAAATACTCTTTTTTTCCCAAATTTTTTAGTTTGTTTAGCAAAATATAAAAACCCCAGTGGTGATCAAATACCACCAAAAGAAAGCTCTATTTGTCTAAAAAAAAATAAAAATTTTAGTTTGAGTACAATGATACATAACCGCGCAATTGTCAAAGTATGAAAGCGCTGAAAGCTGAAAATTGATCTGGGCAGGAAGGGGGTAAAAGTCCCCGGTAGGCAAGTGGTTACTGCTTTAAGTCTCCCTACTTGTAATCCATTGATATTAAAACTTGAAATCCAGATTAGAAATGACTTCCTATGTAGATAAATGATACATTTCATCTAACAAGGTACCTTGGCTTTGGTTTCTATAGGTAGTGTAGAGTGTACAGTTCTGTAGTAATAAGTATGTTGTGGCAGCTCTGTCAGAAATGATGCATGCCTTTCTTCTGCGGTGGAGGCCAGTGATGAAAACAGATTATAGATGGGTTGGTTTCAAAGTTTCCAAAGCACAGATCAGCCTCGTACATCAGATGAGGGTCACGCCACTGTCATGTTACTCACTCACAAATGTTTTGTACTTTGGCCTCCTTCTGCTAGTTTGAGCTGATACTGTCAGCGATTTTCTCTCTGTTGAAGGATATCTGTATAATCCAGCTCTGCTCTCTGCACAACAAACCATTTTTGTCTTGAATTTTGTGTTCAAATGTCCGTGCTTTGCTTTCCATCAATAGAGAGATCTTAAAGTATATCTAAACCCAATTTCCAAAATCTCGTCTAAACTGCAGCATGCAGAGTGTCCCCCCTGAACCATCCCCTGTGTACTAGAAATACCTAATCCTCATCATTTTATCTGCATATAGGGGAGTGATCATACAATGGGATATCCAGTTATGTTGAGGTTAGCAGGTTGACCTTCTTCCCAAGTGTTTTAATAATGAACCCTTTCCATCTGGCAAGAGGTGGCCCTTTAAATGTTTGTAATGCCTGAGGCCGTTGCTCTTGATCATATACAGTGAACAGAAGCTGTTGGTGACAGCATTGGGAGGGCAGAGTAAGCACGTTCCCAGAGAAAAACAACACATAAATGTGGCAGCATGGCGTTAACCCTTTTTCTACTACCACTGCTTTTTGTGCATTGTTAGATGGTTATTTCTGTAGCACCACCTAATAGCGCCACTGCAGAATGAACCATGGGCTGCCAATACATCCATTATTGGCTGTGTACTGAGTATGCTGAGCTTCCCAATGATGACTTGGTACACTTGGCCATTAACCGCTTTCCTGCTGCCCTACAGAAGAAATACTGCTACAGGGCAGCAGGGCTGCACAAAATCACATATATATATATATATATACACACACACATACATAATTTTGTATTTCCAGGTAGGGGGCATGCCTGCGCTACCATTGGT
This sequence comes from Staurois parvus, assembly GCF_062004578.1. Taxonomy (NCBI): domain Eukaryota; kingdom Metazoa; phylum Chordata; class Amphibia; order Anura; family Ranidae; genus Staurois; species Staurois parvus. The sequence goes on from NW_028318102.1 coordinate 4,988,367, forward strand.
GGCCTCACCAGATCCCAGCAGGTGATTCCCTGCCAGCACCCAGGAGATTGCCAACAGAGGAGATACCTGTATGTAAACAATACAGATCTCTCACCTGTCAGCTCCAGCACATTGCTTTGTATTGCTCTGCATTGCTCCCAAAGCAATGTGCTGACACAGTAAAGCACAAAACACAGCACACAGTTAACCCTTTTATCGCCCCAGATGTTAACTGCTTCCTACCCAGTGCCATTAGTACAGAGTCAGTGCTTTTTATTAGCACTGATCACTGTATTGGTGTCACTGGGGATGCCAGTGACAGTCAGTTCCCCCCAGTGTCAGAATGCCCATCACAGTCCCACTATAAGTCGCTGATCACTGCCATTACTAGTAAAAAAAAAAAAATTCCAGTATCTATGCCGCCAATTGTAATCACTATAACTTTCACATAAACCAATTAATTTACACGTATTGGGATTTTTTTTTGCAAAGAATACATTTTGGCCTAAATGACAACATTTTATTTTTTTTTAAATTTTTATACTGGACATGCTTAATAGCAAAAAGTAAAAAATATTTTCTCAAAATTGTTGGTCTTTTTTGGTTTATAGTGCAAAAAAAAAAAAAACACAGGCGATCAAATACCACTGAAAGAAAGCTCCATTTGTGGGGAAAAAGGACATAGATTTAATTTGGGTGCAGCGTTGCATGACCGCGCAATTGCCAAAATAACAGCTCTGTATCGAAAAAAAAATGGCCTGGTCAGGAAGGGGTTAAATTCTCTAGAGGGCAAGTGGTTAATGAATGCACTGGCAGCCCATGGAGATTCGGTAGTATTCCACCACTGTTTAGATGACCATAACGCCCCGGTCACATTACAGTGAAGTCTCACGATTTCAAAGTCGGGTAAGATGCCGATTTGAGGTGCAATTTGCAAGACATCTGACACAGCATGCACTACTTTAGAAATTGGTGCGGCTCCAACCAAGTCGGAGCTGTTACAGTAGAGTGGCCAGCTGGAGACCTCTGTGGTGGGCAGGACCTATTCTCGTTAAAGCTGCCTACGTCAACATGTTTCGCCCACGGGACTGTGAGCTTCATCAGAACTTTGAAATGGTGCCTGCACTACTTTGATATGACTTAGTGTCAGAGAGTGTAAAGTTGGATCTTAGAAATCATGGGACTCGCAAGAAGTGAGAATGGAGCCTTTGTCACAGTGAGTTTCCAGGGTATTGAAAAAGCTGCCTGTGTAATGCGTTCACATTTTGACACTATTGCCCATGCATTACCAAAAATACCATTGTATTAATCGCTTTCCAACTGCCCTATGTCAGAACATCTGCTACAGGGCGGCAGGGCTGTGCAAAATCATGTATATATGTGTGATTTTGTATTTCCGAGTACAGGCCCGTGCCGCCATTAGCAGCTACAGATTTCGATCACTGGGTTCTGGATGGAGATTCCCTGTCGGCACCAGGCGATTAACGAGGAACAGTGACAGAGGAGAGGTCTGGATGTAAACAATACAGATCTCTACCCTGTCAGCACCAGCACCCTGCTTAGCAGAGCAATACAAAGTAGCGTGCTTACACAGTAAAGCAGACACAAACATAGTAAAACAGCACACAGTTAATCCTTTGATCGTCCCAGATGTTAACCTCTTTGTGCCCAGTGTCATTAGTACAGTGTCAGCGCTTTTTATTTGCACTAATCACTGTATTAGTGTAACTGGGGATGTCCGTGGCAGTTAGTTCCTCCCAGTGTCAGAATGCCCGTGCAGTCCCACTATAAGTTGCCATTACTTGTATTAAAAAAATACTTTCACGTAAACCAATTAATTTACATATTGGGAATTTTTTTCAGCAAATACATGTAGCAGAATAAATTTTGGCCTAAATTTATGACAAAATTAGATTTTTTTTAAAATTCTTTTTACTGGATATGTTTTATAGCAAAAAATCAAAACTATATATATATATATATATATATATATATATATATATATTAAATTGTTGGTCTTTTTTTGTTTATAGTGCAAAATAAAACGCACAGGCAATCAAATACCACCAAAAGCAAGCTCCATTTGTGGGAAAAAAGGACATACATTTCATGTGGGGTAGTGTTGCATGATCGCTTAATTGTTAGTTAAAGTAATACAGCGCTGAATCGTAAAAAATGGCCTGGTCAGGAAGGGGGGGGGGGTCAACCCTCTAGAGGGCAAGCAGTTAACATAGCTGCCCATGTATTTTCACATTTTCCTATTGATTGGCAGGGCTGCCCTTATAATATCGCACATGCCTGGGCATTACTATATCTGCCAGTGCCTTGTCACAAGAACGCACATATTACCAGCTATTTGTGCTCTGATACTATTTTATGCTGTAGTGTCATCTGTGCGATTTTTTGAGCAAAGGTTACAGGGAAACCTCTCCCACAAAAGGTTCATCCCCATTAAACCAACTATACAATTTGGGTGATTGTATTATTCTCAGTCTGCCATGTCCTCGTGGCCAGCTGATGACTGTGTTCCATTGGCCAGCTGATGACTGTGTCTCTGTGGCCAGCTGATGACTGTGTTCCATTGGCCAGCTGATGACTGTGTCCCCGTGGTCAGCTGATGACTGTGTCCCAGTGACCAGCTGATGACTGTGTCTCTGTGGCCAGCTGATGACTGTGTCCCAGTGGCCAGCTGATGACTGTGTCCAGTGGCCAGCTGATGACTGTGTCCCAGTGGCCAGCTGATGACTGTGTCCCAGTGGCCAGCTGATGACTGTGTCCCAGTGACCAGCTGATGACTGTGTCCCCGTGGCCAGCTGATGACTGTGTCCCCTATGTCCATCTTGGATTTCCTAGATTGCAATAGCAGTACAAAGAATGAGATTGTTTTAAATTTCCATTTAAAGCAAACCTGTACTAACATGCATATAGAAGCTGCCATTACGGACCTCCTTCTAAAAATACTTGGCCTGGAACAAGCATGCAGCCAGAGAAGACAAATCAAAGTCAGAACATCTGATCTACATACTTGCTCCAGATCAGTTACTCAGAAATGTAATAAAGCCAATGAATCAACATGACAGTCAGGCAGTGGCAGCCTCCACAGTTCTAGTCTCACAGATTCCATTGAACCAGTTTTCAATAAAGCAGCATTATCCTACTACACTATTGTGACAGCAATGTATTGTGTATGTGAAAGGAGGGACCTAGCCAACATTTGTATCTTTCAGAATTTTGTACGTTCAAAAAAAAAAATGTGTTCAATAAAACTACATTGAGGACTGCGATTTAGGCAATAAGTGACTCACTGGGGTTGATTCACCTAGTCATCGGTCACCCCACTGCAATTTCACATGTGATTTCTGAAGACTTTAATGCAAATAGTAAAAAGTAGTTGAAAATCTTCAAAAGTTGCAATATATTCTATGCATGTGAAAGCGCAACAAACTTCAGAAAAAGTAACGCAAGAACCACTTTGCTGCAGCAAATCTCACATGTTAAAACACTGGCATTCACATTCATTAGATGCAATTTCAGGTGTGATTTCAATTCACACTTAAAATTTCACTGGTATTGACTGGGCACTCAGTCCTCATGCACACTGGATGTTTTACAGCTGCTGGTTTTGGTGCTTTTTTTCTACAGCCAGTAAACTCCCCCGCATGTTGTCCTATGTGTCCACGCACACATTGGCTTTTATCAGCGTTGTTTGACAGGGGCATTTTTTTTGGCTGTAAAAAAAAAAAAATAACACAACAACTAGGGGGGTTTCAAGAGGAGTTTTTTTAGCTGTAAAAATGCTCTAATGCTGGTAAATGCGGCAGAAAGTGTCAAGCGTTTTTTATCTAAAATGTTTTTTTGTGTGTAAAAAAAAAGAAAACGTGGAAAAAAAAGCTAAACGCTAGTGCAAAAGCTCTAAAAAAAATTTGGGAAAAACTTACATTTTTAACATGACTTATTTTAAAACACCCAGTGTGTATGAGGACTAGAACAGGACAGTGTAAAATCTGGTGCAGCCCTGCATAGAAACCAATCAGCTTCCCGGTTTTCTGTCAAAGCTTAATTGTGCAAGCTGAAGTTAAGCCGACCATACATGGGTCAAATTCTGAACATTTTTTCTTTTAAAAATCTGTTCTAAGAGTTTTCTTTTGAATTTTACATCATTAGTGGGCCACAGAAACAACTGAATTTTGAGTGACCATCAAATTTGAGGGATCTGGCATGTTGGAATTTTTTTTTTAAAAATGATTGAATTTCTAATCAATGATAGGAGAATCGTGTGAGAAATGTAATCGAAAAAGAAATGAGCGGTGACCTGGAAAGAAAAGAAAATTCTTGGCCACGAAAATCCTTTTCAGTAGCAACACGAGGTGAAATGAAATGCTTGGTTGAATTTCGAAATTAAAATTAAATTAATTAAATGAAACGCACAACATTTACAATGTTCTAAAGAAAACGTGTTCTGCATTCAAACAATGTATAGCCTGCATAATGCAGGCCATAGATGGTTCGTTTATCGGCCGAATTTTGGGCCGCAAAAACGCAAAATCGGTCATTCTGTTGCCATCAATGATTACGAAAAATTGGCCGTTTTTTGTATATTTTCCAGCATGACCGATAAAAGAAATGAAGAGGAACCGCAAAAAATTGGCCAATGACATTGCCCCTCTAACGGTGCAAATATCGGCCGATTATTCTTTCGGACGAAAAATCGGCCGATAAACGAACCGTCTATGGCCTGCATAAGAATCTGATTGTCTACCATGCACAGCTGCACCAGATTTTGCACGCTCAAGTTTTAATAAATCAATGTCAAACACATGACAAATGCTGGGGAAAAGAAACCAGCATTCTTCATTAACCCCTTCCCTGACCTAGGTGCAGCATGATTTAACAATGCCATGACCATTCATCAAAAGCCTGCAGTATTAAGGCTTATTCACACGGGCATTAAAACAGTCCCATTCTCTCAGTTGCTTGGAGCAGGATAAAAAAAAAATCAAAAAACAAAATCTGCATTCATGATCTGTATTTGGAGTGTATTCTATGCTGAGTGTGTGTGAATGCTGAGGCTCCATTCACACCTATGCAGTTTGCTTTTTGTCCATTTTGCTGTGCTTTTCGCAGTTCGTTTTGCATTTTTCTATACGTGTTTTTACATTTTGTGCAGTTTTTTTTTTGTTGCTGGGCAGAGTAAAAATCCAAAATGCAAGTCGTGGCAAAAATTCACTACCATGCATTTCAGCAGGTTCGCCACTGAAATCTATAGTAGCAAAAACGCTGCTTTTTGCTTTTAAAAAAATCCCTGACCCTTTCCAAAAACACAGCAGCTCAAAAAAGCATTGGATGTGAACATGTTCCATAGCAAACAATGTTAAATGGACTGTAGTGAGTTTCTGCAAAAAAAAAAAAAAAAAAAAAAAACGCATTGGTGTGAATGGAGCCTTACATACTCTGTGTACAGCATGAGATGTAAAAGGACCATAGTGGTTACTGTGGCTATTCAGGGGTGATGTTCAAAATCAACATGCAGGCAGTGGTACGCATATAAACATTAGCGCAAATGTTATATGCCTGCAGACAACTTTTTGCCAGTAAAATTCTACGTAAATCAGTACGGTTATTTATTGACTACAGTCAAGCGGAGAGGCAATCCAATCACCAAGTGGGTCTAAGGCTACTTTCACAGTGAGGAGTTGTTGAAGCGTTTTTGTGTTTAAAAAAAGCACCTGAAAAGCTCAAGAAAAATGCTTCCTTATGTATGTGAATGTATATCTATGTATATTTTCATACTGAGGTGTTGCATTTGCAGTGTGGTGTAAAAACTCCTGCTTGCAGCATATTTGGGGCATGTTTAGGGAGTGTAAAAAAAGAAAAAAAAACCCTAAAACACCTCTTCCCATTGAAATCAATGGAAAAGGCCTGAAAAGTGCCACAAAACAGGGGCAGACTGACCATTTGGGAACTCAGGCACTGCCCGGGGTCAGTAGGGGGCCCCATGAGATGCCCCTGGTACCTCATAGGCTTTTTTGGGTGTGGTTTGAGTGTGGGCGAGGACACAGGGGCCCCATGATCTTCTGTTGCCCAGGGGCCCCATGAGTTGTCAGTCCACCCCTGCCTCAAAAACACCTCTGAGAAGTGTTTTTGGTGCAGTTTTTAAGTCAAGTGTCCTTTAAAAACAAAATGCACAGTAAAAACTTCCTGCCCATATATATTAGTCATTATTGCAACAAACATCCCCTCCAATGAAAGAGGCTCCCTCCCAGGGATAATGGTCACAGTGCAAAATCCTACAAAAAGTTTTTCTTGCCTAGTATTTGATAACACTAATCTACTGAGCCTGCAGCCATGTTTCATCATATGATTCCCCAAACAGCACTGATTATCCCAGAGAAAATCAAATTATACCCCAGATGGGGAACAAGGTGGGGTCAGTGCTTAACCCCGTGTAGACTGCTACAGACATCCACCAGTTTACCTTATGAATTTACAAAACCTATGCAGCAGGTTCCTGGATGGCCCACTCAACCCTTTAAACCCGAACACATGTTAATTACACAGGTTCTGGGGCTGATTAAGGGGGTAATTAAACTCACTTAGTGTCTTATCTGCATTAAATTAGTCTCAGAACCGGTGTATTTAATATGTGTTCGGGTTTAAAGGGATGAGGTGGCAACCCTTGCAGGTACACTCTAATGTAAAAAAAAAACCCCTGTAATAAAGTTACCTTGGTAAAAAGTGGTTACTTTAATTTCAAAAATTGTGGTTGGGTTTTATTCAAAAAATACTTTATTTTAGATATTTAAAAATTGTGTGTCTTTTGCTTGTGTGATCGTCTATAATGCTGGGGGGCTAGCTTACTGTAATTTTGTTTTTTTAAATATCTAAAATAAAGTATTTAATTTTTTTTAATCGCTTCTCGACCACCCTATAGCAGAAATATTGCTACAGAGAGGCAGCGGTGTGCAAAATCACATATATATACACGTGAATTTGCATTTCCGGGTAGGGGGTGCGCGCAAGCCATTTGCGGCTGTCAATCACCGGGTCCCGGCCGGTGATTACTCGCAGACGCTTGGTGATTACTGAGGATCTCCAATGGGGAAGAGAACTGTTTTGTTTTCTAACAGTTCTCCTCCCTGTCAGCTCGTGCACACTGCTTTGGATGGCTGTGCACACTGCTTTGGATGGCTGTGCACAACACAGCCATCCAAAGCAGTATGCTTACATTGAAGCACACAGACACTACCCCCTAGTAAAATACACCCAGCACACAGTTAACCCTTTGATTGCCTCTCATGTTAACCCTTTCCTGCCCAGTGCCATTAGCACAGTGTCAGTGCTTTTTATTAGCACTGATCACTGTATTGGTGTCACTGGGGATGTCAGTGACACCAAGTCATTTCCCCTCAGTGTCAGAATGTCTGCTGCAGTCCTGCTATAAGTCACTGATCGCTGTCATTACCTTTTAAAAAACAAAATCCCAGTATATGCTGCCATTTGTAGGCACTATAACTTTCACGTAAACCAATTAATTTACACGTATTGGGATTTTTTTTAGCAAAGACATGTAACAGAATACATTTTAACCTAAATTCATGACGAAATTTGATTTTTAACATTTTTTTACTGGACATGTTTAATAATAGCAAAAAGTCAAACATATAGTTTATTTTCTCAACATTGTCAGCCTTTTTTTTCTATAGCGGAAAAAAAAAATGCACAGGCGATCAAATACCACCAAAAGAAAGCTCAATTCGTGGGAAAAAAGGACATAAATTTCATTTGGGTGCAGAGTTGCATGACCGTGCAATTGTCAATTAAAGTAACGCAGCTCCGTAACGAAAAAAAATGGCCTGGTCAGGAAGGGGGGTAAATCCGCAGGAGGGCAAGTGGTTAATAAACCCAACCACAATTTTTGTTTTATTTTTGGCCATGAAAGTGGAGTTCCACCCAAATGGGGAGTTCCACTTTAAGTACTGGTTCCCAGCTCCCAGTGAGGAATTGTCAACTTTGGGGAGCGGGTATTGGATTTTGACAGGTACCCGCTCTCACTTCAGCTGTGATCGCCTTGATGATCGGAAGTGGAAGTTGTCCTCCCTGTAGTCTTCCAGGACACATGACAGGTCCCAGAAGACTACGGGACCATTCACAAGGCACAGCGCTACTCGTCCATGTGCAGTGGGCACCGGGCTGTGAAGCCGCAAGCTGTCACAGTCGGGTGCCCACACTTAAGCTGGTTATACACGTATAGATTTTTGTTCATAAATTTTCATTTCAAGAATATGCGTTTGATTTTCTAATTGTTAGTGGGATAAAATCGATGTTTCTTTTTGACCGCAGTGACGGGAAAATTTGAAGGGGCAGGAAGGAAAACTTTTCTTGCTCAAACAAATTTTTGGCCAGTGTATTTGTGTATCATTTGGAAATTACATTCATTTTAAACTTAAATGTGAAAAGCAAAAGACAATTTTCGATTCACCGAATGTTCAAAGAATGTTCAAATGAATATACTCATCAAAAAATTTACACGTGTATGGCAAGTTTTAAGATGCTGGCTCCGGGGAGCAACGACGGCTGGTGAAACCGGCTGTGGTGAGGATACTGCTGGATCCTAGGACAGGTGAGTGGCTGTTTTTTAAAAGTCAGCAGCTAGTTTTTGTAGCTGCTGACTTTTATTTTTTTAGCTTTCTTTGGAGCTCCACTTTAACCACTTGCCCTCCAGAGAATTTATCCCCCTTCCTGACCAGGTAATTTTTTGCGATACGGCGCTTTGTTACTTTAACAATTGCATGGTCATGCAAAGCTGTACATAAATGAAATTTATGTTCTTTTTTCCACAAATATAGCTTTCTTTTGATGGTATTTGATCCCCTGTGAGGTTTTTATTTTTTCGCTATAAAACAATTTTTTTGACTTTTTGTTATAAAACATATCCAATAAAAAAAAATAAAAAATACAATTTCTTCATAAATTTAGGCCAAAATGTATTCTGCTATATCTCTTTGCTAAAAAAAAAAATCCCAATACGTGTATATTAATTAGTTATGTGAAAGGTATTGTGCCTACGAATGGTGGTATAGATACTGGGATATTTATTTTTATTTTTATATACTAGTAATGGCGGTGATCAGCAACCTATAGCAAGACTGTGGGACTGCGGCAGGCATTCTAACGCTGGGTGTCCCATTCACACAGCAACACAGCCCAAAGCTATTCTGCAGCAATGCAGTGTGCAACACGAAAATGCAGCCATGTTGCATTTTATCACAGCTCACTGTACAGAACTGCATGGCACCATACAGCAGCCCGTCGCACTTCTTCACATGCATTTTTGAACACTTCAAATAAAGTTTCTACAAATGCAATAAAAAAAGGGAGGTGTGTGATGTGCTGAATTGCTCACCACACTGCTCCCCACCATAGCCGGGAATGGACAGCTTCCTGGAGAGGTAAAGCACTCTGGGAGATGTCTGTTCCTGTGTGAGCCCAGCCTAAAAGGTTGAATATACCAGCTGATGCATTTCGAGGGACTGATCCCCTTGCTTTGCTCTGAGAAAGGGAGTCAGAGATCACACGCAATGCAACAGCTGGAGCAGTCATCTGTTTGGTCCTATGAGGCTAGAAGGCGCTCTGCTAGTTTCTGTATTCACATGTTATCAATCCACTTTGGTATGTGACTATAATTTGTAACTTTCATATAATGCACTAGGCATTTTTGCCCTTCTGTTTTTGTTGTTTGTATCATTAAAGATTCTCCGACTGAGGAGGACTGTCCACACCACCATAACCATCCATCCTGTGTTGCACAGTGGGCATTGCATGTGTACTTTCTGAGGCCAGCTTCTCTGTGACTTCGTAGCACTGAGGTTTCAAGTTTTCACAGTTCTTTACTGACTTGAAGAAAGCATGTTCATATCCGGCCAAGTCGTTTACCATACCAAGTAGTGGAGGAAGAAGAACAATGACAATAAGTGAGCTTGTACCATAGCAAACAAGTCAGGTGATTGCAGCCGTATTGGAGTACTTGGAGCACCACAGTTGAGTACTGACCGTTGTACCTTTTTATTTGCACTAACAGTTACATTTTCAGTGTAGCTTGGATTGAGAAGAAGGAGATATACCCTGAAAACTTTTCCAAAATGTGTAACTCATAAAAAAAAAAGTATCATGGGCAGTATTCAACTGTTTTGTAACAAATGTCAATAAATGTAGCTCCAGAATTTCTGTTTTAAAGCTGCCAAATAGATAGCAATGTTGTTCATCTGATTTTGTGATCCAGGAACTCTTATTAGGCAGCATAGCCAATTCTTGCATTTTTTGAGACTTCTCCAAAGGCATTAGGAAGTGCAGCCTGGTTAAGGATCCACCCTTGTCTGGGACTGGATAATGGTATAGTAACAGCACACTGATGGAATCATCACTCTGCTCTCTCCTCCTTTTGGATGCTCTGAGTGTTAGCTATACAGAACTATGTAGTTTTGCAGGCTGTCTGGCTTATAGCACTGTCCTCCATTCTCTCTGTCAGTGTTGTGGCTAAGAAAGACAAATTCATTTAATTATGCAAGTTCTGTGAAGAAATACAATTTTAATTAAATTATTTTTTGTTGTTTTAGTGAATATATAGCAACATTAAATAATAGCTTTTTATATCTGCCTGAGGTTGAGTTATAAATTAGAAGTCACACTTATAATAGAAGTTACCATGGTACCCCACATACTTTATGCCAAGATACACATTAATAAACATGATAATAATGTGATGACACATAAACTGTGTAAATTAGAAGAAACCCTGAAAAATGTGTTTGACTCATTTCATCCAAGTCTTTTGAATGTATTGAAATAACAATGAGCCAAACTCAGCCAATGCAGTAAAGACAGAACCTTTGCAAGTTATTTTTCTTTTTTATTTGGCTGTGTCTCCCACTATCTTTGTGGGCACTAGGAAAGTAAGGGGAAAATTCCCTGCTGGGAATAAAGTTAAAAAAAAACCAAAACAAAACAAAAAACTTTTTTTTTTTTTTTTTTTTTTAAGCAAAGAAGTATATAAATATAACATATATCAAGTTGCCTCCACTATCCCCACTACAGGGATTTTCTCTTATTTCCTTCTAACCGCATAGGAAGTAAAGGGAAATCTACTTCATGAAGGAGAAATTGACTGCATTAAAAGCCTGGAAGTTGTATTACTTCCTCAATCTATCCATAGCAATTTTTGCCCGAGATCCACTTAAAATATACTATATAAATATTTTTATTTTATAGAACTTGTTTTTTAAAGCAGGTAATACAAATGAACCAGGAGTGGTTTTGCCAGAACAAAATGAACAAAAGGGTTCAGCTTGCACCTGCTGATAAAAGCAATCTACCTAAAGCATGAAAACCTTCAATCATATTTAACAAATGTGTTGGGCCACGACAAGGGGTGGGCAGAAGGGGCACATGTCCTCGGAACACTGGTGCTATTTGGGCAGGGGGTGCTGAGAGGATATTAGAACTCTATTCTGTAGTTGTCTGAATGACAGGAGTGACACTGCCGTCACTCCTGTCATTCACAGTAAAGCACAGTGTATTGGCTGTGCTAGCTGCCTGAGGGAAGAATCGTCTCTCTCCTCTTTCCAGCAGCAGTGTAAAGTGAGCTGGAGAGAACGCATTGTGGCACTCGTGCTGAGAACACTGGACACTTCTTGTCAGGATGGGTGCCTGCAGAAGAGAGAGGGTAGAGTGCCCTTCTTCCTACCTACTCTTTTCATGTGACATATCACATGATGGGAGAGGGTAGGAAGACAAAGCTGCCTTCATTCCTGCGTAGGTGTCCCTGAACATAGTACAGTACACTGAACTGTAGTGCACAAAGGGTGGGGGAGCAAATTAGCCCCAGACCTCCCATCTCCCACATAACCATGAATTATCAGGCTCATTTACACTTGTGTTTGAGAGACAATAAAAACATGTGGTCAAGCTGCGTTTTAACCCCCCAAAAAAACACTCCCCCTTAACCTGTTGCCACCCATGTGACACATATAGTATGTGCAGCAGCAAAAGGGTGGACTTTAATACCCACACACCACACAAATTGTGTTGCTGGACAGCAGATGTCTCTGTGCTAAGAGTGTGCTCCACGCACTGTGACACCACAGATGCAGTGGCATTTTCCTTCCAGTGTCACCACTAACACAGGACCATTTTTACTACCAGTGACACCACCAGCTTAGGGTATCTTTCCTTTTAGTGACACCAGTGATGCAGGGGCATTTCTTTCTCCCAGTGACACCACCAATATGGGCATTTTTTTCCTCACACTATTGCTGGGACAATTCTTTCTACAACATTTTTAGCCCCAAATTTTACTGTAGGACAAAGGATGTACCATTATCAAACTCATATGTAACATATGTTTTGGTGCAATGTGCTTCTATATTAACCCAACCCCACCCTTTACTGCTTCACCTGGGGGGGGGGCACAATTTGACATTTTATGCTTGTATGCTGGACGACCTTGTCCTGCCGCAGGTTACATACCATACCTATAAGTTCATTTGAAGAAAAGGTTTTTGTTGTGTTTATGGGCAGGGCCATGGATAAGGGGGTACCACCAGTCCTGCTGTAGCAGGCAGCTGGTTGAGTCGGATGTGGGCAGGGAGAGTGATCGGCATGGGGCAATTACTGGAACCGATCCCCTGTATGGCTCTCTCTGCAGCAGCTGAAAGCTGGCTTCTTTCCCCCAGCTTTCAGCTGCTGCAGAAAAAGCCACACGGGGAAACGGTTACAGTAATTGCCCCACCCTGGTACACTCATCACCCTCCCTGTACACCATACATTTCCCTCTGCTGCCCCCACCCCTGTAATGTTGTCGGCTTCCCTCCTCTCATTCCCACTGGCATCTGCAAGCTCACAATAGGATCATTCAGGATGGAGAGTGGGGGAAGGGTCTTGTTACCAGCCCCTTCCTTTCCTGAATGAACACAATGAGTGATTGGTACCAATCAGTTATTGTGTTGATTCACAACTGAAGCATAGTAAACTATGTTTTCTTGTGGGAATGGGAGGGAGGGCTTGTCAGGTTGGCTGTATGGGGCTCGTGGTTTGGGGGGCCCTATCAGGTTGGCTGTATGGGGCCCTGTGGTTTCTAACAGCAGCCCTGTTTAGGGGTATAGTAATAAAAAAAAGTAGTGCTTTCTAAGACACTGAACAGGAACACATATGCCAATACTATCTTCCTTCTGAGTCCATTTATGCTCCAGATCTGTGATACAAAAAGTTCTAAAGCTAGAGGAGCAGCATGTCTACCAGATCATTAGCATTGTCACAAGGTTGTCAGTAATGACGAAATTCCTATTTCTTTTGCCGCAAGGTTCCTTTAAGAGATAAAACTGTTATTTTTACTTTTTTAAATCAGAAGATGGTCACATTGAGATGAAATACAGTTGAAATCATATTTTTAAAGTATAATTTATAAAAACTCTGCCTGACATTAATAATTTTCAACAAACTTAACATTTTTAGCTTTTTTTCGACCTAATGTTGATGTAGCGGCAGAGTTTTATTTTGTCAGCTGCAGATAGGACTTTAAGTACTGCGGGCTCAAGGGACTTAAGCAAGCATAAAATCTGGGAATTCGGTAGAGCCGAAACACTGCTAGAGTCTTTAGCTGTGGTATTAGCAGTGGGAAAAAGGAGCTTTGTCTGTCTCCCAGTTTATATAGTAGCGAAATACCATGGAAATGTGAGAACTCGCTTCAAACAGTAGAGCTTTGAGGACATAGACACTTGCCTTTCTTTTTTTTAAAGTGGTTGTAAAGGTTTAAGGTTTTTTTAACTTAAGCCTTTACAAGACAAAATAGAATGCATGAAGGTGAAAAACCTTCTGTGGGCAGCAGCCCCCCAGCCCCCTAATACTTACCTTAGCCCCATATCAATGCAGAGATCTGCACGAGAGCCTTGGCTCTCCCGGGTTTCTCCCTCCTCGTTGACAGACAGTAGTGGTAGCTATTGGCTCCCATTACGGCCAATCACAGCCAGTGAGCCAATGAGGAGAGAGCAGGAATGGACACACAGAGCATATTTGCAATAAATGACATTTATTTACCATTAGTTTTTATTGTGTACAAGGTATACTGTAGGTTGTACAGAAAATACAAACAAAAGGTAAAACCTATCTTAGAACAATACTTTTGTCCACCAGTCTCTGGCAAAACTGATGTCTGGAAATTGCCTGTAGATCTTAGGGTGCCAGCTACCACTTTTTATAACAAAGACACAGAGCCGCAGCTTGAGAGCAAGCCTGCTCAGCTGCCCCCATAGCAAGCTGCTTGCTATGGAGGCACTAGGCAGGAGGGAGGGGCCAGTGAAGGGAACCCAAGAAGAGGAGGATCAGGGCTGCTCTGTGCAAAACCACTGCATAGAGCAAGCAAGTAGGACACATTTGTTAATTTTAAACAAACAAATTGCCTTTAATATCACTTTAGGGGTGTTTCTCACCCAATTTTATTAAAAGAAATGTCCAGAAATCAAAATCAAAGAGTTTCCTTTGCAAGGGTTTTCAGCTTATTGCTCTCAAAACAAAATACATTTCAGCCTCCTGGCTTACATGTGGAGTGCTGCTGCTCTGGCTTTATCCTTTAGGTCCTTAACTGTCTCCTACAGACTGTCTTTACACACAAGTTTTATTCATACCCCTGGCAGCCCCTTACTACTCTGGCTCTCACCTCTCTCCTAGGTCAAGCACTCCTGACTTCCTCGCCCTCTTTTCCCTACTGGGGTATAAAGAACTCTAGTCAGGTCTCTCTCTGAAAAGCTCAGCACACACCTGCCCTATTAGTGTGCTGGTGGTTCTCAAAACACAGATTCATAATTGGAAATCTCAAGGCTCCAGGTCCCAAACAAGGTTTTACTAGTCAATAAGGAAACTGAAAAGTCAATTTCCTCTGAATGTCACAGGTTCCCTGGAGCCGCTCAACCTGCCTGGATGACAATCCTGGGTCATAAACTCTTTTACATCATGGCAGGACACAGCACTGCCACAATATATATTTCAACTGTGTATTTAGGTGCTTTACTAAAATTGTGCTTTAAGAAATGGAACTTTGTGTAAATTTGCACAGAGTGTGCAGAAGTAATGCTCAACTGTTTATCCTCACCCCATCAATCCAACCTAGACAAAAATCAACAAACTGCAACAGCTACGAATGATCCTCCATTTATTATGGCATAGACGTATAACCTTCCTGAACGCTTTCAACACAAAGAGTGCCCTCCATCTACCTGCCATTTCTTCCTTTTTTTGCATTGCCACCTAAATTCTCTAATTTAATTCATCTATTTCACTACGTACTATGTCAAATGAAATTTCTTTCATAAAAAACATTTGTAGTAAAATGATTTGGCATATTAAAACCATGGCTTTTTTCAGCTGGAACTTGGTAGAACTCATTTCTGCTCCCTCTGGCATGGGTTCTCTTCTTCATGCTCACCACTATCAAATATAAACACAGAAGTGTTTACAAGTGATAGTAGTTATAAGTGACAGCTTGTCTCCCAATGGCTTCCACTGATGTGATCTCCTGAGCGGCTCCCACTGAGTGCAGGGTGGGGACAAGGGAGATGCTGGTGCCCAGGGTGCAGTGAGGATGGTGACACCCCCACTGGATGATCTCCCTGCAAGTGAGAGAGTTGGAGACACCTACAGTGTGCAGGGAGATACTAGAGCCAGCTGGGTGCTTCAGCTTAATACAGCAACAAAGGTAAGGCATGTGGAAGATAGTGGAGCTTTTAAGGAGGGGGATGGGGGTAGGGGAGGGGGTTGAATGCAGATGTCAGAGTTGAAGAGGGGTTAAAATGAGATGTGGATGGGGGATGCAGAGATAAGCAGCTATAGAAGAAGGCTGAACTCTGCACTCTGTGTGTAGTGCACCCCTGAACTTTGCACTCTGTGTGTAGTGCACCCCTGACCTTTGCACTCTGTGTGTAGTGCACCCCTGACCTTTGCACTCTGTGTGTAGTGCACCCCTGAACTTTTCACTCTGTGTGTAGTGCACCCCTGAACTCTGCATTCTGTGTGTAGTGCACCCCTGAACTTTGCACTCTGTGTGTAGCGCACCAGTGAACTCTACACTGTGTATGCAGCGCTCTTCTGAACTATGCACTATGTGTGTAGTACACCTCCAAACTCTGAATTTAGTGCACCCCTGAGCTCTGCTCTCTGTATGCAGCACTCTCCTAAACTCTGCACTATGTATGTAGCACATCTCTGAACTCTGCACTCTGTATGCAGCGCTCTGTTGAACTCTGCACTCTGTGTATAGTGCACCCCAAAACTCTGTGTAGCGCACCCCTGAATTCTGCACTCTGTGTGTAGTGCACCCATGAACTCTGCACTGTGTATGCAGCGCTCTTCTGAACTCTGCACTATGTGCATAGTACACCACCAAATTCTGCATGTAGTGCACCCCTGAACTCTGCACTATGTACGTAGTACATCTCTGAACTCTGCACTGTGTGTGTATCCCCCCCCCAACTCTGTACCTAATGCACTCCTGGTATTTATTTTCCTTTTAAGACCCTGGTTGGGGGATCGTGGTTGAACTCCTGCACCAATTTTCTGAAAAAAAAAAAGGCCTGATCAGGATCGTCTGGTGCTGGCACCTTTACCCTTTTCCCTCCTGCGATCATTTCACTTATAATGACTCACAATGAGAAGAATTAGTTATATCTAGCACAATACACTTGGGATGGTTAAGGGAAAACACACTGCATACCCTATAATATGGCAATGTATCACAGTTAGATCATTTGACTCATCTATATTTTTGATCCTGTATACATTTCAGTGGAATTTTGTTGTTAATATTTATGCTGGCTTTCTAAAATCTGTATATCACGGCTCTCTGCAGAGATTTTAGATGGATCACTACCAGTATGTGACGAAGTAAAAGCTCTTTCGGTTTTCTAAATATAGCTTCAGATGACTGCTCGCTGCGGCTTGTTACCGTGTTAATTGATTGGTAACCCATGAGGCTTACAATAATCCTCCTCATTACCATACAGTCATTAAGTCAGTCACATATCTCAGTGGGGGACATTTTGCAGGCAGAACATTTAGACTGTGGTTACATTAATCCAATAAATGTTAATATTCAAATGTTAGTTGTCTGCCTATAGCAAATAAACACAACAGGGTACATGGATAGGTAATAATAAATAACCCAACACAGCTCAATAGGTTGGAGACCAAAAAAATAAAAAAATTAATCAACCGCAGTAACAAAAATTGCCCAAGATGACCAGTCACATTTTGTCATTCGTTATGTCACTCGCATTTGATTGCTTGCTGTAGACTAGAATGTCAGTTTGGCTCAGAAATAACATTAATTGCTGGATAGTTGTGTACATTCTATTCTCTCGTCTCAGCAAAAGATCCAAAAGTGTGTTCTTCTATACAACTCATGCCGTAGTCATTTTAAACAATTTTATCAGGTTAAGCCAGCAAGTAATAAAAAAAGAAGAAAATTACACTCACAAAATAGAAAAATAGAAAATTAGAGATACCTCGGTTTATGAATGCAATTTTACTTGGTTAATGTAATTTTCGGTTTAAGAATGAAAATCCATTGAAAATAATGCCTCAGTTTACAAATTTTTTTCGCAATACGAATGGATTATTTGGTTTTCAATGCATTTACAAATTTTTTTTTAATCATGTCCCTGTACAGTACTATGCCTTTAAAGTGCACTTTATAAAGAGTTTTGAACAGATAAGATTTCTTTTTACTTTTTTCTGACCTCCAGAACAGATTAATTTTTGGTTTTCAATGCATTTATGAATTAATTTTTAGTCATGTCCCTGTACAGTATTTATGCCTTTAAAGTGCACTTTATAAAGAGTTTTGAACAGATAAAATACTTTTTTTAATTTTTTTCTGACCTCCAGAACGGATTAATTGGTTTTCAATGCATTCCAATGGGAAACCACGTTTCGGTTTACAAATTTTTCGCAATACGAGAAGTCCAGCAGAACAGATTATATATGTAAACCGAGGAACGCCTGTATATACAAGTTTGCAAAATTTCCCAGATAAATATACTGTACTCAAAATAGCAATGGCAATATTTATTGCATTGTTATATCTACATGTTAAAAGAGAAGTGCCGGATATAAAAAAAAACATGCATACTAACCTATGTAATAGAAAAAATATATATAATGGCGCCTATGGAAAAAGTAAAAAATATCTATATATATCTATAAATCACTTATTATAATATACCAGTTGCAAAAAATCACCATAAATCAATAAAGTGTAGTAAGTAACACAAAAAAGTATTTTGCGCTAGTAAAAAATTTTCTCCATAAATCAAATGTATAAATGGTGCAAAAAAATAAATATATATATATGAAAGAAATGTTCACACTTTTTTTTTTTAAAAAAGTTATAACACAAAAAACGTGCACCAAAAAAGTAAATAAAGTGACAATACCACCACCAAAATTAAACTCACCAGAGCTAAAAAAATATTTTAAACCATATATTGCTCTGGGAACAGTAGTATTAATAATAATCATAAGTCATTCATAGATGTATCTTCAAGGAATAGTATTCTGCAGAGCCCAGATCCACATAGACCAATTTCAGATGGAGCCAATTACTTTCAAATCAATTATCATCAAGGAAATCCACTTCTCAAGAAAGCCACCTTCAAACGTATCCAAAGAGGAAAATGCCAGACACTCGGAAGAAACAGAAGAGCTTCATGGTGCAGTATTATTAAAACAACATCTTTATTTAGTACTCATTGTACTTAACTCAAAAGGTGTCCCAGCCGACACCAGCATCAACAGCAATCACAGCAAAACAGACCCAGCTACTCGGCACATGCGCAGTAGCTCATAGGGAACGTAATGACGTCACATCAATCAAGCTCCGCCCTACGCGTTTCATCATCGACGTCCTCACGGAGCGGACGTGAGGACGTCGATGACGAAACACGTAGGGTGGAGCTTGATTGATGTGACGTCATTACGTTCCCTATGAGCTACTGCGCATGTGCCGAGTAGCTGGGTCTGTTTTGCTGTGATTGCTGTTGATGTTGGTGTCGGCTGGGACACCTTTTGAGTTAAGTACAATGAGTACTAAATAAAGATGTTGTTTTAATAATACTGCACCATGAAGCTCTTCTGTTTCTTCCGAGTGTCTGGCATTTCCCTCTTTGGATACGTTTGAAGGTGGCTTTCTTGAGAAGTGGATTTCCTTGATGATAATTGATTTGAAAGTAATTGGCTCCATCTGAAATTGGTCTATGTGGATCTGGGCTCTGCAGAATACTATTCCTTGAAGATACATCTATGAATGACTTATCATTATTATTAATACTACTGTTCCCAGAGCAATATATGGTTTAAAATATTTTTTTAGCTCTGGTGAGTTTAATTTTGGTGGTGATATTGTCACTTTATTTACTTTTTTGGTGCACATTTTTTGTGTTATAACTTTTTTAAAAAAAAAAGTGTGAACATTTCTTTCATACTAACCTATGTGCAGGGGTGGACTGACCATTTGGAAACTCGGGCACTGTCCGAGGGCCCGGGGTCAGTAGGGGGTCCCATGAGATGCCTCTGGTACCTTTTTCATAGGCTTTTTGAGTTTGGGCAAGGACACAGGGGCCCCATGATCCCCTATTGCCCGGGGGCCCCATGAGTTGTCAGTCCGCCCCTGTCTATGTGGCTGCACATTGGTCCGATGCTGCAGTTGTCCCCCGCTGGCTTTAAGACCAAGAACTAAGCGATCAAAGACCGCTTATCATTCAGTTCTCAGTCTGCAGAGAGCCTGTGACTGTCAGTCACTTGTTCTCTGCTCTGCCCCTTCTATGCTCACTAGAGCGTTGGGATGTGGAGTGGCTGGATCAGGTTTTCAGTGTGCTGAGAGGCTGAGCCAGTTGCCTGTCAGGCTTCTAGGTGGATCCCGACATTATTTTCAGGATCACTGCAGAGACTTGACTAGCTCTGTGATTTCAGCAGCCAGCTGCCTGTTGAAACTGAGTCACAGGACTTCACTTTTTTATGCCATACGTTTCTGTTAATGTATGGTGTGTTGTAACTTTTAGTGCAGGAAATCTATGTGATCTAAAAAGTATTTCAAGTGGTCTTCTGGTTAAAAAGCTGAACAGGGGTGTTATAAACACTGTGATAAATGCTGGTATAAACACTGTACTGCATCCTTACTAAAAAAGATACCAATTTCTATAGTTTTGCAACATATTGGGGTTAATTCACTGAAGTCAAATTGACTATTCACTTTGCAAGGAAATTTGCACTTTGCAAGGGCATTTTCACTTAGCATAGAGAAGGCACTGAAATGTCACCAAA
This sequence comes from Staurois parvus, assembly GCF_062004578.1. Classification (NCBI taxonomy): domain Eukaryota; kingdom Metazoa; phylum Chordata; class Amphibia; order Anura; family Ranidae; genus Staurois; species Staurois parvus. The sequence goes on from NW_028318102.1 coordinate 5,008,707, forward strand.
TTGCATGTAAAGAAAAAAAAAATTTCCTTGCACATGATTGGATGATGTAAATTAGCAAAGCTTGAGCTCAATCACTGAGTTAAAGTGGAACTAAAATCTTAATTAAAAAACCTTTAAGCAGGCAGGTTGTTTATTGCAGAGGATACATGCAGCATCTCTGTTACAATAAAATAAACTTACCTACCTGCTTGCAGTTATCTGTAGAACGTACACTGAGTTGTCGATATGTGGAGCTCAGTTTACATTCAGACGTGGGGTTGATTTACTAAAACTGTAGAGTTCAAAATCTGGTGCATCTCTACATAGTAACCAATCAGCTTCCAACCTTAGCTTGTTCAGTCAAGCTTTGATGGAAAAAAAACCTGGAAGCTGATTGGTTTATATTCAGATCTGCACCAGATTTTGCACTCCCCCATTTTATAAAATCAACCCCATTGTGCTGGGATGACTGTACACCCCCAATCAAGGGTGAGGACCAGCACCCAGAAGAAGCCAAGGAAAATATGCCAGCACCAGCAAAAAACCTTGAAGCATTGAAGCAAAGGTAAGTATTTAAGGGAAAGTACCCTTGCAAAGTGAACATCCTATTTGCCTTCAGTAAATCTACCCTATTGGCTGCTTGTCTTCTCCATGCATTATGCAATGAGGCATTGGTCAGGTTTGTTAGGGTCAGGGGCGTATTTACCACAAGGCAAACATGGCATTTGCCTAGGGTGGTATCTTTCAGGGGGGCAATGGCATTTTTCAGGGGGGCTGCGCCGCCCCCTAAAGAAGGGGTGGAAGAAGAGACACAGCATGGGGACCAGATGGGATCTGAGAGAGGCTGCAGGCTGCTTGATGGTGTATGCAGCCTGACCCTTGTTCCTGGGGATGTCCAGAGCTGTGAAGGTGAGTGTCTTCTCTCTCTCTCTGGGGGGGGGGTTGCCAGTGTATGGGGGGCGGTGGAAGGCTCTCTTCTCCTGTGGGGGAGCTGGGGTGTTGTTGGTCAATGTCAGGCACTCTTCATGGAGGAGGGGGGTGTTGGTCTGTGTCAGTGTCTCTGTGGGGAAGGAATCTGATTTTTGTGTTGCCTAGGGCAGCATGAGACCTAAATACACAACTGGTTATGGTCTTGTACACAGTGGAGATGAGAAAATACACAATATAACACAATCACTTTTTTTTTTAATAAATCCTATTTTTTTAGTTAGAAGGTTTACTATTTTAACAGGTAAGCAAATTATAATACAAATATAATGGTAATTATTGTGATGACAGTTATGATACATAAATGTGATTGAATGGGGTGAATTGGTTTTATATAATAATAAAAACTTTACACAATACATGAAAAAAAAGTCTTTAGCATAGCCTGTGACAGCTGCCTATTTACACATTTTAACTACTATTTGAGAATTTAAACTTTCTTGCTTATTTCCCAGAGAAACAAATGTAAATTAAAAATGTTAGTGGGGTATTCGTGGAGAGCAATTTCTTCCATGCTGAGTCGAATCTCCATCATTACTGAGAGTAAAAGCCATTGACTGGGTAAAATGAGTGTGCGCTGTCTATCAGAGGTCATTATATGCAGACATGCAGCTTTCATTGAAGTAAACATCAACTCCTGATTACTTTTCCACTTGGACAGTTTTTGGAGTCTTGACAATAAAACCATAAACTCAGGGTCATTAATAAGTTATTCGTTTAAAGCTTCATTTCTAAAAGCATTATTGAAGGCCAGGAAATGCCTAACCCAAATATCCATTATATGCAATAAATAACATTTTTTACCATTTGTTTTTAGTGTTTACAAGGCATAAGTTGTACAGAAAATACTAACAAAAGATAAAACATATTTTAGAAAAATACATTTGTCCACTAGTCTTTGGCAAAACTGATGCCTGGAATTTGCCTGTACATCTTAGGGTGCCAGCTACCACTTTTTATACCAAATGACATCCCCATCATCTATGGTAGCATAGGCTATACAATTCTATTTTCTGATCGAATTCACTTTGAAATGCTAATTTATAGAAAAAAAAATGCTAAATGTTTTAAAAATATTTTGCCCTAGTTTGAGATATGTAAGATCTTTGCATTATGATGACCAATCTTTTAAGGGGCCTATTATCAAGTAATTATTTGATCACTGTAATCTGTATATTAACGTTCCCAAGCACAGTTTCCCATGCTGAAGGAATGTTACTCTGTGCTGCCACTTTGCATGTACTGTAAATTCACATAGCACGCTGTCAATGACAGTTGCAGGTAGTAGACTAGCAATTTGCAGCCAAACAGCATGGTTCCTGAACATGAAGTCACTATAACAGCCAATAATGATAATCACATACAAGCTCGAGCTTTGTTTGCAAGCAACCTCTCTATTCTATAGTTGGTACTTTACCCATTTCTATCATTGTATTTTCTCACAGAGAAAGTGCTGAGAGGGAAAGGCAAACTTTAAATAATAATACAAAATTAATAAATAATCATCATCATCCTTGATTTAACCACTTCAACACTAGGCACTTTCACCCCCTTCCTGCCCTGGCCAATTTTCAGCTTTCAGTGTGTCACACTTTTAATGACCATTGTGTGGCCATGCAACACTGTTACCATGTAAAATGTTTATAATTTTTTGAGACAGAGCATTTATTTGGTGGTATTTAATCAACACTAGTTTCTTTAATTTTTTGCTAAACAAACTGAAAAAGACAGAGCATTAAAAACAAAAAAAAAGGTTTTCTTAGCTTCTGTTATAAAAATTTGGAAATAAGTAATTTTTCTTTTTCACTGATGGGCACTGATAGGCTGCAATGATGGGCCCTGATGGGTACTGATAAGGCAGAACTGATAGGCACTGATATGCTGCACCGATGGGCACTGATGAGGAGGCACTAATGGGGCTGCACTACTGAGGTGGCACTGATTGGAACTGATGGGGTTTCACTGGTAATCAGAGCACTGATTATCAGTGTAAACCATGTAGTGACAGCCTTGATAACTGGCAAGTCTGTTTACATGTGATCAGCTGTGATTGGATACAGCTGATCACATGGTTAGGAGCTGCTGTGATTGGACTTTTATCCCGTTCTGTGATCAATTGTGTTACAGAGGTCTCAAAGCACAGCCCAAGGGCGTGCAGGAGGTGGGGTTCTGGGAGCACTGCATTGACTACCTCCCAGAACTAGAAAACCACGCTGCAGCCATGTTTCAGCTATAGTGCAGTTGGCAAGTGGTTAAAAAAGATAAACATTCTGATTAAAACAGTTATGTGTAAAATAGACAACAATACATATGTTTTAATTTTTCAGATTATAATAAAGATAAGTAGCTTATTTACTAGCTGTATACCAAATAAAAGTCAGTTATGTTCTCAAAAAAAAATATTTAGGTAAAAAAATGAGTCAGTTGTTGCATACTGAAGCTATTAAATGTGGTCTTGAGTCGAGGGGCAGACTGACAACTCATGTGGCCCCCGGGCAATAGGGGATCATGGGGCCCCTGTGTCCTTGCCCAAACTCAAAAAAGCCTATGGCCCCAGGTCCTCGGGCAGCGCCCGAGTTTCCAAATGGTCAGTCCGCCCCTGGTCTCGACATTCTAGGCTTCAATGTGACCTCCATTCAAAGAAGGGTTAAAGAATACTCTAGACCACCTTATGACAACCTCCATATTATCTTTACTACTACATCTAGGTTTACTGCAGCCCTTCATTATGTCTAGAAAACCAAGATTCTCTGGGGTTGATTTATTAAAAACAAGTAAACTTTCAGGGGAATTTTCCCCAGAGCTTTGTGAAAGCTGTGAAATTTCACGCTGCAAAGATTTCCCAATTAAATGTAAGGGAAATAAAAACAGCATTTTTTCTTGCACATGATTGGATGATGGTAGTCAACAGGACTTCTCCCCATTCACTAAGCTGTGGGGAAAATTCACCTGCAAAGTGCAACTTCTCTTGAAAAACTCAACAGCCTATTCCCCAACAGTACATCAAGCCCTCTGTCTCTGGTTGCAGTTATTGCTATAATTATGGTGATCCCAGTTCAGTTTGAATATGGCAGATGCATCAGTGTCAATACTCTCAGTCAGATATCTGCAAATCAACCAAATGTGTTTAAAAACCAAATACAAAATATTAGTGGACATAACCTGTGGACATTTCAGAATGCTTCATGTTACTTATGACTTTCTGTTGCTTTACAATGACTGTTATTTTTGAGCCATTTATCTTGAGTTTGGGCTTCTTGGGTTTAGCAAAAAAAAAACCCATGAAATGGAAAATCTTCACATCATTTTTAGGAAAGATAGGAACATGGATTATGCTTTCATACAATGGTCCAGGTTTATCACAGGATGAAAACATGGATTGATGTGGCTTAAACCGCTTCTGAGCATTTTCGTTTATATAGACTATTTATCATCATCCAATTCCTTTTTAAACAACAGCAAGATTTTAGCCGTGCTTGGTGCAAGTGATGCCGATGAATAATAGCTTGTTTTGCAAACTTTTACAGCCTTTTAATAAGGAATGCTATTTCTTTAAATGCTATAATCCATCACAGCCAATCAAATGTCACTCTACTGAAATTAGACCAAGACAGGATGGATTTCTGGTCTTTGTTCTCTAAAGGTGAATGCATTTCAGAATTATCACCTAATTATCATTCTTTATTGAACTGGCTTGTTCATATTAAGAACAAATGTAGTCTGAGGTCCCTTGAATTTCATGGCTGCCTTTGTGACTCTTTTAGTGCTGTCACTCTAGCTTAACTGCAGGGTTACTGGTAGCTCTATTTAATCTCTTCTTAGCCAGCATTTCTTACAGCATTGTTTCATGATGGCTATGTGTCTTGGTGGTAGGTTGATGGAGTAGCAGAGGGCATATATGGCTTTTGATTTAAAGTATATCTCCACTTTTGCTGTCAAAATTGAGAGCCCTCCCACTGAATGTCTGTTATGTGTTCCCATTTACACAGCATACCTAAAATAATAATAAAATATATTTATTTTATTAACTTTTTTGACTTTAAAGAAAATGTGGTGTTCCTAGTCTGAGGTGGGATTTGGTCCAAAAGCTATTTAGTCCAGTACACTATTGTGTACTGAAGATGGAATATTTTCATAAATAAAGAAGATGTAACTTACAGTACAACCCTCACATTTTTATAAATATTTTATTATATCTTTTCATGTGACAACACTGAAGAAATGACACTTTGCTACAATGTGACGTAGTGAGTGTACAGCTTGTATAACAGTGTAAATTTGCTGTCCCCTCAAAATAACTCAACACACAGCCATTCATTTCTAAACCACTGGCAACAAAAGTGAGTACACCCCTAAGTGAAAATGTCCAAATTGAAGCTCTTGTGAACTCCATGCCCAAGAGGGTTAAGGCAGTCCTGGAAAATAATGGTGGCCACACAAAATATTGATACTTTGGGCCCACAAGTTGCCACTGGAGTCCTCTTCCACTCCTCCATGATGACATCACAGAGCTGGTGGATGTTAAAGACCTTGCGCTCCTCCACCTTCCATTTGAGGAAGCCCCACAGACGCTAAATAAGGTTTAGGTCTGGAGACATGTTTGGCCAGTCCATCAACTTTACCCTCAGCTTCTTTAGCAAGGAAATGGTCATCTTGGAGATGTGTTTGGGGTCGTTAGCATGTTGGAATACTGCCCTGCGGCCCAGTCTCTGAAGGGATGGGGATCATACTCTGCTTCAGTATGTCGCAGTACAAGTTGGCATTCATGGTTCTCTCAATGAACTGTAGCTCCCCAGTGCTGGCAGCACTCATGCAGCCCCAGACTATGACACTCCCACCACCATGCTTGACTGTAGGCAAGACACACTTGTCTTTGTACTCCTCACCTGGTTGTCGCCACACATGCTTGACATCGTCTAAACCAAATAAGTTGATCTTGATCTCTTCAGACCACAGGACATGGTTCCAGTAATCCATGTTCTTAGTCTGCTTGTCTTCAGAAAACTGCTTTCTTGTGCATCATCTTTAGAAGAGGCTTCCTTCTGGGATGCATGCAGATCAATTTGATGCAGTGTGCGGCGTATGGTCTGAGCACTGACAGGCTGACCCCCACCACTTCAACCTCTGCAACAATGCTGGCAGCACTCATACATCTATTTCACAAAAACAACCTCTGGATAGGATGCTGAGCACGTGCACTCAACTTCTTTGGTCCACAATGGCAAGGCCTGTTCTGAGTGGAATCTGTCCTGTTAAACCACTGTATGGTCTTGGCCACCATGCTGCAGCTCAGTTTCATTGTCTTGGCAATCTTTTTATAGCCTAGGCCATCTCTATGTAGGGATTGTAGGGGTGTACTCACTTTTGTTGCCAGCAGTTTAGACATTAATGGCTGTGTTGAGTTATTTTAAGGGGACAGCAAATTTACACTGTTATACAAGCTGTATACTCACTACTTTACATTGTAGCAAAGTGTCATTTCTTCAGTGTTGTCACATGAAAAGATAGAATAAAATATTTACAAAACTGTCAGGGGTGTACTCACTTCTGAGAGATACTGTATGTATATATATATATATATATATATATATATATATATAGCGATCTGGGGGATCATTAGCTCAGTGGTAGATGTATTTTTAAGTGAGTCCATGCCAGAAAGGAACTAAGTTAAAGGGTTTGGTAGTCCACTTTTATTAAGAAAGAAAAAAAAAGTTGTATGTCTACGTATGAAAAAAAGTGTGACTACCCACGCATGGGGTTCCAGCTTCAGTAAACACAACTGAAAAATACAGAGCTATCTGGCTCTTAATGCTCACTCAGCCTTGTTAGCAGTACCTTGCTGCACAGGCCCAGTCCTAGCCTCTAAGTAGAGGTTCTCCTGCCACCCCAGGATCTCTCACTCCTCCGAGAATCATGGTCCCCTAGACTCTCTCCCATTTCTCTCAACATCTAGTCTCCCAGACTCTCTCAGATGGCCCAACTCTTGCAGTCCACTGACCTAGAACCTCTCCTACATGGAGTGCTGTTTTAAGTGGTTTTCCTTGGTCCCTAGACAGGAGCACACCTCCCTCCTGGCTGCAGTAACTGCAACTCCTACACCAACTCCACCTGCAATTGCACAGCAAACTATCATTATAAGGGCTGTGTGCACATGGGCACACACCCTACTTGTTGTCCACAACATTTGGACACTTGGTTGGAGATTTCTTCCCTCCCATGGCACTTTGAAACCTCCAAACTACGAAGGAAATACCAAAATCTGTAGAAAGCTGCAAAAGCAGTTTTTCAGCTCAAAATCAATGCTTTGCTTCATAGTCCTGCACTAACCAAATGTGCAAACCTGTGTCATTTTCTTCTGGAAATTTGTATCTCTTTGTTAGGCTCTCATTCACATGAGCATTCCTATGCATACATCCATATGAAAGGCTGTATTTGCCAACATGGGATGCACAGGTGTTCCATGCAATCACCTTCAGGCAGTCCCATTCATGTTTATTTGGATGCAGCAGATGCACAGACACAGTCACTGGTCTTATAATGACAGCTGAGTATCTGAGCAGGTGCATGTCCCCAAATGCAGACAGTCTGTCAAAGACAAAGAGGGCTGCTCATCTAGGTTTAGTGATAATGATATGTTCCAGCACAGTACAGACAGGGCTAATTGGTGCAAGTTTTTTTAAAATGTATGCTATGTGATTGGAAACATGTAAACTAGGTTTTCATTACCAATTCACAGCAAAAGTGGAAATATTTTATTTTTTTCATGTGTTTACAGTATATAGCACCAACAATTTGTACAGCTCTTTACATATATTTTGCATTCACATCAGTTCCTGCCCTCAAGGAGCTTACAATCTAAGATCCCTAACTCACATTCATACACATACTAGGGACAATTTAGGGATCCAATCAACTTACCAGCAGGGTGGGAGGAAACCATAGTACCCAGAAGAAACTCATGCAGGCACAGGGAGAACATACAGGTTCCAGGCAGGTTGTGTCATAGTTGGGTTTCAAACTTACAACCCTAGTACTCCTAGGTGAAAGTGCTAACCATTTATCCACTGTGCTGTCCTTCAAATTTTTGCACTTGCTCCAGTTACAGGCAAGCTAGTCAGTTACCTAACTAAAGAGCAAGCATGTTGATTTAGTTAACATTATGGAACTAACCACCTCAATGGACTTCTTAGATGAGTTTTGAAGAAATCAGTGTCTTGATCACACTTTGATTGTGTAGGAGAATGGGTGTAAATGGCAGAGGTTATATTGTTAAGTACAGCTGTAAATGTATACTTGTCACATTATAAAGTTGCCTTGTCAATGCTCTCCCTTTAGATCAGTATATAAAAAAAGGGAAAAAAGAGAAGCACAGACAAGTTGTATTAACATGTCAGTGCATTGAAAGCTATTCTGGTTCATGAAACCGGTATAATTTGAGAGTGGAAGACCAAGAACCCATGAATATAATGTTAGAACAATAAATAAGCTGGAACTGATGTGACGTCTGCTGGTATATGCTCATTTTCTTTCCCTGATGAACTCAAACTAAGATTAGAATGCAGGTAGGGGTTTCTTTTTTTACCGAAATAATCAGATAGGAACATATCTCTAGGTACTGGATGATGAGTGACATATATAATCACACCCCCATATAATTTAGTGCAATTCGCAAAATGAGTTGCTGTCATATTATATTTTGACATGCATTTCTTTGTATTACATTTCTCATATACACATTATGACAAAAATCAGGGTTTCCTTTTGACAACACAAAGCTATAGCATTCGAGGGAAGTAATGGTGAGCTTTTACTGCACATATCAACAAGATCTGGGGAGAAAGAGTAAAAAGGAAAGAGAAAACAGGCTGACGTGTAATTAGTAATCAGATAAAAATGTATACAATATATTAAAAATTGCCAGGAAAAAGAATTTGCATGTTATATATTGAAAGATTAATTTTAACCAAACAGATACACAGCTGAAATGCATATAGCATACATGAGCTTGTAGGCAGGTGCTGGCCCCTTTCTGCACTGCAGGTGGCACTCAACCACAATGACACTGCAGGAGGAGAGGAAGTCAGGAGGAACATTCTCCTCTATGGTTGCCTCAGTCACTGGGAAAGCAATCCAGTTGGGTGCTGCCACCCCATGTGCCTTCTTGGGTCAGGCAGAGTTTATCTAAGACCCTGGCTCCCAGACTTGGTGCACATTTTGGGAGTGGACAGTGCAGGGAAAGGTTACCCATTTGTCAGGGAAAGTAAATTAGGGAAGTAGGGAAGGTTCCGGATGAGTAGGGACAGGATAGAGACATATTTTATTATATCTTTTCATGTGACAACACTGAAGAAATGACACTTTGCTACAATGTGACGTAGTGAGTGTACAGCTTGTATAACAGTGTAAATTTGCTGTCCCCTCAAAATAACTCAACACACAGCCATTCATTTCTAAACCACTGGCAACAAAAGTGAGTACACCCCTAAGTGAAAATGTCCAAATTGAAGCTCTTGTGAACTCCATGCCCAAGAGGGTTAAGGCAGTCCTGGAAAATAATGGTGGCCACACAAAATATTGATACTTTGGGCCCACAAGTTGCCACTGGAGTCCTCTTCCACTCCTCCATGATGACATCACAGAGCTGGTGGATGTTAAAGACCTTGCGCTCCTCCACCTTCCATTTGAGGAAGCCCCACAGACGCTAAATAAGGTTTAGGTCTGGAGACATGTTTGGCCAGTCCATCAACTTTACCCTCAGCTTCTTTAGCAAGGAAATGGTCATCTTGGAGATGTGTTTGGGGTCGTTAGCATGTTGGAATACTGCCCTGCGGCCCAGTCTCTGAAGGGATGGGGATCATACTCTGCTTCAGTATGTCGCAGTACAAGTTGGCATTCATGGTTCTCTCAATGAACTGTAGCTCCCCAGTGCTGGCAGCACTCATGCAGCCCCAGACTATGACACTCCCACCACCATGCTTGACTGTAGGCAAGACACACTTGTCTTTGTACTCCTCACCTGGTTGTCGCCACACATGCTTGACATCGTCTAAACCAAATAAGTTGATCTTGATCTCTTCAGACCACAGGACATGGTTCCAGTAATCCATGTTCTTAGTCTGCTTGTCTTCAGAAAACTGCTTTCTTGTGCATCATCTTTAGAAGAGGCTTCCTTCTGGGATGCATGCAGATCAATTTGATGCAGTGTGCGGCGTATGGTCTGAGCACTGACAGGCTGACCCCCACCACTTCAACCTCTGCAACAATGCTGGCAGCACTCATACATCTATTTCACAAAAACAACCTCTGGATAGGATGCTGAGCACGTGCACTCAACTTCTTTGGTCCACAATGGCAAGGCCTGTTCTGAGTGGAATCTGTCCTGTTAAACCACTGTATGGTCTTGGCCACCATGCTGCAGCTCAGTTTCATTGTCTTGGCAATCTTTTTATAGCCTAGGCCATCTCTATGTAGGGATTGTAGGGGTGTACTCACTTTTGTTGCCAGCAGTTTAGACATTAATGGCTGTGTTGAGTTATTTTAAGGGGACAGCAAATTTACACTGTTATACAAGCTGTATACTCACTACTTTACATTGTAGCAAAGTGTCATTTCTTCAGTGTTGTCACATGAAAAGATAGAATAAAATATTTACAAAACTGTCAGGGGTGTACTCACTTCTGAGAGATACTGTATGTATATATATATATATATATATATATATATATATATAGCGATCTGGGGGATCATTAGCTCAGTGGTAGATGTATTTTTAAGTGAGTCCATGCCAGAAAGGAACTAAGTTAAAGGGTTTGGTAGTCCACTTTTATTAAGAAAGAAAAAAAAAGTTGTATGTCTACGTATGAAAAAAAGTGTGACTACCCACGCATGGGGTTCCAGCTTCAGTAAACACAACTGAAAAATACAGAGCTATCTGGCTCTTAATGCTCACTCAGCCTTGTTAGCAGTACCTTGCTGCACAGGCCCAGTCCTAGCCTCTAAGTAGAGGTTCTCCTGCCACCCCAGGATCTCTCACTCCTCCGAGAATCATGGTCCCCTAGACTCTCTCCCATTTCTCTCAACATCTAGTCTCCCAGACTCTCTCAGATGGCCCAACTCTTGCAGTCCACTGACCTAGAACCTCTCCTACATGGAGTGCTGTTTTAAGTGGTTTTCCTTGGTCCCTAGACAGGAGCACACCTCCCTCCTGGCTGCAGTAACTGCAACTCCTACACCAACTCCACCTGCAATTGCACAGCAAACTATCATTATAAGGGCTGTGTGCACATGGGCACACACCCTACTTGTTGTCCACAACATTTGGACACTTGGTTGGAGATTTCTTCCCTCCCATGGCACTTTGAAACCTCCAAACTACGAAGGAAATACCAAAATCTGTAGAAAGCTGCAAAAGCAGTTTTTCAGCTCAAAATCAATGCTTTGCTTCATAGTCCTGCACTAACCAAATGTGCAAACCTGTGTCATTTTCTTCTGGAAATTTGTATCTCTTTGTTAGGCTCTCATTCACATGAGCATTCCTATGCATACATCCATATGAAAGGCTGTATTTGCCAACATGGGATGCACAGGTGTTCCATGCAATCACCTTCAGGCAGTCCCATTCATGTTTATTTGGATGCAGCAGATGCACAGACACAGTCACTGGTCTTATAATGACAGCTGAGTATCTGAGCAGGTGCATGTCCCCAAATGCAGACAGTCTGTCAAAGACAAAGAGGGCTGCTCATCTAGGTTTAGTGATAATGATATGTTCCAGCACAGTACAGACAGGGCTAATTGGTGCAAGTTTTTTTAAAATGTATGCTATGTGATTGGAAACATGTAAACTAGGTTTTCATTACCAATTCACAGCAAAAGTGGAAATATTTTATTTTTTTCATGTGTTTACAGTATATAGCACCAACAATTTGTACAGCTCTTTACATATATTTTGCATTCACATCAGTTCCTGCCCTCAAGGAGCTTACAATCTAAGATCCCTAACTCACATTCATACACATACTAGGGACAATTTAGGGATCCAATCAACTTACCAGCAGGGTGGGAGGAAACCATAGTACCCAGAAGAAACTCATGCAGGCACAGGGAGAACATACAGGTTCCAGGCAGGTTGTGTCATAGTTGGGTTTCAAACTTACAACCCTAGTACTCCTAGGTGAAAGTGCTAACCATTTATCCACTGTGCTGTCCTTCAAATTTTTGCACTTGCTCCAGTTACAGGCAAGCTAGTCAGTTACCTAACTAAAGAGCAAGCATGTTGATTTAGTTAACATTATGGAACTAACCACCTCAATGGACTTCTTAGATGAGTTTTGAAGAAATCAGTGTCTTGATCACACTTTGATTGTGTAGGAGAATGGGTGTAAATGGCAGAGGTTATATTGTTAAGTACAGCTGTAAATGTATACTTGTCACATTATAAAGTTGCCTTGTCAATGCTCTCCCTTTAGATCAGTATATAAAAAAAGGGAAAAAAGAGAAGCACAGACAAGTTGTATTAACATGTCAGTGCATTGAAAGCTATTCTGGTTCATGAAACCGGTATAATTTGAGAGTGGAAGACCAAGAACCCATGAATATAATGTTAGAACAATAAATAAGCTGGAACTGATGTGACGTCTGCTGGTATATGCTCATTTTCTTTCCCTGATGAACTCAAACTAAGATTAGAATGCAGGTAGGGGTTTCTTTTTTTACCGAAATAATCAGATAGGAACATATCTCTAGGTACTGGATGATGAGTGACATATATAATCACACCCCCATATAATTTAGTGCAATTCGCAAAATGAGTTGCTGTCATATTATATTTTGACATGCATTTCTTTGTATTACATTTCTCATATACACATTATGACAAAAATCAGGGTTTCCTTTTGACAACACAAAGCTATAGCATTCGAGGGAAGTAATGGTGAGCTTTTACTGCACATATCAACAAGATCTGGGGAGAAAGAGTAAAAAGGAAAGAGAAAACAGGCTGACGTGTAATTAGTAATCAGATAAAAATGTATACAATATATTAAAAATTGCCAGGAAAAAGAATTTGCATGTTATATATTGAAAGATTAATTTTAACCAAACAGATACACAGCTGAAATGCATATAGCATACATGAGCTTGTAGGCAGGTGCTGGCCCCTTTCTGCACTGCAGGTGGCACTCAACCACAATGACACTGCAGGAGGAGAGGAAGTCAGGAGGAACATTCTCCTCTATGGTTGCCTCAGTCACTGGGAAAGCAATCCAGTTGGGTGCTGCCACCCCATGTGCCTTCTTGGGTCAGGCAGAGTTTATCTAAGACCCTGGCTCCCAGACTTGGTGCACATTTTGGGAGTGGACAGTGCAGGGAAAGGTTACCCATTTGTCAGGGAAAGTAAATTAGGGAAGTAGGGAAGGTTCCGGATGAGTAGGGACAGGATAGAGACAAGCTCATCTCTCCAGGAACGCTACCTATTGGGCACAGACCAGCCAGGCCACATTCCACCCTCAGAGACAGACACTGTTGGCACATTGGAACTGCTCAGCTCTGCATTACTGTTCTGAGCTGGGATTGTTCCCAGTTTGGTGCTTTCTCACTGGGCAGTTTGTATTTTTGGGCCATGGCTTCAATACAAGTTTTGTTATTTGCAATGGACTGTGTGTTTACAGCCTCTGCAGTGGTGCAACCACCCAAAAGCTGTGTGACCTGCCAAAATGCTTATTTCTTTTTAGACCTTGCACTTATATAGTAATATGGTATGGATCAAGAGGAATGCTTTTTTATTAACACATTTATGTTATATATTATATATTATTTTCATATATTGTTAAGTGGCCTCAAGGGTTATAGGATTTATATGTTTTGTTAAGATCTTCAAGATAAGAGGTAGCAGCTGAATTTATATCTTAATGGTATTATTTGGCACAGGTGGTATTTACACATTATTACTTTCAGCAAGTCTTGTGATCCAGGATTCTTTCCAGACAGCATAGCTGGGACTGGGACTTTTGTCTGCAATCACCCCAGCCTACTAACTGTATAACAACAGAGCAGCAGCACAATGGTGTCATCATTTTTGTGTGATGCAATCCAGTAAGCATGCTACTAACAGTAATTTGCAAAACAATAGTGTCCTGATGTTTTATGAAGCTGATTTTTCCATTTCCCAGTTAGTTAATTCAGATTAGAATTTCAGGATATAACTAACCATTCCTAAAACTGTTCCCTCTCCCCTCCTAACACCTATACTAACTAACCTGCAGAAGTAAGATTTCTATACTTACTTATTTTCAGGCCGCCTCTGGTCCCGTCACGTGACCCAGTGATCTAGTGCTGGCTGCAGGGGAGAGGAGAGAGTGCTTGACAATGGCTGGAATGCCTAGGCAGTGACATCATTGCTCCTTCTTCTCCTCTAAAGACATCACTAGTTGACACAGGGCAGATGGACCACATGACCAAACTTGATCTTTCTTCTACAGCGTAGTTATTTTAGGTGTTGGGGGTATAGGTATTTTAATTTAAAGCTCTATTCAGCTTTCATTGTATTAAATATGCATGCATTTTTTAATTAACACATAACGACTGCTCTGTTTTAGTATTCTAGAGTTATCACATGTGTTTTTACAGTGTGTTGTATATTTGTTTATTATCTTGATAACCTAGAATTGCAAAGAAAGTCAATACTATACCATAATCTGCATTGCTAAAGCCAGAAACATGCTAGAATGGTTTGGAAGTGACCAGGAGTCTTCTGAACTGGATTGGCCCTTTTTTTCATTTAGAAACTATTTATTTATTCGGTCCAGATGGCTTTTTTTAGTATCATGGATTTTAAGTAGCAAGAAATAAAACTTTTTTGATATTGGTTTAAAATAGATAAAATCTTGTAGTTAGACACAAGTGAATCCATCCGTCAAATTAATGAGATTTTTAATGAATGGGACATTTTCAATTGTCTTCAATTTGTGCCTGTGGATTTACATTCTCCACATAGTTTGCGGGTCCTCATTCCTCATTGCCTGGGTTCATGAACTGTGTGAATCTTTGTAGGTGAACCTAATCTGCACCTATTAATTACAATGGAAAATAATTTGCAGATTAATTTGCTATCTGTAAAGAATGGTTGGTGTAGAAGCTATATTATTCAGAGTTTATTTCATTAGGATAAGCCCATAGCAGATAAGAATGCCATAAATAAAAAAATGTTTTTTTAAAATTGTCTAATAGAAATAGTTTACAGATGTAGCAACAATTTGTTGTATTGCTTGTATATGAATAAAAATGCTTATTATGGATTACACATTGAATATGGACTTGGCACATATTCTATCAGTGGTTTTATACCAAGGAGTACCTTGCAGAAGAGTTTCTTCTGTAGAGCTACCCCCAAAGGCATAGGGTGGTATGGGATACTCCAGCTTCCCTAAACACTTGCAGGAGGACACTGCACCTTGCTAAGTCTCTATGCAGAAACAAGTGCAGATGGCATAACTGAGTCCCTTTTTAGAAGCTATCCCAATCAGGTATGCTACTTCTTCTGACTCCTCCTCCCAAAGAACACAGCACCAAGTCACTAAAACCAAGCTCAGGTCAGTCACTAAAAATGAGCTGAGATCCATACTCACAATGTCACAGGACCACCAGATGACTCCTTGCCATTTCCACTAAAGAGGAAGAGGTGAATGCTTGCAATGCCACAAGACAGCCACACCCTTTTTAACTTCCACTGAGCAATCTTCAGTGATCTCTCCAAGCCAAAGTCCTAGGGTGAGGGTTCCTTTGATTAGCTTCAAAAATGGATCTCTGGAAGTAGGCCACCCAGCTGTGCTACAGGTGGGACCTCAATGAATAATCAGCTGGAATCAGGAGAGCTGCTGTGGATGGGAGTAGCCACCCCCACCCAAATGCACTGATTCCCTCCAACAGGGAGAAGAGCCCTGATGCTTTAAATCTTGTATGCCTCTCCAACCATCTTCTGAGCACACCTCACCAGGGATTGGCTGGAGCACAATAAATATTTAGGCTGCCCATTTGCCTTGCGCAACCCTCTATGTTCCAGAAGCCACTGGAAGACAGGGGAGAACAATCAAATCTAAAGCCTGTAAGATCCTAGCAACCTAACTAGGAGATTGCTACACCTCTAACAATTAAAAATGAAAACAACTACACCATTGGATTTGTTTATGAATGGATTAAATTTTCACTTTATTATGTATTGACTTAAAACAGCTATTCATGTGCAATTTTAAAATTTTATTATTTTTTAGAAATCTACACATATTTGGGTGTTAAAAGTAAACATGTTCTCTTGAATCACTAGATGAAGAAAGTACTTCCTTTGCAACTCAACCCCAATCAGCAATTTTTATTTGCACATTTTTATTTTCACATTTGCTTGTGCTACAAGTATCTATGTACTTACTTACTGTACTTACTGACTTACTAAAGCTAGCCATACATGGCCATCGGTGGCCCTTGTAGACCTGATAAAAGTCTATTTAAAAATTGACTAAGTCAGGTGAAAACTTTTAAGCCTAACAGTGACTGCATCTTTTCAGAGTTAATGGGTGATTTTATTGATTTTCTCTTCATCAGCCCATGGGGTAAAACAAAAATCTACTGTATATGTGTATGGCTAGCTTTACTTTAATAGGTATATTTATAAAACAGTGACATTCACCAAACATTCACTGCAGGAAAATCTTTCTGGTGCATGTATTTTAAATGAAATTGATTGATTCACTACTGACAAATATTTGGTGAAAGCCACATTCACTATATTATACATATACCCGTTGGTCCTATTTTCAAGCACACATTTTACACTCATTTCATGATCATCAGTGAACATTTTTCCAGGCCAGTGAAGAACAACTACATTGTTGTTATAAGACATATTAAGACCTAGCAAGGAGTTTCTATGATTTCTCTTTCATTATTAGCCGTGTTCTACACTCATCTGGCATTAAAGGAAAGAAAAAAAAACTCAGCTGCAGTGTACTAATTGGATAAAGCAGAATTCAATAATTGTTCTGCAGTGGATGCTAAAATTGAAGAATGCTGTGTTTACCTTTTATCTGTGATTTATGGTTGCAGCTTTTTGGAGGGTGGCGGAAGCAGAGGATGTTCTTAATTAACTGAGCTGTTTTTCTCTATAAATGCCATTTTCTGAGACTGTTTGCCAAGAATAGTGAAAGATTCCTTATATTAATTATATGACATGCTTTTGGCTGATAGCAGTTAAATAAAAACTATTTTAATTCCTATGCCCACCAAGCAAAATATTTTGTGTATTTATTGATGTTCCTGTGCTCAAATGTATTCTAATTTTATAGAGATATTCTACAGTCCAACATTACTTCATTTTTAGATGACAAATATATAATGCTTACCTGTTTAGTGCAATGGTTTTGCAGAGAGCAGCTCTGGTCCTCCACTTCTCAGGTTCCATGCCAGTGCTCCTAGCCTGTCTCCCCTGCTGTGTGCCCTCATAGAAAGCCATTTGCTATGGGGGCACTCATGTGTGTTTGCTCCTGAGCTGTCTATGTGTGTCCATTGAGACACAGAGAGTATTTTGGCCTCACATTCCTGCTCTCTCATCATTGGTTGTGATTAACAGTAGCAAGAGCCAATGGCTCCCACTTCTGCTTTTCGGTCCAAAGAGGAGAGAGAGAGCCGAGAGATTCACTGCTCTTGTGAACATCGCTGGATCAAGATTGGGCCCAGGTAAAGGGAGACTGGGGGGAAGATGTAGAAGGTTTTTTTACCTTACAACAGAGAGTATATTAGGGTAAAAAAGAAACTTCTGTCTTTAGAACCACTTTAAAGTATGTGTGAACACACTGCAGCAAACCCATATAATAAAAGAGCAAATATTATTTTGTTACCATATTTGTAAGTGCTTTTCTCAGATATTATTATATTTTTTAACTGACCAAGGTAGCACACATTTTTTTTTTTGTTGTTGTAATGTGACAACAGCAAGCATAAAATCAGAGACTAGCAGGAAATCCAGGTACTTCTAGGCAAAACAGGAAATAAAACTTAAGACAGCCTACTATTACACACAAAATACAGGCTCGTTTATGAAATAATAATTTTAGGGGTAGCTAATATTTGAACCATACTTTCTTTGAAAGGCAAAAATAATTATATACAAGCTGATGGCTGCGTAGCCAATTTTCCTCAACCAGCTCCTGGCTGCAAGGTAAAAGTGATCCAAGTGGTTGTATAGCCACCAAATCACTTTTACAGTGCAGGTGGCGCACTTCAGATGATGAACATGGCAGGAAGGAGGAAGGCATTTGATTGGCTGCAGCAAACACAGACCTATGCATGACAGGAACTGCCCTCAATATAGGAAAGGTGGTACTATTTTGTTGGAGACTGAAATAGGAACTTGAGTGACTGCCATTCTGAAGTCTGATTTTATCACCACCCATCAATGCCAAGGGAGGTGGAGGAGATCTTATGCTAGAAACAAAGAGAGAAAGCAAAATGTAGACGAGGAAAGAGGGGGACTCTTCTGCCAGGCTGATGTGACACAAAAAAGAGTGACATAGGGCCTAGAGATATGGAGCACCATGAAGACTTTTGCTATGCTGTTTTCTGGCTGCAAAAACTGTACTGTTCTGCTAAGATTGCTGGCAGCAGAGATTGTACCAGGAAGCCTAGCTGTTACAGAGAGAAATTTCTGTATGTGTGCTGTGCAGAGGGACTACATAAGAGAGAAACCCAAGCTGTGAATTGGTGTCCAGTACCTCAAAGAGAGACTACTGACTCTGGGTGGAGGGGACCTTATGGTTTTTCTGCTGAGCAGATCCTGGGTTGAGAGTTGGGTCCCTTGTACCTCTGGCTTGGCCTTTGTGGACAGATCAGGACCAACTTTTGTGATAAAAAGATTCTTGACCTTTCTATCCTATAATTGAACACTCCAACAGGAGAATCAGGGCTACAACACCAGCAGACTCTTTTTTAGATGTACTGGTCAGTACCATTGGCAGGGCATTTCATGTTGAGGTAGACTATATACTTAGGATTTTGCGCATCCCCTGAAAATTCCTCACATTTGTTGTTATTGGTTAACCAGAACTTGAAGGGATTTTTTTTTTTTAACAAACCCAGCTTTTATCAGGCGTGTCAGTGAGTTTGGATTCAGGTCATCACTGGGGAAAGTTAGGAGGGCCTATCTATCAAGTGGCTCCTCAGGGGGTAGTGCTTCAAATAACAACAAGAAAATATGTGGCATAATTTTCCCATCTAGGGTTGCCAATTGTCTTTATTTTTATGGACTATCTATAAATAATGTAACATCCTCACTCCTGACCATAATGCCCATGAATATATTTGAGGTAGATTGCATCCTGTGTATGCATGGTTTCAGAGCTTGTATGTGATGCACTAGATGAAGATTATATTATGGTATAAGGTAGGGGTAAAAAAAAATGGGGAAGATCTTACAATCATTTTTGATATAAGGTTGGGGTACAGAAAGGAGGAAGATATTACAATTTATTATGATAAATTGGTGTGGTACAGAATATTAGAAGAGCTTTTTTCAAGTAATTCATGTCGATGTGATGTTCTGCTGCTACTGCAATTGTGTGCTGGTGGGGTTACAAGAGTTGAGATCCTTGTGAACAAAATAAAAATTTGAGCTGTCTGTAAAAAAAGAGCTGGGTGTCTTGAATTTTGTTGCCTTCTTTCTGTAAAAAAAATAAAAAATTAGGATGGCAACCAAGTTCCTATCTCAGGATTACTTTGCTAAATGCTAAGCAGCTGTTTTGAGTTTGAGGCGTAAATGTAATTTTTTCCTCTGTAATGGATGCATTTGAAATTACATTTTAGGCAGACTTATCCTCATGATTTTTTAACAGCCTTTTAGTTTGAAAGGGTTATGTTAGATAACTGTTGTGCTAACTTAACTTTGCAGGCTTCCAGTGCTTTTGCAATTTTACAGACAAAAATTCATAGCCATACCAAACCAAATGATACCTTCTTGGACATAATTACAGTGGGCAAAATGTGCATCTATGACAGAGTCCATGACATCAAAGGGTTTAAGAATAACTGCTACTCCTTGGTTACCTACTGTGTTGTATTATTCACATTACATTTCATACAGAATAAAAGAGGCATTTTCTTTCCTTCAGATTATTTTCCATTTTGTTATCTATGCTTTGAGCTATTCAAGGGCTCATTGCAAAAGCCCCCTTAAGGTAGAGAATGTGAAATGTGTGCATATTATAGTTATCTGTGTTGGATTTTTAGTGGTTTGGGAAGTATATTTTCTCATATCAAATGTATGTGCTAGACCATCTGAAGTATTGTATGATGTGAAGATTCCTATATCAATGCGTGACTTTTGGTAATGTTGCCCCTAACTCTGTAATGAACATTTGACTTTTAATAATATTTTTTGAATATGCAATATACTGTTCAACACTGATGCATTGATTACCTAATCCAGTATGTTATTATTTTTCTTTTCAATCCAGATACTACCACCTATTTCACAGAGCGATCTGAGCACTTTAAACCTTGCAAAGATAAGGACCTTGCCTACTGCTTGAATGATGGTGAATGTTTTGTGATTGAAACCTTAACAGCATCTCATAAACATTGCCGGTAAGTGAATGAAGTGCCATTAAATAATTCACAAAGATTCCTAAGGTTTGCGAATGAGAAAAACATGTCCAATATTGATTTTTTTTTCTTGCTAAGCGAACCTTACTTAACTGTTTATTTCATTCTTATAGTAGACCAAATGGAAAAATTACAATGCAAAGTGGAATATATCAATCGAGATGTACCTAGGACCACTTATAGACACAAAAACACTAGTAGGCCCAGGGTAATAATAAAGAATGAGTTAAGAGATAATATTTTAATTGTGTACACATAATGCTTTGTTTCTTTGTGTTTTGGCTTGAAGGCTATCATTAGTCTTTTTGTGTGTTTCATAAAGAAATTTTTAGAAGGTCCAATGTAAAATAAAATGCTGGTTAAAAAAGGTGTCCACTTTCTCCATGTGTCAACAAAGAATTGATACATTAACATTTATCGGGTGTAAGGGTGGCCTCCAGGCCAATATTTTACCTGCCTGGCTTGCTGTCAAAGTTATTAGTAGGAATAAGATCATAAGGCTGGTATTTAAAAAAAAAAAGTCACCACTTTAGTGGGTTGCCAATACTAAGAGATCTTATGATTTGTTTCCCTTTTTCAAAACAAGCCTGGTTGTAAATATCTATTGGTATTCCTACTTTTAAGCTCTCCTCTATTAGTTTTCTTTGTTTAAATTTGTTGTCAATGAATTGGCATCTGTCTATATAACAACTGGATGTGTGTAGTTAATATGTCTTCTCAAAGACTTACTGTAAAGCAATGGCTGAAAAAGTCAACAAAATATACATTGTGAGATATTATGAACACAAGACTGATCTTCAAGAGCCAATCAGTTTCTAAAGTTTTCTTTTATGGTTATGTAGTTTTGTATACTTTTTTTAAAGGTAATGTGATTTGTTTTTGTAATGCAAAGTTGTTGTCTTTTTGTTTTATGGTTTCAAACATTTGTATAAATTTAAAAATATGATGAAAATGATAAGAGATGGTTATGGTCTATACAGCCTTCCCACAAATTAAAACCTGATTTAACACTACATATAGATTACCATTAAATCCTAAAAACAAATCAGTTTAGGAATACATAAAGATGACTAACATTTTAAGCTGATGTTGTGGAATGAACTTGTATTGTATACAATACACTTCTGAACAATATGCAGTATACAAATTGTCTTTTATTTGTGCTTTGCACTGTTGACTTCCTTGGCAGGAGGTTAAATTGTCCTCCAGGCTACATATCAAGCTGCATTTGGCTACAAGTCGTGCATTGTAAAGGGCAGCCTTGCAGAGACAAGAGAACCCGTTCTGCATGGTGTGCATTTATATTACAAAAAAACTAACTAGAACTAAACATATATTAGAGTGTTTGCTGCATACACTCCCTCTTTCTCTCCAGTGATCACTATTTCATCTTCTCCATCCAGCATGTCAAGGATTTAAAGGCCATCATGATTTCCAGCCTCAGGCATTTGATGCTCTTAATATAGTATATGTGTGTCTGAGCAGTTGGCTCTGTTTGGGAATGTTCCTAAACAAATCCACAATTGGAAAGCTTTACCACTCTGTAGCTGTATCATGGATTGATCAAAATCTAAGTTTCTAGTTAATGTGATTTAATAATAATTCAGAACCTCTCAAACTCTTCTATAATAACAGATAGTGAAACAAACTATGCAGTTATGAAAATAGGTGTATGGATTATTGCCAGAAATGTTCATCTATACTACAACCTAGGCAATATTAAAGTATTAGATGCTTTGGCACAGAAAGGGGTGGAACACAAACATTTAAAGGGGGGCATAAATAATGCTGCTCCTGATAAGAGTCATCTTTTGAGTTAATTAAGAAGAGGAAGAACATGAGAAAAGCTGAAATAATTATGAAAAATGACGTTAATGCTTGTTCAGCAGTATTTTCTTTCACAATGAACAGTTGCTATTGCTTCATCATGCAAATAAGCATGTTGTCTACAGGCTACTTATTAATTGCGCCATATCCTTTACCACACATATACCAATGTGGTACACCAGGCATGCAAACTGATTCCTCATAGCAAAAGACTTTTTAAGTGTGCCCCTATTAAAACACCCACTCTATTTTTAAAGGGGACCAAGCTCTTCATGTGTCTTCAAGCTCTTCATATGTCTCCTTCTAGTGCCCCTACAAGGATGGTGTCAGAATGCAGCTATCTCCACTAAGGGGCTAAAGGTCCACTATAGCATTTCATTGGGTAGAAGGGGGGTAAAAATTGGCTGATCTCCACTGGGGCAAGAAGGTTGCACATAAGTGCAACCTTCTTGCCCCAGTGGAGATACGCCCATTTTCACCCCCTTCTACCCAATGAAATGCTATAGTGGACCTTTAACCCCTTATCTAATCCATATTAATTTAATATAAAGTAAAAAAAATAGGTTACAGGTTTTAAAAACGTTAAAGCTGATGTCCACCTTTACTATCACCACTATCCAAACTGGCTAAAACAATCTATTTTGTATACTAACAGGTGTACTTACTGGACATGCTGTATAAACTGTATGTAGCCTCAGATACACTTGGAATGCAAGGCTGTATACTGTAAAATGAGACCTTCCCGTCTCACACCTGGAACAAAATAGAGTTATGCTAGGAGGTGCTTAGCTACTCATAGGCAGCTTTGTATTCCATCAATGAATACAAAGCTTCCTCTGATTGGCTGAGATGGAGGTAGTGACATCATCAGCCCACCTTTCTGCCTCATCCTGCCTTATTTCCAGAATTTGCACCTTCCTGACTAATGACACTACAAGACAACTTATTTACTCCTTGGTTATTTCCCACCTTGACTACTGCAACTCCCATACTCATTGACCTACTTCTACACAGGCTATTCCCCCTTCATTCTATTATGAATGCTGCTGCTAGACTAATACACCTTATTAACCGATCCATGACTGCTGCCCCTCACTGCTAATCTCTTTACTGACTTCCCCTATCCCATCGTATAAAATTCAAAATACCAAGCAAAACATACGAAGCCATCCACAACATCAATCCCAGCTACATTACCAACCTTATATGCAGATATTGCCCAAATTGTCTGCTTCGCTCCTCCCAAGACATATTGCCTTCTAGTTCCCTTGTTACCTTACACCCTCACATCCAGAACTTCTCCAGAAACTCTCCCATCCTCTGGAATTCTCTCCCTGTCTGGTCAGTTCCTACCCTATCTGCCGTCAGGCGATCCTTGAAAACTCATTTATTCAGGATAGCCTACTCCACCTCCACCTAAGAACTATACTTGAGTCATCTCCATCAGATCATCCCCTGCAGCTATTACCTTTTGTATCACCTCCTTCTCCCTTTGGATTGTAAGCTCCATGAGCAGGGTCCTCCTATTCCTTCTGTATTGAACTGTATTGTAATTGTGCTATCCCCCTTTATATTGTAAAGCACTGCATAAACTGTTAGCACTATATAAATCCTGTATAGCAATAATAATAATCCAATTAGAGAAAGATTTGTATTTATTGAAAGATGACAAAGCTGCTTATGAATTGTTTAGAGCTGCTCAGCCATATTTTTTTGTTCCAGGTGTAAGATAAGGTAAGGTCTGGTCTCACACCTGATACACAATATATTGTATGAGGCTACTTACAGTATATACAGTGCACCTGTTAGTGAAGGAACTAGTTTGTTTGGGTCATCTTGTATATATCATCACAAACTATCCCCGCTTCAGTCTATCCTGAAATCGGCGGCCAGACTTATCCACCTTACCAACCGCTCCGCTTCTGCCACCCCTCTGTCATTCCCTCCACTGGCTCCCGATTGCCCAACGCATTAAATTCAAACTACTAACACAGACATACAAAGCCATTCATAATGGTGCCCCAAACTACCTCACTGACCTGATACCCAAATACCGCCCTACCCGTAATCTTCGCTCCTCACAAGACCTCCTACTTTCTAGCTCCCTGGTCTCCACCTCCCACGCCCGAGTGCAAGACTTCTCCAGGACTTCCCCCATCCTCTGAAACTTACTACCCCAATCCATCAGACTGTCACCTACCCTCCTCACCTTTAGGCGCACCCTGAAAACCCATCTCTTCAGGGAAGAGTACCCCACCCTCACCTAACAGCTGATCTTCTCCACTCCTCCTACCACTCCATCCCCCACAGCCACTTCCTCCTGTACCACTATTCCCTCCCTCCTAGAATGTAAGCTCGAAAGAGCAGGGCCCTTGAACCCCTTGTGTTCTGTTTTGTTACTGTATTGTCTCATGTACTGTCCCCCACTATAATGTACAGTGCTGAGCAAACCTTTTAGCGCTATATAAATACTGTATAATAATATAATAATAATATACACTATATTGCCCTAAGTATTGGGACTCCTGCCTTTACACGCACATGAACTTAAATGGCATCCCAGTCTTGGTCCGTAGGGTTCAATATTGAATTGGTCCACCCTTTGCAGCTATACCAGCTTCAACTCTTCTGGGAAGGCTGTCCACGAGGTTTAAGAGTGTGTCTATGGGAATTGTTGATCATTTTTCCAGAAGCGCATTTGTGAGGTCAGGCACTGATGTCAGACAAGAAAGCCTGGCTTGCAGTCTCTGCTTAATTCATCCTAAAGGTGTTCTATTGGGTTGAGGTCAGGCTAGTCAAGTTCTTCGACTCCAAACTCGCTCATTCATGTCTTTATGCACTGTGCTTTGTGCACTGGAGTGCAGTCATGTTGGAACAGGAAGTGATCATTCCCAAACTGTTCCCACAAAGTTGTGAGCATGAAATTGTCCAAAATGCCTTGGTATGCTGACATCTTAACAGTTTACTTCACTGGAACTAAGGGGCCAAGCCCAACCCCTGAAAAGCAACCCCACACAATAATCCCCCCTCCAGCAAACATTACACTTGGTACAATGCAGTCAGGCAAGTACCGTTCTCCTGGCAATCACCAAACCCAGACACGTCCATCGAATTGCCAGAGATGCATGATTTGTCACTTCAGAGAACATGTCTCTACTGCTCTAGAGTCTGTGCTTTACACCACTGCATCTGACACTTTGCATTTCACTTGGTGATGTAAGGCTTGGATGCAGCTTCTTGGCCATGGAAACCCATTCCATGAAGCTCTCTACGCACTGTTGTTGTTTTAATCTGAAGGCCACATGAAGTTTGGAGGTCTTTAGCTATTTATTCCACACACAGTTGGTGACTGTCAGCATGCGCTGATCCCGCTCTGTCATTTTACATGGCCTACCACTTCATGGCTGTGTTGCTGTTGTTCCCAGTTGCTTCCACATTGTTATAATACCATTAACAGTTGACTGTGGAATATTTAATAGCAAGGACATTTCACAGATGGACTTATTGCACAAGTGGCAACCTATCATGGTGCTGCGCTTGAATTCACCTAGCTAATGAGAGTGACCCATTCTTTCACAAATGTTTGTAGAAGCAGTCTGCATGCCTAAGTGCTTGATATTATAAACCTGTGTCCATGGAGGTGATTGGAACACCTGAATCCAATGATTTGGATTGGTGTCCCAATACTTTTTTTTGCAATATAGTGTATATATACAGTGGATGGTGTATATACAGTTACATACAGTGTACATAAGTGAGTATTTGACTCCTATAGAAAAAATAGCAATGAATGTGCATTTACAGTTAGGTCATCTAGGTCTATGATTTGACAACTACAGTGGTATATGTGGAAACAGTTGTTCAAAGAATTTAGAAAAATGTTCAAGATTTTAGAGCTGCACAGTTAATTATTTTAGAACAGAAAAATGCTACTGTATACTGTAGTTGAAAAAACTCCTCAATATCACACTACAAGTGCAGTCCAATCCCTAATAAGTCCACTAATTATAAACCTTAATCTTCTTGTGTAATCACGGTGAAAAAAATTAATGTCCAAAAAGAAAAAAATCCTTCCAACAAATTCCACGATAATTATTCCCTCAAAAAAAAGAAATATCACATAGTGCATTATCTTTAAAACTACATATAAACTTGTGACATCACTCAAGTGAATAACCCATCAAAATTATGTACAGTGCAAATAGTGAAAAAACTGCGAGTCAAACAGTGAACCAACACTGTGTGTGTGTGAATCACTCTTCAGTGCCCCCACACAAGCCAACACTGTGTACACTTATTTATAGTAAGGAGTGGGTACCCTTACCAACAATCCAAAACAATGATGCTTATAATATGATTCAATAACTGGTGGGAAACGGCCCTCTTGTAGATCTCCACAAGACATACATTGTCTTCACAGCACTACCTGTATCCATCAGCCATAGTACTCCAGATATCCCCATACACTTTGCTCCAATTAGATATGCATATATGAAGGACAAAGATAGTGTAATACCTCCAAGATAAATGCAAATATACTTTAATCAGAATGCTCACATTATAAAAGCCTTTAAAACTGCTTTAAATACAATAGAGTAACCTTTCTGCCATCCAGAAAACGTCGAGGATTTCACAGGTGATCTTTTCCCTTTTCCAAAACGGCTGCCGGTCAACTTCCGGTTCCCATTTGCGTCTTGACGTCACTTCCCTTATGCACTTATGCACTATGTGATATTTCTATTTCATTTCTTTTTTTTGAGGGAATAATTATCGTGGAATTTGTTGGAAGGATTTTTTCTTTTTGGACATTCATTTTTTCACCGTAATTACACAAGAAGATTAAGGTTTATAATTTGTGGATTTATTAGGGATTGGACTGCACTTGTAGTGTGATATTGAGGAGTTTTTTCAACTATATAGTAGCATTTTTCTGTTCTATAATATTTATACATATTCAGGGGTGAAGGTGTTGATTGTGCTGTGGGAAGTTGAATTTGTATATTTATTTAGGAAGTGGTTTTATTTAAATACAGTTAATTATTTATTCATTCAGAAAAAAAAAATTGCAGCTTGACCCCTTTACTAATTCTCTGGGGTGGACATGTGTGGTTTACATACACAATCACCAGTCTCCTTTTTTGCCACTATACTGTATATGAGAAAAGAAAATCCAGGTATTTTTTGATTTTTTTTGTTTTTTTTCAAAAAGTGACAAATGTGCTTGAAATTACTGTTTACTACCATTTACAAGTTTCATGAACATGTATGATACTTGCATTCTGTTTTCGTCCAGGATTTTAAAAAATTTTAGTTTATTTATAAAATCCTCTCAAATAATTGCAATACCTATGGATGTGGCACCTTTTTAAAAAATCAATATTGTATTGTACCAAAAGGTCTATGTATAAAAGAATTGCTGGGCAGATTATTTTGATTTAGTAATTTCAAACAAAAACCACATTATGGTCAGCAGATGGAGCTGAGGATCATAAGAGACAATCATATTACAAACAATACAGGAATCGTTCATTGTGCTTGTGCACATGCTTAAAGTGGAACTTTACCCATAACAGCTTAATGAAAAAAATATTCAGACAGGAACATACATTCCAAATTAATAATTATTCTACCAAAATTACTGTGTGCTGTAAATTACCTCCAGCAATGTTCCTGTTTCTTGTTGCTGTCATAGGAACAATTGAGTATTGTCCATGATACTTTTTTTATTTGCACTAACATACAATTTTGAGGACAAGCTTTCGGGGAATGTTCCTTTCTTCAGGTCTAAGCAGTCCTGAAGAAGGAGAAATTCCCCAAAAGTTTGTCCTCAGAATTGTATGTTAGTGCAAATAAAAAAAGTATCACGGACAATACTCAATTGTTCCTGTCGCAAATGCACTAATACGGCTACAATCACCTTGTTGCTGTCATGGAATTCTTGTGTATACACAGGAAGTACTCTCCCATGCTCTACAAGTCCCAGCATTCTATACACTTTAGGAAATTAAGCCAACTAATCTGCCAACAAGTGTGTGGGCTAAACAAAAGTGGGGGAGCAATTGGTTAAAACTCACTGTTTTTTGTCATCTTCACCCATGTGTAATTTATGTGCGTAGTGTGCAATGGTTGAAATTTTAAACTTACTATTTTTTGTCATCTTCACTAAAGTGCACACTGAAAAATCTCCTCTGTATGTCTACTGTTCCATAGCCAAAAGAGGAAGTGAGAGGAAATCACTGCAAATAATGGAATCCCTTAGGGGCCCCCAGGTCACCAGAACTTGTGTCCCTATTGGAAGACTTCCCCTCAATTATTTTTCTGGTGACAACCCAAATGTATGCGAGAGGGTGAATAGTGGGGGCACAGACAGCAATAAAAATTGACAGGTATAATCCATCTTCCAATCTATCCAAAACTAAAAAAATGCTTTTAGTTATTCTTTAAAGAATGTTTATCAAATGTTTCAATATAAATACATACACAAGAAGAAAAACAAATAAAAGAGGGTAAAAGAGGTGTGCAGAGACAGGAGGCAGTCTTTCCCCACCCCCCTGCCGTTTTTGGAGGTTACAGTAAAAACCCACCACAGATACATTGCAAGATACAGCTACTAAGTATCATAGAATCCATTAAGCATATGCAGATCTCAGTAATCTCTGTCTCATACTGCTAATCTACATTTCACATAGATAGAGAACCTACTGCCTCCACCAAAACACACACATGGAGAGAGAAAAACAGAGATATTAAGAGGAGAAACAAAGGGGAGGGTGGATGGCCAGGGCTAGTTCAATAACACCAATGTGGATGTAAGCAAAACAATGTTTAGATAATAAAAGATTGAAGGTGTAGGGAAATGGAGAAGTTGATCCAAATGCTTCATGCTTCCATGAAATATAAGTACCAGTCAGGTAGGAGAGGCATTATTTCCTCCATCTTCATAATATAATTGAGTTAATTAAATCATGCCTGGTCATACAGGATGATTGCCTAGGTATCAAAGCTCTACCCATGGATAGAAGAAAGTGCAAGAGGCCCCTCTTAGCAGTGTTAGCAGGTCCTGGAATGATAGATAGTAAAGCCTCTGGAAACATTAGCTAGCCACTACCCATGATTTGGTTGCATAGTTGGATCTAATACAGTGGCAAGCACACCAAATATAAAGCATGGTGCCCTCTTCCCTTCCATACCTCCAACAATGATTAGAGATTAATGTGGACAGCTTGGTAACATGATAAGACATGTAAGTAGAAGAAGAAATTTCTCGAAATAAGTATCCTTGATTGGGTGCCCCATTTTCTTTCCCAGTCCTAAAATAAAAAGGTCAATTTGAGAAAGCACTGATATGTCTGCAGTTGGTATTATTGATACATAAGGCTTCAAAGAATGTTAAGCGCCTATATGAGACATGATTTTGTATTAGCAAATCACTGAGACCCATACATTCCAAAGTGAAATGATGAAGAGGGGATGATGGTTGAACCCAGGGATGGAATGTAAGAAAGACAGAAGTTGTGTTTTGTTGAAAGGACACCCAGAGTTTGGTGTGGGTAAGCAACCAGTCATTGGCATGGATTAAGACTTCGAAACTTTATCTAAAATGTCATGTTTTAAGTAAGCTGAAAATTTGAAGCAAAGGAAATTGAGTAGGGATGACTGCAGGGAACAGAAAAAAGCGCAAGGGATTCCAATAGGCTCAATACGAAAGATGTAGATCTTGTAACAAGATACCCTTCCAAGATGTCATCAAGTATGGCTAATTTTACTTGAAAAATGTGACTGCATTTGAAGGAATGTGCACACCTAAGTTTTTTATTCCATTGAGGCACCCATCAAAGGGAAAGCCATGAAGAAGGCATATAGGGAATAGGGCGACAGTATGACTAGTATGTCTAGACATTGTGACTTCATGGCATTTATCTTTAAATTGCTAAATAATTAATAAAAATAAATGAGGTTAAGTACATTTTGGGCAGCAGTACAGTATATCATCCAGTTATGTTTACGTTATACACTTTTCGCAAGCATATACGGTACATAGTTGTGTTTTAAAAAAGCTACAAGTATAAAAAAAAGCACATTGTAGTCACCTAATAGTTCCCTGGGCTATTAAAAAAATTGTAGCTTTACATAAATTTAGAGGATAAAAAAAAAGTTTAACTTTATATTGATGTTACTCTATTGTTAAAAAGTTTAGCCCTCTATTCCCTTTTCACTAAATGCTATCTCTTCATTTTGGTTACGAATGTTTGTATGACTAGGATTAGGACAAAACACTTGTTGTGAAAAGTGCTAAAACTTGAATGGCTTCCCATTTTTCATTAAACTCTTTTCAATAACTCCTTGAGGACTCAACTGTCCCAATACCTTTCAGAAGAGTATTTCAATATGCATGAAGTTAGACAACACATTTTGTAAAAGTATTTCTGCATCAAATGATCAGGGTCACATAGGGTGGAAAAACAGAATTTTGAAAAGGCAATACAAATATATAAGAACACGTAATTAAATGAAATGTTAGATGGAGATAAGGGAATTTATTTTTTCCAAGGTAGTTAGAAAGAAACATTATCATAATGCATATATAATCATGTTTTGTTTTCTCTGTTTGTATGTGCATGTACAGTTGTGACCAAAATTATTCAACCCCCACTGAAATTGAGTGTTTTGGCCAGTTTGACATTGCTTTTGATCATTCAGTCATCTTGCTTACATTTACATTAAAGAGGCACTTGTAGGTCAGACAAATATAACATAACAGTTATAATGAAATAACCACAAATGTCTTTTCTGTGCTCACAGCATTATCAGTTTTATTCAACCCCCAAGTGACATTCAATCTTAGTACTTAGTACAGCATCCTTTTACAGTTATAACAGCTTTTAAACGTGAAGCATAGCTTGACACAAGTGTCTTGCAGCGATCTACGGGTATCTTCGCCCATTCTTCATGGGCAAAGGCCTCCAGTTCAGTCACATTCTTAGGCTTGCGCACTGCAACTGCTTTCTTTAAGTCCCACCAGAGGTTCTCAATCGGATTTAAGTCTGGTGACTGCGATGGCCACTCCAAAATGTTCCAGCCTTTCCTCTGCAACCATGCTCTAGTGGACTTGGAGGTATGCTTGGGATCATTGTCCTGTTGAAAGGTCCAACGTCTCCCAAGCCTCAGGTGTGTGACGGACTGCATCACGTTTCCATCCAATATCTCCTGGTACTGAAGAGAATTCATGGTACCTTGCACACGCTGAAGCTTCCCTGTACCTGCAGAAGCAAAACAGCCCCAAAGCATGATTGACCCTCCACCATGCTTCACAGTAGGCAAGGTGTTCTTTTCATCATAGGCCTTGTTCTTCCTCCTCCAAACATAGCGTTGATCCATGGGCCCAAACAGTTCTAATTTTGTTTCATCAGTCCACAGAACACTATCCCACAACTTTTGTGGTTTGTCCACATGGCTTTTGGCATACTGCAGTCGACTCTTCTTATTCTTTGGAGACAGCAAGGGGGTACGCCTGGGAGTTCTGGCACGGAGGCCTTCATTACGCAGTGTGCGTCTTATTGTCTGGGCTGAAACTTCTGTACCCACATCTGACAAATCTTTTCTCAGTTCCTCAGCAGTCACACGGGGACTTCTCTCCACTCTACGCTTCAGGTAGCGCACAGCAGTCGAAGTCAGCATCTTCTTTCTGCCACGACCAGGTAGCGTTTCAACAGTGCCCTTT
Source organism: Staurois parvus (assembly GCF_062004578.1). Taxonomy (NCBI): domain Eukaryota; kingdom Metazoa; phylum Chordata; class Amphibia; order Anura; family Ranidae; genus Staurois; species Staurois parvus. Next base: position 5,040,868 of record NW_028318102.1, read on the forward strand.
GCCTTGAATTTGCGAATGATGCTTCCTAAGGTGTCTCTTGGTATGTTTAACATCTTTGCAATCTTCTTATAGCCATTGCCCTTCCTGTGAAGAGAAATCACCTCTTCTCTTGTCTTCCTGGACCATTCTCTTGCCTTCACCATGTTTGTAACCACACCAGTAAATGTCTAGAAGGAGCTGAGTATCACAGTCATTTTAAAGCTGCCTAATTGGTGCTTATTATGCTTGATTGCTGCTCGGTGACATCCACAGGTGTTTTCAATACCTGATGGAAAGCACCTGTATGAACCTCTGTTCTTCAGAGTGGTAGTCTTTAAGGGGTTGAATAATTGTGGCAATGAAGAAACCACATAAGAACCATTTACTACTGTATTACATAAACAATTGATGTCATTTTAGTTGCATTTGGGTAGTTACAACGTCCTTGTAGGATTTGATTCTGAATACAATTCCAAATGTACACTATAGTCCCTAAACCCCTTTACAGCATTGGGGGTTGAATAATTTTGGTCACAACTGTATTTGTGTATTTTTGCACATTTTGAAGTATTTGCATCATTAGCAAGCATTTGATTGGGTAAGACCAGATGAGGTTGTATTTACAGTAGTTATTTCTGTGGATCCATATTTCTTTTACAGTAAACTGGTAACAAAACAAGACCCTAGGTGGTGTTGCTTGAATGAAGCTTAACAAGCAACAGCACAGAGACAGGTAGTGTGGGACGTATGTTCTACTGCATATCATAACAAACACAAGACTTGCTATTGCTATGATTCCATGCTTAATGTTTGATGCAGAACCCAAAGACATGTCCTTTTGGGCATCAACTTCAAACATTCATCTTTTTGCTTGTATGTTCACTGTGGGGTTTACTGATACCCTTGAGCAGCTTCCGCTGAGTATTAATCACCCAAAATTAAATAGAGATTAGTGCAAACAAACACAGATACCACAAAAATAGAATCTTCCATATTTAGTTAAGCATATTGTTTGATGTTATGCCTCATTCCTGAAAATTATGTCAGCTAAAGTACTTTTACATTTACCAAATACAGCTCCATTTTTTCTCCAAAAATCTATTATTATTTCCTAACCTGCAGCTTTTTTCACAATCTCCATCCTAGGAAAGAATTATTGCTATTTAGATAAAAGTCTATATAATGTCCCCATTATATTGTCCACATAAATGTTTCCCAGGGATGTAAGCTGCAGTACTAGGAATATCTTTATATTTCACTTCAACACAGCTTATTATTATGGCTGCTCAGCCACAGCCTTTACTCTTCTCTGTCTGCATCGTTGACCTTCCCCATAGCAATGTCTATGATCAAACAGTAATCGCAGAAACACAGAGCACCTCATTTTGTATTCTGTGAGTTGTCTTTTGACGGAGAACTTTAAAGCTGCAGTGATGAGTAATATAAAACCATCAGTGGTGAGTTAAGTTTTGCTCTTCTGGCCAGCCGTGCAAGTTTATCAGAAGCGATGGTTCATTGCATCCAGTCTCATGTTTCTCTTTGTGAAAGCTCTTAACAGTATTGTCTGAATTACTGTGTAGTAGGTTGATAAAATGCCATTAAGAATCAGATTCAACAGCAAAACTGAATTGCATTTTATTTGGCTTTATGAAAAAATGTTTTACAATATGTCCCTTTTGGCAGGTCAGTAATGCTGTTTACCTTGTTTATTTAGTCCGATGTTGACAGCTGCTGGCTAGAGCGCCTTATTAATGTTTTAACCCCTCCAGCCACTAGAGGGGAATATCACATGCAAAGTACTTGTTTATGGTAAGTGTCAAGTACTAGATGAGATTTAATGCAACTGAACTTTTCTTTCTAAAACTTCCCTTTGGGACAGCGACAGGTGGCTGTGCTTTTTCACTAACAGAGAGGCATACTGTAAAAGCTCTACTTGCAGATAAAATAACTTTCATGTTCCTTTCATTTACTAAGACTGTTTTCTTTACTTGTGGATGATTTAAAAGCTGGTCTGCCACTCTGTAGCTATAACCATTTTATTGTACTGATGCTATGTACTGTATGTAGGGGTCACGTGTGGATATTTGCTTACATGACACATCTGTTTGCCAGATATTCAATGTGGATTTATATTACAAATTCAAATATTATAAACCTACTTAATGAGTAATAGCACAAGTTCCTCTTCTGCGTGGTCCTTGTGTTGATTTGGCACAATTTGGTTTGGAAGGGTAAATGAATATATAATCCTTTGGAAACCCAGTGTAATACATTCTTACTTTGATCTTGCCATACTATTCCAAATATTAAGTGCATACAAACTAAAGGATATTATGGAAATACATCTCGAGGCATTAGTTAAAATGTAAAAATATGTAAAATGAACTTAAACTATTTTTTTTTTGTTTTAGGACTGTCTAGGAATAATAATAATGTTTATTAAGGACAGGGCCTGCAGCAGGAAAGGGAATCTGTCTCAGATGCTTAGTGGCCCTAACTTAAGCAGCTTAGTGACCATTGCACACTGTCACTTTAACTTAACAATGGATTATTATTATTATTATACAGGACTTATATAGTGTCAGCAGTTTGCTCAGCCCTTTACAATGTAAAGGGAGACAGTACAGCTACAATACAATCAAAACTGGTAAGAACTTACATTCTAATAGGGGCAGCAAGTGGTACAAAAGGTTATATCTGTGAGGGATGAGCTGATGGTAGTGATAAAAGTCTATTCAAAGGTGTGATAGGATTCCCTGAAGAGATGACTTTTCAGGGATTACCTAGAGGTAGCCAGAGTAGGGGATAGTCGGTGTCATGTACCTAATGGTGGAACCTGAGATATAGAGGAGGGCCTCCCTTGCAGCTCTGGCTCAGGGGCCCTGGTAAAGTGTCAGGGAGTACCAGAGCACAGAGGTGCATGAGTGCCTGATGGGAATTCTGTTGACTGATGTGCTTCAAAAAATGCAGGAGTGGCTGGAGGATGGCACACTGGCAGAGGTGCAGGGTAGCCAGGCAGCCGACGCTCAGGCAGATGAGCAGGTGCAGGATACTGGCAGGGTAGTCAGTAGGAAGCAGGATCAGCGTAGGCAAGGTCAGGCGGTCCGGTTCAGCAAAAAGCAGGCAAGATCAGACAGAATCGGCAGAGGTCGAGGCAGGCAGCGTTCTAGCGAGGTCAATTGACAGGTCGGATCAGCAAAGCAAAACAGATAGCAGGATACATAGGAGAACAGGGTAAAGACCCTACGGCATTAAGTCAGAGTCCCATCTTAGTTTAAATAGCCCGCCTGGCACCAAAGTGCCACTGCGCATGCTCACCCGACCGTGCATGCTCACCCACTGGCCGTGAACAGAGCCGGCAGGAGCCCTGCATCAGCACACAGTGCACCTACCCTGACAGTCGGACAGATTGAGGTAGAGAGCTCCAGAGGATGGGAGAGGCTCTGGCAAAGTCCTGGAGAAGAGCATGGGTGGAGGAGACGAGAGCTTGAAAGCAGGAGATCATGAGAGGTGCAGAGAGGACAGTTTGGGTGATGCTTGGAGTCAAGATTGGTGATGTAGCTCAGGGCAGAGTGGTGGATGGCTTTGTATGTTGTTGTTAGTATTTTGAATATAATTTGCTTGGCAATCGGCAGCCAGTGGAGGGATTGGCAGAGAGGGGTGGCAGACAATGAGCGGTTGGTAAGATAGATGATCCTAGCAGCAGCATTCATGTTAGACTGAAGAGGGTATAGCCTACAGAGAGGTAGGCATATGAGAAGGGAGGTACAACAGTCAAGGCAAGAGATAACAAGAAAGTGAACGAGTAGTTTGTCGATTTCACTGGTTAAAAAGGGGCAAAATTTAGAGAACAAAGGTGAAGTCTACAAGCTGTTGATAGTGATTGGATTTGGGACCAAAAGGATAGGTCAGAGTCTAGGAATACACCTAGTACCCTGGCTTGAGCAGAGGGACTGATAGTTGTATTATTGATTCTGATGGAAAAGTAACAGAGGAAGGCACAAGGGGGAGGGAATATTATCAGCTCAGTTTTAGAGAGATTTACTTTAAGGAAATGGAGTGACATCCATGCTGATTTGCCAGCTAGTAAGTTAGTAATGCGAGAGGAGACTGAAGGAGTGAGGTGAGGAGTAGAGAGATAGATTTGGGTGTCCTTGACATAGAGGATCCTGCACATCACCATCTTTAGATTAGAATTTGATGTTGTGAAAAAAATGCATTCAAGTGTTGTAGTTGCTCTCAACCTGAGAAATAATTAGCCCATGAACCTAGCCTAATATACAGTACTGTATGCTTACTGGTGATTTTTATCCTCACTGCATCTCTTCTGTAAAGGAAACGTGGCTTTGTGGTATTAAAAAGTGTCATGTCATTGTTTATTCCTTTTATAGCATTGTGTTTATATCTTCATACACAGAGGGTGGTGACTAAAGAGCTAGTTCTTGCCATTGCTAATGATACCTAGATCCATTGCTGCTCCTGGATCCATTGCTGCTCAAAAGCTGCTGTCAACTTGTTACTTCATGTGGAGAGCTCAGTCCTGGGTTTACTATAGATCTGTGAAGTTACTGTTACTGGCTATGTCAGTTTTAATAGTTGTGTTATAATATCCTACAATAACAAAATACATTTTTATGAATTAACAGTCTGGATGTCAAATCACAATCCATATATTTTTAGTTTATACATTGATTTTAAGGCATGATGGCATTACGGGGTGTGAAAACACTTGACACTTGTTTAAATTTCAGACACACTCTAGCTGTGCAAGTGCATAGGTACGCCATGAATCTATAAAATTGTTTTGTGTAGCTATGAATTTAAAGCTGAACCCCAGGTAAAAAAAAACATGAAGGAAATGAAATATTTATAAAATAACTAGTTTACCTAATACAGTATTTGTATTTCTGTCCACTCGATTCTAAGATTTTCATCAGGCAGGTAACACAACTTTCTTTTTACAATTGGGAATAGAGTGTCATCTCTGTTTCCTCAGTCGGTTTCTTGAATGGTAAAGGAGTAGGAGGTCACCATTGAGGTTATTTGACTGCTCCTTCCTCTTTTCAGGTTGCATCCTTTCAACACATTTACATGCAGCACGCTTGATTGGCTTCTAGTAATACCACTCCTTTTCTAAGCCTAGTGCAGTTAAAGAAGGGATTATCAAAGGTTAATACCAGGTCAAATTCAGGCATTTACACTACATAGTTGGGAAGGTTGAATAAAGTCCATCCAGTTCAACCTGTATGTGTATATATATATATATATTTATATCTCTACCGCTTCCCTGTATATTGTATTCAATAAGATGTCCATCTAAGAGTTTTATAAATTAGCAACACTTCCATCTGAAACCAACTATTGTGGAGTGGCCATGTGTCTTCTTGACCTGAGACTGAATAGTTTCCTCCTAACTCTGGGATCATCATTAAGATATGTATATATCACTATCATTTCCCCTCTTAAGTGTCTCTTCTCCAGGAAGAATAAGCTTAATGCTTGTAATTGTTCCTCATAGCTAAGATTCTCCAGCCCTCCTATTAGTTTTGTTGCCATTCTCTCCCTTCAGTTCCAGCACATCCTCCCTAAAGACTGGTGATCAACACTGCATGGCATATTCAAGATGCAGCCAAATAAAAGTTTTGTAAAGTGGTAGTGTAGCGAACGTGCACACAGAGATGGATGCAAACCTCCATTTTGGGCAAAGGATCTTCCATCTTGTATCATTTCTACTCCCAAATCAGCTTTCCTCAACCCCCCGCTCTCTCTGTTGAGTGACATGCGTTCTGTTTGATGCAGGTCACAGGCATCAAACTCATTGGGAGGGCATCATGGTTATAAATCCCACTCTATCTGGTGCCCCTATGTCTGCGAGACTCTTGCTGGAGAAGGGATCGTAAAACCATAAACCAAGCCCTCACTGAGCTTCAATGACATTCTAGGTAGTCGTAAAAACAGACTTACATTTAAAAACTCACTTTTCCATATAATTTTATATCTTCAAATAGGACATAATTACATAAACATGGAGCACATATTCGGACGGCTCACTTTAATACAAGTCGCCTGATATATTACACCTCCTAGATGGCATATACAGGAGAGCAGAAAATTATATCTCCTTAACCATCCAAGCAGGTATGTCATATTTCATATCTAACCATTCAGCAGATGCGTCTGCATATTACTCTACTAGTGGCCAGGCTGCTAAATGCACCAAGAATAAGTTATGAACCATGACATCAACTGGGAGAGTTTTTGGTTCTAGCTTGGGTCTCCGCCCCAACACCCCTTCCCAAATGAGGCGATTGGCTCTCTGCTTTAAGGAGACACCCTGCTGAGTTCCTAGAAAACGCTGAGCTGAGTTAAGTTGAAGAAGCTCCCTTTTAACATCGGACCTAACTTTATATATATTGGCTACATCTTTTTCTATAAATATTTTTATTGCACCCTTTTGACCTTTTAGTAATAAATCTTACTTTCTGAAAGTGTTGAACTGTTTCGAAAGCTCTTTAATGCAAACTAAGAATCCCTGCCTCTGAAGAGCGCTACTGTGTGTGTGTTTTAAACCTCGGTATATCTCTGCCTGTGGTGACAGTGGTATACTGACGCTTATGCAAAGATCATAGTGTTATTCCTGATGATATTGCCGAGTTTCCTCTTTCTCTGTACAAAAAGGAGGTGGTGGCAGTGTGAAGGGTTAATTACGCAATTAACCTGACCCAGTAACAATCGCTCCCAGGCTGCAGATACACAGATTGTGGTCCATTCGCTGGAAAATCTTTGTGCAGAGTGCAGCTGGGAGTGGCATTATTATGCATGTGACAGCGCAGTTTTAGATTGGCTAGTCTTTCAGTCACGAGTTTGGTGAGAAGGGCTGGGGTCTGACACCGCGATTGTCACAGGTAGAATTATAGTTTTATCTCTTGAGTAAATACCCTTTTTAATGCATGCTAATAGTCTACTGGCCTACACCTCAATACATGCAATAAATAAAAGCTGCATTCGTTTGTGTCTTTGTATCTGCCCAGTTTTCAACTTTAGTTTATCGTTTTGTGATATTATCTCAGAATTTTGACATACTGGAATTAATTTACTAATTTACTTAAGAAAAATGTTCACTATTGCAGGGGAATATTCTCTTAGCTTAGTAAATGTGGTAAAAATTCACTTTGCAAAGAATATCCTTTCAAGTACAAGGAATAAAAAACAAAAAAACTATATTTTTGGGTACACAAAATAGGATGACAGAAGTCAGCAGACCTTAACTTCATCCTTAACACTAAGGGAAATTACACTGCAAAGTAACAATTGTCTCACAAAGTTACCAGCCTATGTGCCTTGTGATAAAAATAAAATTGGTGTTTGGGAATCCTTGAAGGATGGCAACATTGACAATACAATTAACAAAATTGACAATACAACACTCTCTCTCTCTCTCTCTGTATAAATATATACATATATATATATATATATATATATATATATATATAAAACAAGGAGGGTTACAGACCAGTAACGTATAACTTCATCAAAAAATAGCAATTTGATATAGTTAATAACCCACACCATGCAGAAGAAATGGGGGTATGAGTCTTCAGGTCCTATAGCTTCCATATATATACCACACATGAGATGCTAAAGATGTTTAACCACTTATTAACCCTGTTAACCTTTAAAATGGGAATTCTTAGTTCATATATATTGCAATAAATGTTCAAACTGGTGAACTGAGTCAAAGTGATCCCTCCCTGGCAGCCCCTACTCTATCTTGCAGATTTGCCAGCCACTTATTTGCTAAAATAGCCTACCCATGAGAGTGTGGACATATACTGCCAACATGGGGCAAACAGACACAGCTGGAGATGAAATTATCTCTAAACCAAAGTCAAGCATTGCACATCCACAACGGGAAAAGATACAAGCCTGAATAGCCTATTGGTTTTTTTTTTGTAATGAAGTTATATGTTTATGCTTAATGTGCTGTAGCCCCCCCCCCCTTGCAATATTTATTGATTATTTTGGTGTTTTGTTTTTTTTGAGGGGGGCATCTGATTATGTGCATAGATGCATAGAAAACTATTTTGACATGGTGGCAATGATGGCATGGTGGCAGTATAGTATATCTCCGACATATATATTTCTGTTCAAGAGATTTTAATTCACTTTCTGTCCTGTAGACACAACATGAAGTGAGAGCAAATCCCTCCAACCAATGTGAGCTAAATGTCCTCCTTCTGGAGCAGGAGTCACCATTGGAAGGTGACTATTCCTGTTTTGTTAGCAACTAAATTTTTTCCATTTTCCCTCATTTCAGTTCCAGTGACAATGGTCAGCGGGACAAATTAAAACTATTAAAAAATGTTTTTCCATTAGATATACTTTAAATGATAAATGCGATCTAGGTTTAGCAAGATGACTTTTCCAGAAAAGCTGCAACATCAACTGGCATTTTGAATGCATCCTGCTCATTTTTGGCTCAACACGGGATACAAAATTTATGAAACAATTATCATTCACAGTCAGAATGGCAATTAAACCGGCACTGAAAATTTAAGCATGTGTAAGGGATCTCATGAAAAAATATCCAGCTTGTGATACCAAGTGCTGCCTTGTATGTCTTCAGCTTTCAGTTTGTTCCCCTGTTGATGAGAAGCTCTCATTGCCGATTCAGGACAGAGACAAGGTGCAGGCTTCACTGCTGATGAAACAGGAAGGGATTCAGAAAATTAAACTGTTTGGTAAACAGAATTATCCAGAGGGAAATTGTTCAAGAAATGTCTTCCACAGTGTGTGAAAACTGAAAGGGGAGGCAGTGCTGTTATATAGAGAACTAATCAGAGTTCATATTAAGTTTAATACCTGAGAGGTTCCACATACAGAGAGCTGAGCATGTATTATAATTAAAATATACAGCTGTTTCATTTATCACTTGACTTGGATGCTTGTAATGCGGAGAGAGGGACCAGCTTAGTTTGTGAGCTTAGTCTTTGCATCATGCTAGATGAGAAGAATCTGTCAGTGCTCTGTAGTTATCGGGAATGGAGCTCCATTTTCTTTTTCTTTAATCATTATATTCTTTCCTGGTACAAGTATTACACAATTAATAGGATCTTCTGCATGAAGTACCACTTACCCTGTCAGAAAAAACCCAAACATTTTTTTAACATTCATTTATCTAAAGGTGGGCATGGTCCATCATACAACCAACAAAACCCGATCTAACCTGAAAACTCAGATATTTATGTCTATAAGATCCAAAGGGTCACAGTAAAAAAATTGCATCTTTGCAAAATGTTTGTTAGTTTTATTGCCATACCTGTATGTAATTTTAGTCCCCCTTGAAGCTGGGCTTGTAAAAACTTAGTTAGAAATTCCCATGTCATGGTTTGTTGCTAGGATGTGAAAATCATTAGTTTTCAGTCCTGCGATGCTAGGACTGAGCATCCATTGGGTTTCTCATCCTAGCAACAAGCAAGGACGTGGAGATTTCTAGCTGGGAATTTTTTGGCCAGACTGACCCAAGTGGTCAAAGGGTATGATAATAACAAATTAACATATTACAAAGCTGAGCAGTTTTTAATATCAGTGAAAGCAAAGAAAGAGCTCTATTAAATGGTGGATGAAATAAAGGAAGGAGGAGGGGGTGGTTTTTCAAAGCAGCTGATCCCAGGGCTCAAAGCTAATAATCACCACAGTAATGGAGGTTTAGAAGCAAAAAGTGGTCAGGTCATTCCTGCACTGAGTATTTCTCCAGGATCCAGCTGCATGCACAATATGGAACATACTTACAAATTTAAAGTGAACCTGTATGTTCCTATACCTATGCAAGGTAACAGGCTCAGTGCACAACAGGTAACAGGCTCAGTCCACTCCCACACTGCCCTGAGTTACTGGTGCTTCTTTTGATTCCAACAACTATCTTAAACCACTTCAGGTCTGGACACTTTCACCTCCTTCCATCCCAAGCCAATTTTCAGTTTTCAACACTATCACACTTTGCTCAGTCATGCAACACGGTACCCATATGAAATGTTTATACATTTTTCTGAGACAGATATAGCTCTTGGTGGCATTTGATCTCCACTAGGTTTTTTATTTTTTGCTATTTGAATGAAAAAATACCAAAAATGTTGGAAAAAAAATCATTTTTGCTTAGTTTTTGATCTACAATTTTGCAAATAAATAATTATTCTTCATTATTTAGGCCAAAATATATTTTGGTACATTTGTGGGGTAAATATAAGCCAAAACAGTGTATATTATTTGGTTTGTGTGAACGTTATAGAGTCTACAAACTATGGGATATATATTTGAAAATTGATCAGTTGAGACCCTATAATGTTGGACGCTGGTATGACATATGGCAGTGATGCTGGTATGGGGTATAACTGTGATCAGGACGTTAGCATGAGGTATGGTGATGATCAAGATGCTAGTATGGAGGTGACCAGGATGTTGGTATGGAGCACGGGGTGATCAGAACGCTGGTATTGGGCATGGCGGTGATGAGGATGCTGGTATGGCATACAGCAGTGATCAGGGTGCTGGTATGTCATATGGGGGTGATCAGGACACTGGTATGGCATATGGTGGTGATCAGGGAGATGGGTATGGGGTATGGCGGTGATCAGAACGCTGTTATGGCAGTGATCAGGATATTGGTATGGTGTATGTCTGTACTATTGTGAGTACTGAGACAGGTGATAGGTGCTAGTTGCATTTTTATTATTGACTACAATGGGCAGTGATCAGGGACACTGGGACCGGTAATCAGGGACATCGGGGTGGCTGGCACAGCAGTCTGTGAATGTACATGCAGCCTGACAAGCTGCTGTACACTCACAGGCTGCTGCATCAGTTCTCTCTGCTCTCACAGTGAAAACAGAGAGAACTGATCTTTACTTTCACTTTCAGTGTTTACTATGTGATTGTGGTAATGTGATCAGCTGTGTCCAGGCGACATACCGATCACCGAGCTCCTGGGTGTGTGCCCTGTGAGACACACAGGGGCCTCTGGTCCTGACTTGACATACAGATACATTAGCCCGCATTGGCAAAGATTCCCATTCACTGTCTATAGGCAATGGGCAGACGGGAAGTGGTTAAATAGGGTAGAGCTGATCCAGCTATGTCCTTCCTCCCCATGCAAGAACAGATCACTATAGCAGAAATCAACTGCTTACAAATAACAGGGAGCAATACATCAGTCTTCAATTACTGTAATGCATGCATGGGTGGATGGAACCGATCTTGCCTTACTGGTTTAGACATTCTTTAAGGCTAGGTTCACATCTCTGATTTCTTGCTGGCCATGTTTTGCATGGTTACGAGAGCCCATTCATTTGAATGGACTCCTGTGCCCCAGGATACACAGGGAAGAAGTCCCTGCACTTCTTCAGAAAATGCATTAGAATTAATGGCACACCTCCCATGCAGCCGCATTACTCTGTGTAGGTGGTGCGGCTGCATGGATTTTTGTGCGGATCCGCAGCGGCACCACCCAACAAATCCAAGCATGCTGGATACTTTGGATGATATTTACATTCACTGCACAAGTGTCAACATATTGGTGAGTACAATATTATACATTTTAACAATCCCAGATTGTGAAAATATCACCATTAAGCCAATTTTTGTCCATGCAAACTGGACACTAACAACTTTGCCAAACATATTATTTCTCTTATGGTAAAATCTACAGAGAATAAAGCACTTCTACTTTAAAGAGCAATTCTGCTACATTTCATAATATTCAGACTTGTATGATACTTTTTTATTGGAAGGCATTGTCATTTATATTTTGGGTAAATATCTAGGGTTGTAGAAAGTACCTAATCTTTTGCTGATCACCTAATGCATATTTGTGACAGTAGGCGGGTGAGCTTTAATGCCCATGTGTCACACACGCTTCCACGGTGCACCCTCTCTGCACACTTACCGATCTGTCACTGACAGCTCCAAGTCACCATTTGTAATCAGGAACTGGTGGGAGGGGCTCATAATCAAATGGCCACTGTCATAACCAATCACAACGTCACATGATCAAAAACTCCATCTCTGCCTTCCGTTGTCCAGAATCCATAAAAAAGGGCCAACAGGAGGCAACAAAAGGGATTTTTTGTATCTCCACTCCAAATGTTTAGTTTTGTTTCATGTAGAGTTGGGAATAGTTAAGACCTTGGTAACTCTTCTTATGTGTGTGCCCTTTGCAATAAGAAGAGAAGAAAAATCTCCTCAAAGACCCAACAGAAAGTGAAAGGAATTCTCTCAAAAGTGAGGCAAGTTCCCCTGTGACACAAAAATCACTAGAACAGAAATACCCATTGGAAGATTTTACCTACCTTATGTTGCAGTGACAACTGTAAATTTTTGGATTTCCAATCATTTTTTTTCCCCAATGACAAAGGTCACCATGACAAATAAAGCGGGTAATTGACTCCCATTTTACAAGTTATTAAAATCATCTCAAAATTTACAAAAAAAGATTTATTAATAACTGTGTTGATTTAAAAAAAAAAAAAGGTTTGTTCAACCTTCCAAAAAAGCCCTTCTCATTAGAAATTTTGTTTCAAGAGTAAAGCAACTTTTTAAAATTTCAAAATATACTTATGTTACTGGAAACTAACAGAAGAATTACAAATGGTGGCTTTGTTGCCTATGTTTCCCTAGTCTTGGACATATTTATGACTGCCATTTCTGAGACATAATTCTAGAGTAATGTGGATTAAATTCCTTCGATCCCTGTACTAATAATAACAAAAACATCAACTTATGAAAATTTTCCTAATAAAATAATGTTTACAAGTGCATATAATGCTCTTAATTTGTAGATGTTTGTAACAACTGTGCTTGTATGTATTTGAAAATACAAACTCTTTTTTTGGCATTTGTTGGTGTATGAGTGATCACATCTCAGTCAGTTGGGCATCAAGCATAGGAGTTGTAGCTCAAATGAGTCAGTTAAAATTACTAAGAGCACCCATAGTCATAAGCCACCAGTCATGCATTGGGAAATTATCAACATGCTTAAAATATTCCTCCAATTTAATCATAAACATTCCCACTCACTCCATTCTGTGAATTCACAATACAATGTGAGCTCAAGGAGCAACTTATCTAGATAAAATACATAAATATTGACAAATTAAACAATGTAGAATTAGCAAATCTACAGTAGTACTCCTTTACCATGGACAGAATCTGATCCAATGGCAAGTAGTTGAGAAAAAGTAAACAAAGTCTATGAATATGGTTAGGAGCAAAATTACAGTAACAAGGTTTATAAGAAATTGGCAGTTTTTACATGGAAATTGACAGTTTTTACATATTATCCCCCCCCCCCAAAAAAAAATGAAATGTGCTATTTATCTGACAAAACAATAAAACCTATACCTTACAACTAAAGTATAAAAGGTATATATCTTACCAATTTTAAGCCTATGCATGTTTTATACTGTATATGCTTCCCAGTTTTTACACAAACATGCAAGGGAAACAATGACCTAATAGGTAGAAAATATACAATTCTAGTGGTCTCTGAGTATTTGGGAAAAAGTGTCATGGGATGTTTAAAATCCTGCTTTTAGAGAGCATGATTATTAAAGTAGATTAAACGCTAACTGAATAACTCTTTAAGATAGGTATGTCTTTTTCCCCCTACTTTGGTCATTTCATTTAGATAAAAGGGTAGAATAGGGCAAGCCAAGCATGCATGTTAAGAAAAAAAATCAGATGCTTGGATGGAGCCTGCATGATCAACAGCCCTTGTGTGTCTATGATGCCTTTATTGCTATACCAAGGTAAATTCTTAAGCGCTGAGTGAACTATTGGCGCTTTATAAATACTGTATAATAATAATAATATTCTCTGGAGCTTAATTTTGAAAAATGTAACTGCCACAATGAAAATTTGTATAAATAGATGTTGTTCGATTCAAGAGGGTTTGGAATTCTCCATCTTTGTGATGTGGTTGTGGTGACATCTGGGAAGGATAGTCGGGCGGGCCATAACTCTTCCCCTCTTTTACCTTTGACCATAGAACTCCCTTCTTCCTTTTTCTCTCTTTTCTCCCTCTTTCTCTTTCTCATATGCCTTATATGAGCTATCAACCTCGCATTTAGCTGGTGTTTTTTGATAGGTTCTGCTTCCTGCACCTTACTGGGCACTTTGTAATTGTTGCCTCTCCTTACACTGGAGAATTATTTCAATTTATACTCTGTTTTTCCCCACAATGTTGTTCTTTTCTATATTTACATTTTGGCCTATGTAAGCTTGCAGCACTAACATTGTTCTTATTTGTCCGCTTGTAGTGCATTCTGTCTGTGTTGCAGATCATCATCTGTTTTTATTATTGACCAATCCCATTGTGCTCTTCACTCCTCAATTTTTTTTTCTGGAAATCTTCAATAAAAATATTGAAACAGAAATATAGTAGGAAAAAATTGATTTTGTTTGTTCTAACCAATTAAATTTTATTTTACACCATACATGCAAGGATCATGATTGTTGTGGTGACAGGTCTATGCTCATTTTTGACTTGATTTGACTCCTACAATTTTCAATCACACAATATTACATTTATTGAATATGGTCAGTGTAAAAATACATGTCACTAACTGTTTCTTGGGAGAATGTTCTTTACAATGCAGATCATGGTATAAGGGTAAGAGTAGCTACTAATATGTTCTGTTGTGGTATAAAAGTGCTAAACGGCAAGTTTTGAGGACCTTTTTGAAGGCACATAATTTACTAATATAGAATCTCATATCTCATATCTCTCATTCATACCCACTAAGAGTCACTGCCTTTGAAGTGGGCCTGGTATATACTGTATCCCAACTTTCCTTTGCAGAAGGTAACTAAGTGTTAATATATCAATGTCAAGTTGACATTTGGAAAACTGCAGCCCAGGTTAAAAAGAAATTCTGCTTTCACAAATTGGTATCTTAAGGACCCCATGAATAAAACACGATGACCTCTTGGTAACCACCACACAACTCCGAGGCCACTTCAACTGTAAATTCAATTTAAGATCACTAGGAAAGCTGAGCTTTTTCTCATGTTAGGATGCAGAGCGTGAAAACCAGACACTAATTTGCTTTTAAATCTTCTTGTCATCCACAAATAACAGTTTCTAAAATTTCCTTCAATTCAGCTCTCAGCAGTTTATTTTCACAAAGTAAATACATTATGGTAATCCATTTTTTCCCAGTAAAAATCTTTACCTTTTTGTTATTATAAGTACCCTCAATGACATTGAAAAATGCCCAGGTACAACAATGTAAGCCTAATTCATAGTGTATATGTAATGTTCTTGTACAAATCACTAGCTTAAGGTTCAGGGATTGCAAGCTTATGCATTTATGTATTTGTCATATCTGAATAGAGAATAATATAATAAAGAATACTACTCAGCCATGTATTTTTTGTAACTCTGATTTTTTTTACAGGGTTTTAAATAGTGCCACGCACAAATAACAAAAGGTGACACTACAAAATGTTCAGAATTTAGGGAGGATTTTATTGTTGTTTGCAATGTATTTGTAAAGATGGTGGAGTGGAGCACTGACAGTTCAAAGACAAGACCAAAATCATTTAATGTGTTAGTACAAGTGGTTAAAGGCTACTAGAGTGGAATAGATCCATGCACAGTGATAGGAATACTGTACTGAATGTACTGTGCTTTAAATCACTGAATTCCATATCTAACCCTAATAAACTGATCTATTCTGCAGTAAGATGGGGATACACCGTCCCTTGTTTATTTTTGTTTTGCTATAGTCTAAAGCTGGCCATACATGGATAAAATCTCAGCTGGTTCAGCAGGGACCGGCTAAGACTGGCCCAGTCTATGGGCAGGCTGGTTGTACTGACTTCAGTAAAATCAGTCTGCCGGATTTTTTGCATGTGACCACTGCCGGTGGGTATAGCTGCTAACAGTGATCATTGTTTTCTACCAGCTGGGAAGGCAGATCACAGTAGCACTGCGGGGAACATTCCCCCATCCACTCTGACTGAGTTGATATGAAAATTGAGCAATTGTTTGAACCATCTATGGCTTGCCATAAAGTATGGTCAGAATAGACATCACCAGTAAACTTACATAATGACACTTACATGAAGAGGAACTATAGATATTTAATGTTTTCTAAACCTAAATGTGAAAGATGTCAGATGGGCAACTCTACCTCTAGCATCACAATGGCCAACATTAAAATCACTAAGAGGCAACCTGTGTATGTTAATGGAATTTCTCCCTTAAGACTGAGGCAGCTGAATCCCTTCCCTAAGTACTGCCAAATATTGATCACTAGAAATTGGAGTGACATCTTGGTGCTTTCGCTATCGAGGGAATCATTTTATAGGGACAGGCAGCCTCTTAGCTATCCTGCAGCTGGAAGTTTCCATCAGTGTGTGCTATTGAAGAAATACATTGTTTCTTTGTGTACTTTGCAATCATTTATGGACACTGAGGAGTTGATATACTAAAGGCAAAAAGGCTACTCACTTTGCAAGGGTATTTTCCCTAGATCTTAGTGAAGGTGGCAAAATTTCACTTTGCAAAGAAGAGTCAAGTCACATACATGGAGTAATAAAAACTAATGTACCTTTTGCTTGCACATGGAGGTCAGCAGAGCTTCACCTAATTCTCTAAGATCCAAGGATATTCCACTTACAAAGTGGAAACTCCATTTTCCTTTTGCAAATTGATCACAGAGGCAGGTGCTGAAAAATGTTTTGATTAGCTGATTGTCTTTCCACAGTGAAAGTCTATTAGACAGGTTCAGGATGATTAGGAATACAATAACAATACAAAACATCTACAATGAGATGGTAGGCCTAGACCATAAGGCTACCTAGGTTTTACATCAACAATGTTTTATGGTAAGATGAATGTTTGGATGAGATCACCTGGAACATTTATACTGGAGCCTTAAAAAAAATCTGATAATGCTAACACTTGCCTTCTGATTTATGTAAAGTATGAATCTTAATATCGTTCACTGAATTGTGAGTACTGGAGTTCGTATTTGAGACTAGAGTGCTCTAGCTTTTCTTTAACAAATCATCATAGCAAGAAAATCCTCTTGTAACCTTACTTTTACACATAAAAACAACTGAGTGTTTATCTGAAAAGAAAATTACCGCCGGACTGAAGAGGCCTACCTCTTTTCTCAAGGACTTTGGCCTGATGTATAGATTTTAAACAAAAAAGAAATGCTGGCGTTATTTGCAAGCTGAATGTCTTGAAAGCACAACACTAAAT
Source organism: Staurois parvus (assembly GCF_062004578.1). NCBI lineage: Eukaryota > Metazoa > Chordata > Amphibia > Anura > Ranidae > Staurois > Staurois parvus. Next base: position 5,058,116 of record NW_028318102.1, read on the forward strand.
CAGGCCATATTAGCGAACAGTGGAAAAATGTGGCATTGTTATAATGGAAGAACGTGCATCAATGAGATATTGATCTTGCTAGTAGAAAGAGAAGGCATGCTGAATCCACTCACAACTAGAAAGAGTGTTATCTCTATGGTGCAGTATTTGTTTGAGTAGTACACAAGCCTAGCAAGAACAGCAGTCTGTCTTTTTTATTGTCTATACATGGCTTCTGTGACAGTCCTCGCTGCTTTTTCACACAAACGAAGGTGATTTCATTTGTTTAGTTGGTCCACTGATAACCTTTGTTTTGATTATTATCTACTTGTTGTTTAAATTTGCTCTTCCTCTTGGCTTTACTTTGCTTTTATTCCAGTCATATTTACCATAATGTATTTAAATACCTTATTGTAGACATGGTCCTACAACTATTGCTTTAGTAAAAAACTGAAAGATAACAAATGTGTACTTACAGAGCACACTCACAAGGAGGTCTTCTATATCTACAGCCAGAAGAGTACTATCTATAACTGAATTTTGTTTAAAAGTAAAAAAAAAAGGTTTAAAAAATCTGTAAAATGTATTATATGTCATTTGAAATGTGCAGGTTTTATATTTAATCAAAACGCAAAATAAATCCCCAGTGCCCTTGGGACTTTTTAGTAGGTATGCCATATAAAGAATCCAATCATTAAAAACACATTTTTCACAAATTTTTATTCCCAACAGTTTTAAAAACATTCCATGTAATACATACATATAAAAAATTATATAAGTACATCCACCAGTAATACTGATGAATGAGCACATTTTCATTGTATATGACTACTGTTGCTGTTGCTGAGAACATGAAAAAGGGATAGCTAGGTCATACCGTAACTCTCTAATGAATCTTAGTTCACTTCATCAGGAGTCGATATTTGTGTTTCAAATGTGCCCCATATCGTTTATTTAGGAGTTATGGTGTGACCTAGCCATGCCTTTTTCATGTTTTCATTGTATATGACAATTGCATATGTATTACTGATGGATGTACTTGTTGTTTTTATTTCCATATATTATATGGAATGTTTAAGACTTTTTTGGAATATAAATTTGTGAAAAATGTATTTTTAATGATTGAATTGTTGATATGGCGTACCTCCTAAAAAAGTTCCAAGGGCATTGGGGATTTATTTTGAGCTTTGACTTTGTAGGGACTCAGCTTGCAGTTTGTAGTTGCCTAACAATAAAAATGTAACAATTAATAGTGGGTGTACTCTCATGAGTGCCACATCCCCAAAATATAGTTATCCAAACACAATTTTCCCCAGTGGGACTTTTAGGGCACTATTTCCACAGAGATTTATAAAAAAACTTTTTAACATTTTATTATACAAAATCCATATAAAATCAAAACATTATGGCTTTCAACACAAAATGTTTTGTACACTGATTACAAGGAACTGTCAAGAAAGGGTGTGAGCTTGTGATCTGTATGACACATTTCACAGATAGGTCACTCTTTCCTCAGGGGTTTGAAGGATATCACATCTCTAAATATAGGTAAAATGGATATTATTAAACAACATATGCAAACAATTCATGTCTGTACATATATATAATGTCCAATGTTATTATCTTTTACTGCAGACAGCTATTGCAAGATAAAAGCCATAAAAATTAAAAACATATGCGATTATTTCCATCCCACCTATCAACCTTGGAAGCCATAGATCCCTCAATATTTCCCAGATGGAAAAAGGAGTGCAAAGTGACCACTGGGGCCCACAGATGCCAGTGCAGGTCTCCCCCTGACCTGTCAGTGTACCTGCTTGCTTGTACATGCGTACGAACAAGCAGAGACTTACTGACAGAAAGGCTGTTGGGACTTGTAGTGTTCTCATTCACTTCTGTGAATGAATGACGCAGCTGTGTGGGCAGATCCCCCACTTTTTTTTTCAAATGGGAGGACAAGATCCCCCGCTAGCTGTCACAATGGGGATTGGGTGGTGTGGGTGGCCAGTTCGATCATAACATGTTACATGTTACACCCTGAATATGGGTGTAACAAGTTACAAAAGGTGAACTTATCCTTTAAGACAGTGGACGTGACCCACTGAGTTTAGCGTTACTGTGTACACAGTGTGAATGTTACATGATCATAAATGCCACTAGATTTGGGCACCTACAGCATGTGTCCAGGGTCTCTCCCCAAGTGTTTGCAACACCAATTCAGTAAACCAGCATTGCCCTACAGCTGTCCCTTTAGGATCCCTACATAGTCACAATGCATTGGTGCACTCTGATTATGCCCAATCCAACCTCATAATCAGAGTAAGGGGAAGTTCTCCTGGGTTTCCCCTCAACTCTGAAACAAAACACACACACCAAAGCCAGAAAGAGGATGGAGCTGAAAATATAAATAAAATACTGGTTGATTTATGTGGCATGGTTTTGAGAGGTGCTGGGATTTCTATGTTTATTCAAATGATGTAGGAAGGCTTTAGATAAGCTCACTGGCAAAATCAAACATGCCCACCGCTACTGGGCTAGAGAATGTCTCTAAATATGAACATACACAAATGAGCCCCAGGCTATATGGTGAGAAAGTCCAAGAAGATTTTATATTCAAATGTTTTTATTGAAATATTTCGAAACATACAGCATACGACATAACAGAGAACAAAAAAAAAACAACGGTATATAAGGTTCACTGTAGGTATATACATTCTAGAATGAAAAGGGTGAAGTGGAGGTACCCCGCCAACCGGCCGGGGTAGATATTAAAGTCTCGTCTTGGTTACATGAGAGGTATGCTCTAGTTTTGTGAACCTTGTTGAGATTTTGGTAGGTATTTGTATAGGAAAATTGGAGAGGGCAAGAGGGGGGAAAGAGGGGGGGGGATGTGAGGCACCTAAATAATCTAAATCGTGTAATTTGAATATTATAAAATCATTTTATTATGCAGTTGGGATTCTGTAGCCAGCGAGTCCAGTAAGTCTCAAATTTGTGGTACGAAGAATTATGGAGGGCTCTTCTTCTCTCCATCTCGCATAGAAAGTTAAGGTCAGTTATTAAGCGGTGTAAAGAGGGAGTGGTGATAGATCGCCACAGCCTGGTGATATTGAGCTTTGCAGCTGACAAGATGTGTATGGTAATAATGCGTGAAGACAGTGGTATTTTATTTATGCCGATATGAAGGAGCGCTAGAGCAGGGTTTGGAGTAACTGACGTCTTAGCGATGGAGGAGATTATCCGGAAAACTTGTTTCCAGTAGGAGGTGAGGGATTTACACGCCCACATTAAGTGGAAAAGTGAGCCTAGTTCACCACAATGTCTCCAACAACTTTGGGAGTGCTGAGGGTAGAATAAGGACAGCTTAACGGGAGTTAAGTACCATTGGTGAATTATTTTCAGATATGCTTCCTAATGTGAGCTGCACTTTGAAGCCTTGAAAGTGGTAGTGAAGGTTTTCTCCCACGTACTGGGAGAAATGGGCTGGGAGATTATTTTCTCCCAGTTCGCAAGGGATGAGGTGTATGTGGTAAATTGTGCTTCCACTAGAAGTGTGTAAAAAGTTGATATACCTTTTTTTGGATAAGTTGTCCTTTGGAAGAATTGTTGTGCTGTTGCTGGTATTTTTACGCTGAGTGGCACAGGTACCTTGTATAGGATATGGGCTATACGTATATATGTGAAATGTTCAGTAGCCGGGATTTGGTATTTCCCTTGAATAGTCTGAAATGAATCTAATGTATTTTTAGTATATAAGTCTTGTATATTCAGTATTCCATGGTTTATCCATAGAGTTAGGTTTAAATGGGGGGAAAGGAAATGTAGGGATGTGAGCGGAGTGGGAATTTGAAGGTTATCTTTGCGTAAGTGACTATGGGCAATGAAGTCATACCAAGCTAATAAGGAAGCTTGTATGCATGGGTGGTTGAGTAAATTAGTAGGGTGTGCTCCACGGGGTACGAATAATAAATCTGACAAGGTGTGCGGTAGTAACAGGGAAGTTTCCATCATAGTCCAGGTTTTGCTTATTGTGGGCTGTCTCCAAAAAAAGAGCTGATCAAGTAGAGCGGCATGGTAGTACGATTTTACATGTGGGAGACCCGCACCCCCTCTGGATGGAGGACGGATTAGAAGGTTTGTGGCACATCTGGGCTTTTTCGAGTTCCAAAAGAATTTGTTCAATATTGCCTGGAGTTTCGTGAAGAAAGTGTGAGGGGCTGGGATAGGGAGAGTGCGAAAGATGTAGAGTATCTTGGGTAGTATGGACATTTTAACTGTCGCCATTCTACCTAATGTCGAGAGGGTAGTGGTGCGTAATCCTTTAATCTCTTGCGGGATAGATTCAAGTAATGGTTTAAAATTAGTATTATAGAGTTGGTTTGTCCTTGCCGTAAGTTTAATTCCCAGATATGGGATGCTAAGTTTTTCCCAGGTAAAAGGGAAGTGTTTAGAAAGTAGTTTTTGGGTGTTCTCAGGCGTGTGTAAGTTCAATATAGATGATTTGGGCTCATTGAGCTTGTAGTAAGATATGGATGCGTAATTTTGTATATGCATTCTTATCGACTTGAGGGATTTGTACGGGTTAGTGACCATTAGGATAATGTCATCAGCAAATAGGCTAATCTTGTGTCCGGAAGTTAGGAATTTAATTCCCGTGAAATTAGGGTCATTCCTAAGGTTGGTTGCTAGTGGTTCAATGAGTAGGGCAAAAATTATAGGGGATAGTGGGCATCCTTGCCTAGTTCCGTTGGATATGTAGAAGGGTTGAGATAGTGTGCCATTGGTCAGAACTCTTGCTGTAGGCTTAGAGTAAAGGGACAGAATAGCTGATAACATCCAATCAGATATTCCAAATTTTGGAGTGTGTACGACATAAACTGCCAATGTATTCGGTCAAATGCTTTTTCTGCATCAAGCGATAGCAGGAGCGAGGGTTGGGTATCTGATTCAAGGTGGTGTAGTAAAGATATGATACGTCTAGTGGCGTCAGGCGCCTGTCTACCAGGAATAAATCCCACTTGGTCTGGGTGAATTAAGGTCGGTAGGTAGGGGAGTAGTCTGAGGGCGATTATCTTAGCATATATTTTTATATCCGTGTTAAGAAGCGAAATTGGTCTGTAATTTTATACTAGTTGGGGGTCTTTATCAGGTTTCGGAATGGTAGTGATTATGGACTGTAACATTTCTTGGGGGAATTCCCCGGAGGATGCGCCATGGTTATATAGGACCGATAGGTGTGAGTTAAGATTGGTGGCGAATGTTTTGTAGTATTCATTCGTAAAACCATCATTCCCTGGTGATTTGTTTAAAGGAAGGGTACGTATGATTTCCCAACCTCATCAGGAGAAATCGGTACGGATATAGATTCGAGTTGAGAGGGAGTTATGTGTGGGAGATTAGTGTTATGTAAAAATTGCTCTATTAATTGCGTTGTTGGTTGGGTTGTATTAGTGTCATCTTTTAAGTTATATAGTGTCTGATAGTAAGTCGCGAAGGCATTGGCTATATCTCGGGGATTTGTCAAGGGAACGTGCGAAGTAGGGTGTCGAATTATGGGTATTTTGGTTTTAAGTCGTTTTTGTTTAATGATCTTGCTAAGAAGTGAGTTTGCTTTGTTACCGAGTGCATAGAATTTAGCTTTCGATCTTTGCAGATTGGCATCGTATGTGTGTAGTAAAATGGTGCGTAATTTATTTCTATCCGCGTTTAGTGTCGCGGTTGTGGAAGGAGTTGGATGTTGTTTATTGAGTCGTTCATTTAGGCGAATGGAGGTCATGAGTTGGTCGACTTGTTGAGAACGTTGTCTCTTAGTGCGGGAATTTAATTGTATGAGGATACCTCTCATGTAGGCCTTGTAAGCCGGCCAAAGTGTGGTGATGGATATATCAGGGGTGACATTGGTATCAAAAAAGAGTTTGTGAGCTTCCTGAATATGCTTCTGATTGTCCGGTGACGTTAGAAGTGAAGAATTGAGTCTCCAAATCGGTGGGATCGCCATATTTTGATCATCATTTAATGTTATTTGGATTGGGGCATGATCGGACCAGGTTATAGTCTCTATTTTGGATGAGGTCACATGTTGTAATGTCCATTTGTCCGTTATAAACATGTCTATTCGTGAGTACGAAAGATGTGGGGGAGAGTAGTAGGTATAATCTCTTTCAGAAGCGTGCTGACATCTCCAGATGTCATATAAGTCATTGTCATGAAGAAATTGGTTAAGGGACGGTTTTGTGGATTTCAAGGTGGAAGATGAGTCTATGTCCGAGTTACCTACAATGTTGAAGTCTCCACCGAGGATGAGTTTCCCTTGTTTAAGTGGAGAGATGACTTTGTAGAGTTTACGGTAGAAACGTAGCTGTTTGCAGTTCGGGCCATAGACATTCACTAAAGTATAGGTCTTGTCGTTTATTTTACACACCAATATATGGTAGCGGCCTTGTGGGTCCGACGTCTGTGATAGGACATGGAATGAGAGAGAGTCATTAATGGCCGTAATCACTCCATTTTTCTTTTTGGGGTTATTTGCCATGAACAGTTGGGAGAAACGATGAATGTATAATTTGGGTGTCTTTTGGGTAGCGAAGTGTGTTTCCTGTATAAAGAGTATGTCTGCTCGTAATTTCCTTGCTTCTTTGGATAGTAGCAATCGTTTATATGGTGAATTTAGGCCACGAACATTTAAGGATGTAAGATTAAGCATTGGTAAGCGTGGTTTCCAGTTTTTCCGTAATCTGGTGTGTTATTTGAGAGGAGTGCATGATGTTGTGTTTTCCAAAAAAATAGGTATTTAGGTGGGGGTGGTAGGACGTTCGCTCAATCAGAGCATTGAGGGGGGTGTTCCATGAGGAGTTGAGGTAATTAACACTTGGGTCTTGAGTGGGTGTCCAGTGGTGCCAAGGGAAAGGAAATGGAAGGGTAGAGAGAACAGTAAAAAACCATTTGTAAAAAATGCAAATATGACCAGTAGCCAACATTGCTACTTAGAAGAAAAAATTGGGGGATGCGAATGGACTTGACCGCCAGAGGGAGTCAAGCCTATTATAACACGTAGTACGAACTTCAAAGGATCTAGGCCGAACGCCAGAAATATCAAGTTAAGAAGTGGCTCCTGGGAGAAAATGTGAGCATGTTACAGTAGAAAATTTGTCTTGTAAGGGTTATGTTGCTTCCATAGAGCTATGCGCGGGATCTTGTGATTCCGCAGGGAGGATATTCCAGGTTTTAAGTAAATCCAGGCCTGCCTCCAGTGTTTTAATAGTAAAAATCCTACCATGTTGCTGCACCGTTAATTTGGTGGGAAAGCCCCATTGGTAGGCTATGCCGTGGTTTCTGAGGGCCTTGGTGATGGATACTTTTTCTGTTGAGGAGGGTAGCTTTAGATAAATCAGCATATAGGCGGAGATTTGCATGAGATGGCGGCAGTGGCGGTGGATTCCGGGCCGCCGACATAAGTTTGTCTTTTACATGGTAGAAATGAATGCGGGCTAATACATCTCTAGGGATGGTAGCCGGTAAGAAGGAGGGTTTCGGTAGGCGGTGCGCACGGTCAATTGCGATCTCAATGTCAGAGACTGATGGAAGGAGGATTTTGATGTAGTGCTGTATGTATGGTAATAGGTCGCCATTGGTGATAGATTCAGGGATGCCTCTGAACTTAATGTTGTTGCGGCGTGACCTGTCTTCCAAGTCGGCTAGTTTTAGGTTGATTTGCTCAATATCGGTTGAGTGATCCGCATGTGCGTCAATCAAGCTGTTGTGCGCCGAGATTATGTCTCCCATGTTATTTTCAATGTGGCCTATTCTGCGTTCTTGTTGCTGTACTATAGTTGATAGTTGGTTGAGTGACGTAAAAATATCATTGTGTAGAGATTGGCGCAATGATATAAGCATACTTTTCATGCATATCTCTGTCAAGGGCATGTCAGATGCAGGGAATGCGTCTAAGTCAGGCATGGCAGCATGAGAGGGTTGCAATAGAGGGTTTGCGGCCTGAGATGCTGTACTGGGGTCCTGATCTAGCCGTGGCCTGGATTTAACTGGGCTGAGTGATGTAGGGGACAGTGGGGGTGACAACTCACCAGGGTCCCCAGGGTAGAGAGAGTGTTGCAGCCTGGAATCGCGTTGCTGGATCATGTAGTCCTCCTGCTGGGCGCTTGTGATGTCCCCCTGCGTGCAGCCGCGGCCGCCATCTTGAGATCTCGGCCCGACGGCTGGGAAGAATTGTGTGAGCTTCCCGGGCTGATCGGAGGATTTTTTCCTCCGTGGCATAGCTGAAGAGGTGCGGGCACTGTATGTCAGTGCCGTGGAGCCTGTGTGCAGTCCCAGGGCCGGTGTGAGCCGCTCGGTTACTGGCGGGTGGACGGCGCTGCTCTCAAAGCACGTCCACCATCAGAGCCAGCCTCGCATGCACCCTCCGTCCAAGAAGATTTTAATAGTTCACAATTTGACTATATATATTTTCTTTATCATGGTCAAATTGTATACTATTAAAATCTTCTTGGACTCTCTCATCTTATGGTCCAGCACCAACACATTGTTTTATAAATGTTTATATTTCATAGCATGGTCTTTTTTGTGTGTTGCTGTGCAGTTATATAACATTATTTTAAGTAGAATCCCCTGCTGGGCTGTAAATTGTTTACGCACTGGTCATTATTTTATATGAGATGTAGACGTCCCGTTTTACAAGGGATATAATTTATATGGTTTTGATGGTTAGGATTGCATTTGTTGGGACATTTGTTTGGAGATATATACTATATATACATTTTGTTTTTGATAAATTATGAGATTTTGACATACATTATGCACTTATATACTATGTTCTGTAGTTCTGCTTTCTTTGCACAAGGACCCATTTTTTATTTAACTATGCCACACAAATATGTGACCATGTCAAGTGTTTACTGTGGTGAATTGCACTGCACATTTTTTGTCCTAAAGCAGTGGCACTCCAGGCCTTTTGTAATTCTTAAACTATTCTAAACCTGATTATGAAAGGAATATTCATATTAAGCGACACTTCAGTAGGATAGATAGGATAGATAGGCATTGTGTAAAATAATAAAAGTTAACCACCCGAGCTTACACCTATAAATGAGATTTGTGTTAAATATTTTTAGTTATTAAAATATCTACAAAATACATTTCTATTTTCTGGAAAGGGAAAATAATATTTCAATGACTTAAAATGATAATTCTCATAAAAATTCTAGATGTTTAATTAGCAAGCGCTGTGTCATGGTCAGCTGTGTTATGTTTCGTGAGCACAAATAAAAAATAGGAGTAGAGTGCAAGCCCCTTACTTTATTATGGACCTCTGCAATCACAATTTCCCACTGCATTATTCTTCTAAAGGACATTTCATGCTGTAACATTACTTTTTATTCCACAATAAATTTACTGAACTCTAATCAATTCTTACAGCGTGCTATCTTTTGCTCTTTGGGTTTCTCATCTTTTCTGCTAAAGTGACCTCATAGAGTAAGCAATGTAACTTATCTGTATAAAACTTTTCTTATCTTTTTTTTCCCATTAAACTGCCTTCACGGTCTAAACACGTGTCTCCACCACACCTTTCTCTGCTTTAAAACTGCTGTTGAGGCTTTAACTCTATAGTAGAATTGACTTGACATCAAAACATCTGAAAAATTAATATTAAAATGGCAAATGTTTCATATCTCTCTCGTCATAAAAAGAACAAGGAGGGACAGGTCCATTCCAAAGTCAAGTTGTAGTTTGGTTGTCAGGAAGTTGAAACACAAACTGCCTTTTTACATCTCTCAAGAATTTCTTTGGCATGTTGTTCCCATTATGACGAGTGGTTCTGCCCAGTAGCAAAAGGTTTATCATAGCAAAATAATGGTGTTTTGCTTCCCTAATGTAATATGTAGAATATATTACTAGGAAGTCTGCCATAGAGAGAGTGCCTTGTGGGTGGTATTGGGAACAGAAACTGCTCTTAGTGATTAATGACACAAAAGACTATATTCTCAATTTACAAAGCTTTACACAAAAAAAATCTTAATTTTTAGGCCTGCAACTCTGACTTGCAAATCTCATTGAAACCTTTAAAAAGAGGATCCTTTCACTGGCGGTTTAACTTGGTGAATTGAGCCTCATGAGAAATATGAGAAAATATAACCACCAGTGCCATCAGTATATTTAAATATGTAATAATAATTTTAACTGGAGCTTTTACAATGGCCATAGATTCACTGTAATGAAATAATACTAGACCTCATACATTCATAAACCCACAATGCCATGTATAGTTCTTTACCCAGCTGAGTAAGTTAGTAAATAATTCAAGAGGGAGACAGTCCAGATTGGTAGATAACTGATATACTAATAGCCAAGGCCCATAAATATTAGACATTGCTCCCCAGGCAGAGTAACTTTTTGTTATTAGAAGTAACTTTTTAGCTTATTTAGTTGCAGCTACTGTTAATTATCTTCACTAGTATGTCCATTAATAGAATATATTAGGTATTTGTACTATCATAAATTTAAACTGAAGACAGTACCTATCAGCCAATAGATTGGATGGCAGAAAGAATGTTCAGCTCCCAGGATCACGCCTCCTGAACTGTTTCTAAATGGTATTTTGTGCATGTATCAGTTAGTTAAGATGACCAATGGCCATCCTCCAAAACCCTTAAATGTTTCTATACCGGATAGGCTCATCCATTGTTCCTGGTATATCAGGTAAACTTTAGTCATCTCTATGTAACAAATCCACACTTATCTTGTCAAATTCACATTCTGGTCACCTGGATCTCATTTTCATGACATGAAAGTAAATTGGCATTCTCTACTTCAGCTGGCAGTGTCTTACACACATTTCTACTCAATTAAACATAGAATTTTATGGTGTCTTGTATTCAATAAACTGTGTCCATAGATCAATGTATATATGTGTTCACCATTATCATGCTTTGCCTAGTTTCTAAAGATGATCTCTGATTTTGAAAGCATGCTCAGTGAGATGTGGATTGGTGTTCATTTCTTTTTTTTTTCTCACATTTCTAGTAACTATACTTCATGAATTTTAGATAACATGTCAGCATGCCATAATAGATATTATTGTAGGTTCAGGACATAAAGGTTCTCCTAAATGTTATTATGCATGTTCATTTTTCATCACTTTTTGGTGTGCTTTTTCATCTCTTTAATGTAGAGCATCTATGGTTAGTAAGGGTCCTTTCACACGGGTGTTCCCTTTGGTTCATCCGTTAGGTCATGTTTATTTTTCAGGAAAAAAATGTATTTAGTTTACATCAGGTTTACATCAGGTTTACATCAGTTTTTCAACAGTTTTAACATCAGTTTTTACATCCACTACCAATGCAAACACAGATGAAAAAACTGTCTGTATACATCCATTTTTGTCCTTTTTGTTTTTTTAATAGAACAAAAATAGGGCTTTGATCCATTTAAAAAAATGCATGTTGACAGATGTGGATGAAAATGGATGTAAACTGATGATCATCTGTTTACATCTGTTTTTCCATAGAGGTGCATTGATTTCCATTTTGCATTTGTCAACAGATGGATGAAAAACGGAAAAACAGAAGTGTAAAGGGGGCCTTAAATAGAAAAAGGTAATGGCAACAAGATGACTTTTGTTAGAACAAGTCAATTTATATTAGTAAACCTTTTGTGAAAGCTTAAAAAATAAACTTTGTAATTCTTCTTTAACCCCTTTATGACTTCTCAACATATATGTGCAGTGGCAAATGGGTGGGCTTTAACATCCATGCACTGCATATATGTGTCGCTGGGCAGCTGTTTATGTGCTGAGAGCATGCTCACTGCATGCTCTCACAAAAGACTGAGCTGTCAAAGACAGCTTTTACTTCAGGGTAATGATTGGTAGCTGTCAGGACTGGCTTCCTATCATGTGACCACTGTGACAGTAATCACATGATCACTTGTGTGAAAGAACCCTTTGTGAGCAACACTCACCTGTCTCCAATGAGTATCCCAACTAATCAGGGACCATTTCACCCTTTTATGACACAGTACTGTCTGTGTCTATGCAGAAAAAAGAAACCAGAGGGGGAGCACCATCTAAATGTAACCTGTATTTATTATTGGAATAAAATAGGATCAATGCACTGGATGGTGCAACCCCTCTCCTTTATTTTTTTTGTGTATTTTTTAATGTGTATTAGGCTATTTCAGGACTTGATCCAGGGGAGTAGCTGCCATCACCCTGAATGACCTAATCCCCTTTTTTTCTTCCCCTAGGCCGGGTCTCAGTTGCACCATTATCCCTAATTTACCATCTGCATCTATACACAAGAACAGAATACTCATCTGTCACAATATAAATAAAAAATGATGAAGCATTTCAACTTCACAGCACAGGCACTGAAATATCATCTCCTCTGCTTTTGTAAGCACTGGCAGCAAGGACTTGGAAACCTGCCATTCTTACAGTGTAAGCAAACAGCAGCTGCTGTAAGCTGTTTTGAAAGCAAATGTAAGCCAACTTCCGAATCTCTGATGATGTTTGAGGATGAATTATTCCAGAATAGCTGCAGCTACAAAAGTCAGTGGTAGCTTGTTTTAAGATCCTTTTACAAATGCTTGAATAGCCAAAGCTTGCCCACATGTTTCCATTAAGTAGTCAATCACTACCAGAGCTTGCTTACTCTTCTCTGAAGTTTCATAGTAAATAATATTTCATATGGGTTTAAATGATGCAACAATATCCAACCCCATTTACAGATCAGTCACAGTAGGTGAAAATTCTCACAGTGCTGGAACCTAAGCATATGGAATTCCCGCACCTGCCAAATATGTATATCCCAGCCTTAAACCACCAGAAAAGTGGCTTTTAAATAGGGGAGGGGGGGGGGGAATGCATTTAAGCACATACCCACATTAAACAACAAAACAGTTTTGGATCAAATCATCAAATATTTTTCTTGCAGGGATTATTAATAGATAATAAGGCAAAGATCATGATAATAGTCTCAAATCTTACACCTTAACAATCAGCTGGCAGTTCCAGCTTACCTAGTTATGTCATACCAGGTTCTCTTTAAAATCTTTAGCTCATTGTTACTACAACTTCAGAAAGATACATAATGCTAGACAATATAGTTTATTCTGTGCTATGAAAAAATATTTAGAATCTCTTAGCACATAGCATTAGTAGAAAAAACAGATACAGATTATGAGATAAAGTCACACAATTACATAAATGCTTTTATTACAAAAACCTTTGCTTGGTTATGGCCGCATTCGGGAAAAATATAAGGAATTTAGACATATTTCAAAACTCTCAGCCAGCAAACAAAATAAAATCAATGAAACAGAGCAAATTACCAGCTATGTCAACAGACAGAACTGAACAACTCTATTACAAAGACAGGAAATTGAAGAAAAAAACAATAACTAAATGTGAATATTTGACAACTATAAAAAATAAATTTGTTTAGCCTGTAGGTAGCCAGGCATCTATACTTTGCTCTTATTGTAGGTAATCGCAGCAAAAAAAGAAGTAACTGTATATAATAAATGTTAATAAAACAAGTTCTTTATCTCCAAGTTGTTTTTTATGAAATAGTTGAAATTAAAAAAGAGCTTTGTAGAAAGAAATATTGGAGGTTATTCGTATTAGTAATTAAAGCCTTTTGAACAATATACAAAACAAATCTCTATTATCATATGTGTCTATCCTGGACACTGTCATTGAGCCTCTGTTTTAGAAATAGATAGTTGATAAGGCCTGTTGAGGAAATAAGGCATAAAGCCATGAATGTATCATGAAATGATGGGTGTAACGCTTTCATTTATTTTAGGAGTGGGAAGTTACTTGAATAAACTTTCTAAGCATTGGTCAACTGTGGCCCTGCCTGGACTTCACCACCTTCACCTTGTCCACTCAGCGAACACCTTGTATACATTGAAAAAATACAAAGCTGTCTCTGGATGGTAGCAATGCTGAGCAAGCAACCCCCTGTGGTTACTATGCAGAAGTGCTGCTTCTCAGCACTGGACCCAGAATACTGCTCACAAGAAAATCAATAAAATAAATACATGTTAACAGACATATACTGGTCAACAAGTCTTCTATGCACTCCTACCAGGCAGTAATTGTCATGTTGGTGACATGAAGTAGTTCTAACATTCTAAACACTTTCATTAACACATTCTGTGAATTATGGTAAAAAACACCCCACTAAACTGTCTCCCCCCCACCCGCATCCTTAACCTCTTTGCTCCAGTACCTCCCGGCCCTTTAAGAGGTTTGTGATACAAGGAGGTGGGGTTGGGGTTTAGGATCATGTGACCAACGTGATTGGCTTTCACAACAGTCACATGATCAGAAAGCTACTGATCGCTAGTGATCAGGACCTTTCTCTGAGGAGCTGATAAATGTTCCGGGAGATTGCAGGGCGCAATGCTCCCGGCACATGTTTGTTTACTTTTGATATGCATATATGCGGCTGCTTTGCATCAAGGCCCAGCTGCCGAGCGGCCGCATATTTGTGTACTGTCGGCACCAACAGGTTAAACATTTACCTTGCTCCATGTCACTGCTCCAGCACTATCTCCGGCTCCAGCACTGTTACCCTAGTTTCCTGCTTTCACAGGAGAATCTGAGTGGAGCTATAGGCTTCTGTTTCCATGAGTCAAACTTCTGTTAGGAGGGAATAGAGGCATGGTTTACTGGTGTGTCTATAGATGCACACTGCCCAGCTCAGGGCCCAACAGGAGCATGCACACATGGGTGCTATCTTAGAATCTGTCTTGTTGCAAGAGGCACCTGAAGGAGGGAGGGGCTGAGAGGATCAGCGGGACTGCCAGAAGAGGAGGTAAGTGACATTTATGAGCAGGTAAGCATATCCTCTTTTTTTATACAAAAGCCTGTAGTATCACTTTAAAGCAGAACTATAAGCAAAACGTATTTTGTTTTTCATTTAGTCTAGAATAAGGGAGGGTTATGACCTCTGTCAGGTTTTTTTGCCATCTGTTTTCCATTGGGAAAATGTCCCTTCACTTCCTGTCTCATAGCCACAACAGGAACTGAGAGCAAATCCCTGCAAATTAAGGAAATCTTGATTTTCCAGAAATTACTTTTCCAGGGACAACCAAAGCTTTGGGATTTTTTCTACTTTCACTTTGGTTGATAATAGCAAACAGGAAAAAAAAGAGAGGATGAATCTCCCTAAAGGAAGAATAGGCAGCAATAAAAACCTAATAGATTTTCTGTGGTTTTTTTTTTTTTTTACAGTGGGAACACATGGGAACTCAGTTCTGGCAACTCCAGCACTGAATGTATATAATGGCAAGGGGTGCTAAGGTGTGTTGGAAGGTCTATTGATGCTGGCTGTCAGGGGATCTATTGTCAATGGAGGGGATCTATTTTTGCATGGTGGTCTTTTGTTGCTGAAAGGGATCTACTGTTGAGGAAAGATCTTTTGTGGCTGCTGGGAGTCTGTTGTTGCTGGGGTGGTATTGTGTTGTGGGAGTTCATTGTTGCTGGGGGAATCTACTGTTGCTGGGGGGGGACTATTGTTAGTGGCTGCAGGGGATCTATTTTACTTATTTTCTTCAAAAACAATTGAGTACTGTCCGTGATACTTTTTTTATTTGCACTAACATACAATTTTGAGGACAAGCTTTTGGGAAATGTCCCCTTCTTCAGGTCCAAGCAGTACTGATCACAATGTTTTAGCAGAATGTTAGAAGAGATGTAGGGGATTGGAAAAAAACCCCAGAGATAAGACACAGCAAAAGCAAAGTCTGGGGGGGGGGGAGACAACACTCACAGAGGCAGTCATGCTTGAGCTGATTCAGGCCGTTATCTCTTGTGTCAAATAGAATTATCATTTATGGTTCAAAAGTTTTTCTTTCCTGAATGGATTTGAAATTTCCTTTAAGAACTAAAATATTGAGGTCTCCCAAAGTGTGGTCTGGTTGTGCGAAATTGCTTGTGTCCCACAGGTGTGCAAAAGTCACTTATTTTCTTGTAATCATTAACAAATTCCATACAGAATGATACTTGGCTCTGTATTCTCTAAAAGGAATAGTACGGGGAGGTGGGCAGGGGGACGAAGACAAAAGGTGACTCAGAAGAGGGGAGTCCCTGCACCTATTCTCTGAGAGAAAAAACCCCGAGTGTTCTAATCCCTCTCCACTCCAACCAAAACTAAATAAAAAAAAGTTTTGCCTTTAGTTGTACTTTAACCTTTCTCTTCTGCTTTTAACCTCCCTAGCGGTCTGATTATGTCCATATTTCTGTGCTCAAAGCGGTACTTTTTTTTGCATGGAAATATGTATTTTTTTTATTGTAGGCCTGTAATCTTTGGGAATAACTCACTGAAATCTGTCCAAACAAGAGTCTAGTAAACATCCCG
Source organism: Staurois parvus (assembly GCF_062004578.1). Classification (NCBI taxonomy): domain Eukaryota; kingdom Metazoa; phylum Chordata; class Amphibia; order Anura; family Ranidae; genus Staurois; species Staurois parvus. The sequence continues at coordinate 5,074,474 of NW_028318102.1, forward strand.
GGTAGGATAAAACTTGAAACACAAAATCATAAATTATAATTTAATAAATAATCATAAAAAATAATAATATAATAAATTAAATTCAATAATATAATCAAACCAAAAACACTGAAATTTGAAAAATAGCGCCAAGTTCGCACATCACTGAGCAAAATCGTTTTCAGTGTCTGATGACAAATTTCCCCAGGAATCATCACTCAATTCTGCAAGTGTTCTCTAGCTGGTCTAAAACCGCTTTTGACCTAAAGGGACACTTTTTGGATGCCATGGACGTTTCTCAGTTTCCAGGCAGAAAGAACAGTAAAAATGCAGGCAGGGCACAGGACAAAGCACTAGGGACAAAATGTATGTGAAATGGTTTGATACAGCAATGTTTTACTATGTGATTTTAGTGATTTTAGTGAAAAAGTGAACTTTTTGTCATTTTCAAATTTCCCGCCGTTCCATCCCCCTTACGTCCCGACACTCACCGATGACAGATGCTGGCATCTGCTGGATTACATTGCCGGGGACACTGCAGGAGGGACATCGTGGGAGCGCAGGACAAGGGATTGAGGGATCGTGGAGCAGCGCCGCATGGTAAGCCCGAGTGTAGCTCAGGGTTACCGCTTGTGGTACTGAAACTTTACCCCGAGCTACACTCGGGAATACCGCCAGGGAGGTTAAGTGATATAGCTTGATAACAACTATGTTGCTGGACTTCAAGTGGTTATACCAAGACAATGCCCACAGTTGCAGGCATCATCCTGATACCATTTTTTAGAGTCGACAATTGACTATCTTGTAATAGCAACTAACCACGGGATAGCTATTACAAGATTTTTGCGGCTTTAACAGACTGTCCCTTCCCACAGGGACACCCAATCGACCAGATAGCACTTCCGCCAGTTGGTCATAGAGTTGAAAAAAAAAAATGGAACCAGTGTGTTTTGTTCTATGATATAGGGAAACTGAATCGATGACCTGAACTGGTGTCTTACCCGGATGTAAATGTTGACATTTTCAAAAAAGAAAAGCATTTGATCACACTGATTAAAGTGTTATAAAAAGCTTTGAAGGGCTTTAATGAGGAGGGATTTGGGGTCTTATTGACCCCAGATCTCTCCATAAAGAGTAATTGTCACATGGCTATTGCTGTCACAAGGGATGTTTATATTTCTTGTGACCGAAATAAAAGTGATAAAAAAAATTAAAGCAACAGTGTAAACAAAATAAAAAAAAAATCAGTGCCCTCTGTCCCCCCATGCTCGCACGCAAAGGCTAATGCATGCATCATTCCAACACACACAAAAAAACAATTGTCCCACACACAAGTATCACTGCAAATATCAGGTCATGGGCAGTAATTTTGATGTTTGTCTCCGTTGCACGGACAGATGTAATTTTAAAGCATGATTAATATTTATTACTTGGCATAACATCATCTTTTATATTTTACAAAAAAATGGGTTATGTATTGTGTTTTTTGCATTAAAATTAAAAAAGTCTATTTTTCCCCCAAAAATTGCGTTTGAAAGACTGCTGCACAAATTCTGTGTGACATAAAAAATTGCAATATCAACCAATTTATTTTCTAGGGCCTCTTCTTTAAAAAATATATAATGTTTGGGGGTTCTAAGAAATTTTCTAGCAAAAAATACTGATTGTTACATGTAAACATAAAGTGCCAGAAAAGGCTTGATGGATAACTTACCCACCCTTATATGCTGTTTGGATAATGAAGGAGAATTATTATTATTATTATACAGGATTTATATAGCGCCAACAGTTTGCTCAGCGCTTTACAATATAACAGGAGAAAATACAGCAAAAATACAGTTCAATACAAGAGGGTTAGGAGGGCCTGATCCTGGGAGCTTACAATCTAAGAGAATTACCATATTTAATGAGATAATCATTCTGCTCCCTCTGCTTTTTCCTCCTGACAGCAAACTCTGAGTGTTTAGATCAGTGGTCTCCAAACTGCGGCCCAGGGACCAGATGTGGCCCTTTGCTTGCCCTTGTCTGGCTCTTGGGGTGTTATTACACCAATGATGGAGCACCATTTCCCCTAGTGATGCCATGATTTTCTACTCCCACTGGCCACAGTCTGCCCCCCCTAAGGCCTGAAGGACAGTAAACTGGCCCTTTGCTTAGAAAGTTTGAAGATCCCTGGTTTAGATTGCCAGCATGTTGCAATGCAGCAGAGCGTGGCCAGTTTCCTTTTGCAGTCCCCAATCTCCTCATTTCTGAGCAGTGAACTATGGGAAGCTAATTTAATATTGAATTAATTTACATTTGCACATTTTAAAATATGCAATGATGACGTGTTTTTTTTAAGAACTACCTAACTGGATTGAATGGTCTTTTTATAAGTTAGCATGGTGGTGTCATGCTTAAAGTGGTCCTTTGTTGTAGATGTATTTGAAGTGATAGGTACTGTACGCTTTCTAGGTTTCTGACTTTGGGTCTTTCACAATCACTCATTTTCTTTTAAACTTTGCAGGACACTATAGGGTTGATTTACTAATACTGGACTGTGCAGCTCTGCATAGAAACAAAGCAACTTACTGTTTTTTTTTATTGAACAAGCTGAAATTAGAAGCTGATTGGCTACCATGCAGAACTGCTCCAGATTTTGAACTCTCCAGCTTTAGTAAATTGAACCCTATGTCTAGCTAAAATAATCATTTAAAAAGTGCTGATTTAGTTTCAGTTTTATCACATTCATGTTCTTCATTAACTAGTCCCTCCATACTTTGCCAGAATCACTATGCCCTGTGGCTTTTTTTTAGTGAGATAGGCGCTGTCTGTGTTTGAACTTCTGAACCAGTGAGGCACTTCAGTGAAACAAATGAGCAGCTGAAATGTGGGACAACCTTCAGATATTGAGTGAGATTTCTGATGATGCATATTGTCTGATACCAGCTGTCTCAGTGGTTCAGACTACGGTAGTATGTATGGAGTGCCATGGGAAGCTGCAGAATAATGCTTTTGGCAAAAATAAAGTTGGAATTAATCTAATGATTCTACTTGATCTCTGTTCCCTGAGCAGAGAAAAATTATAACTAATATAAGGGCCTACTATTGTATATTCTATGCATATAGGAACAGTTTTGGAGGACTATTTGTAGAAGACCATGCAAGCAACCTGCATTTTATATAGACAGATGCATACGTGTTAACATTAAAAAAAAGCTTACAAAACAGAAAACACAAAATAGTTCTAACAACCACCTTAACCTTGCTTTGCTTCATATATTCTCTCATCTCTCCACTTTGCCCAAGTGTATACATAGCCCTCAAAACATCTGTCTCTATGCAGCACATTCAAAGAAATTCACAGAGTTGGGACCACAGTGTCAAACAAGAGTCTATACTTTATATAAGTTGTGTGGGCACAATATATTTTATTGTGCTTTTATTCCTTGGAATTAGTTTATTGAAGAGACATCTACTGCATTTTCTTAGGTGAATTTGAAGTCTTTTCAGGAAACATTTTGCTGTATAAAAGAAAGTAATTTATAAAGAACATGGCTCTTTTTACTAGGTATTGTCTCATCAAATCAAGTAATAGAACCAGAGTTCAATGTAACAGGAAAAGTCAACAAAGTTGAAGTGAGACATATGAGCTTTTACAGATGATCTTTAACCTAGTTCGAATCTAGACTGCATCAAATGTCCTTTCTGAAAACAGCGCTGTATGACATACATGGTCATGTTAAATGATTCAAATAAGGTTTGTCCACACTTTGGAATATATGCCATATCTAAAAAATTATCCCAGTCTAAGGAAGATATATACATTTGAAATCCTTTATTTTATATATGTGATTTATTTTGGCAATTACATTTCTATAAAGTTGGATGCAGACTTTGGACTTAAATTTGTATTTCTACAGAACCTCACGTTCTGCCTATAGTTATTATCATGGCTGGTAAATATTTCAGAGGATTTATTCAGTAGATGTCTGCTTTTGATCTGAGTTGATAGGAGCTTAGAAAGTTTTGATATTTGTTGTGCATCTTTTAAGAATCTTTAAAGATACAATGTCTCAATTTTGGCCCTCTACTGTTCATTCATGTTGTTATGGCTTTTCCTCATTGTAGGAATCATAAAGCCATGTATGTAGAATACAGATTATCCACTACTAGTGATCAGTTATGAATAGTAAAGAATTTTAGTATTAACTTATCATAGTATTTCTAATAAAAAGAGTTTGCAGTCTTCTGATATATTCACAAAGGTTAGAACAAATGAAAGCGGAAGGGTAACACAATCAAAACACTCAGAAAATTTCATCCAGAAATGCATTGATCTCCACAGTGGCAACAGTGACCAAACTCTGCTTTCATTTGCTTATTTTTTATCCATTAGAAATGGTACTTTTGTGTGATCAGTGAAAAAATAACTGTTAGTTAAAATTGATCTAATGGAGTGACAATTCATTTAATGAAGCATTTTGTATTGTAAGCAATGGTTATGTTTTATTTTTCCATAAACACTGATAAAAACATTATGGAAAAAGGTGAAAACAGTTTTAAAAGAAACACCATGTAAATAATTCACATGAGGGTGGTATGCCATATCCTAGTAACAGAAACATTACATAGAGAGTAGCTGCAAGGTGAGTCTATAGGCAAAAGAAGACAGTCTAAAGTTCAATGCATAAAAAACAGATAGTAAATTAATCTAATAAAAGTGGAAGGAATGGTCTTGGTATGATTATAGCACACCTTCAAGCTCCTTATTTCCTTTTCTTCTGTTAGAACTGTCTTTTTTATTTATTGACCTATGCCCATGATAGCAGCATCTGCTTAGCCCAATAATTTTAAAGTCAATTGTGGGCAAGATACATTGGTGCTTTAGAGGAGGAATTACAAAGAACCCACTTTGAAACCTATGCAGGGAGACCTATCAGAAGCGGACAAGGAAACACAAGAGAAAGAAAGGGGGGAGAGAAACAGAAGAGGAAGATATAGAGGAAGAAGAAGGAGAGAAAAAAGAGGGGGATGGGAGTAAAGGGAAAAGATGGGGGGAGCAGAGAGTTAGATAGGATAGGGAAGGTAAGATAGATACAGTGGGAAGAGGGGCCTGTGTTGAGGTCTAGTATGCAGATGACTAGTAATCAAGAGACCAGGCCAACAATAATTGGGTCCTGGTGTGTAAAATAGGGTTATTCTCATCAGTCTGTTTTATAAGAATTAGCAATGCCATTTAGTTTGGGTCTATCTCCTAGGCCATTTCCTTCATGTGATTACATAGATGACAAGGTTGGCTTGTATGTTGTTGTAGTTTTGTAATGAAGTCAGCAGGCCCAAGTCTTGGTAACTTGGTTCAATCTAAAGAACAAATGGTGTACTGTTCAGGCAAACAATCCAGATCAATCCACAACAGGTGCAGGCTCTGGCTCACCACCACACACGAAGCAATAGGAAGAAGGGTCAGCCGCACACTGGAGGATAGATGAATATCATGTATATTTATTGATCCATAGGACACACAAAACACCAGGACATGAATACAGGACCTATTAACATGTTTCACACAATCTCGTGCTTAATCAAAACCATGGTTATGATTAAACACAAGATCATGTGAAACGCGTTAACAGGTCCTGTATTCATGTCCTGGTGTTTTGTGTGTCCTATGGATCAATAAATATACACTATATTCATCTATCCTCTGGTGTGTGGCTGACCCTTCTTCCTATTAAATTGGTTCAATATAGTCTGTGCAATGTGCATACATTTTTCCATCTCAGCATTTTTGTTAAGTCTCATAAACCATTCCCTAAGGTTAGGTGGTTATGTGTCTAGCCAGTGTATGCACAGTCTAGAAGCATTAATCATGTCTTTTCCTGTATTGTCGCCCTGGGAGTATACTGTGATGTAGCAAATACTGGGCTGGGGTGAACTTCAGGGTCCAACCAGATTCTTACCAGATACTGTCATTGACTTTTGTCCAAAAGTTAGTAAGAGGAGGGCATGTGCACCACATGTGGAAGATTGTTCCCTCCTCCATCAGACTGATGTAGAGATTATATTGATTAAGGATGGGACGTATTCGGAGTGAATCTTTTTTTCACCTTGTTTTCTAAAAGCTGCTTCCACTTTTTGTCTACATGCATGCACTCCAGTATCAGCTTAAAATAATTCATTGTGACAAGGGTCTTGATAGTGACAACAGTGAATAATACCTGCACAATGGTTGTTGGCACAGGCTGGCTGTAGTTTCAACCTAGGAAACATGTAGGGTGACAATGCAGGAGCACAAATGAGATACTGTTGTCACCCCATAACAGAAAGTGCCTGAAAAAGAATATTTAGGTAATCACCTAGTATTATTTTAAAGGGTAACTCCACTTAAAAATATAGCAATTAAAAAATATAGCATAGACAATTGCTGAATAAGTCATATTGTAATTTATTGCTATTAAAAATTACCTTTCCATTTTAACTTGCAGAGCTGTAATTTTCTGTTAAATGCAATGGGATATGGCATCATGGAGATGTACTGTAAACCTCTGGTGTATAGAATGCCTCCAGAAAGGTCATTTATCTTTTGTGTGATTGGCTCACTGATTTTCCCAGAAGTCTGCACTAAGATACAAGTCAACTTTTTGGCATCCTCTGCAACAAAAATGTCACTTTTGGGGGAATAGATCAATGGTGCTCCAGATGAGCAGAAACAAAGAGGAAGAGAAAAAAGGGGGATTGATAGCCACAAGATGGATTTTTTTAAGCGTGGTAATCAGTTGAATGTGTGGGAAAAGTAGGTCAAAAAGTGTAGCAAGCCTATACTCACATTCATGAGGTTACTGGATATCCACCCTGGAGTCAAGCAACCTATTTTAGTACATGTGGAGAATATGACTGTCTCCGTGCAGATTGTGGGTGGTCGTATTCGATGCTCGTAAGGGTTTTCTGGAAATTCTTGCACCATACTAGATTGCGATCAGATTCTGTGAACAATGGTAGATATAATAAGGCAGATGTAGTGAGCAGAGTTGCCCATTCAATAAAAAGGTGCTTCCAAGTGGATTCTTCAGGAAGGTTGATATTTATTGATCATGAAAACAAGTTAAACCACCATCAACGCATTTTGTGGCTTTTTGGTGGTCACTTCATCAGGAAAAGATGTACAGTACACTTTAGTGCACTGAATGAAATAGTGCAAATAATGAAATCCTGTTGTCTATTAGGGTTGTGTACTGTCCAAAAATTAAAAATTGACGGGGTTTTCTTTTTCTTTAATATGTTTATACCAGAAAGTGATGGAAATTGGGCTTTTATTGGCATTTAAAATAATAAATAAAAATACAGAGTGTAATTATATACCATTAAAATTAAGCTCTGCATGACAGTAAGGGGTTTATTTACTAAAGCTGGAGAGTCCAAAATCAGACTCCCTTCTGCATAGAAACCAATCAGCTTCCAGGTTTCATTGCCAAAGCTTCATTGAACAAGCTGAGGTTAGAAGCTGATTGGTTTCTATGCAGAAGGGAGTCTGATTTTGGACTCTCCAGCTTTAGTAAATAAACCCCTAATTGTCAATCAAACTATCATATCACTGAAATGGTCTGGAAATGGAAGGGCATTGAAGACTAGTACTGAAGTGGTTAACATAGAAGCAAGAGGCATTAAGTTAAAATTACACTCTGGATTAGAAGACAGATTTAGTGTCAATGGCTCACAATATGTATAATAAAATAATTGTTTTAGAAGAATGAGTGCATAATATGAAAATTATATTGTGAGACTCTGATCCTCTAATCCACCAGTCCAAAGTCCAGTATTAATAATCTCCAGATGATATTCGGCCAGTATCTGCATCTCCCTTAATAGGGGCTTAGGCCGTGTAAGTTTTTTAAAGGATAAGTTCAACTTTTGTAACATGTTACATGTTACACCCTTACTCTGGAAGAACCTGCCCCCGCTCCCCCCATCCCCAATTTTGACATCTAGCAGGGAATCTTCTCCCCCTGCTAGCTGTCACAATTTTAAAAAAACGTGGTCATGCTCGCCTGGTTGCATTACACATTCACAGTAGGCTCTAAATGGGAAAACTGCAAGTTCCAACAACCTTTGCAGCTGTCGGCGTGTAGTTCTCAATTAACTACCATAGTACTGTTGAGCGCTGTGGTAGTTCATTGATTCTTCCTGTCAGCGTGTATCTGCTTGCCTGTACAAGATATGAGCACACAGATATACTGGCAGGTCTGCAGGAGATCTGCATGGCACCAGCAATCTGGGCTCTGAAAACAAATAATAGTAAAAACGCTTTTCTTTTTTACCTGCAAAAAAGTGCATTTATAATTTGTTTGGGTAAAAGGTGAACTTATCCTTTAACCTTTTGGAAGATTGATGTGCAGGACAACCATATGGATAGTCATTAACTGCTTTGCCACCGCCCTATAGCACAAATACTGCTACAGGGTGGCAGGGCTGTGCAAAATCATACCCATACCGCCATTAGCGGCTATGGCTATCAATCACTGGGTCCTGGGCAGAGATTTCCCACCAGCACCTGGCATTCACCGTAAAACACTGATGGGGAGAGGTCTGTAGGTGTGTAAACAATACAGATCACTCCCCTGTCCGCTCCAGCATGCTGCTTTGTTTTGCTATGCAAAGCAACACAAAGCAGTGTGCTAACACTGTAAATCACACACAGCACACATAGTAAAACAGCACACAGTTAACCCTTTGATCTCCCCCGATGTTAACCCCTTCCTGCCCAGTGTCATTAGTACAGCGTTAGTGCTTTTTATTAGTACTAATCACTATATTAGTGTCACTGGGGATGTCAGAGGTAGTTAGTCAGTTCCCCCCAGTGTCAGAATGCCCGCCGCAGTCCTGCTATAAGTCGCTGATCGCAGCTATTACTAGTATAAAAAAAAATTCCAGTATATATACCGCCATTTGCAGATGCTATAACTTTCATGTAAACAAATTAATTTCCATGTATTGGGATTTTTTTTTAGCAAAGACATGTAGCAGAATACATTTTGCTCCAAATTTATGACGAAAGTTGATTTTTAAATTTTTTTTACTGGATATGTTTTATAGCAAAAAATCAAAAATAAATATTTATTTTCTCAAAATTGTAAAACTTTTTTTGGTTATAGCGCAAAAAAGAAAAAAACGCACAGGTGATCACATACCACCGAAAGAAAGCTATATTTGTGGGTACAGCATTGCATGACCGCGCAATTGCCAATTAAAGTAATGCAGCGCCGTATCGCAAAAGATGGCCTGGTCAGGAAGGGTGGTAAATCATCTGGAGGGCAAGTGGTTAATGACAGAATATCTAACTTGAAAATCAGATGTTCAAAAGGGTTACCATATGTTTCATACTTACAAACTACACCTATGCAGATCTTTGCTTCATAGATTAGCAAAAAAATTGTGCGTAAAGTGTTACTAAACCCAGGACCCTGCATTCACTATATCTGGTCTCCCACAGTACACAAAACATGGAAATGCAATTTGTTCAGTAAATATAAAATGCTAAATATCTTTTTTCATCAGCAGTTAGAGCAGTCTTGTGACTTCAGCAGAGCACTGGGTAAAGCTTGTAGGAGGAGTTTTCTTTCTGCTCTAGGAGGATGTGAAACACCAGACCCTCTGCCTGGACAGTGCTGATTGGCCCTGTGCTGATCACATGTACTCTCCCACAGTACACACAACATGGAAATGCAATTATTTTAGTAAATATAAACTGCTAAATACCTTTTCCCATGAGCAGTTAGAGCAGCCTTGTCTTGTGAGTCTTGTGAGCAGAGCACTGGTTAAAGCTTGTAGGAGTTTTCTTTCTGCTATAGGAGGATGTGAAACCTCTGACTCTCTGTCTGGACAGTGCTGATTGGCCCTGTGCTGATCACATGAACCCTCCCAAGAAAAAAAAAACACCTCTCTAGCAATACACACCATACTGAGCATGTGCATGTGACTACGGGTTCAGTCTGTATCAGGTGGTCATTTCGACAAGAGGTGGGGCAGAGAAGTTAGGATCAAACATCCTTTTTACACAATGCAGGGGATTTACCCCTTAGGTTCCATTGTTAACGGCATATACAGACTGATTTTACTATTGTGGGTTTAGTAACACTTTAAGGTTGCCTACCCCTGATATAGAGAAGCAGAAGAAAAAAAAACCTCTCAAGTAATACACCCCGAATTGATGTGCAGAGTGACTCCACACGATATGTCTTATCAGGAGATAAGAAGGGGGCACTGAAGGAAGGAGAGGATCAGAGAAGACAGGATCAAACAGCCTTTTAACACAATGCAGAGGATTAACCCCTTAGGTTCCACAATGCATATAACAAGCATGCTTTACTGCATAGACTGATTTTACTGCTGTGGATTTAGCAAAACTTTAAAGTTGATGTCATCCAGCAGGTTTTATAGGTTATTAGATGATAAAGCCTCAGTTTAAACACACAGTCAGCAAGTCATTTGAGCAGTAAGGAATATGAGGTCTCAAATTTCTCCATGTATGCAGGCGATTTAGTTACCAATATGGCTACAAAAGGAGGTTTCAAATTAGTCAAAAACCCATGACCTTTTATGTCTACTAACACTGCTCTTGATAAACGTATTTTTTTAATTAATGTTGTTTTTCCACAGTAATGGTAATTCACAACCATCTGGCAACAATGAAATAGTGGAAGTCTACCAAGACCGTGCGGCTGTGTGTTTGTAATTGAGCAGTAACAGCTGATAGACTGAATGGAGAATTACTGTGAGTGCAGTTGAGATCTGCAGCTGTGTCTGTGTCCCTTTGGGAAGCTTTTCTATGTTTTAAAGATGATTCTCTGCTAGTCACTTTTTTTAGCATTACAACCATCATCCATCAGCATGGCAGTGTTATGCCAGTTGGTCTCATGCTGCCACCTCTTCATTTGGCAGGGGTCCTTGTGTTAAATATAGTCATACAAACCTCTGCGCTTTTGTGAAGACAGCTGATTTGTATGCTTCGTTGACAGGGACTGGCCTGTCACAGTACTTGTTAGGACATTAAGGGCATATATGTAATGCGAAACGTACAGAAAGCATAAACACAATTAATCATGTCAAGGAATCTGGAGGTAAAACATGACTTTCATTACAAAAAAATTACAATAATTATATATATACTGTATATATATAAAACCATCTCAGCAATTTCTTTAATCTCACTAGTTAACATGAACAGAGAGATGTGTTTGAAGTTAAACTCCAGGGAACAGAAGACATGCTGCTTTGTCTTAGCTACCCAAAAGGCCAACATGCTGGGGAATGTAGCACTAGAGGGAAGTCAGCTACAGGAAATGCTATGGGATTTATGTACTTTAATTAGTGAGAGATTCAGTTCTGAAGTGAATAATTCCATAGTTAAAGTGTCACTAAACTCACATCATAAAAAAAATCAATAAATGCTTCATTACATGCTGTTCATACTCACTCATTCACTATGGGATTCGTTTTCTGTATTCTGCAAAACACCTGGTTGATCCTGCTGTTCTCTGTTTTCCCCTTTCTGTCCCCAATTCAGTCAGAGATTTTGTAAAGCAGTGTTGGCAGCTACTGCACATGCTCAGTTTTCAATTAGTTTTTATGCTGAGCTTTTCCTGCCTATCACATCTGAGAAGCCTTTCTGACTATAGAGTCACACATGTGGGCATATACACAGTAATAAATGACAACCCACTTCCTCCCTCCTCCTCCATTCCCACTAACCAGCTAAACACAATGGGGGTTGGGTATTACATCTTGATTGATGGAGGCTTCGCCTCTCTGTTATTTTAAGACACAGGCTGGAGGGGTTTGACAAAGCCTGTGACTGGTAGAAATCCACGTACACCATGTTATCGGCAAAAAATAATAAAGATTTAATTTTACATATAAATGATATGATGATTTAAAACAGTTTTTTGATATTAATTGTTTATTTGTAGTCTGTATCCCAAAGGCTTTTTTTATTTTGAACATGTGACCAGCAGCAGAGGACTAGAAGCTCCCTCTGTTTACATTTCTCTGCAGACAGGCTAGGAAAGAACTGGGTCATGTGACAGCTGTACATTGATTAGGAAAAAGGTACTTAGATTTTTTTTTATTAAAATAAGTACAGTGCCATCATCCATATAAAGTAAAAGAAGGGATAATGTACATTGAACAGTGTGTGTTTAGTATCACTTTAGAGTAAAATAAATTTTTAAAGTAAAGTTGCCCTTAAAGTGTTACTAAACCCAGGACCCTGCATTCACTATATCTGGTCTCCCACAGTACACAGAACATGCAAGTGCAATTATTTTAGTAAATATAATCTGCTAAATACTTTTTCTCATCAGCAGTTAGATCAGTCTTGTGACTTCTATCAGTGTCCAGCCGAGCACTGGTTAAAGCTTGTAGGAGGAGTTTTCATTTTGATCCAGGAGAATGCAGAACTCCTGGCCTCTGTCTGGACAGTGCTGATTGACCCTGTGCTGATCACATGCACTCTCCCAAGAAAAAATACACACCAAACTGAGCATGTGCAGAGTGACTCCACACGATATGTCTTATTAGGAGATAAGAGGGGGACACTGGAAGAAGGGGAGGATCAGATAAGACAAGATCAAACAGCATTTTTACACAATGCAGAGGCTTAACCCCTTAGGTTCCACAGTGAGTATAACAAGCATGCTTTACTGCATATACAGCCTGATTTTACTGTTGTGGGTTTAGCAACACTTTGAGTAAGCTTTGGTTCTGCATCTGAGATTATTGTAGCAGTGAGGTAATATAAGTTTGAGCTGTATAGCTGGTCTGTACAGGCCATTTTCACTGGGACAGAAAAAATTCACAGTGAAATGCATCATGGGTTCTGCATTGCATTGTGGGGTTCTGAGGGCAATTTATGGCAGAGCTCAGACTAAGCTAACGTGCATTTAGCAACTTTGTTGTGCCTCCTCCACTTTTATAGTGATTACTCATGTTTTTTTCTTCCAAATTCTCCATTTGGCCTTCCCATTTTAGCAAAAACAACCTTATATTTTTCACAAAAAATGTACATCCTTGACAAAATCCAAATGGTCAATGAGGGTAAGGCAGGGCATAGATGATGCAATTTTCTTATGTGGAACCATGGAGTGCAGGAAAGAAAATTGTTCAATTCCTCCATCAATATATTCAGTGTTGGCAGGGGAATCCCCCCCCCCCCCCCCATAGAGCTATTGTGTTCTTCCCAAGGGGAGCAGTCCCTGCAGAGAGAAAACTGTGATTATTGCTAGCAGCTATAGGCACTAGCAGTAATTGCTGTCTAAAAACCCGACATGCTGGTTGTACCCAAGTCAATTGATGAATCAACTTGGGTACAAACAGCCTGCCCTTACCTGGATCAAATTTTGGCTGGTCCCTGCTTAATCAGCTGAGTTACAAACCATCTATGGCCAGCTTAAGATAAGACCATTAGAATTCAATCTTGTGTTCTTAAAAATAACCCATAATATATATTTATTTATTACTATCTTGTCCTGTTTCTCATATGTGTTAGCCTTGTTATGGTGCTCCAAATATCAGCTGGAGTTAGAGATAACATTGGTGTCATTAACTAAATTTGAGGCCTAATTTAGACTGTGGCTTTGTATTGCTGGATCCCACAGAGGTTGCTTTAATTAATTTGTGGTGAATGCAGCAAAAAAATGTAGTTGACTCCATCTTGTGCTAATTTGACTTTTCAAAGAAACACAAGATATTCACCCATTAGTTGGCTTGTAAACTTAGTGTTTAATTGCACCATGGGCCTCCTCTTTTGATTTTCTTTGCTCCTGCTGTTAATTTTAATTCTCATAAACCATGCTACCTTTAGAGCTGTTTTACCATAATTGCATTTACAGATTTTAAGTGTCATGCATCATCAAACTTGTGTGATATAATGAGCTAGTTCAGCTTTATAATGAATCACCACACCTCATATAGATGGATGAACTTGTGTGTCCTTGTAATTGGTAAATATGCTATTATAAGTCAAACCCATCTGTATTCATATGAACCATTCTATTTGAGCTATTCTAATGCAATTATAAAAAGAAGAAAACTATCTGATTGGTAGTATCAGAACACATTAAAACAGTTCCCCTAGGTTGCTTAATCTGCCTCAGTTCATATATTTATGTAAAAAACGTCACTATGGAGTATTTGCATCTTAACTATTGTATTATTAAGAAAAAACCCAATGGAAAACAAAATACCTCTTTCATCTCAGTTGATGGTTTGGAAATGTACCAAAGTTGATCAATCAATGAACTCGGGCACATCCAACATGTTGAATTTTACATGCGGATATTGCTAGTGGCTATTATAGCCGCTAACAGTTATCACTGTGTTCCTTTGGAGGGGGCAGCTCCCTCCCCCCCAGGAGAACGCAATAGCTCCCCAGGAGGGATTCCCCGTTGATAAGCCATAGATTGAGAAATTTTCTTTCCTGCAGGAAAGAAAATTGCTCAATTCCTCTAAGGCCTCAGTCTATACAGTACTACCTTTACAAAAAGCATGTAATTATGAATTTCTGCTACAGAACTTATCTAGTATGATTTTACATCAGCATTCATAAGTATGCAGTTATCTATGTATCTTATTGACTACTGGTCCTACAAGAAAGATAACTTTATCTTTCTTTTTCTTCAATATTGCAAAATCCTAATAAAAAATGTAACAAAGTTACATTGACACAATTTCAGAAAAATAATAATACAGTTTGTGTATAAAACATTCCTGTTTTGGGGGCTCATAAATATGTATAGAAGCTTAAAACGTTTTTTAGATAGAATAGTATACCTAATTAGTTCCAAGGCTGCTTGACAAAAAGGCTGGAATGAACCAACATGCTATTTTTCACAAAGTGTTACTAAACCCGGGACCCTGCATTCACTATATCTTGTCTCCCACAGTACACACAACATGGAAATGCAATTATTTTAGTAAATATAAACTGCTAAATACCTTTTCTCATCAGAAGTTAGAGCAGTCTTGTCTTGTAAGTCTTGTGATCAGAGCACTGGTTAAAACTTGTAGGAGGAGTTTTCTTTCTGCTCTAGGAGGATGTGAAACCTCTGACCCTCTGTCTGGACAGCGCTTATTGGCCCTGTGCTGATCACATGCACCCTCCCAAGAAAGAAAAAAAAAAAACCTCTCTAGCAATACACACCAAACGGAGCATGTGCGTGTGACCACGGATTCAGTCTGTATCAGGTGGTCATTTCAACAAGAGGTTGGGTAGAGAAGAAAGGATCAAACATCCTTTATACACAATGCAGAGGATTAACCTCTTAGGTTCCATAATGAGTATAGCAAGCATGCTTTACTGCATATACAGATTGATTTTACAGTTGTGGGTTTAGTACCACTTAGAAAAAAAAATATATATATATATATGTCATTTTTTATGTGTCTGTTTTAATATGTAAGTGCATTATGATAGACTACAATTTTAGCATACCTGATGTAGATTTATTTATGGGGTAACAGGGTAACAGGGTAAGGGTTACCCCTGTCAAGCCTTTATCGGTGTCTGTGTCCCCTTTGGTAAGATTTTCTCTTCCTATAATGGGAATTAAAATGGCAACAAAAATACATTTTTTGTTGTTAGAACCAAGATATATGTACACCTTTTAAAAAAAAAAGTTTGTTTTCGTCTTACCGTTGTAGTGGCAGTTGGTGGCCCCTTTAGGCTGTGCAACAGAACATGGCCTTAATGTGCAGGTAAAAATGAGAGCAGAAAAATACTTTGATTGGCCGCTCCTGCAGCCTAGCAGGGATATTTCCCTTAATGATAGGGAAGGATTACCTTGATTGGCTGCCATGGCCAGAGGATTGCCTTGCCCACCAGACCTGGATGGAGGATGAGTGAGCTCGGGGGGATAGGGCTGAGGACTGGGGGACACACTAGTGGCTGGGAGCCCAGGAGTAGGAGCTGGGGTTGTAAACATGGAAAAGGCTGGGGTGTAAGCAGGGACAGCTGGGGGAAAGTGTCGCTGTGGAAAGAAAGGAAGATTGTGTGTGCTGTGCCAGGGTAGAGTGTGTTTACTAGAGACAGAAAATTTTGTTTTGTTTCATTTCAGATTAATTCGTTAAGTTAATTATTTTGTTTCATCATATTCATCATGATAGAATGTTTGGTTTTCAGAATTCGTTTCATATATTCGTTATTTTCAGATCAATTCCAAGTCAAAATTTGAATTTCAGAAGAAGGCTATATTTGTTCTATTTTATTTTCTATTCTTTTCTATTTTATTCTGTTTTATTCTATTGTATTTTTTTGTGTATTCTATTCTTTTCTATTCTATTATAATCTGTTGTTTTATTCTATTTTTTATTCTATTCTATTCCTTTATATTCTACTCTATTCTATTATGTTTTATTCTATTCTGTCCTGTTCTAATCTATAGTAGGAATCATCATCTTATTTCACTTTTATACCTTACTGTATATATTGCACTATGTTTCCATTTCAAATTCCTTTTTGAATTCCAATTCCAAAATTTGTTTGGTTATAATTCATTTTTTTACATTGCACATGTAAAATAATGCTGTTATGTTTTGCAAATGTGCATTGCATTTCAGGTCAAACAGGACACCAATCATACGAATGAAGAAAAAAACTGGAGGAGGAAAGCCTTGTTGTGTGGCTTCTGAAAGTCATGTAACAGCGCTGCCCTTCAATCACAGAGTTTTCTCTGTAGCTTTAGGCAGAGAGAACCCCATGAAACACAAAAGGCTAAGCATTGCAGCCTGTATATGACTAGAATGTAAAATGAAGGCCATGGTGTGCAGTAACAATGTGGTGTCCAGTGGAATACAGATATCAGTATCCAATCTCTACTATCAATAGGGCCTTAATTGATTTTTAGTATCTCTTGATCAATGGTGCTGCTAAACTTCCTAGACATTGATTACTAAAGCTTCACATGATGAAAATACTGGACACAATTGCATGCTAGTCTTATCGAAAATGAAGAGGTTAATATTTCTTGATTTTCACTCCAACCTTCAGAATTTTGTACCTACTTGTATATAATTCAAACACTAGTGTAAAGGAAAAGCAGTGCTGAAGATATGGAATTTGGTTTTAAATGATCCTATTTGCTCTTTACTACTTCATGGTCTCCATGAGTAGAGGGTGTGACTTTTGATGTAATATATTGTGTTAAAGGTGTCCCGCTTTTCCATCTCAGAAAATTGTTTGGGATGCCAAAGGATTGTTACCCAAGCTATAGGTCATACAATTCATAGGACTTTCCAGCTAAATTATTGGAAATCACACGCTCCACTTGCTTTCTTTCATCTCTCCTTCAATCCCTGGTTGGAGAGGCCTTTGAAATAGATAGGAGCCAAGAGCAAACAGACACCTGCTAAGGCTCGGTTATTAACTAATCAGAGTTTTATCCCGTCTTCCTTTATTTCAGCAAGGAGAGAGTGACAGCTCAGGCTAAGCTGAGAGAGGTGGATTGAAAAAGCCCAGTGCTCTGAGGAAGAGGGCATAATCATATCCAAATATGTCTGAGATTGGAATAGACGTGCACACTGGAAATTTTCATTTGGGGGCATTCTTTCATTGAAGAATTTAGTTTTGTCATATTTGTTATGTTGAACTGATTCATTTTCGGAATTTATTTTGTATTTTCAGTATTCGTTTTGTATATCTGTTGGTCCATGCGGCTTCGAAAAAAGTTTAAGTTTTTCCAGAACATTGCTATATATTTGATATTTTAGCAATTTGAATTGGAAGAATTTGAAATTCATTCATTCATTCAAAAGAAATGGCATGAGCTAAGTGAACAACATTGACTGGTGTCAAGTACATCTGAATGAATGAATAAAACTAAATTTTGATCCATTTGTTATCCGCATTATTGAATATATTCGAACATTGAATTCATTTCCCCATGGGCCCGAACTACTATTGCATCATGTGACATTATCAGAATGAAACAAATGAAATTAATGCATTTGTTAATTTTATTATAACCTTTGGGGGATTTGTTGAGATTTGTTACTATACTCATTCTTTTACATCTGAATCTTCAAAAATGAAATTTTCGACCAAAAAAACAAATCAGAACAAAAACACACATGTTTAGGATAGAGCAGCACTGAACATGATGCCAACGTAGCAAGTATAGCTGCTACCTCTTGCTGAAGCTTAGTGTACAGATATAATGAGAGCAGCTTTCTTGGTCAAATTATGTTCTCTCTGCATTTATGGCTGTCCTTTGGGTGCTTTCACAGTTCAAAAACATACTACTAGGTTAACTGAATTATTTGAAATGTGGTCTTTGTGTATGTATATGTGAAAGAGCATGTGCTTGCCTGTGGGACCAAAAATACATTTTAAACTCTACTGGGACAGAAGCTAATGAAGACTTTTATAACATAATAGTATGTTAGCACTGAAAAAATATAACAGTAATGCATAGCAATTACCTTAATAAAAATGTTTTAATTAATATAGAGTCAGCATGCTATAGAGCTTTGTTCAGTTTACTTACTTGTACTCATTTCGCTTATAATGGTAGTACTCCTTACACTTTAAAGGCATTCTATACTAAAGGAAATATGCAGGCTGCTACTGTGTAACTCTTTATGGGAATACTAATTGTTGGCTGACTGTGGTTTAAATACCTTTCCTGTTTCTGATCTCAGAACAAAAATCCAGCCAATAAAGTCAGAACTAATGAACTCTGATTAGAAAAGTATTAAGTCCATAGAGTTAGTAAGATAGTCAGAAAGTTAGTATCTTCAGAAGATATTAGCAGAGGGACTTAGCTTACTCAGCTTGTCCACCATGGTCTTTCTAACACACAGACATACCTACATAGCACCAATCATATTATTCTATAAGAAGCCAAAGAGCATGGAACAATGCAATTTAACACCTAATATCTATAACAGACTTTAGCTGTTGATGATTTCCAGGTTCAGACCTACATTTTTAAAAACCTGTCTCTAGGAAAGTCCATATATATGTAATTACTACTTGCACATTTCTGCTATTTAGGTCGTACTTACAGTTCTTATGGACTTGAAACATTTGCTAATTTTTCATATCTGAATATAGTTAACTCTCTAAAATTAATATTTAGTGCACAGCGGTCATTTGTGATAGTAAGGGCAGGGGTCAGAAACCCCCAGAATGAGTGCCTGATGCCTTCTATACTGGCGCACAATGAGTAAACCTGTGTTTTGTTGTGTATGTTTATGTGTGTGTCTTTTAAATAACAC
Organism: Staurois parvus; assembly: GCF_062004578.1. NCBI lineage: Eukaryota > Metazoa > Chordata > Amphibia > Anura > Ranidae > Staurois > Staurois parvus. The sequence continues at coordinate 5,093,701 of NW_028318102.1, forward strand.
CATTCATTTCCAAAAGTGCAGAATTTTAGGGCTGGTCTGAGTTCTGAAATGAGTGGATTGGGAGTGATCTGAGATCTGAAGTGTGTAGACTAGGTCTCAGGCCTGGACTGGCCATAGGGCATATTAGGTATTTTCCCTGTGGGCCAAGGCCACATTACAAGTGCTGGCTAATGCAGGGGTCCCCAATCCCTGGACTGGTACTGGTCCTTGGCCTGTTTATGACTGGGATGCACAGGGGGCGTAAGGTAAGCATCAACTGCGCTCTGGACAGGGTTAACACAGACCGTGATCGCTGCTCAACTTCCGCTATGTGGCCATGCCTGTGTCTTCTCTCCCAGCTCTCCCTCCCCGCCAACAATGCCATCCTATCAGCAGAGCAGGAGGGGAGGAACTGGAGATCTGCACAGAGAGCGGGAGTCTCATCATATTGACAAGTGAGCAATTGCTTGCTTGTTAATATGATCCAGATCATGTTAACAAGCAAGGGTGCAGAAGAGGCAGAGAGTAAAAGGGGGCACTGTGATTAGAAAAGAGGAGCAAGGGGCACTGTGATGGGGGCTGTGATTGCTATGGGCACTGTAATGTAAAGCAGCACTGTAATATAAAGGGAACTGCACTGCAAAGGGGAGTTGTAATCATTACATTGCCCCTTTACAGTGCAGTCCTCTTTATATCACAGTGCCCCTTTACATTACAGTGTAGAGAACAGAGTCTGGGAATATCCGGGCACCAACCGCCACTGCCCCTGCTCCCCTGTTCCCTGGAAAAATTAGCTACTCAGTCTGCAATGACCAGGCCTATTTTTTTGTCCCAGTCTAGGCCTGCTGGGTCTGATCTGAGGTCTGAAGGCACAGGAGTTGGAGTTGATCTGAGGTGTGAGGTGTAGAAGGACGTCAACATCGACAATAAGATGCTTTAGTTCACTGGCTCATGGTTGTCTAATGCTTGTGAAACAACACTTAATTAGAAAAAGATTGTTTCCAGAAATTATTTGAAGTGAAACTCCAGGCAAATAGCCAAATAGTCAGTTATATATATATATATATATATATATATATATATATATATATATATATTATATATATATATATATGTTTACTGTTTACCTGCAAAAAGAAAATGTATTTTTGTGACCCAGTCTTGCTAGTCAGGAAGATCATTCTGTTATTTCTAGACTTAGCATCATTTCTCCCTGCGTCCTCTCCTTGCTTTTTAGACAGAGGTGATAACACTTATTTACTGTCCACTAAAAAGGCTGGAGGCAGAAAAGTGACATAGGGGAGCTGCATTTCTGACTTAGAAAGATGAATTGTTTAAAGTGACCCTCTCGCTTCTCTGCTCAAATTCAGGAAGCTGCACCTTGTAATGGAAAAGAATGAATACTTACCCCCCTCCCAAGCTAGCAGAACCACTGGTATGTTTTAATGTATCAGATTGCTTGTCCCAAACTGGGACACTCTGATGTGTCAGAAGGCGACAGTGCAGCAAGATCTGCAAAAGAGCAAAAATGGACTCACTGCTGACAAGAGAAGTAAATATTTATACTATTCTTTAACAGGGCACAAATGCCAGGATTAATTTAGAGAAGCCACGGGGTCACTGTAAACTGCATGTGTCATTTGTCTAGCTATGCAGTGTGGAAAATGTGCGCAAATCAAAATATCAGCTGTGCAAAATTGCAAATCATTTGACAGGAAAAACTGGATACTATTCAAATCCTCCAAAACATGCCTCAGTATAATGATTACTGGCACCTATTTATTATCGTAACATCCCCCCTGAATACATAGGATACCCTGGCTCTTAGACAATTGGCCATCATCCGTGGGGTGACAACTGGGGTGGATTTGAAGTGAGTAGCAGGTGCCACCACTTTGGGCTGCATGGTGTGCTGTGCACCTGCATGACCCTCTGCTTTTCTCTATTTTGTCCATGACCCTCTGCTGACTATCATTTTCCTTTCTTTCTTCTACAATCTTTACCTTCCCTTTCCCCTCCTCTTCCTCCCTATTTTCCCTTTTTCTAGTCCCTCTGTCTACCTGATAGTCACTCTGTCATCTTGTGTGTGTGATAGCGCTGGACCTGTAAAAGTAAAAATTGGTTCAGATGGATCTGCCGTAAAGTGATTCCTCCTTAAAAGAAACAAATCCTTGATTGAAGTCTAGAGTACAGTGGCTCCTTTCTGGTCCTAGGGTGCTACCTGACACAAATAAGCACTTACCAGACAGTAGATTTTTGAATGAGTATGGAGAATCTCCTGGCACAAAAGTTCATCTCACTTAAAGGATTTTTTAAACATTTATTGGTTAAGCACGCCAGATACAGCCAACATGTTTCGGTGAAAAAAATCCTCCCCCTTCTTCAGGACTCAGCAGTCAGTGTTAATAAAATCACAACAGAATGCCCACAGGGATCTGTGTTAAGGTTTGATGAATAACAGAGTTTCCTGATGACACTAAGGCAGCTGGCTGACTACAGTGCCATCAAAAGATGGCTGTCCTCATCAAACATTAACCTCAGACATGAAAAGTGAACAAAACACATCTGCACTATTGTGTGTACTGACTTGAATCCTAGGCCTAGAGCCTGGTTCTTCTCTGATCTCTAATCCCTCTGCTGTCTGCATGAGTCACTGATAGAACTCTAAGCTGACACCTCGGCCTCCTGGGAGATGACTGCCCCCCTCCAGCACACAACAGGTGACTCATAGACTCAACTGTGTTTTTCTGTGTTTGAGCCTGTTAGAGGAGGGTGTGTCCCTTCCCTCCAATCAGCTATCAGATTTCACAGAGCTCTGTGGTCCAGCTCTGCAGTGGGTGTGAAGTCAGATCCCCAAATCCTGCTTTCGGTTATTGAGAGCCTCTGTATAAAATGTGTGTTTTGGAAGGTTGTAAAGAAGAGAAGGCTGCAAATAAATAGATACAACTTATCTAGGAGGATGTATTCCTTCTTTGTGTATCACCTGAGGCTTATCACTTCAATGGTAATATGCACGGGTTTGGTGCTATATTACTGTATATAATGTGTGTGTGTGTGTATATATATATATATATATATATATATATATATATATACAGTGCTCAGCATGAATTGGTACACCCCAACAGATTTGTCAGAAAACCTTTAATTTCCTTTCAGAATCAACATTTTCTATGGAACACTATACTACAAACGACCACAAATGCAGATCATTGATTGCAAACAAGATTTGTTAATTTTCACACACAAAAAAGTAATTTTCCTAACAAATTCATTCAAGACCGTGTTACAAAAATGAATACACCCTGATGAAAGTCTTAGGAGCAGAGCTAAATTTTGGACAACAAAATCCTAATTAACAAGAATTCAACTACAGGTGAATCTAAATATTCATTAATAGGTGTCCAGCAGATAGTTGATTATAAAAGGGAGTTACGTAACAAAGAAAACCCCTTCCCATTTCATGCTGTCAGCAATGGCACCACATGGAAGAGAAATGTCACAAGACCTGAAAAAGAAAATAATTTCTTTACACAAGAAAGGTAAAGGCTACAAGAAGATCAGCACAGCTTTACTTGCCAGTCAGAATACTGTAGCAAAAGTGATACAAAAATTTAACAAATATGGAATTGCAACTATCCCACAGAGCTGTCCAGGCCGTCCAAGCTAATACCTTGACAGGAGCATCTTCTGTTCGGAAGGGTTGAAGAAAATCACCATGCAAGTTCACTGCAGTTAGATGAAGAAGTAGAAAACCAAACTGGGGTGGTTGTTTCCCATGCCACTATACAAAGCCCATGCACACAAAAGCCCACCTAGAATTTTCCAGGGCCCATGCTGAGCAAGAAGAAGACTACTGGGACTCTGTACTCTGGAGTGATGAGACTAAGATAAATGTTTTTTGAAACTGATGGTTTCAAAACTGTATGGTGTTGCAAAGGTGAGGAGTACTAAAAAAAAATGCATGGTGCCTACAGTGAAACATGGTGGTGGCAGTATCCTTCTGTGGGGCTGGTGTTGCTGGTGTTAGGGAGCTGCATTTCATTGATGGTATCATGAATTCACAGATGTACTTCTCTATATTGAAAGAGAAGATGCTACCATCCAGCATCCAGGCTCTAAAAAAGGTCATTCTTGAAGAATGGAAAAATATAGATGTTGCAATATGTCGCCAACTTGTTCATTTCATGCCTAGAAGACTTGGTGCTGTCCTTACAAATCATGGAGTTCATACAAAATACTAGATGTAGTTTTTGTTGTGGGGTGTATTCATTTTTGCATCAACTAATTTGAGTAAAACTGAAGATTTTGTAATCTAAGTTATAATATTAACCTTACTTTGATGTAATGTGCTAAACAAATGTTCTATAAAACATAGTTTTGTCAAAATTATGGAAATTGTTTTTGTTTTTGTTCTTATTAAACCAAACCAATTGTAATAAAGTGATAAATAATAAATTATAAATATGAGCAGTTGCTGCTCTAATAGGTTTTTGAACCCTGAAGAACTAAAACAAATGAACATTAGAAGCACTACCTCGTTAAAAAAACTGTGAAAACTATAAACACAAAGTTGCGTTGGTGTGTCACTTCCGATCCTGTGATTTTGCCTGAAATCTTCTATTAATGTGAGTGTAACTGATTTTACATGTATAATTTAATAAATTATATCACACTATTCTACTATTTCCTTCATATGTGAGAGATATATATCCCTGTGAACACTGTTACCCACCATGGCACATCGTTACTGAATCAAGACATAGCTACAAAGAAGGACTACAGCAATACCAGGACACTTACACAAAGCGTTCATGACTCTTATGTATTTAAGAGTACACAGCTGTCAGTGAGTGGGATGATTGGTGGGGAGCACAGCACAGAGAATGTGCACCTGGTTTAAAGAAACAGTGCAGAGACTACACTATTTTGCACTTAGATTTTGTTTGTATGAAGATACATATGGATATGGAATAATTAACATTGTGTTTATGGTTTTCACATTTTTTTGACTGGGCAGTGCTTGTTATGTTAATTTATTTTAGTTAAAAATTGAAATTTATAGTATTTCATGTGTAAAAATCGAAACCCTATGCAATATTTTAAATGTGCATCTATAGGGGCATTCCCATAAAGAGTTCCATGTTAAAATAGTTTCATGGATTTAAAACTTTGAGTCAACATATTAAAAAAAAAAAAATTACACATTTTATTTGCAGAATATTGATGGGATATTTTCTGCTAGGTAAAAAATAGTTTACAAACACTTTTTTAAAAGTGTTTTAGTACAACATATTTTTGCTTTTATAAGACTTTAATTGATCAGTGGTTACAATAAAAAATAAAGTACTGTACTATGTTGCCACAGCAGTAAACCACTGTTGCATTGTGTTTATTTACGGCAGGCTCTTGGAAATTGTTCCCGTTAGTATTATTTCTAGCTGTTAAAGATCTACACTAAACTTCTATATATACACTTTTCAAAGAATTCAATGCAACAAGGAAGTATCTTTAGGGGAATAAACAAAATAATGAAGGAGAAAATAGAAATATATAGTGAGTGATAAATTCTTAAAACATTGTGCTGGGACCATTGTAACATCAGTGTGGGTAGAGTGTTGCAATTAAACCTGTTTTGTAACCAAAAATACATATACGTTTAAACTTCCACCAATTGTAATTTGAAGTGGACTTATCAGTAAATGTTGAAGTGGACCTACCGGTATAGTAAACGTACAAGTCTGCATGAATTAATACACAGCATATTACAATATACAGATATATCACCTTCACAACAATAAACAACAAAAATGTACTTTTAATAAGTAAAAGCAGTTTTTATTTAGTGTATGCCAAGCCAAAACTTTTTTTTTTTTTTCGAGTAGTGGAGGATTGGAACCCCCTGACAACAATGGTTTCATAAGACAGGAAGTAGGGGAAAATGTGCAAAAGGGAAGAAGACAGCAATACAGTCTAACATGGTTTCTAGTCTTCCCCTACTCTACTAAAAAGCATTTTTATTTCTGCAAGTGAAAACATATATCATGTTCTACCATGTATTTTAATAGATGAATGAAAGGGAAGCCTCGTATGCATTTTCTGCAAATGAACAGATTTTTTTTCCTGAAAGCACCAGATGGTTAAAAGTGTATCTATACCCAAGAAAAAAACTGTCACATAATTCAGCTTACCATTCTTTAGATGTGGTGACTGGCTTTTTTTTTTCCCTGGTGACGCTGCCAGTAACACCCTGTCATTTAGAGGTTGATTTAATAAAACTGAAGAGTGCAAATTCTGGTGCAGCTGAGCATGGTAGCCAATCAGATTCTAACTTCAGCTTGTTCAGTTAAGCTTTGACAAAAAACACTGGAAGCTGATTACTATGCAGAGATTTTGCACTCTCCAGATTTAGGAAATCAAACCCAATGTGACAACTCCCCTTATTGCATTTTTATATATAGAGGAGCAGCACTGCTATCATTGGATAGGACTATAGAACAGCCCCCACCTCTTCTCTTCTTAATAACAATAGGGGAAGTGTTTTTTAACTTCACATAGCTGGGAATAATGTAACTGATAAGAGTGTAGTAAATGCAGAATGTACAGGAAGGGCAGCTATTTTGATCACTTATTTAGCAGAAATAACAACACTCTTTAGATAGTATACTTAAGAGGCCAGAAGAGAGTAAACAAAATATGTTCATCAGTAGACTTTACCTATACTTTAATGGGAATGTTTTGAGTAAGTTGTTTTTTAATTTTCAGTTTGGGTTTTTTAAAAAAGCACTACCGATGATGTTTCCTTTCATGCAGGCATTCTTTCACTTCAGACAAAAATATATTGAAGGAGGGATGTGAAGAAGAGGAGTCAATAATCTGCATTGTTTAGTTTTTTAAATGCAATTTTTTCCCAAGCTCTTTCCCGGAACACGATACCCAATTTTCTTGTTTGCATATGGCTTTGTGCTTTTAATATTTAATTTTTTGTCACCTGTGGTACTTGGCCAGCGGTACCATTTTGATACTGTGGTATTTCATGTAGGTATTGTTTTGTATTTAGGGACTATTAGCAACTTATAAGGGCAGTGTTACACTACTATTGGCTTCAACAAAATAGTGGCCCTCTGCACAGAGACATTGACTCCATGTTGCATACATGTGAATGAAATGAGTAAAAGATGGCTCCAGCAACTGTTCTTCACCTGTAGAGAAATCCTCAGACACATTTCATCCTCTTTGAGGTTTAATCATAGAGGCCTCTACGATTAAGTCCCAAAAAGGTGAAACACATACGAGGAGTTCTCTACAGGTACAAAACAGGAGTTAAAGCCATCTTTTACTCATTTCATTCTCATTTTTGCAATAGAAAGTCAGTGTCCACTAGATCCTGACATATCGGTCTTGCACCAATCTATTTTACATGCTCATCCATCTGGCACAGGTTTGGAGGGCATTTGAGACGTACTATTTTCATTGTTTTGGGCTACACTACCAATGACACCACTCCGGCTTGGGAAGATGATTTAGCTACTCTTCATTCAATCAAGCCATCATTGATGAATAATGTGCATAAAGAATGGAGATTTTGCTCAGCAGACACTGGGACACATACCTATAACTATATTAACTATAACTATATTTTATTCCTGGTGAGCTTTTCTTTGTTTTTGTTTCTTTTAAGCCATGGTTACTATGGTTTTTAATGGCATGATTTTTGTATCATAAAACCGGGTATGAGAAGTGGGTGACTGCTATTTTGTGGTATCTTTTCAGCAAAATTTGGTTTGTAGAGTCCATAGGAGGGGATAGGAGCTTAGAAACAATGTTTTGTATAGTACCACAAATATTGGTGTGGAATCTACAGTCAATGTATACATTATTCTATTTGCATATATATTCCAGCTTGAGATATTGAGCTCTGTGAACAACAAATTTTTGCAACAGGATAAAAGGAGGAACTTGAAAACATGAAAAATAGCCAATAACTGTGTTATCTGCCAGAAAACAAAAACACATAATATTAATAGGCAATTTCTCTTAATATCCTTAAAAATAAAATTTTCACTGTTTAGCCCTGATCATAATAAATAAAGAAACTATACACAAAACTAGAATATCATTCTCAACTAAGCCATCATCTTCACCATTGTTAAACTACCATTATAATTATAGGCAGATTATGTCAACCTTATGCATCAAATGCAGTTCTAACATTTTAGCTAAAATATATATAAATGATGATGCATTTAGTGGTAGTGGTTCATTGTATAAGGAACGTGTTACAAACTGTCTAGATTTCTGGGTGTAGGTGAGAATTGCCTGGATGAGGTATTTTATTTGACAGCATGTTCTGTAGCTAATGGGCATGTTCCCAGGAAGGCTGCAACAACTCTGCATAGATAAAGGGATCTATTCATCACAGACTCTTGCAATGGCATTCTATTCTGTTTGTTCTTCAAAGTGTCTAAAATCCAAAACTACTTCATGACTAGACTTCACAAAATGTTTAGGAGGGTTGATTTATTTGGGCCAAGAAAAGGGAGAGTGTAAAAAAAATCTCGATCCACCATCAGTACGTTTCTTATATGTAGTACTTCTATTTTTTTCTCAATTCCAATTATTGCACAGAGAGTGAACAATATGTAAACATTTTCTTAAAGTGAGATTTCAAGGAGTCAGCTTATTTTGAAGGGTAAAGAGAGGCCTGTGAACTGCAGGTAGATTCCTTTAAATATCATTAAGTGTATTTTTTCTTTAATGCAAGCAGTGTAAGTACCTGATTTTGGAATCAGCCTCTTGTGATCCTTTGTACAGCTGAGCTTAGACAAGGAGGGGGAGCTCATTGATTTGATGCTTCTCTTTTCATTGTTCAGTCACAGGATGTGGTAGGGACAAGACCTGGAAATGTGACTTAAAAGAACTAGAACTATGGTCTTTCATTGAAAGGAAGTATGTGCTGCAACACTTAATTATAAGCTCATCAGCAGTTTTTTCTTGCAGGTCTGCTTCAAAATCCCACAAATCCCTGTATCTGGCCACATCTAGTTATCCCCCTTGCTTTCTGTATTGACAGCACTGCCTTCATTGCCTAAACCCTCCAACTCTGAGCTGCAGTGCCTGGGAGGCTTGGTATTGCTCACAGAAATTTTCCAACATCTGAAAAAAGGACCAGAAACCAGATCCAGTCCTTTACTCTTCTTAATGGAAAGGAGAAAAAAAATGTTAAGCTCTTAAATATACACCAGGCCATTATTTGAATTTCATCAGCAGCAGATCCTGGCACAACAAACTGCAGGCATACGTCTCCATTGATAATATGTCTAATGGAGACATTTGTCCCTCTATGGCTAGCCTCACTAAAAACAATATACTTTATAAGTGCCTGAAATCATCATATAGCAGTCTGAGTAACTTCAGTGAGATACAGTAGCTCATCTGACCCTGCAGTAAAAGACTATGGCTGGCAGGCAAGGCATACAGTCTATCCATCCTGCCCAGCACAAGGTCCCCCTATGTGGTATCTGCTTAAAATAACATAATATAAACAATGCATGGAAATGATACAAATAAAAATTAACTTGTTTGAAGATATCCTGTTCTTTTTATCTTTTTGTATTTATTATTTATAGTCATTTAAAAAAAAAAAATACAACATGCAGAAAAGAATTAAATTATATATAATATATATATATATAAATTATATAAATTTCATTTGTGTACAGAGTTGCATGACTGTGCAATTGTCAGTTAAATTAGCTCAGAGCCTTACAGCAAAAAATGGCCTGGTCATGGAGAAGGGGCAAATCTTCCAGAGGGCAAGTGGTTAAAGAAGGGCTCAAGCGTTCTGATTTACATCATAGAAAATACTATAAGATAAAAAAATACCCCTCCCCCTTATATCAATATTAATGAGGTTCTAGGCTGGGAAAGAAGACAGCCACTAACTGTGAAGTGGAGATATAACCATTGTAGGTTCCAACAGCTACAGATGCCAGTTGGTAACTCTAAGCATTATTTACAGGAGATGTGTAATTATTTAAATTTGTAAATATGTAGGCTGCCATTTTTGCGCTGATCCTTTGGTTTAAATACTGGTTGAGTCACTGACTTGGAACAGGTAAACAGATCAAGAGTCCTGACTGCTCAGTTATTGGAAGTAATACTTGGATCGATTGCATTGCATCTGCATAATGCGCTGTGTATAGCCAGCATATGCATTACAGAAAATGACTGTTACATATTAATGTAATCTTAGATAACAATGGGTTTCCATCCAATATTCTGTTGCTTGTGCAAAAGAGAATTCATTTTGTTAAAAATAACATGTCATGGGAGGAAAATTGAGGATGCCATTGATCCCCGTCTTTTAACGGTTAAGTTTAAGGGGCATTGAAGGAGAACAATTTCAGCTAAACCAGGAGACAGCAGCACAAGAGATACCACTTCACCTCTGGAAGGCTTTACCCCTTCATGACCAGGGCATTTTTTGCTATTATTATTTGTGTTATTTGCTACAGCACTGTGCTACTTTAACTGGCAATTGTTCAATCATGCATCACTATACCCAAATTAAATTTATATACTTTTTTTTCACACAAATAGAGCTTTTCTTTTGGTGTATTCAATCACCACTGGGATTTTTTAATTTTGAATACATAAACGAAAAAAAAAAACAACTGACAATTTTGAAGAAAAAACATTTTCTACTTTGTCATAAAAAATATCCAATAAAATCAAATTTCTTCATAAATATAGGCAAAAATGTATTCTGCTACATGTTTTGAAATCACAATAGGTGTATATTAATTGGTTTGTGTGCAAGTTATAGCACCTACAAACTATGGTATATACAGTATACTGGAATTTATGCAGCTATAAAAGCTATACTAATAATGGCAGTGATCAGTGACTTATAGTATGACTGTGATAGTGTGGCGAGCAATCTGGCACTAACATGCACTGGCTGGGAGGGGCAATAACTGATACTGATGTTGCTAGAGACACTGGCAAGCCAGAGACTATGTGAAGTTTGCTTGATTCCCTCATCAACGCAGACAGTGTTGACAAAGAAGTCCCTCCCAGCAAGCCATTGTGCTCTCCAGACAGGGGAGCTGTGGAAGCCATCCCCGCTGGGAAAAGATAGTGGTTATTTCTAGTGGCTATAACAGCCTCTAGCAATAATTGCATGTAAAATACACCAGACTGGTTGTACCTGAGTTGATTATTCAATCAACTTGGGTACATTCAGCCTGCCCATACATGATTCAAATCTCAGCCAGTCCCTGCTGAATTGGCCGAGATTTGAATTATCTATGGCCGGCAAGGTTCAAAGAATGGATTAACTGTGTGCCTTAGGCCTAGTTCACACTGGCTTTGAAAGCAGGCATTTGAGGGGCATTTTTAACACTCCTCAAACGCCTATGGAAATATAAATGTATAAATGCAGCATTAACTATATAATAATAATAAAGTTTACGTAAATTCCCAAATGGATGGAAACAGATACTTAAGTTCGATCCAAAAAGCCATCACCATACACCCAAACAGATTCTCCTCTCACCAGACAGTTTGACCGCACAAAAGTTGGTCAACATGAACAGTGTGATATAACATCAAATTCAGCAATCGTTCGTCAATAAAGATCCCCTCCAGAATAATAAGTAGCTTCTGCAACTTCAATAAACCTTCAAATGGCAGAAATTCCCATCAGATGGTAAGGGAATGCATAGAGAAGAAAAGCAACTAATAGTGTAGTATTTAAATTGTAATTCAACAAATTTATTTAGGTTCTACGTACATCAATTGAATAAAACAACCAGCATGGTAAAACAGGATGTTTCTAACTGACAAGATGGCTGCCGTCCCTCCAGAGCACGATTCCGTTACACGGTGAGGCTCCACCCTATGCATTTTGTCATCAAAAACACATCATCAGGGGCCTATAGCAACTATACTATGGGCAGCACACAGTGCTGTTTACATTATCAAAACATGAATCGTTAGCATCTCGTCGCTTCAAAATTGAAGCCTCATGATGAGTCAGGAGGAGTTGAAGCCTTTCAAAGCCTCCCATTCAAGTCTATGTTGATGCTCCTCAAACACTGTGGCAGGCATTTCCGGGGCATTTGCAGTGCGGTTGTGGCACGTTAATACCATTAGAGTTTATTGTAGGTGTTTTAGGTGCAGTTTTAACATATGTAAAAGGCTTATAAAATGCCTCAAAGTCACGCATAGGGCGTTTGGATAGCATTTGTAATGCTTGTAGAATGCCCTTACTAAAGCTCATTAATGCCTATCTCACGCTATATTTTTTGAAGAGTTAGAAATTTAATCAAGTGTGAACAAGCCCTAACAAGTGTAATGTGTGCAGATTTTATCTACAGATCTAGCTCTTTTTTTTCTCCCTGCTTTTCAGGGAGAAGAAACAGCCTGATTGCTTTTCTGCTTACAGAGAGCTCTGCGTGTTTTTAAACACAGAATTCTGTGCTATGATTGGCCACATCTGATTAGCAGGTTTGGCTGAAACCTGCTGACAAACTTGTGCCTTGTCCAATCACAGCACAGAGCAGCACGGGCATGCGCACAAACGCCCGAAACCTAGAAGAAAGGCTGCAACGTATGGGTACATTGCCTAACCTGGCTGTGCCGCACGCCCACAGTAGATGTACTGTGGGTAGGTGGCAAGTGGTTAAATAAACCTGAGATTTAAAATGATAGTTGGCTGACTTTTAAGCTGATTCTTTGGTTTAATACTTGAAATCACTGGTATAAAACAAGTATGCAAAGCAGGAAACAGTAAAGATTTCTCATTTCTGTGCATGTTTTGTGTCAATAGTTCAAAGTATTGAAGCAAGAGGGTCAGCATAATAACTGCATCTTCAGAAGGTGAGGTCTACAATGGCAGACTCTGTGTATTTCTAATGATAGTTTTCTGTTAAGTGTACTTGCAACACTGTGACCGCATCGCCATAGAAAAGCATTAGAGTGGTAAAAATGTTCTGTAGCAAGTGGCAAGATACCATTTTAATTCACACTTGAAGCAGGTGAATGGCATTGTTGACCATATACTTATTTGAATGGCGTCTTCAAAAATCTTAGCACATTTTTTTTTACTTTTCAATTAAGATATAGACTTTGACGGGGCTTTAACATTAGTTGGCATTCATTCTTTCAAAGAACCTGTTATGATTTTGTCCTTGAGAAAGAACATTTTTTATATGATTTTATATTTTTTTATGTTTATAGTGTATTATCTGACCCAGCAGCCTGTGTTTTCTTGCAAAACAGTCCATTAAACTCTCCTAGCTTTATTCTATGAAATAAACATTTTAAGGGCAAGACCTTATTTTTTATGTTTACCTGAAAATGCCATGCCGTGTTTGGTACAGTACATGAAATCCCTGAGAAGTTTTGATGATAATTTGAGTGAGGATGAACTTCCATCAACCAGACTTTTGTTTATGAAAAAAGCAGATAGTGAATGTTTATTAACATAAAACAGACAAGTAATGATAAGAATGTCTATGTGTTGTTAAATAAAATGTCATGTGGCAATTTAAAACTTTATTATCATATTGCATTTAGAAAAGGACTCCAGATTAACAGCAAAATCAGCACGTAGCCTTTACATTTATATTCATTAAGTCCATGTCCATGAAAAATAACAAGCCCCCTACTCATAACCTAAATAATTTTTTTCTTTAATGACCCCAAAACTGTTTTTAAATCCCCTGAGTCTGCCATCCATGCCCCTCACCAGCTTCTATTCTGGTTGTGAAAACTGGAGCTCTAATGCCCAAGGGTCCTTGGTCATGATGGTATCTGTTCCTCAGTCTTCTAGATCTCAAGTGGATCACCCACTAGAAAGATAGGATGTGTACATGTCTTGCTAGCATAAATAGGGGTACCTGAAGAAGGACCCTATCATTCTGCAGAAAGGAAAATGTGGGACCACAAACTACAAATTAGGTTCATTTTCCTTGGCTTTTAGTTTAGGATTTTTTAACTGCAGTGGTTAGAATATAGGAGGATAGAGGGGTATATAGAAATGTACACAACAGAAAAAATTGTTTTGCTTTGTTTTGGATTTGTTCATTAAGTTAATAATTTTGTTTCATCATATTCATTAGACTGATTTATTTTGTATATTCAGATTAGTGTCATATAATCATTATTTTAGAATTGATTCAATTTCGTAAGCCGGCCATGTTCTTTCTATTTTATTCTTTTCTATTCAAAATTTGAATTCTTACATCGAAATTAGAATTTCAGAAAATGACTATATGCCAGGGGTGGGCAACTGTGGTCCTCCAGCTGTTGTAGAACTACAAGTCCCATAAGGCATTGCAAAACTGACAGTTACAAGCATGACTCCCAAAAGCAGAGGCATGATGGGACTTGTAGTTCACCAACAGCTGGAGGGCCACAGTTGCCCACCCCTACTATATGCTTTTTATTTTATGCTATTCTATCCAAAAATTTGAATTTTGGAAGATGGCTATATTCTATCTCATTCTATTCTATTATATCCTATAAAGCAGCCTAAGTAGGAATTATCATTTTAGTTCACGTTTATACCCTATTGTATTTATTGCAAAATGTTTCCATTTCAAATTGGAATTCATCTTTTAATTTGAATTTGGATAATCTGTTTTATTATAATTTTATTTCAAATTTGTTGCAATTTGTTACTATTGTGATTCAGAAATTTGGATACAAATTTGGATCCGAATAACAAAAATGTTGTCCGAATTTTGATTCGTAATAAAATGAGTTGCAGATGTCTAGGGATATAGTTTGTGGAGCAGAGCTTTATAACATAGCTATATGTAATAACCCCTAATATCTGTATTCATAGATATGCCAGAGATGCAGAGAGCAGACACATCAAATTTGATCTAGTGGTTTAGTTTATAGACCATAGCAATGAAGATTTCATGTTGCAATCATGGTGAAGAAGGTGACTAGGTTTAGTAGATATCTCAACTGTGGACTCAAATAAATGTACAACGTAGAATACTTATATAACTCTGGACTGGCTATACAGCAACAGATACATTAAAAAAATGGATACAGATTCAGATACATAAAAAAATTGTATGAAATGATTAATGAAAGATGTGTTTTGTTTGTTTGCGGTTGCTTATTGCCATAGTTGTGGTTCTTGTAAGGCTATTTTTGAGTTTTTGGTTTTATCAATTAGTCACCCCCAAGAAGAGCCTTTCTAAAATCAGGACACCAATCCCTTTTTTTTTTTTTGGTTTAGTTGATAACTTATTGCTGCTTGATGGCAAATTTATGTTTCGTAAACCCATCATTTTATTGTTGACCTTATGTTTATGGCAGTCAAGAGGGTTGTTTTGGTTCATTGGTGAATAGCTCATCCACTGTCCATGGAAAAGGTTCATAAATTATTAAGAAGGTATTGCTTCCTAGAGGCAATTGGTTCAGAAAGTGATTAAATGAAATTCAAGAATTTCTGGTCTGGTTTCTATTTATTGCTACAGGTAAAGACAAAAATTCAATTTTGGTCAATGTACACTGCACTTGCCAACAATGCAAACCTTGAAAGCTGGCTAAAAAAACAACAATCCAGGTATCTAGCAGTTGTGAAGCCCCTTCAAAAGTCTGAAGCTTTAATACAGTAGTCTATGAAGGGAGGGAAAATGTGGGCAATATACAGTACTGTTTGTTGAGGTCAATCTATTAAAGTGGATTGTTCTGCTAAGCAATGTCAGCATACAGTTGCAAGAAAAAGTATGTGAACCTCTTGGGATTATGTGGAGTTTTACATGAATTGGGCATAAAATGTGCTCTGAACGTCATCTAAGTCACAACAATAGAAGAACACAGTCTGCTGAACATAATGCTACACAAACATTAGATGTTGCCATGGTTTAACTGCACATAACATGTAAACATTCACAGTGCAGGGAGGAAAAAGTATGTGAACCTTTGGACTTAATAACTGGTTGACCCTCCTTTGGCAGCAATAACCTCAACCAAACATTTCCTGTAGTTGTAGATCAGACCTGCACAACGATCTGGAGTAATTTTGGACCACTCCTCTTCACAAAACTGTTTCAGTGTAGCAATATTCTTGGGATGTCTGGTGTGAATCGCTTTCTTAAGGTCATGCCACAGCATTTCAATCAGGTTGAGGTCAGGACTCTGACTGGGCCACTCCAGAAGGCGTATTCTGTGCTGTTGCAGCCATTGTTTTGTTGAATTACTTGTATGCTTTGGGTCATTGTCCTGTTGCATCACCCATCCTCTGCGGAGCTTCAGTTGGCGGACAGATGGTCGTACGTTTTCCTGCAAAATGTCTTGATAAACTCTGGAATTCATTTTCCCATCAATGACAACAATCCGTCCAGGCCCTGAGGCAGCAAAGCAGCCCCAAACCATGATGCTCCCTCCGCCATGTTTTACAGTAGGGATGAGGTTTAGATGTTGGTGTGCTGTGCCTTTTTTTCTCCACACATAGTGTTGTGTGTTCTTCCCAAACAACTCAATCTTGGTTTCATCTGTCCACAGTATATTTTGCCAGTAGTGCTGTGGAACATCCAGGTGCTCTTTTGCAAGCTTCAAACGTGCTGCAATATTCTTTTTGGACAGCAATGGCTTCTTCCGTGGTGTCCTCCCATGTACTCCATTCTTGTTTAAGGTTTTCCTTATTGTAGATGTGTCAACAAAAATGTTAGCATGTGCCAGAGATTTCTGTAGGTCTTCAGCTGACACTCTGGGATTCTTCTTTACCTCATGCAGCATTCTGCGCTGTGCTCTTGCAGTCATTTTTACAGGACGACCACGCCTAGGGAGAGTAGCAACAGTGCTAAACTTTCTCCATTTGTAGACAGTCTGTCTTACCGTGGACCCATGAACATCAAGGCTTTTGGAGATACTTTTGTAACCCTTTCCAGCTTCATGCAAGTCGACAATTCTTGATCGTAGGTCTTCTGAGAGCTCTTTTCTGCGAGGCATGGTTCACATCAGACAGTGCTTCTTGAAACCAGTAAACCCAAAACAGGTGTGTGTTTTTTAAGGGCAGGACAGCTGTCAGCAACACATCCCATATCATCACACTGATTGGAGTCAAGGTTGGCTCACTCCTGGCTCCAATTAGCTCTGGGAGAAGTCATTAAGCTAGGGTCTCACATACTTTTTCCTCCCTGCACTGTGAATGTTTACATGTTATGTGCAATTAAACCATGGCAACATCTAATGTTTGTGTAGTATTATGTTCAGCAGACTGTGTTCTTCTATTGTTGTGACTTAGATGACATTCAGAGCGCATTTTATGCCCAATTCATGCAAAACTCCACGTAATCCCAAGGGGTTCACATACTTTTTCTTGCAACTGTAGGTCTGGCACATTCATTTTGTGCCACTACATTGTCCACATGCTGATTTTCTGGGAGTGTTCATCTCTTGTCCAATGATAATTGCATAGTTTTGGCACTCTTTCACTCAACATAATTTTTAAAAGTGTTACTAGAGTATTTTTGTTTAATTAAACTAACAAACCTGTTATACTCACCTGTTCTATGCAGTAGTATTGCACAAAGCGGCCCTGATCCTTGGTTCCCATGGTGGCAATCTTGGCTCCTCCTATTCATCGTGTGTCCCTATAACAAGACAGTTGCTATGGGGGCACGCGATGTCTGCTCACTTCCGAGCTGTGTGTCTATGGAGCCGTTCTCCATAGACACATACAGTGGGACATAGCCCAACCTCCCACTTCATCCTCACTGCATTTGATTGACAAGAGCAGGAGCCAATGGTTCCTGCTGCTGTTTGAATCTCTGTGTGAAGAGGAAAGAGGGGAGAAGAGATGTATCAATGCACAGCTCAGAATCTATTCTCTCCTCTTCTCCTTCACACAGGGAAGGGAAAGGATAGAGGAATATAATTTTTTTTACCCTAATGCAAGGAATGCTTTAAGGTAAAAAAAAACATTTTTAGCTTTAGTATCATTTTAACTTCTTCCTCGCTGCACTATATCAGAAATACTGCTACAGGGCTGCACGGGTGCACAAAATCACGTGTATATATATATATATATATATATATATATATATATATGATTTTGCAGTTCTGGGTAGGGAGCATGCCCACCATTTGTGGCGTCGGCTGTCAATCACCGGATCCCAGCAGGTGATTCCTTGCCGGCACCAGGTGATCACCGAGTATTACCGACGGGGGAGAGACCTGTGTATAAACAACGCAGATCTCTCCATTGTCAGCTCCTGCACACTGCTTTGTATGGCCCCAAATGTTAACCCCTTCCTGCCCAGTGTTAGTGCTTTTTATTAGCACTGATCACTGTATTGGTGTCACTGGGGATGTCAGTGACATCAAGTCAGTTCCCCCAGTGTCAGAACGCCCGCTACTGTCCCGCAATAAATCACTGATCGCCGCCATTACTATTAAAAATTTTTTTAATTATATACACTGCCATTTGTAAACGCTATAACTTTAACGTAAAACAAATTAATTTACACATACTGGGATTTTTTTTAGCAAAGACGTGTAGCAGAATACATTTTGGCCTATATTTATGATGAAATTTGATTTTACTGGAATATTTTTTTTTTCTCAAAATTGTTGGTCTTTTTTTGTTTATAGCACAAAAAATAAAAAATGCACAGGCAATCAAATACCACCAAAAGAAAGCTTTATTTGTGGGAAAAAAAGATTTAATTTGGGTGCAGTGTTGCATGACCTCATAATTGTCAGTTAAAGTAATGCAGCACCATATCGCCTGGCCTGGTCAAGAAGGAGGGTAAATCCTCTGGAGGGCAAGTGGTCCTATGAGGCTGAATAACCCCTGACCCTCTGTCTGGACAGTGCTGATTGACCCTGTGCTGATCACATGCACCCTCCCAGAGAAAAGAAAAAACTTTTAAGCAATACACACTAAACTGAGCATGTGCAGAGTGACTCGCAGAGCTCTGTACTATCAGCAGATGGATTGGGGACAGTAGAAGAAGGGGAGAATCATAGAAGACAGGATCAAACATTCTTTTTACACAATACAGAGAATTAGCCCCTTAGGTACCACAGTGAATATAACAAGCATGCTTTACTGCATACACAGACTGATTTTACTGTTGCGGTTTAGTACCATATATATATATATATATATATATATATATATATATATAAATGTTTTACTATATCGATCTTTAACCTCTTCCATACAGGGCACTTTTACCCTCTTCCTGCCCAGGCCAATTTTCAGGTTTCAGCGATCTCACACTTTGAATGACAATTGAGCGGTCATACGACACTGTACCCAAACTAACATTTTATCATTTTCTTCACACAACTAGAGCTTTTTTTTGGTGGCATTTAATCAACACTGGGGTTTTTTTTTTTTGCTAAATTAACAAAAAAAGACCAACAATTTTTTAAAAAAACACGTTTCTCTTTGTTTCTGTTATAAAAGATTGCAAATAATTAATTGTTCTTCATAAATTTAGGCCAAAATGTATTCTACTACATTTCTTTGGTGAAAATAGCCCAAATTAGGATGTATTAATTAGTCTCTAGGAAAGTTATAAAGTTCACAAACTATAGTATATATCTGAAAATTGATCAACTCTGAAGTATTGACGGCCAATCTAATTTCTTGAGGTCCAAGAATGTCAGAACAGTACAGATATCCCCCAAATGACCCCTTTTTGCAAAGTAGCCAGTCCAACGTATTTCATAAGAGGCATGGCGAGTTTTTTGAAGTTGTAATTTTGTCATAATTTTTCAGTAATGAAAAAATGATAAAAATGATTTTCACTATTTTTTTTACATACTGTCAGCAGTGCAGTACAGCATCATCATATAACTGGCATGGCAGTGATCAGGGACACTGACTGGTGACAGTACGAAAAAAAAAAAAATGATAATTTTTTTTTATTATTTTTTATTAGATGTTTTTCTCTTTTTTTTTAAGATTTTTTTTTCATATTTCACTATAACCAAAGTAGTATAATGTTACCATAGTAACATTGTACTACTTTTGGGAAGTGATCAGTATTTTTTTTTTTATAGAATTTCTTTGCTATAAGAAAGCATTTACCTGAATTACATCGATTCATTCAGGGGGTTTTTTTGTGCTTATCTGTGGCTTGGCCACGGCTAATCACATGGCACAGCTGGGCTGTGACTGGCACAGCTTGCGCATGTGATCGCTGTGACCATTCACAGCTAGACACACTTGTATACAATGGATGGCATGAAAGGAACCCATCCATTGTATACAACCATCCTGTGACCTGCTGTGATTGGTCACAGCAGGTCACATGGTACTGGCAACGGGGCCGGTACACAGATCTGTCATTGGCCTTGTCCGAGGTGCACGGCTGTTGACAGATCACACCGCTGCGTGGCCCTGCAGGCAGGCGCAATGCGCATGCCTGGAAGGACGCCATATGGCGTCCACCTGGAGGGATGAGCGGTTCGCCCGGCCGCCATCTGGCTATAGGTCGGGCGGCAACTGGTTAATGTGGCATTTAAGAAGAGGAGTATGGATCACTGTGGTGTACACTAGACATCATAGCAACAGGAAGTGATTATTTTGTTAGGTCCAGAAAAGGTTGCAATTATCCTTTATATTTTGAAGAGTGGTTTGTGTATGCCTCCAATCTCCAAATGTAGAGACAAGTAATATGTTCATGCTGTTTCAAGGACTCTCTTTTTTTATTCTGATTTGACGCATATTTTACTCTATAATAAGTGTGTGCTATACATGTAGGTTATATTTGTAAATGGTTTCATGTATAATGCACCTTCCTGTTTGTGATTAAATGACCTTATCCAGTATATGCATGAACTGTGATTACAATAAACTTTTTAAGTACAGATTTTTATTTAGGGCTCTTTTACTTTTATTTTATCACATACTGCTGAATTGTATGTTACCATAATGCAAGTATTTATCAGTTTGTTTGCTAATATCTATCCATCAACTGTAGAAGAACTTGCATATGCTTGTGTTTCCAACCTACTCTGTCATGCCTTGTGATTTATGTTGTTCGCTGCATATGATTTGATATTGATTTTATTTCAGTTTCTGTAGATAAATTAATAGATTCAAGACAAAACATGTAACCTAGCATCGGGTAGTACAGTTTATTATGCTTTTATAAAAATATTGCAGAGGCATGCACTTCCGAGCTTCAGATCTTGGATTAGGGAATATTGATTAATGAACTTAAACAGAACACATGCACTTTGGGAATGCAGAGCTCGATTTTGGCAAAAACTGAACACTTAGGCAATCTATGTCTGTCAAGCTGTTTTGAAACTATGCAGAGCATATCAGGATTTACTGTCACAATCTGGCTGCAAGGTGGGCATTGCACAAATATGTCACAAAAAAGGAATCTTCATCTTGATCACTTTTACATGAGAAGAATGTCACCTTTTTTCTTATCGTGTATGTGATAAAGGGGTGCACAGCACGCTTGTTGTGCATGACTCTATCTGATATAAATGTAGGAAATACCTAGCTCAGTTTAAGCTCAAAAAGTGCCCATTTTTTAATGACTGTGCTATCTGTTATCAATTACCAGTATCATAAAGTGTACCCTATTTAGGTTCTGTTTGTACTGTACAAACCCAGTGTTCAATATAATAGGGCAGCACAGTGGCTAAATGGTTAGCACTTCCACCTGGCAGTACTCGGGTCGTTGGTTCGAATCCCAGCCACTGCACCACCTGCCTGGAGTTTGCATGTTCTCCCTGTGCCTGCCTGGGTTTCCTCCGGGTACTCCAGTTTCCTCCCACACTCCAAAGACATGCTGGTAGGTTAATTGGCTCCTGTCTAAATTGTCCCTAGTATGTGTATGTATGAATGTAAGTTAGGGACCTTAGATTGTACACCCCTTGAGGGTTAGGGACTGATGTGAATGTACAATATATATGTAAAGTGCTGCGTAAATGGACGGCGCTATATAAGTACCTGAAATAAATAAATAATATGCTGAGGGCTGTGTCTCCCCTTGCTATCCTAGGCCATGATGACCAACGAAGATTAAGATGTAAATACATTTGAAAAAGTTGAAAAGGAAGATGGAAAGAAATATTAATCATAACAAATTACAAAATGTTGCATGTGAATAGCATCAGTATAATAAATATTGGTAATCATTGAAGATGACCAAAGTAGAGAGATTCTGGTATTGTCAGCTAAGATAAATGGAATCTTAATTGAATTTGATGTCTTCTTGGGGTGGGGACGTATGTTCACACATGGCGCTGTGAAAAGCAGTCGAGTCCTATCTATCCATAGACACAGACCGTGAGACCTTACCCCCCCCCCCTTAATAGGATTTGATTGGGACGTGGTGGCCATCTTGTTGTTTGGAAACAATATCGTTAGATACAACACTGCAGTATCATATTTGCATTTGTATAAGCTTTTAAATGTGAGTTAATCTCTTGGATTAAAATTCTTTTAGCGCTAATTTGCGACACTATGAGATGGCTTTTTTCATTTGATCTACATATCCTGCATTATTGCTATCTATTTGGCTAGAGCTGGTCTGTCCATTAAGAGTGGTTCCATTGTGATAAAGGTTGGAAGTTCTGCTGTGACAACCTATGGTGTTATTCTTACAGCGCTTTTTGACTGTTCCTGATGGGCGGTCAGAACATTTGGTAAGAGGCAGATTATTTGGTGTGGTGGTGGAGGTTCTTCCCTTGTTTTTCCTTCTCTTTTGAGTACCATTGTCTAAGACTCGCTTATCAGGGACCCTCAAGGACCATCAGCTTTTTTCTATTTATTTGTACCATCGGATTGGACTTACATTGGCAGTATGATGGACATGTTTTATTATTCATTTTAGGTCTCATAGTCAGCGCTGCACTGCTATTCTGTAATAGGATTTGATTGACAGCAGCTATTCTTGTGCAGTATGAAAGCTTTTTAATGGATACAAAGTGTAGTAATAAGGCCACTCACAAAGCATAAGTAGGTTTGCACTTGTAAATTAATAAGCATCTACTGTAGTGAAGGAGTGTGAAGCCTTTGGATGGATGGTGGTTACCAGCATCTCGTGGCTTCCAACAAGTCTAGGTTTACCCCAGTTGAGACAGCACTTCCGGTCACATGATGGCGGGTATTGGCTTGTGATCGGAGCATGCATGCTCCCTCATCAGGCCGCAAGGATGCCATCTTGATGTGGGGAATTTTGGGACCTGATGAGGGGGCACGCATGCTCCGAACACACGCCAACCCCAGCCATCACATGACCAGGGATGTCTCAACTGAGGGAATCCCGGAACTAGGAGGACAAATGACCACCATCCATCCATCCAGAGGCTTCACTCTTCTTCACTACAGTGGATGTGTATTAATTTACAAGCACATACCTACTTATGCTTTGTGAGTGGTCTGTATCACTACACTCTTTATCCATTAAAAGGCTTTTATACTGCACTTAGAGGGCGCCGTCTCTTTCTTCCTGATCTTCTACAGGGCCTCTCTAGCTCATTATTGGCTGGCTACCTCCACTCCATGGTGCATCAGAATTACCTATAGAACTTTTTCTAAGGACATATTATTTGTATATTTATTACAGTATATGTTTCATGATTTATTTTTCCTAATTTCATCACCACTAATTACATGCTTATACATACTATTGTATGCTACATGTACCATCTCGGAGTGCACCCAATATCCTACTTGCTATTCTTATGCACCCTGCTGTATCGAGATTGGGCTCAAGTAAGTATAAGAGTGGGCTGGGAGGGGGGGGATCCTGGACACAGAATTATTGTTTAACTTAACGCAGAAACCACTTTTAGTCCTAACTTGTACAACTCTTTCATTAGATCATAATGTGGAACTTTATCAAAATGCTTTGCTGCAGTAGATGTAGGCAGAATTTTACTATTGTAGATTAGTCTGACATGATCTGTCCTCAGTAAAGCAATGCTTCTTTGGGCCCAGCAAGTTGTGTGTTTTTAAGTGATCAGTGATACTTCTTTTTTTAGAATAATTCCATTAACTTGACTGCAACAGATGTTAAACTCACTGGCCTGTAATTGCCATCTTCTACACTGCTACCCTTCTTGTAAACAAATACAATATTAGCTGTCCTCCAGTCATGGGGAACTTCTCCTGTTAGAAGAGATTGATTAAAAACAGATCCAATAATGGTATAGAGACTCGTATCAATGCAGATTAAAGTACCTATTCTAGTTTTATATAATTTTGTTTTCTGCTGGTCAATGTCTTTTATGCAAGCTTCTGGTCTGGTTTGACAGCTTATTATGGCTTGTTATCTTTAGTGGCAGTTACCAAGGCTGTATACTCAAATGTACTTGTATACAGTATATTTTAGTTGTACATACTACTTTAATGTTTGTGTTAACCTTGTTGATGTCTGGCAATAGAACTTTAACTTTTCTAATGTGTGCATAACTGGATTAGGTGTTAGAATTCGTATCTGCCTGGAGTTCAGCTTTACAATAAATAGACAATTTTGAGTGTGTTATTGGTTATTTTTATTCATGCTTACATGTGAAAAAACATTCATGTAAACAGTATCATGAAATAAATGGGAGAGATCCTGGTGATATTTAATTTCCCACAGAACACTTTACAACTAAAATAACGCATTCCCATGGTTGAATTGTTTGCGAAGTAAACCTTACATCTGTTAATACAAAAGAATACCTTTTTCTCATCTATGTGATATATTTTTTATATTTTTAATTCATGAAATAAGCTATTTTTCTTCTTCTACACTGATTCTGTGCATGCATTATGAATACTGTACTTTGTAAAACATATCTGACTTTTTATCTAGAATAATTTGACTTTAGATTATTATTGATATTATTATTGCTGTTACTAGAAAGGTGTGCCCAATGCTTGAAAAGACAATTTATAAGTGCTTATTTTATTTATGGTGTACATGCCATTGGTTATGTGACTTAGGCAGTGATTTATAAGATTTTAGTCTAAGCATTGTTTTAGTATTGCTTTGGAAACATAGGAATGACTGTATAGTATTGGTCTTAAATAGAGTCGCACAGCTGTTAGCTAAATCAATGGATGGAATTCATAAACATGGCACATATTTATTGAATCATTTACCATGGCCTTATAGGCCATAACATTTGAACTTCCAGTATGGCCTCTTGCAGGAATAAGTGTGAAAAAGGCCATGACCGTCAAACTGGAACAACCATCATTAAACCATTTAAAAAAGCTCATAGTGAGTTCACAGTGCATAAAATGTGATCACAGTTTAACCTTGTCAGTGGTACACTATCTTTAGAAAATTGCCTTTTTTTATTAGGTTGGCATAGTAGAATGGCAGTTATCAGGGAATTCCTTTTAATAATATGCCTATTTATGTGCTAATAAATGAAAGAAAATGATTTTATATGAAAATTAAAAAAGTAACAACATAAAGTAAAAAGCAGATTCATCCTGAGCCTCCTTGCTTGTTGACACAGGTCATTGACATTTATTGCATTATCAATGGGTAATAGGAATATAACTAGGTTAAAATCAATATAGCTCATTAAACTACAGTGTTAAAGGCAGTGTTTGCATTTTCATAAGAGAACATGTTTTGACCCAAGACCTTTGTGCAGTGTTCTTTTTTAAAAAGGATTTGATTATGAGTGCATTCAAAAACATTTTCATAAGAGAACATTTTTTGACCCAAGACCTTTGTGCAGTGTTCTTTTCTAAAAGGGATTTGATTATGAGTGCATTCAAAAACATTTTATGTTTGCTTCAAATGTGAATGAATGCATGTAAAATATCCTGTCATTTCAATAATGATATTTATATTTGCATAGTTTTGCTATAAGAGAAAAAAATATTGTTTGTATCTTAGTGATATTAACAACCATATCTGGAAATAAGTGGTATGATGTCACTCACTGTTGTGTGTTAACAATCCTACCTATCTTGGATATTGGAGCTGGCTCATATAAGATACTTTCTTTGTTCTACACTGAAATGCATTTATATATAAAATGTTTGCAAAGGTTGGTATCCCTGGAGCGAGTTCTCTGACCTAATCATTTACAAAAATCTTCTAACAAATATCTTCTGCGAGATGAATTGGCTCTGTCGTGTTAGCCATGATCTGCATTATGTACTAACCATCCATTCTACCATTCATATATCATTTACATAAGAGATATAAGTAAACAGAAAATGAGCCGTGATACTACTCGGCTGTTTATTTGTAAAAAAAAAAGTGGTATAATGGTACATATAAAATAAAAGAATATCCAATAGAGAGCCTCTTAGTGCACCAGTGAAATCAGCGGAGCCTGCTCCATTATATATAATAGCATGGGCTATATTTTCGGGACAAAAAATCTGCATGATCTTCTAAAAAGCTTTCAAATGTAAAAGATTGGGGCTGAAGCCAAACATGTAATGCAGTATTTACGGGTCTGTGCTTGCTTAGCATCCATTACTTTAAGTGACCAGAGACAAAGTGTCTGTGCGTAATGGCCGGACACCAAGATTCTGACAGTGACACAGAATAAAGATTTTGCATAGGACAGCTATTCAAGCCTGTAATATTTTCCAGTTTGGGAAACATGAATTGCAGAAATTATATGCTAGAGGGAAATGTGGGTATTCATTTAAAATAGATGTAATATGTATGGGAAATATATTCAGCTGCCTGATTAAGCAGTTTATACGACTTTGTTAGCCACCAAGGTATAACCATATAGCTATCAATGGTTGCTATTACATGCTGTTTTTATACAACTAAAGTAAAACTAGTTTCCACATTAAGAAAATATATTGGTGCAAAACCTTTCAATAAATAGATTGAACAAGAAAATATGTTGGATGGATAATTGAATTGAATAGTTATCTGGTTCCTTATATTTCCTGGAGATCCCTAGAAAAATATATGAATTTACAGTTTGGCCAGGCTCCATCTCCACTGCCAATATATTTCATTTGTTTTGTTTTTGGGAACATGTGACAAATTGTGAGGTTTATCAGTTTGTGTCCTGTTCACTAAAAAAAGTGAGCCTTGTGCACATTTTCACCTATAGCAGCCACTTTTCCCTTAAGGCTAGTATGCCTTTTGGTACTTGGACTTGCCTCCAGGATTTAGGGTTCAGTGCTTTATTTGCAGGATCAGGGTCCCACCCAATGAGCCTCATAAAAAGTGTATGCCAAGCATGGACTGGCAAGAAGTATGTTATGCAGGCAAAGTCTGTTATGCAGGCAAAGACCAGGACAGGTGGCAATAAGTAGCGTATCTATTATCCAGGTAACGGTCAAGGCAGGCAGGCATAACAGTAGTATATCTGTTAACCAGGCTAGTGACACAGCAGTTGCCAATCTATAGAGTAATCCATATCCATCAAAAGTCAGGCACAGGTACAGGAGCCAGGAATTAGAATGCTATGCCGAGTCCAGAGCCCTGGGCCTGTGATGCTCATATAAAGTGCCACAGTACCATATCCTATTAGATGAGAGGTGATAGAGTGGTACAAGCCAATCACTGCCCAGCGAGGAGGACACTGCCTGAGGGGACCACTGGCGCCAGCCAGTGGAAAGCAGAGGGAGTGCTGATGCCAGAAAGTGAGTTGTGGAGAGGCAGGCTGTAAAATATCAGGGACAGATGGTATAGAGATTGGAAGTGTAGCATGACTCACACTCCTAACACAAACAAATGAGTCTTTTTCACCTAGCGTCAAACTGGCTACTCTGCGTGACAGGGCTTGGAATACTGTTACAAGAGTGCTTAAAAGATGTGGTTAACCAGTGGTTGATTCACCCTGCTGGTATTTTCCAAATATTAAAAGCTGTCTGTAGACTGAGTCCTTTAACCACATGCTGCCAAGCCACTGTAGAAATACGGCGGCAGGGCGGCACGGCTGGGCAAAACCACGTTTTAAAATGTGTTTTTAAAACAGGTAGGGGGCGCGCGCGATCACAGCCGTGGATGTCAGTCGCCGGGTCACAGCCGGTCGTTACTGGCTATGTCTCGGCGATCGGCGGCAATCGCTGACAGAGAGCACAGCTGCAGTAGCTCCAGGACACGCTGATCGGGACAGAAGAGTTTCTCTCTCCCGATCAGCGGTGTTCCCTGCAGTGCACACCCCCGCCCCCTAGTAAAACACTCCCCTCACACAGTTAACCCTTTCCCTGAATAATAAACTTAACCCCTTCCTCCCCAGTGCCATTAGTACAGTGTCAGTGTTTTTTTTTTTGCACTGATCACTGTATTGGTGTCACTGGGGATGTCAGTGACCCCAAGTCAGTACCCCCCAATGTCAGAATGTCCACCGCAGTCCCGCCATAAGTCGCTGATCGCCGCCATAAGTCGCTGATTGCCGCCATTATTAGTATAAAAAAACCCAAATGATTTTTAATTTTTTTTTTACTGGACATGTTTTATAGCAAAAAGTCCAAAATATAGGTTTTTTGCCGCAAAATTGTCAGCCTTTTTTTTTATAGCGCAAAAATTAAAACCGCACAGGCGATCAAATACCACCGAAAGAAAGCTCAATTTGTGGGGAAAAAAATTGTCCGTTAAACTAGCGCAGCGCTGTATAGCAAAAAAATGGCGTAAATTGCAGTATCTATACCATAGTTTGTAGACGCTATAACTTTCACACAAAGCAATCAATATACACTTATTGGGATTATTTTAACCAAAAAAATGTAGCAGAATACATTTTGGCCTAAATTTATAACTAACTTTGAGTTTACTATATATTTTTTATAGCTGAAAGTAAAAAATATTGTTTTTCTTCAAAATTTTTGGCCTTTTTTTGTTTATAACGTGAAAAATAAAAAGCACACAGGTGATCAAATACCACCGAAAGAAAGCTCTGTTTGTGTGAAAAAAAGGACGTAAATTTCATTTGGGTGCAGCATTGCATGACCGCGCAATTATCAGTTAAATTAGTGCAGCGCCGAGTAGCAAGAAGAGGCCTGGTCATTAAGGGGGGTAAATCCTCTGGAGGTCAAGTGGTTAAAAAAATATGTCAGAATTTGTTTTCTGGCTCAGCTGAGGTACCTTTTTAACTCTGGTGGATGTCATTATGTAATGGCTAGAAGTTGTGGTGTACATGAAGCTGTACAGATAGGTAAACATATAATTTATGCAGAGTGGTTAGCTGCACAAGGGCCTTCTGAGGTTTGGGGTCTGTTTATATTATACGTGTGTGGGTTGGATACTGAGACCCTTTCTATTGAGAAGACTTGGACGATGCTTATGTCTACAGCAGGTGAGAAGCAGGAGAAACTGTACATTATTCCCTAGCCATCCTGATTTTTAATATCTGATGGCTATCAGGCAAAGAACATTTCCTTCATCCCCTGCCTAACTAGCATTAAAGAGGTAGCAAACCATGAAAAAATTAAAACAAATCATTTCCTTGCAAGTTGAGAGCTTATTGTGCTAGTATGCATTACATACTATCACATTATGAAAGACTTACCTGAAAACTAAACCCTCCAGTGGAGCGCTCTCACGGCTCCCCAAAACTTCCATCTTCCATTTTCCAGGCCTGGTCTTCCTTCCTGGTTCACAAGCTACGGGAATCTGATTGGCCGAGCCACAATGTCATCAGTCCCATGAAAGCGCAAAGGCATTTTCAGCCACGGCACGGCTCTCTCAATGGATGGCAGGCTAACAATTGAGAGTGCAGTGCACATGCGTCGGTGACATCACTGGTGCTTCTACAGTAAATATCTCGTAAAAAGGTGCACATTTAGTAGATATTTACAGTATCTACAGGTAAACCTTATTAAAGGCTTACCCATAGGTAAGAGATAGAAATTAAACACAAAGCATATCTTAAAGAGGAAGTAAACTATTTTCCGACATTGTATGGGCAGTAGGAGATAAAACTAATAGCTGTCTGACTCCAGACGCATACTATAGACTTAGATTGAGATAGTCCAGGTATTGCAAAGACTACTCTATCTATCGATCTATCTATCTATATTTGTCTCAAAAGATTGTACATGGGTAGTATTTAAATGGAGGCCCCAAAAATTATTGCAAAAACTTTTTTTGCACAGGAGCTTTTTACTTACCATTTCCACACATTGGTTCACATAAATATATAGCCTGTCATTAAATTCCTTTTCTTTTTTTGTCATTGGTGTTTTAACTTTAGGATAGATAGATAGATAGATAGATAGATAAACACTTTTTTTTTAATGCAACAAAACTCATACTTTTCTATTTGCATCTATGCACTACCATTTATTGTGAAAGAGAAACTATATAGTCCCATTCACATCTATGTGTGTGTATTACCCATCAATACATTATTACAATGCACCTAGAACATGTAACCATCAATCAGCACCCAGTGTTCCGCACATCGACTGTATGTACAGTACTTGTGACTCAATGGCTATCTGTGCCTTTTCACTTGTTTTGGTGACATAATCAATTTGATTTAGGAGCAGAAGCGGTTTATCCAGCAAAATATTGTGATTTTAACATTAGTAAATAAATAAAATAAATCCCTTTTTTTCACGTCTACAAGCACAAGGTTGGCTATGAAGACAAATTAAAATTAATACAGGTTCACTTTATTCACTAAAATTAACTTTGAAAATTAAAATTCACACCCTCTACTGTTTTAGTAAATTAGCATATATAAAGAAAAGAGAGGAACATTGCCACTCATCTGCCCTCTTATTTAGCAGTGTTGTCCCAATGTGATCTGTTGTGATCTTCCCTGGCATGTAACTGTTTATTTGTATTTCAGCTGCTTACTTTTCATGTATAACCACATCAAGGGGCTTGCTACATCTGTGGTTTTTAATATCATTGAAAGTCTTAAACTGGCCACACACTAATCTATATTTGTTTAGTTTAGCAGGAACCCATCAAATTTTTATGTGTGGCCATCCCCACTGGACAGAAGTCAGTAATGTTATCAACTTCTCCGAAGGGACTTGATGGAAACCTTTTCTCGACCACTGGTTAATATATTCTGATAGCAGTGGGTCCCCCTGTCAGAATTCAATGTCTGGAAGGAGGATATTTTTCCATCCACCTCATTTGTGTGGATAAAAAAAAAACCCCAAAGTAACAGTGTAAGGCCAGCTTTACATTACATTTTGTTTGGCAAATAAAATTTACATTTGCAGATTATTAGATGACAGCAAGTGATTTATCTAATGCTACGAAGCAGTTAAATTGAATCGATAGAGTATTTATTTGGGATTATACATTTTACTTTTTATTGAAACATTTGCTAAAATAATAATGTTTGCTGCCTCCTGTTTTTCATATAAAGATTTTAAGAATTTCTCTCTATCGTCCAC
Source organism: Staurois parvus (assembly GCF_062004578.1). NCBI lineage: Eukaryota > Metazoa > Chordata > Amphibia > Anura > Ranidae > Staurois > Staurois parvus. Next base: position 5,124,986 of record NW_028318102.1, read on the forward strand.
CTGCATATTGGGGGCAATATGATTATCCATGCTTAACTGGAAAGTATAGTGTGTTTTCAGCAAAGGCATATGATGTAGGTCAGTATTGCCATATTTACCCTAAAGTAATTTTTGTGTTCTATTAAATAAAGAGGATTGCAGGGTTGTTTGTTAAAGGAAGCCCTGTATTGAACTTAGCCTCACACACTGCTAAGATGCAACTGACTCATAGGTTTCCACTGTGAGAAAGAACACTACAGCAGAATCAATATATCAAGAATTTAGCAGCACTGCAATACCAGAAATACTCTTAGATTACATATTTTGCAAGTTTTGTGGTGCTGTTTAACGCATATCTGTTTTCCTTAAAGAGAGCAAATATATATATATATATATATATATATATATATATATATACAGACAGTAGTAAAATATGCATGAGAGAAGGACACCCATGAACAGTCTAAGCAGGATTGTCCTGGATTTTTATTGAAGCATGCAGTAAAAAAATAAACAGTTTCAGCACAGGCCAGCTTTTTACTGCAAATATATAGTATAGAACAAAGCAAGACATCTACTTGCCCAAGGCATTAACCAAACTCAGCTCAGTTTCTGACTAACAGGGTGCCCCCCATTGGGTTGCTCAAAAGAAACAGGCATCTCTTGTACCTTTTTAGTATTCTGTCAGAAATTAGCCTTTTTGCTCAGCAGCAGGCTTCCACAGCAGAAAGTAAGAGAGAGATTCCTGAGCATCACCATAAGGCCACATAAGGCCTGTGGACAGTAGAGACTAATCATGAGGTCTGGTTACCAGATTAGGTGTGGACCTATTAATGGAGGCTTTATCCCATCCCTACCTAACAACCTAACATCCACAATCCTGCCATCCAGTGTGTCTCTCTCTATCTATGTATATGTGTATATATATATATATATATATATATATATATATATATACATATATATATATATATATATATATATATATATACATATACATATATATATATATATATATATATACATATACATATATATATATATATATACATATACATATATATATATATATACATATATATATATATATATATATACACATATATATATATATACACATATACATATATATATATATATATATATATATACAGTTGCAAGAAAAAGTATGTGAACCCCTTGGGATTTTGTGGAGTTTTGCATGAATTGGGCATAAAATGTGCTCTGAACGTCATCTAAGTCACAACAATAGAAGAACACAGTCTGCTGAACATAATACTACACAAACATTAGATGTTGCCATGGTTTAATTGCACATAACATGTAAACATTCACAGTGCAGAGAGGAAAAGGTATGTGAACCTTTGATTTAATAACTGATTGACCCTCCTTTGGCAGGAATAACCTCAACCAAACGTTTCCTGTAGTTGCAGATCAGACCTGCACAACGATCTGGAGTAATTTTGGACCACTCCTCTTCACAAAATTGTTTCAGTGTAGAAATATTCTTGGGATGTCTGGTGTGAATCGCTCTCTTAAGGTCATGCCACAGCATTTCAATCGGGTTGAGGTCACGACTCTGACTGGGCCACTCCAGAAGGCGTATTCTGTGCTGTGGCAGCCATTGTTTTGAAGAATTACTTGTATGCTTTGGGTCATTGTCCTGTTGCATCACCCATCCTCTGCGGAGCTTCAGTTGGCGGACAGATGGTCGTACGTTTTCCTGCAAAATGTCTTGATAAACTCTGGAATTTATTTTCCCATCAATGACAACAATCCGTCCAGGCCCTGAGGCAGCAAAGCAGCCCCAAACCATGATGCTCCCTCCGCCATGTTTTACAGTGTGGATGAGGTTTTGATGTTGGTGTGCTGTGCCTTTTTTTCTCCTCACATAGTGTTGTGTGTTCTTCCCAAACAACTCAATCTTGGTTTCATCTGTCCACAGTATATTTTGCCAGTAGTGCTGTGGAACATCCAGGTGCTCTTTTGCAAACTTCAAACGTGCTACAATATTCTTTTTGGACAGCAATGGCTTCCTCCGTGGTGTCCTCCCATGTACTCCATTCTTGTTTAATGTTTTCCTTATTGTAGATGTGTCAACAAAAATGTTAGCATGTGCCAGAGATTTCTGTAGGTCTTTAGCTGACACTCTGGTATTCTTCTTTACCTCATGCAGCATTCTGCGCTGTGCTCTTGCAGTCATTTTTACAGGACAACCATGCCTAGGGAGAGTAGCAACAGTGCTAAACTTTCTCCATTTGTAGACAGTCTGTCTTACCGTGGACACATGAACATCAAGGCTTTTGGAGATACTTTTGTAACCCTTTCCAGCTTCATGCAAGTCAACAATTCTTGATCATAGGTCTTCTGAGAGCTCTTTTCTGCGAGGCATGGTTCACATCAGAGAGTGCTTCTTGAAACCAGTAAACCCAAAACAGGTGTGTGTTTTTTAAGGGCAGGACAGCTGTCAGCAACACATCCAATATCATCATACTGATTGGAGTCAAGGTTGGCTCACTCCTGGCTCCAATTAGCTCTGGGAGAAGTCATTAAGCTAGGGCCTCACATACTTTTTCCTCCCTGCACTGTGAATGTTTACATGTTATGTGCAATTAAACCATAGGAACATCTAATGTTTGTGTAGTATTATGTTCAGCAGACTGTGTTCTTCTATTGTTGTGACTTAGATGACGTTCAGAGCACATTTTATGCCCAATTCATGCAAAACTCCACGTAATCCCAAGGGGTTCACATACTTTTTCTTGCAACTGTATATACATATACATACACATATATATACATACACATACACACACGCACACACATATATGGTCAGTATATATATACTGCTAAAAGTATTGGGATACCCCTCCAAATCATTGGATTCAGGTGTTCCAATCACCTTCATGGAAACAGCATTTCATTGTAGCAACTCAAAATGGTATTCAGTAGTTTGTATGGCTCCCACTCGCTTGTATGCATGCCTGACAATGTCGGGGCATGCTCCTAATGAGATGACAGATGGTACCCTGGGGTATTTCCTCCCAGATTTGGACCAGGGCATCACTGAGCTCCTGGAAAGTCTGAGGTGCAGCCTGGCTGCATAGGATGAACTGAAACATGATATCCCAGAGGTTCTCTATTGGATTTAGGTCAGGCGAGCGTGGGGGGCCATTCAATGGTATCAATTCCTTCATCCTTCAGGAACTGCCTGCATACTCTTACCACATGAGGCCAGGCATTGTCATGCACCAAGAGGAACCCAGGACTCACTGCACCAGCGTAGGGTCTGACAATGGCTCCAAGGATTTCATCCCAATACCTAATGATAGTCAGGATGCTATTTTCTAGCCTGTAGAGGTCTGTGGGTACCTCCATGGATATGCCTCCCCAGACTATCACCACCAAAACGCTCATGTTGAATGATGTTACAGGCAACATAATGTTCTTCACGACTTCTCCAGACCCTTTCACGTCTGTCACATGTGCTCAGGGTGAACCTGCTCTAATCTGTGAAAAGCACAGGGCGCCAATGGCAGACCTGCCATATCTGTTGTTCAATGGCAAATGCTATTCAAGCTGTATAGTGCCGAGCAGTGAGCAAAGGGCCCACTAGAGGACATTGGGCCCTCAGACCACCCTCATGAAGTCTGCTTCTGATTGGTCAGAGACCTTCACACAAGTGGCCTGCTGTAGGTCATTTTGTAGGGCACTGGCAGTGCTCATCCTGTTCCTCCTTGCACAAAGGAGCAGATACCACTCCTGCTGATGGGTTAAGGACCTTCTATGACCCTGTCCAGCTCTCCTAGAGTAACTGCCTGTCTCCTGGAATCTCCTCCATGCTCATGAGACAGTGCTGGGAGACAGCAAACCTTGTGGCAATGGCACATATTGATGTGCCATCCTGGAGGAATTTGACTGCCTGTACAACCTCTGTAGTGAAAAACAGTCAGAAAAGATGAGTAGGGAAACAAATGTCCTCCACCTGTAAAATCATTCCTGTTTTGGGGATTGTCTCATTGTTGCCCATCTAGTGCACCTGTTGTTAAATTCATTGACACCAAAGCATCTGAAACTGATTAACAACCCAATCTGCTACTTAACCGACCAGATCAATATCCTAGGAGTTTAATTGACTTGATGTATAAACAACCAATAAAATAAACAAGGTTTTCAATGCATTAACGTACAGTGGTGAGATTAATTTTAAACATATTACATTGTTGTTATATAAATACAAAAATCCCTTTAATAAGAGTACAGATTCTCTGTAAAATATGATGCATCTGAGATCTAATTCTATCAGTTATGACAATCAATATCACTAGTTCTAAGCAGCAGGAATCTCTGATAACATGTCATATATGAAATAGCTCTGATCTGTTAAAGTGAGCCCCCTGTCATCTCTACAGAACGTGCCTTGGTGGAAATGATGTTATATTTAATAAAGCTGCCTCAGAGACTATCTTTTAATGGAGGCAATAAACTGTTCATTTCTGGTCATTGATTCCCCCTTCTTCTGTCAGATAAGGTCAGATGTCATTGACCAGAAGAGAATACAGCCTTCAAAGAATATAATTTTCTGACTGTCTTAGAGAAAGCTGTATCCTTTATACTGTTTTCTTTTTAAATGGTAACCTTTGGGAAGTCAGCCCTTATGCCTAGTGTACCAAGCTGTATCATCCAGAAAGAGGGGATGTGCACACCATTTAAAAAAAAAAAGGTTGATAGCTTCCTAGATGGTATTTTAAATATGCTATATTACTTTTCTGTTCTATTCTATCCCTAAACCCTGTTGGCAGCCAGGACTCAAACACTGGTGGTATTGTCATGATAGACCCTTTAAAAATTACATATTTTTACTGTAACTAGCAAAAATAAGTACTAAGCTAGTGCTAATGCATTCAAATTTGCAAACAGTGATCCAATAATTTGGATTGCATTTGTTTCAAACTGAATTCAATCAATTTGGATGTCCTGAGCTAAATCCAAATCTCAGTGTTTTGTTTGGTAGCTTTTTTAATACAAGGTGCCCATGAATTGCATTATTTTTACATTATTAACTAAGTATTCAAAACTGTCTTATACTTTCAATTAAAAAGTCTGACTTTTTCAGTAATTAGGTATAGTGACACAAAAGATGCATCCCTAGTTTCAGTTCACTAAAGAGCTCACACTTAGAAAAATGGCAGAAATTGGGTTGTATTATAGATGTCTGAATATCCTTTTAACAAATGCTGGGATGTATTGATTTAAAATGTGTGTCAAGCCAAAATTTTATTTTATTTTGGAGTGAAAAGGGATTAGAACGTGCCTGGAGCAGTGCTGGCTGAGGCCATACACTGTGTAAGCACTGGGTCGGTCTGAGCGGCGTCTCAGCCATGGTATACTATGAGTGAACTCCCTTATTCTGAACACTGGCGGGAGGCACTCAAGATTCCCTCAATAGTGTTTCTGGCCAGCTCAGTGGATTGCTTTAAAAAAGGCCTGGATTATTTTTTTGGATACACAGAATATAACTGGACACTAACATTTATAGGTAAAGTTGATCCAGGGAATATCCGATTGCCTCTCAGGGGATCAGGAAGGACCTTTTTTTCCTGTAGGAGCAAATTGGATCATGCTTTGCTGGGTTTTTGTTTTTGCCTTCCTCTGGATCAACTGTGAGTGTAGGATTATTATTTTTTTTTTTTAATGGTTGAACTGGATGGACTTTTGTCTTTTTTCAGCCAGACTAACTACGCAACTATGTAACTAAGCCTCCAGCTTTTAGCAGTGCTGAAAGCCTTTTTGGAATTAGAACTGCTGGCTTTTCTACCAGACAGGAAGGGAGGAAAAAAACTGCAACAGGGTCAGAGATAGCAATTCAAATCTGACAGGGGTTCTAGCTTTCCTCTACTTTACTGAAGAATATATTTACATTTCTGTCTGTGCTACCATTGACAATTTTTACTTCATGCCTGATGAAACCATTGTCAACATGATAGTATGTGAGGAAGAAACTTTACCAAAACCCTAGACAGCAGTAAAAACTTGATAGTAGTTTGGATCCTTTGTCGATTTATCCAACTTGAAGAAAAAAAAGGTTATGGCTGGACTCACACTAGCCTAGCTTCTATGAATGAAAAATGATCTATGAAAGGAGGATGGGTGGCTAAAGCAATGGTTTACCTCCTCCTTTCGTAGAGCTTTTTCAACCTACAGCTTCTATTAATATAGGAGGGGGTGAAAAAGGAATGCATAGTCAGGCACTCTTGATGAGTGCATATGACTGGTTCTATTACACCCTGATCACATCAGGTGCGATTTGGCATGTGATTTGCATGCCAGGCGACTTGCAAATCATATGCCAAGTTGCACCCTATTAGAGCAGTCATATCGGTGCGGTTCTGACTTGGCCGGAGCCGCACCGATTTCTACAGTAGTACATGCACTACTGTTGTTGCGATTTGCATAGACATATGTGTCGGATGTCTTGCAAATCACATCTGAAATCGGCAGCTCAACCGATTTTGAAATTGTGTGACTTCAATGTAAGCAGCACGATTTCAAAATCGGCTTTGATTTGACCGGGGGCTTAAGCTCTGCCACAGTGGAAGAATAAGGTGGTAGGAGGGGGATCAGAGGAGAAAGATTCCAATTAGATTTCAACTAAACAAGAGCCAGAAGCACTAGGTACACTTCACAATGATTTTACGTAACATCCCTTGTGCTGATTTTTTTTTAAGAAACTTATTTATTTTTTCCTTTAAAAAACAAAAATCTAAAATTATTAAATTTACTTATTTGTAAAATAAGTTTAAAAAAAAAAGCAATACACCTTCTGAAAAGCATTATTTAACATAGTGTAGTTGCATAGATTGCTTGGGAGAAGCTGTAAATATTTAACCATGTTTTCTTATATTTTCATTCAGTAAAGATGTTATTGGAATACAATGACCAGTCATGCATGCCTCACACATATTACCAGCAAGTTTGCAGGACTGTGTGAGGTGATTTAATCATGAAGAGCATAAGTGTAAGAAAAACATTATGTATGGTTTCTAAAATTACCCTAGCATGTCTTTATCATAAGATGTATTTTAAAAGAAAAAAAGAGATCCTTTAGCCAGCTGTCTTTCTATAGAAAATGCAAATTCTTTAATCAAACAATGCTGAAGCTGTTTTTGGACCTTGGAGAATAAATTGGTGGTAACTTCAATTTTATTTATCTCACAATATTAAAAGTTTACCAAACCCATATTTTTAGTAAAAAAAAAATACACTAAAATTACATTTTAGTGCACACAAACACAACATATTATCCAATGTTTGATAAAATATAAAAGATTAGGTTGAATCAAGTTAATAAATACCAAATACAGTATATCATGCTTTAACACTGTGCTTGCCTTTGAAACAGTAACAAAACTTTGGTGCCCAAAATTGCCCATGGGTCATGAATTTAGAGTGGTGGCCCTAGAATTATTGTTCTCACTGTTTGTTTATAGTAATGCTTAATATGTGTGATGCAATGGGTTTTCATATATAGGCACTCCTGACACAGGCTTTTGTTGTGTGTGTGTACACAGTGGCCAGAGACCTTTCATTTTTTTTTTCAGTTTTACTGATTTACTGTACCTTTAACTTTTTAAAAATCATTTTTTCCCTTAACCTTATTGCATCACATAGTGTGATAGCACAACAAACATGATATTTCTTCTATTAGACCCCTAATGTCACATTTGAACCCCATTAAAGCTGATCAAGCACAGATCATGCTTGATCAGCCTCTTCCAAGGAATAGCAGCTGGGGAATGACACCCCTGAAACTGGAAGTGACAATAAACTCTTCATTTCTGGCTTTATTCAGTGAAGGGATGATCATCAATGGGTGTTTGCTGATTGTCCTCTGCTGTTCCTGCTGTCTCCCACCATAGCTGAGCCGGACACCTAGGAGGTGCATGGTGGGCTGTCTGACACTTTGCAGCATGTGTAGAAGTGATTGGGTGGTCATAATTCATCCATTGAAAATATTAAGGAGCTTCAAACTTACAGCAGGCTCCTCGGCTTCTCTATACACATGGGGGAATAATTAAACAGTAGTGAAAGTGACATTTAGCAAGCATTCACTGCAGGTGAATCTACCTGGTGCATGTGTTTCATAATAAAGTGTTTGATTTACCTAGGTAAATGTATTATTATTATTATCAGGACTTTTTTTTCTCAAAGAATAAGTGCAGGAACTCCCCTCTTTTGAGACACTTTTTGTCTCTGTCTCCCCACCCACCTTCAAGCATCGTCTCTGTGTTCCACCTAGCGTTGCACTAGGGTATACCTGCCCTTTTTTTCATAGAGCCTAATGGGAAAGCCACCTACTTGTAAGGGTCTATGGAGTTATTCTATTATATATATATATATATATATATATATATATATATACAGTGGGGATCGAAAGTTTGGGCACCCCAACTAAAAATTTGTATTAATGTGCATAAAGAAGCCAAGGAAAGATGGAAAAATCTCCAAAAGGCATCAAATTACAGATTAGACATTCTTATAATATGTCAACAAAAGTTAGATTTTATTTCCATCATTTACACTTTCAAAATAACAGAAAACAAAAAAATGGCGTCTGCAAAAGTTTGGGCACCCTGCAGAATTTATAGCATGCACTGCCCCCTTTGCAAAGCTGAGACCTGCCAGTGTCATGGATTGTTCTCAATCATCGTCTGGGAAGACCAGGTGATGTCAATCTCAAAGGTTTTAAATGCCCAGACTCATCTGACCTTGCCCCAACAATCAGCACCATGGGTTCTTCTAAGCAGTTGTCTAGAAAACTGAAACTGAAAATAGTTGACGCTCACAAAGCTGGAGAAGGCTATAAGAAGATAGCAAAGCGTTTTCAGATGTCAATATCCTCTGTTCGGAATGTAATTAAGAAATGGCAGTCATCAGGAACAGTGGAAGTTAAAGCAAGATCTGGAAGACCAAGAAAAATATCAGACAGAACAGCTCGCAGGATTGTGAGAAAAACAATTCAAAACCCACGTTTGACTGCACGATCCCTCCAGAAAGATCTGGCAGACACTGGAGTTGTGGTACACTATTCCACTATAAAGAGATACTTGTACAAATATGGTCTTCATGGAAGAGTCATCAGAAGAAAACCTCTTCTACGTCCTCACCACAAAAATCATCGTTTGAACTTTGCAAATGAACATATAGACAAGCCTGATGCATTTTGGAAACAAGTTCTGTGGACCGATGAGGTTAAAATTTAACTTTTTGGCCGGAATGAGCAAAGGTACGTTTGGAGAAGAAGGGGCACAGAATTTAATGAAAAGAACCTCTGTCCAACTGTTAAGCATGGGGTTGGATCAATCATGCTTTGGGGTTGTGTTGCAGCCAGTGGCACAGGGAACATCTCACGAGTAGAAGGAAAAATGGATTCAATCAAATTTCAGAAAATTTTGGATGGTAACTTGATGCCATCTGTGAAAAAGCTGAAGTTAAAGAGAGGATGGCTTCTACAAATGGATAATGATCCTAAACACACCTCGAAATCTACGGGGGATTACATCAAGAGGCGTAAACTGAAGGTTTTGCCATGGCCTTCACAATCTCCTGACCTCAACATAATTGAAAATCTATGGATAGACCTTAAAAGAGCAGTGCGTGACAGACAGCCCAGAAATCTCAGAGAACTGGAAGACTTTTGTAAGGAAGAATGGGCAAAGATACCTCAAACAAGAATTGAAAGACTCTTGGCTGGCTACAAAAAGTGTTTACAAGCTGTGATACTTGCCAAAGGGGGCAGTACAAGATATTAACTCTGCAGGGTGCCCAAACTTTTGCAGACGCCATTTTTTTGTTTTCTGTTATTTTGAAAGTGTAAATGATGGAAATAAAATCTAACTTTTGTTGACATATTATAAGAATGTCTAATCTGTAATTTGATGCCTTTTGGAGATTTTTCCATCTTTCCTTGGCTTCTTTATGCACATTAATACAAATTTTTAGCTGGGGTGCCCAAACTTTCGATCCCCACTGTATATATATATATATATATAAAATTGGTCTAAACAAAACTGGCACATGACACTAAAATAGGTATTGGTAATTGGCATCAGCGAGTACTAGAGAAAGAGTACCAGTCTTTAAAAAGTGCTATCAGTGCATCTCTAGTTCCACCCCATACCCACCTCCTAGTACCACTCCTTTAAGAGATTACAAAGTCAAGTATCATTTTGTGGTGCTAAGTAATTTGTATGGAATTTGTTAATGATAACAAGAGAAGCAGTAAAACAGCAACAATAGATCCACCAGCAACAAAGGACCCCTATATCAAAACACCACCCCAAGAACATTTTACCCTCAGCAGCAACAACAGATCTCCCAGCAGCCAGCCATCAATAGACTCCCTTGTAGCCAGCAACAATAGCCCCCTCCCTAAACAGTAGAACCCTTACAGCAACAATAGAATCCCCACCAGCAAAAATAGACCTCCCCAGCATTAATAGTTGACCATACAAAAAATAGAACACCCAGAACCCCTTGCCATTGCATAGATTCAGTGCTAGAGGTGCCAGAACTGCAATCCCCCACTCTCCCACTGAAAAAAAAGCCCTGGTTGTTGTTATTATTATTATTCAATATTTACAGTATATAATACCAACAGTTTTTACAGTGCTTTACAATATAAAGGGAGACAATACAGAAACAATACAAGTCAATACAAGAGGATTAGGAGTGCCCTGCTCCTGGAGCTTAAAATCTAAGAGGAAAGTGGAGCAAAAGGGAATAACTGCAAGGGCTGAACTGATGGGAGAAATAAAAAATTCAGTTGTAAGATGAAGATGGGAGAGGCTCCCTAAAGAGATGAGATTTCAAGGATCGCCTAAAAGTAGACAGAGCAGGAGATAGCCTGACAGATCGGGGTAGGGAGTTCCAGAGGATGGGAGAGGCTTTGGAGAAGTCCTAGAGATGAGCATGGAAGTAGGAGGCAAGGGAGCTAGAGAGCAGGTCTTGGGAGTAGCAGGGTGGACAGTTTGGGTTATATTTGGAGACAGGATTGGTGATGTTGCTAAGGCAGAGTTGTAAATGACTTTGAATGTTGTTGTTAATATTTTCAATTGTATTTGTTGGGCAATGGGAAGCCAGTGGAGGGCTTGGCAGAGAAGGATGGCGGACGTCTGGAGGATGTCTTTATGGTGCTTAAACTGCCACTTACTGAAGTATTGCCTACATAAGGTATTGTATGCAACCTGAATACCAATGCCCAATTCACACAATGCATTTATGTGTTAAGGCGTGCCACGTAACAGCAGCTCATTTATTTTTTATAGACTTTGTGAAAACATTTTTTAATGCAGCGCATTGCAGCATGTGAAGTGCTGTGATGTATATGCATTGCTTCCATCTGCTGTAGTTTTGCACTGCAATGCACCACACTGAAAATCATGCCTTCATTTGCATCACAGTAATAGGCAACAAAACAATACTTTTACTGTGTGTTACCTCATTGCATTGGTGTGGATGGCTCCTAAAATGTGGATCAGAGAATATTAGCAATACAGGAAACTTTCTAGGCCAGAGGCTAAATATATTTTTACAAAAGATGTGTTATGTAAATGCATAATGCAGAGAGCACCAATCCAGTAACACTAGATATTCTAAAGAAGATTCCTGTTTACTTATTCAGAGCCATGTGTTGATGGACATATCATTGCTCGTCCTCCTGCATATTTTCCTAGCTTCGAAATGCAGAAACAGGGATAATGCAAGCATCATACAGAACTGTACTGACAGATTATTTGGTGATTTGGGTGTAAAAACAGTCATACGATGACACGTTTAGCACAATCTTGCTTACATATAAGGCCTTATGAGTAAGTACATTCGTGTATAAAGTGTCAGACTGTTTCTGGGATTACTGATCAGTAGTATTTTACACTAATAGAACTCACTGGATTCTGGAGATTTGGCATTGGACCATCTTTATTTTGCATTTAGAGTTCATAAAATTATGTTCTTAAAATTAAATTTTCTGTTTATTTTTGTAAAGAGGCCAGTGGGATCAAAGAAGCATAGCATGCAAATACTGTATATTAAATTGTTTTTTAGAAAACCAACATCTTTTCATCTTTTAACAATTGAACATCCAGCTTTGCTCCTACAGACTTATTTTAAAGGCATTTATGCAGCCTAAATATTGAGCTACGTATCTAACTCTCAGGCAACTGTTTAGAAATGCTACTGAAGACATTTTTATGAAGAAACGCATTGGGTGGAGCTACAGCATATGACATCATCTCATTATGGATTGTGGCCATCTTGTTGGTTAAAAACTTTTTTGTTCTCAAGGTTGGACTTCATTTACTGTGTTTAAGGGCAATACTTTCATTAAATGTTTGTATTTTAAAGTACTATGCAGTTTAATCTTTCTCTCAACATGTATAACTGAGAGTGTCCGAGTACTTCTTTTTTGACCCTTTATTATGCATCTTTATTGGGGAATATACTGCAGTGGAAAGTGACCGGGGAAGTGAACCTTTTGAGATTTCCAGCCATCCCTATGTATCTTACTCGCTTTTGACCACTTGCTTTGTGGCCATGTTGTTCCAGTAAGAGGCTGTGTGTGGAAGGTGGAAGCATTCTCCTTTTCAAGCACTTTTATATTCTTTGGCAAGGAGTCTTTGTGAATTCCAGTTGCATTTTCTGGACTCTTTTGCATGAAAAACAATGCTATTCTATTCATGAATATATATTTTTGTGTTGTATTTTCACTGGTATTGGGTCTTTGTGTATTCCAATTTGTATATGTAAATTCTGCGCTCAGGTGTAACAATAAAAAATAGCAGCTACCACCAAGAGTGATAATACAAACTCTAAAAAAATACTGTAATAAAAGTGCAGCGCTCATAAATACCAAAATATTAAATAGTGCAAATCTATGAAAACTGATATACAAACAAATATAGTGCAAACAGAAAATTCCCATAAAAAGTCTACCATATGAGGTGCAAATCCAGTGCCGTTCTCACAGGAAAAAATGTAACGAGTTCCTCTAAGCTAGTGTGAATCAAAGCAAAATGAGCAAAATGCTTCCACCAATCCAACACTATGCATGTGAGTACACCCTTACCAGATGATAAGACTACCAGTTAGGGTATGGTCATACAAGCTTTAAAGCAATCCATGCTTGGGATATGTATCTTGCATGATGGAGTTCCTCCCAACGTAGCATTTCAAGGATATCAATAAACGTAAGTAGAAACAACAGGGACTCAAACAGTGTAGTAAATAGAAGAACTTCATAATTTATTGAAATTAAAACTACTCATAAGAATGGATAAAAAACAAGCAGTATTGAAATTAAAACTACTCACAAGAATGGATAAAAAACAAGTAGTAGTCATACAATCCTCACAGTGTTTTTCCTCCTCCGCTCATTCCGTACAAACCTCCACTTCTGGGTTTCGATCTATGTACTGACGTCACATCCGGTGGCCCCACCTGACGTGTTTCGTCAGAGCTGACATGTATGCCAGCTGCATTATCTGGACTCTTTTTCAAGAAAAATATTATTACTTATGAAGATATATTTCAAAGATTATTTATTATTTTATGTGAAATAGCGCTACATTTATCATTTATATTGTATTGTTTGTTAACATACAGTACATACTGTTGTCACATCCCGTGGCCCCACCCGATGCGTTTAATCAGAGCTGACATGTATTCCAGCTGCATTATCTGGACTCTTTTGCAAGAAAAATATTATTACTTTACTTATGAACATATAGTTAAAAGATTATTGATTATTTTCTGTGAATTAATACTGCATTTATCATTTATATTGTATTGTTTGTTGCCAATATTCTTGCTAGCAGCTTTTTTACCATTTATATAATTTTTAGCTCTTAGTGCAAGTTATTGTATTTCATTCAACTGTTTAGACATGTTTGCCTTTGAGTGTGCAATAGGCTTGGTGTGCAACAAGACTAGTAGCTTATAATGTAGTGGACTCAAAAAAGCCAAAATGCCTTCCATTAAAATACTGAGGCAATAAGACTTTTCTTACTTTATTTACATGTTATTACTTATGTCCACACTCTCTGGGGTCTTTTTCTAAAAAAAAAAATGTTGGACAAATGTGACAAGCATTTACCCATCCTTGATTAATTATGTCAGTACATTGCTTTATACAGTGATTTCCTATAATCATCATCCCCATCTAATGGCCATAGTGCAGAATGTTTCCTGCAATACATCCATAAGAAAAAATACTGCATTATGGCCACTATATAGAGTTGACCATTATAGTTAATCACTGTATTAAGCAAAAGGATGGACAAATGCTTGTCAACAATTTTTTTTTGTAATAAATATACTTCTTTGTGTTATAAACCAGCCATTCTATGTATAAAGTTGCCAACTAGGCATAATTTGATATGTGTGTAGAACTTCTCACATTCTTCAACATAGACTAATATCCTGGTATTGGAAAGTAAATGCATTCTGTAGCATTGTTGTTTTAAATATGCTTGTGAAGACTATTTTTTGTTAGATTTTTTTTTTAATTACAAATAAAAATAGTAAACCTTTCCCTTATTACCAGTAAAAAAAACTCTGGAACACATTTGTAAACAGCATCATTGTTGTGGCTTATTTTCTTTGAAATATTCTAAGCCTTTTTACATTTGGGCTAGAAATACACACATAGCCATTATGTACTGATTAGCCAGCAATTCTATTATAGTCTAAAAGATTTCTCCTAAGGTTACACCTGTCCAGAAATGCTTTTTATTGCTTATGTGGCACATATGAAAAGGCAACAGTCTACTCCTGGGATGCAATTAGTATTTGGCTTAGAAAAAATATCTGTGATGTCATTAAACTTGTATAAATAATCTAAAGGTCTAGTAGGATGGGAATCATCAGCTAGTGATAAAACAAAATCAATAACGCAGTATCAGGTGTAGGGCTGCTTTCATTCAATAAGTAATTTACTCTTAAAAACAAAAATGAATGATTTATTCATTGGGCAAAGAACAAAGTGAAGTAACCCATAGTAACCAAATAAGATTTTGCCTTTCAGTGATCTGCCATTAGTTTAGTAGAGTCACGTAGCTGTCAGTTAAAGTACTCTCATTCCATCCTTGTCCCTTGCTTTGCTGTTCTTCATAAGTCTGTATGTTTTTATTAGCTATGCTATTCAAACTAGGTGCTCTAAGTTCTTTTTTTCTTGTGTTTTTTTGTATGTAGCCTTCTAAACCAGTTGTTGGTTATCAACTATTTATATTAGATCTTCATATCTGGAGCCCAAACTAGCTAATCTTGGGGGGAAAGCACACTAGTCAATTTACAAGTTGTAGCGGGTAGCTACTGGTTAGATTTTGATTTAGACACCCAATACATTGGATATACTGTATATCCAGTGCAGTTTATAGCTTGTTAAGCAAGAACTGCTTGACAATCAGATCCACCAGTAACAACAGCACAGGTCGTGTAACTGGTAGACTACCGGGAGCTCAAGTTCTTGCACTGTGTCTGATGTATGTACAGTAGTTTCTTTGGTGGGATGAGAACAGTAAGAACAAGAAGAGAGCTGCCAGCCAGCAACCATAAGGTTATGAAAAGCCAACGTGCATTACTGGAGTGGTCCCAGCAGAGCAGGATGGAAATAGTTACATAGCTAGTCAGGTTGACACAAGTCCATCTATCTCAATCAACCAATAGAAAAAAAAAACTGAAAACCTCCATTTACCCAATTTTATATTTAGAGTTGATCCAGAGGAAGGAAAAAAACCCTACGAAGCATAGTCTGATTAACTGCAGTGGGGAAAAATAAATTACTTCCCGATCCCCCAGAAGATAATTCGACATTCCATGGATTAACAATCTATAGAAAAAATTGTGAACTTCATGTCACTGTTGTCTGAAATAAAGCAGTTACATGCATAGAAGAGACTGCTTACCTCTCCTATTGTACACACTACTGAACACCACTCTGTAGAAAAGCACCAGTCCCCTGAAGTCAGCTGAAAAACCATAACTTCCAGGAGTGTCAATCACCTGAATCTCCCCAATTCTTACTGGTTTATGCTGTAATGACTTGGCATTCAGCAGAAGGAACCATTGAGAGCTGAGGAGAGCGAGATATCATTAAGTGTGTTTCAGGTGACCATTACTGAACAGAGCAGTATTAGGTGTCAAGGACCACAGGTAATCTGAGTACGTAGTCCTAAATCAGAGACAAGGTCACGAGATAGACAATCCACCACTTTGCCCATTAAGGCAAAGCCAATTGCCAGGCCCAGACTTTATAACATGCAGAGGAGAAGAAGGTCATTAGGCCTGTGTAAGCTCAGAAAATCATTGCCACAAACTTTACACAGAGATTATACCCACAGCTCCAATAGGTGAAAAGAGCATTGGAGGAGAAACGTGAAGGTAAGTATCAATGGGCAGTTTTTCAAAATCACCTGTCACTTTTCCCTGAATGGATGGCCGGGCTGTAGTTTTGACAAGGCAAGGGAACTAAGAGAGAGTTTAGTTTTCACAAGTTAGACATAGTCTGCACAATGACTGCAAAGAAGTTCAAATATTTAGCAATTCCTGTACCATTGATGTGCATACATATGTGAACCGTCACCTTTTAGAACAACCCATTCAGTTTAAAATAAAAAATAAAAGGCAAAACATTTGAGTTTTATAAGTGATCACATGTCCCCTGTTCTCAGCTACATAAGGAACTCAGAGGGGAAGAAAAACAGCAGCACACTGAACTTCCCAGTGAATGGCTGTGCAAGGGGGGCATGTCAGGACACGTCTGATCATTGGAGGAGAGCAGGCTGAGTTCCCAGCACAGATAGAGAACTGACCATGCTGTGCTCTCCTGCCTTGTGTGGTCAATTTTTAATAGGAAAGCAGAGTGACTAGCGGGAACACCGGGGATTTCACACACATGAAGCAATATAAGATACTTTTTCATGCAAATACATGATACAGCAGGTACATATCTGGAATATGAATTGTTTGGTTTACATATTCTTTTACCCCCTTGCCCCTGAGCATACAATATGCATGTATGCTGCCTCACTGCATAATTTTTTCCTAAACATAGAAGAAGAATATAAACAAAAAAAGTTTGTGTGTAAAAATAAATATATATATAATAAAGAAAGATTAGCTAAATCAAGGATTAATTTGGGTTATCAGGTAGTGTCAGGTCAATGATCAGGGTCAGTGTGTTTTAGGTAGGATAAAAAATAAAATATTTCATGTTAGAATCATTATGGCGTTAATGTGTTTAGGTAGAATTAAAAAAAAAATGCTCACTATTGGCTATTTCTTGGCTCTACTATGGGTACAGACAGCAAATAATGTACACATGTGGTATTACTACTAACATCAGCAGTAGGAGAATTTATTTTGCTATTTTTTTATGTTATTGGTCAGTCATGGTAAAGGCAATAAATATACAGCTAAAGTTCAATAAAAGGTACACTCACCGGCCACTTTATTAGATACACCTGTTCAATTATTTGTTAACACAAATTGCTAATCAGCCAATCACATGGCAGCAACTCAATGCATTTAGGCGTGTAGACGTGGTGAAGACGACTTGCTGAAGTTCCAAATGAGCATCAGAATGGGAAGAAAGTGGATTTAAGTGACTTTGAATGTGGCATGGTTGTTGGTGCCAGATGGGCTGGTCTATGTATTTCAAAAACTGCTGAAAGATATGTTCAGTTTTTCTGAAACATACCAAAGTTTCAAAATTAAGTTCAAGCATTATGATTTGTTTTAATAAATAAAAACTACAGTGATTCGGTATCAGTAGGGTGAAAGTCCAAGTGAATATACAATTTATAATCACTGAAGAAAATGGTTGCATCTCCTCATAAATTAGATCATAGCTTACCTAATGCATATATCGAAATAACAAATACAAGAGGGCACCACCATATAAGTGTAGATATACAGTATATGTAATAATGAAAAGATTAAAAAAAAATTGCACTCACTGCAATAAAAGAAGATAAGCCTATCATCATCTCCAAGGGAAGTGATCTGGCACCAGCAGATACTACCTGGAAGCTGCCTGTCCATCAACTGGAGATGCTTGCTTTCCAGCCCACCAGCGACTCTATCCTCTTTCCCCAGCAGCTTCCCGGCAGTGTACAGTTGCTTCTCTGCCGATCTCTCCCTGCCGACTTTCCCTCGGAGATGATGATACGCCTATCTTCTTTTAATGCAGTGAATGCAATTGTTTTTAACCCTTTCTTTATTAAAATATCTACACTTGGTGCACACTACTACATGGTGGTGTCCTTTTGTGTCTGTTATTTCTTTAACATTTGTTTTGATCATAATTAAAGGGTTGAATCACCATTAATATATTGGGAAAAAAATATAAACTAAAAGAACATCCTTCTCTACAAATAATTCACTCACTCTCTCAAAACAAACAATTGTTAGAAAAATGGTTTTGCTTTTTAGTTAACATAATACATAATCAGGGGCGGACTGACCATTTGAGCACTCGGGCACCGCCCGAGGGCCTGGGATCAGTAGGGGGCCCCATGAAATGCCCCTGGTACCTTTTATAGGCTTTTTTGGGTGTGCTTTGAGTGTGGGCAAGGACACAGGGGCCCCATGATCCCCTATTGCCTGGGGGTCCCATGAGTTGTCAGTCTGCCCCTGTACATAATTCTCATATCCCTTAGAATAATGATATGACAGTGCTACCCATTTGTAACTAGATAAGATATTGTTGTTGTTACCTATGTGCAACAAATGCAAATGCACAGTTTCATGTGTTAAAATATTGTCTATATCTTACACTAACATAGCCATCCACTGTACACAATTACAACACATTCAAAGTGTGATTAAGCAAAACATTTTTTTTTCTTTTAGTTTTGAACAGAGTGGAGAGGAATTGGGACAACTTTCATTTTTATTGCTCTCTGTTCACCCGTTTTCCCAGAAATCCACTCTCATATGATATTGCTTTTCATACAACAAAACAATATAAAATTGTATAAAGCCTTGCTGAATGAACACCAATATGATTTTTTGGACTCTCAGCTCATTTGTCTAGTGATCTTAATGGCCTTTGCTTTAATAGCATATTTGACAATCAGGTACTTTAACACATTATTCTTCTTCTATTTTATTTTCAGTAATTAGCATTTATTATAAAATACACAACTAATAATAATAATGGATAGAAAATAAATACAAGCAATGCAGGGGTCAGGAGTAGTATGTAAAGTACTGTACATCAGAGCCTACAGTGTGCTGTCAGTGTGCAGTGTACAGTAGTGTATCTGGGTCATGCACAGTTGTCCAGTAGTCAGGTTACTGCCTCCTTGTATTTGTATGCAATGGAAAAATGCCTTTTTACATGGTCAACAATGACAATATAGTGGCCCCTTTTATTGCTGGTGAGTGGGTGAATTGCCCTCTTAAGTCGGTGACATCTACATGGCTGTGATGTCTGGCAATTCATAGAAACTGTACAAAAAGTTAATATACTAATGGTGTTGTAACTCCCATGTGATAAATAAAAAAAAAAAAAAAAAAAATATATATATATATATATATATATATAAAACTTGAATAATCTCTGTGTACTGTAAAACACCTCCCTTCAATGGAGGAGTACACATCTCAATATGATCAATTATGCACCTTCCCTCTTAGCAATACACCATATATCATAAACTGTGGTGAACACTGGAATATATATATATATATATATATATATATATATATACAGTATATATGTACATCTCCTATTAGGAGGGATACACATTCCAATATAATAAACCATATATCATAAATTGTGTTATATATAAAAATATGCAGAATGTATATAATTACCCCCCTTGTGCAAATGATGCATATAGTGCGAAACCAATCTATGTGTACCCCTCCTCTTGTTTTATAGTACACAGAGATTATTCACGTGTTTTGTGTATGTATATATATATATATATATATATATATATATATAGATATATATATATAGATATATAGTACATTTGGTTTTGTAGCGCCACAATATATATATATTATATTCATATTTATGTTCTTTGGGATATAAAGAGGTGTTAGGCGGCTACTTCATAGTTTGGGTATTGGTCCATAAGTATGGATATTGCATTTGTATAAAAAAGTCATTTTATCAAATAATCAACCTTAATCACAGGCAGCACAGTGGCTAAATGGTTAGCACTTCTGCCTGGCAGTACTAAGGTCGTGGGTTCGAATCCCAACCAGCTGCCTGGAGTTTGCATGTTCTCCCTGTGCCTGCATTGGTTTCCTCCCACACTCCAAAGACATGCTGGTAGGTTAATTGGCCCCTGTCTAAATTGTCCCTAGTATGTGTATGTATGAATGTGAGTTAGGGACCTTAGATTGTACGCTCCTTGAGGGTTAGGGACTGATGTGAATGTACAATATATGTAAAGCACTAAGTAAATTGTCAGCTTTTGTAAATTTTTACATACTTTACAAAACTATTTAAATAAAATTGAACCCAAACTATAGTTCCCCTTAAATGTGCAAGCCATAGTGGGGTATTGCCCTCAAAACTAATTTATTTTTATTGCATCATCAAATGATTGATGCTATATTTATTCTAAAAAATATGGTGTATATAGTTCTATGATCATTTGTTTAATTGTAAATGTCAAGGTCCAGTAAATCTACTTTGGTTAGAACCTTCTTTTAATGTGGTTCATAGTTTCTTTTCATTAAATTGTTTTTGGTCCTTCTAATTGTTTAAGCTACAAGTATATTTTCAAAAAACAGACCATAAAATTGTAAACTATAATACTGCCAGTTTCCAGTTAACATTACCTTTTTTTAGTAGTCATGCTAGCACTGAAAATCTCTTCCAAAGTAATCTGAAATTAGTGAGACATGAATTGTTGACTTGATTTTACTGCACAAAAACAATACAATTTATTATTGGAGCTATAATAATGTATATTTTCTATTGCAGTTAAAATGCATATTTACAGTAGTAAAGGCACAAAGTTTAAAATTCCTAAAGACATTTTGTAAGGTTTATTACAATCTAAACAAATATTTGCTATACACCATAATTCAAGCCATTGCTGAGCATTTGGGTCTTCAAAGCTTTTAAGCACAAGCAAAGGCATTGTTGTTTTTCTACTAATTTGTCCCCACCAAATTATTTGAAAATGAATAACAAAATTTTATCCTGATTACTCTACAGTGGTAATGTAAATATCAGATTACCCTGTGGTCAAATTAATATTTTTTTAACTTTAGACAAATATTACTTTTTAATCTATATCTTGTTTCTCAAATCCAAAATAGCTAAAACATTTTTTTTAAATAAAAAGTAGGATCTACATGGACAGAATGATCACCAAAGGCTCCACAATCTCAATTTCAGGTGGGCCAATCTGTGCTAGATTTGGATAGCTATAATGACAATATAACCTTATCAATAATTGTGTTTTGCATACAGTGCAGCACTGTTTGTCATCACAAAAAATATTTGGCTTTACTTCTCCTTTAAAGGGTTTCAAAGCAGTCCAAAGAATAAAAGAAAGCAGTGCAACGATTGCTATCTACATTACAGATGCTGAAGCCAATGATCTTTAGAGCAGCATTTACAAGTAAATGAGGCTACAGACCCTATTGGTCAAAAAAGTGCTGCATACTGCTCCACACACTTGTCCAGCTCTGCTTTGCCAATATGACACCTTGCTTCTAAATGGAGAAAGTGAGCAGAACAGCCTATGGCACTAGTATATACCTCATTCCTTACTGACCCTCATTTAAAACCCAATCCATCTACAGTATCCCTCATGCCTCCAAATGTGTCCATATTTTTGATGTAATACTGTATATAGGCCACTATAAAATAAGTACCGTTTTTCTAATAAAAATTTCTGTACTCCAAATAATCTATAATCAAACCTCTAATTTCTTGTATTAGTTACTTTGCAAAGGCAGTAAAAAAAGAAACATTTCCCATTATAATTGTTGGCCAGTATCCTGTAGTCTACTACCTGTAGATTTGAGGTTCTTAGATGATGTGGCTGAAACGTGCTAGATTGGTTGACTTGGGCTGGGGAAGTCTATGAGTTATGAGATTAAACAAAGACTATGTTTAGGGCTCACCTATCAGTATAGAAATTATATTGGCTATGAACATAAGGAAATTTGTTTAGTTAGGAGAGAACCCAGTTTCATTCTAATGTGTTACAAGT
This sequence comes from Staurois parvus, assembly GCF_062004578.1. Classification (NCBI taxonomy): domain Eukaryota; kingdom Metazoa; phylum Chordata; class Amphibia; order Anura; family Ranidae; genus Staurois; species Staurois parvus. Next base: position 5,147,212 of record NW_028318102.1, read on the forward strand.
CTTTAGAAAGAGAGTAGAATAAAAGCTTTAAATCATTTAGAATGAAGGAGTCAACTTAAGATCTTTTTGTAATTCTTTTCTGTTAAGATAATTGATTGGATCAAGTGGATATGTTAATAATACGTTTATGAACAATGGCACTGGGAAAATCTGTGTTTTGTTAAAACTTTTGATTTTTCTTTTATCATTTCTAATTAATTTTACATTTCTAAAGGAAAGGGGATTATGATAATCTATGTTTTGTGGTGGGTTGATATAAGAACAAAGAGGTGTTTTGTTAAAAGGTTCAAGGTTGTAAATGATTTATATTTTTCAACTTTAAAGCCCTACCATTTCTCATTGTGAAATAATACACACATGAAGGAAGAGCACACACATACTAGACAATGGAATCATGCTGATACTGATGTATGAGGAAATTATATAGGACAATGCTATTAATTTCCTATTACAACTGATGCTATCAATTACTGTGTATAGTTATTGACTTAAAATATTTTCATCTTCTATGATCAATTGGCAGAGCAATAAGGCCATAATGTCTTTATTCTGAACATCATGCGTGCAGGGTCTGGGTTCAGATTTGTATAGATATAAAGAGTACTAAAACACTGATAAGAGTGAAGCTACACATACCTTTTTCTTTAAAGGGTAACTCCAATTTCATGGAAAAAAGATAGCAAATAAAAAAAAGAAATATTAATATAGCATATACAATTGCAACCCAATTCATTTTGTAATTGGATTATATTAAAAATGACTTTTCTTTTTAAATCTGCAACTCTGTAATTTTCTGTAAAATGCAAAGCAATATGACAATGTGGAGGCATTCTGTACACAGATGATGTACAGAATGCTCCACAGAAATATAATTTCCTGCTTTTGTGATTGGCTCACTTATTTTCCCAGATACAAATCAGATTTTGGACATCCCAAAAATATATAATATATAGTATATAAAATATATAATATACTTTCAAAGGGAAATCATGTCTAAAGGGATGAGGACCCTGACATTTTTCTCATTAGAACCATACAAGTACAGCAGCTGATAGATAATTATGAAATTACCCCCAATCTTCTTGCACATGGACACAAACAAACTGCTATTTCTTCAGAATAACAAAAGGCAGGAATCTACAGCAAAGTGTGTTAGAATCCTTCCATTGTACATAAAACTTTTTTTCTCAACAATAGTAGAGTTGCTTTTTAATATTGTTTTTATATGGGGTTCTGTTTGTTGGAGGGTTCTTGGTGAACCAGAAGTCCATCTTTAAATGTCTGTGTGTTTAGGTGTTGTTGACTATATATTTCAGTATTTGTTTGGGGGTCAGGTTTTGGGATGTCAAAAACAAAACAATTTTCTGCAATTTTCTGGATGTTAAACAGTATAGGTCCGGGGCGGACTGACCATTTGGAAACTTGGGCACTGCCCGAGGGCCCTGGATCGGTAGGGAGCCCCATGAGATGCCCCTGGTACCTTTTTCATAGGCTTTTTTGAGTTTGGGTAAGTACACAGGGGCCCCATGATCCCCTATTGCCCGGGGGCCCCATGAGTTGTTAGTCTGCCCCTGGTATAGGTGCTTATTTTAATGTTAGCTATACCTGCAAAAGAGGCCAGCCTGAAGTGATCTATCAGGGCTTACTTTCCTGACTAAATTTGAAGACCGCAATATATACATTTATGTCGGTTCTTCATGTGGTTATACCGGGATGATGCCTGCAGCTACAGGAATCATCCGGGTATTGTTTTTTTTTCTGCAGGATTGCTTTTACAGGTGGCTGGATGGGTCAAAGGAGACACCCGAACTGAAGCCTGTGATTCCGCTGACCATAAAGCTTTTCAAGGACTGGAAGGTCCATGATCAGCTCTAAGGAAACCAGAAGCAACGTTTGTCACTTTCGGTTTCGGTGTAAACAGTGCCATTTTTAAGTTGGGAAAGCATCTGATCACACTGATCCTGATGTGATCAGAAGCTTTTAAGGGCAGAGGAGACTTCTGGGATCTAATAGATCCAATATTTTTCTATAAAGAATACTTGTCACTGTCTATTGCTGTCAAACGGGGTGTTTACATTCTTTTTGACACCAATAAAAGAGATTAAAAAAAATGAAAGAAACAGCTTGACAGCGTTGGCCCAGTACGCATACGTAAACGGTGATAGCACCACACATGTAAGGTATAGCTGTGAAATGTCAGAGTGAGAGCAATAATACTAGCACCAGACCTCTGTAACTCTAAACTGGTAACCTGTAAAGGCTTTTAAAGTTTTGCCTATGGATGTATTTAAATACAGTAGTTTGGCGCCATTCTGAGAGCATGCACAATTTTAAAGTTGTACATGTTAGGTATCTATTTACTCAGAGTAACACCATCTTTTATATGTTACCAAAAAAGGGTATTTTTTGTTTTTGTGTGCAATAAAATTCATAAACGTGTATTTTTTCCAAAACATTTGCGCTTGAAAAACCGCTGTGCAAATACCATGTAGCATATATAATTGCAAAACCCCCCATTTTATTTTCTAGGGCCTCTGCTAAAAATATATTTTAAATGTTTGATGGTTCTAGGTAATTTTCTAGCAAAATAGGCTGATTTTTACACATAACCAAAAAGTGTCAGAAAAGGCCATGTCTTAAACTGGATAATACCTCCTATAAGAGGGGACTTATAGTAACGGCTTAAAAGACAAATTTCACTTTGGAAACAAAGCTACTGTAACCAGAAAACCATGGAAGGTATACTTTAGTCAATATTGAAAAGTAAGCCTTGCATACAGGAAAACAACCTCCTTGACTTCTGCTCTATTTTGGCAGTGGTTCAGTTTAGAAATGCCAACTAACTGATAGCAGCTAACACCCCTGGACACCCAGCACCCAGCTACCGGGTACCCAGCTACCACCCCTGGACACCCAGCACCCAGCTATCGGGCACCCAGCTACCACCTCTGGTCACCCAACACCCGGACCACCCAGCGAATCGAGACGTCGCCCAGCGAATCGAGACGTCGCCCAGCGAATCGAGACGTCGCCCAGCGAATCTCCCGGACCCGGACCACCCAGCGAATCTCCAGTCACCGAGCCGCCAGCATCACCAGACGCCTTGCCTGCCAACGCCCCCCAACATCGCACCCTACGTCCCCTCCACTCGCCGATCCACCAGACCCACTGATGCCCCCTCGGACGCCAGCATACTGCACCCACAGATTGCAGCCAGCCAGCTGCTGGACTCTACTCCCACTCTCCCCCTACAGAAGGACTCTAGTGGACTCCTCCACGGTGATATAGACTCTCCACATCACCTCGCCCTGACCCGTATCCCTTCACCTCCCCTGACCCGAACAGCACTGCACTCACCCCAGCATGCCACCTGCACTTCTCCTCCTCGTTTTCCTCTCCTCCATCCCAAAAATCGCCTCCCTCTACCCGCCCACCCCCCCAAAACGGCTCTACATTGCCCCTTCACTTCTGCCCTCTCCCCACTACGGCACTCACCACCTCCTCCTGGTACTCCACTCCTCGGTCGACCCACGTGCCACCACTACCAGACCCACACGCTCCTGCACCTCCCATTCCCATGCCACCCTCCTCACCCTTCTCCTTCTCCTATCCGCTGGGGACATCTCCCCGAACCCTGGCCCCTCACCACCTCTCCCCCCCTCCAGGGACCCCCCTGCTCCCGCCAGCCGCCGCAACCCCCTCAACCTCATACCTGTGCACCTCCTCCCCACATCCATCCCCCCTCTCTCGGTTGCACTTCTGAACGCCCGCTCGGTTTGCAACAAACTAACTGCCATCCATGACCTCTTTATCTCCCGCTCCCTCAACCTCCTAGCCATCACCGAAACCTGGGTACAGGCCACCGACTCTACCTCCCCTGCGGCACTCTCTCATGGAGGTCTCATCTGGTCCCATTCACCAAGACTGAGCGGTCACAAAGGTGGTGGTGTCGGCCTGCTCCTATCACCGCTGAGCACCTTCCAGGTCCTCCCTAACCCCCCCTCCCTAACCTTCTCCTCCTTCGAGGCTCACTGCATCCGGCTCTTCTCACCCACCCCCTTAAGGATCGCAGTGATCTACAGGCCCCCCGGATCCATAGCCCGCTTCCTGGATGACTTCGCCGCCTGGCTTCCCTTCTTCCTCTCCTCTGAGCTACCGACCATCATCCTCGGGGACTTCAACATCCCCATCAACGACAACACCCCAGCTACCTCTCGACTCCTCCACTTAACCACCTCCTTCGCGCTCACACAACACACTCAATCCTCCACCCACATCAATGGGAACACCCTGGACCTCGTCTTCTCCCACCTCTGTACCCTTAACCACTTCACTAACACCCCCTTCCCTCTCTCCGACCACCACCTCCTCACGTTCTCCATCTCCCCTTCCCCTAACTCCCCCCCCCCAGTGCGCCAAACCATCACCAGCCGCAACCTCCGCAACCTGCACCCGGCCCCCCTCCACTCGGCTGCCGACCGCTTGCACGACAGCATCCTTCCACTGTCATGTCCTGACCTAGCCACCACCGCGTACAACGACTCACTATCAGCCACCCTAGACTCTCTGGCACCCCTAACCACACGCAACATCAAACCCAGACCGCTCCAACCATGGCAGAACGACCACACTAAATGCCTCAAACGTCGCAGTCGTGCGCTGGAGAGACTATGGCGCAAAACCAGGTCCCCTCATGCATTCTCCCTCTACAAATCTGCCTTCCTCACCTACACCTCCTCCCTCCACGCCGCCAAGCAGGCCTACTTCGTTGACCTGATCAACACCCTCTCTAACTGCCCTCGCCGACTCTTCTCCACCTTCAACTCCCTGCTCTCTCCCCCCCCTCCTCCACTCAGTACCTCACTTACCGCCCACGAGATTGCCACTCATCTCCATAGCAAGATTGACGCAATCCGCAAGGACATAGTCAACTTGCAGTCTACCTCCCCATCTAGCCTCCCCCCTTCCATCACCCTCTCATCTCTCCCCTCCTCTGACCTTGCAACGGCACTGCCCCCCACCACACCCAAGGCCCTGCCTACCGTAACCCCCCCATCACTGCACTCCTTCAGCCCTACTACCACTGAGGAAGTCACCAGAGTCTTCTCAGAAGCCCGCCTCACTACCTGCCCCCTGGACCCTATCCCCTCTCAACTCCTCCGGTCACCCCCCTCTTCCCTCATCCGCTCCCTTACCCACATCTTCAATCTCTCCCTCGCTACTGGCGTCTTCCCCTCCCCCCTAAAACATGCGCACATCACCCCCATACTCAAAAAGCCCTCCCTGGACTCCACTGACCTCAACAACCTCAGACCAATTTCCCTACTGCCACTCACGTCCAAGCTCCTTGAGCGCTTGGTCTACGATCGCCTAAGCGCCCACCTAACTGACAACAACCTCCTTGACCCACTACAGTCCGGCTTCCGTCCCCTACACTCCACCGAAACTGCCCTCCTCAAAATCACCAACGATCTACTAACCGCCAAAGCCAAAGGCGACTACTCTGTCCTCCTTCTCCTAGACCTCTCTGCGGCCTTTGACACAGTCGACCACCCCCTCCTCCTTAATAAACTACTCTCCCTTGGCATCAGAGACACCGCTCTCTCCTGGTTCTCCTCCTACCTATCCCAACGCTCCTTCAGCGTTTGCTACAACGGCGCCACCTCCTCTTCCCTCCCCCTCTCTGTTGGGGTCCCCCAGGGCTCTGTCCTTGGACCCCTTCTCTTCTCCATCTACACCTCCTCCCTTGGCAAACTCATACACTCCCACGGCTTCAACTACCACCTCTATGCTGATGATACTCAAATCTACCTATCCACCCCTCACCTCACCCCCACATTCTCCGCCCGCATCACTCACCTCCTAAACGACATCTCTGACTGGATGTCGCTCCATTTCCTCAAACTCAACCTCTCCAAAACCGAGCTTCTCGTCTTTCCCCCTTCCCGTGCCCCCCCCCCCATCCTTTCCATCACTACCAACAACACCACCATCAATCCCGCCCCGCAAGCCAAGGTCCTTGGCGTCATTCTGGACTCAAACCTTTCCTTTCAACCTCATATCAAATCTCTCACAAACTCATGCAGGCTCCACCTCCGCAATATCGCCAAAATACGCTCCTTCCTTACCCCAGACACCACTAAACTACTCGTTCACTCCCTGATTATCTCACGCCTTGACTACTGCAACTCCCTCCTCACCGGCCTACCCCAGTGCAAACTCACCCCGCTTCAGACCATCCTGAACTCAGCTGCCAGACTCATCCACCTCACCAGCCGCTCCACCTCTGCCACCCCCCTCTGCCTCTCCCTCCACTGGCTCCCCATTGCCCAACGCATTAAATTCAAACTGCTCACTCTGACCTATAAAGCCATTCACAACACTGCCCCTAACTACCTCACCGACCTGATTCCCAAGTACCACCCTACCCGTACCCTCCGCTCTTCACAGGACCTCCTTCTATCTTGCTCCCTGGTCTCCTCCTCCCACGCACGACTGCAAGACTTCTCCAGGTCCTCCCCCATCCTCTGGAACTCACTACCCCAACCCATCAGACTGTCACCTTCCCTCCTCACCTTCAGGCGCTCCCTGAAAACCCACCTCTTCAGGGAAGCCTACCCCACCCTCACCTAACAGCCGCTGCCCTTCCCTCCTCCTTCCACTCCATCCCCCACAGCCATTTCCTCCTGTACCTCTACCCCCTCCCTCCTAGATTGTAAGCTCGAAAGAGTAGGGCCCTCTTACCCCTTGTGTGCTGTTTGATGTTACTGTACTGTTTCATGTATTGTCCCCCCTCTATTGTACAGCGCTGAGCAAACCCTTTGGCGCTATATAAACTCGATAAATAAATAAATAAATAAATAAGCAGAAAATTGTCCCTGCTACACTTGTAGCCTCTAGATCATCCTTCTGCCCCTGTTCCATTGTGAAGATGTAATGCCATTCTCTTGGTCAGTGTGTGGGTGTCATTATATTTCCGAACTACATTTGACTTTTATGGGAAATGGTTGCAAGTTAAGATATTTATAATCACTGGATAGTAGACAGTTGAACATGAATAAATGAAACAAAATTGAAAATCCCTTTTATAGTAGAGTACAAAAACAACCTGGACAAAGGTGTGAGGAAGTATAGGTCCAAGCCTGCATTACTGCTAGGAAAATAGACAGCAGAAACACCACCTTGTGTCTATATAACAAAAAGAACATTGGGGAACTGGAGAAAGTACAGAGAAGGGCAACCAAAGCAATAACTTACAGCATCCAACCATATTTCAGTATACCGATGACAGAATAGAGAAAATTTAACTCTTTCAGTTTCTTTGGGCAGTTTGCTCATTTAACAAGGCGTTTTTTTTTTACTTTAAATAAGCTATTATAGGTGACAATGCATTTTTCATACTAGAGTTTGCATTTTTACTTGCATTCCCCTCAAGTCTACCCATTCTCTGCAGGATCTCTTTTCATTATCTTTGCTTGTTGAAGTGATCCACTTACATTTTAATTTGAAGTGCAAGTACATCTAAATCTATTTTAAGTGTTTTCTTTCTTTCTTTTTTTTCCCCTGGTTCTCTAGTGCTTGGGGCACACATTTTACTGCAGTGCTTGTAACTGTCACTTATTAACTTATCCCCTTTACCTAATCAGCAAAAATGTAGTTCTGCTCTATATATTGATAATAATATCCCACAGTGAATGCTGATTATGTCAAGATTATGTTGAAAGATGATCTAGTTTAAAACAATAAAATTTTAAACACTAGAGGGTGGAAGATTTTTGGTTGTGTATTTTTGTTCAATGAGAGTTATTTCTTGAATAATTTATCAATTTATTGCATTTAATTGTAAATTACTAGCCCATCATGGCCTTATTAAGAAATAAGGTTTTAATGCATGTGTTATTTGTTTGGAGAAGATGTTGCAATTCAAACCATGTTGGGCTTTGCTCTGGTTTAAGCTATAGGGATTAATGTCCTAAAGGAGTAGGGCATATTCGCTGTGCAATGTGAATTTTCGCTTTGCAAAGGAATTTTTTCTTAGCTTAGTGAATGTGGTGAAAATTACATTTGCAAATGATACCTAGTCATAATCAAGGAACATTTAAAAAATGTATTTTTTTCTTGCTTATAATTGGATAACAGAAGTCAGCAGAGCTTCTCTTCTAAACTAATGGAAAAATCCCTTGCAAAGTGAAAGTGACATAGTTACATTTGTAATATTAAAATACACATAGGTAATTTAAAGCTCAATCTATTGGCTTTTGTGGGAAGATATCACAGACATTAGGGAAACATAATGAAATTACCTTCACATTCATTGAAATATGGCCAAAATTGCTCCTATTTCCTAATGGTAATAACAGTGGACCATGCTTTGTAATGTGTGTTGAAATTTGTAGTCTACATTGGAAGCCTGTGTGATAAGGCTATAATGCAGAGGCACAACTGGGAGACAGAGCACTGTCACGCTATAACTACAAGGAACTTCACTGAAGGATCAGCAAGTATCACCACTGAAGCTTTAAAAAGACTGAAAATGAAATTGAAAATTACATTAACATGATAAGTAAACTTTAGAGGTTTTGTAATTGGGTTTATTTGTTTTACATAGTTACATAGTTAATAAGGTTAACTAAAGATACAGTTCAACCTGTATATGCATGTTTGTGTATGTCACTACCATTTTCCATATCTCTATAAATTGTGTTCACTAAGAAACACACCTAAAGGTTTTTAAATTTATCTAGACTTCCTGCTGACAAGAATAACTGTAGAAGGGAGTTCCACTGTATCGAGAATAGGCTCAGGTGAGTATTTAGCAGGGCTGGGAGGGAACTGCATACATAAAGTTTTTTTTACTCTGTCGCATAGAAGTAAAAGACCTTCTTCATTTAGAACCACTTTAACTTTATACTCCACTTTTGGAGAAATCACGTGATCTTTTCTTGTAGATATTATATGTAGTTTTTTCCTTTTTTTTCCTTTTTTTTTTTAGGAAAAAAAGCCTTCACTTTTAGGTCCAAACATTTATACTGGCAATGAATAAAGCTCATACTGGTTGTCATAATCCAATAGCCAGAAGGGAAGATTCCTCCATCCACACTGTTTAGCTTGGATATACAGCTTCTATGAATGTAGAAGGGAGGATGGAAAGGGCAGGCATAGCTGGAACTCTTGATGAGTGCATATGACAGATTCCTTGACTTGTGTTAACCCCCACAACATTCAAAAAATACAGCTTCAAGGGTAGGGGGACACATCAGCACAAGAGACACTTCACATTTTTGTCCTTTTTTTAAACATTTTAACTAATCATAGACTTTAAGTTAGATTGGGGAATTCATTATTTTATGTGCATGGCTGGTTTTATGTAGACAATTGTTTTATTAGGGTCTTAACACACATCACAACAAAGATACATAGTCCATAAACATAATGCAGAGAAATTGAGATGAAAAATATCTTCATTGAATGCAATCCTGTGACCATCAAAACCACAATAAATAAAGTTGCTCTTTTCAGGGATGGACACAAAGTACAGCTTTGATCCATCCACTAATGCCATTTTGAAACACATTACAATATATTCTGACCCAAGCACAGCAGCTCTAATATGGCTTTGAATCAAGAAGCAAATTCAGAATGACAATGAGAACTGTTCAGATGTTCCCTGAAATGCTCAGCTTTTAATTGCCAGCTTGTGAAATTAAGAAAATGAATTTTAACATTGTGCACAGGGAGACTAAGCCAAGCAGCGAAAGTGTCCAGCTAAACACTAAAACAATCATTCAACTATACAAAGTAGAGAGTTTTTTTCTTGCGCTACATAATAAAAATGAATAAATTAAATATGAAAATGGGCACTGAAGAGCAGTAAAAGGAATACTTCAAGCATGTTTCTGTTATAAAATGTCTGTTGCATTTTACATAATAATTTCCAAGGTGTAATAGGCACTGTATTTAAGATTTCAGCATTTATTGACTATTTCAGCACCCTCTCTTTTGTTCTAATTTACTAATATGTCAAGGGCAACAATAGTGCTTTAAATTAGGTCTATTTTACCTTGGCGCATTGTTTGCGTAGGTAACAGTGTTCTTTAGTAAGATGAATGAAACAATGGCTATGGGCACTATAGATAGGCAGATTTGTCATGAAAGACAATAGGAGCTAAGAAAGCCTGTCCTTAAATCTGCCAGTACCCATATATTAGATAGCTAAATGCAGAGCATGATTTGTTCAGCATTTTAAAAGGGAAGAAGTGGCATGTGTCAAACAAAGATTTTTGCAACAGGTTGGAAAATATCTGTATGTAATTAAGGATAATTCCAGTTGTAACTGCATATTTTAGCTTTTCTTTTGGGAAGCCCAACACAACTCAATCATTGCAGGCAATGCTTTAATTAGTATATGTACGACTACCCTGAACATAGCCATATATTGCCAGTGTCCCCCCATAAGGGATGGCAACACATCGACACATCTTCAAAGGCATTTCTGCACAACTGAAAACAGTAGTTTTCTCTCTAACTGCTTTTTCCATATAAAAAAGTATTATATGTTCAGACTCATACAGACATTTTCCAAGAAGTGACATATTTTCAGGGTGTAATATAGGGTACATTTTATAGAAATCTAGTTATAATCTAGTTATAAAACCCTGTATAACCCAGTTCATACCCAATCATCTCATGCTATGCCTAAAGTGATATTAAAGGATACATTTAAAAAAAGGTTATACATTACCTGCTCTGTGCAATGACATTGTGGCCTCACAGAGCTGGGCTTTTTCCGTGGGACCACATATTTGCGTACATGTCTCTGTGCTGGGAGTGTGCCACACAGCGCACTCCCAGCACAAAGACCATGGTGTCACTGTGAGCCCTGGGTCCCGTTCTAATGATCAGGACCCGGGACTCCCGATTCCGGGTCACATGATCGCTGTGATAGCCTCTGATTGGCTATCACAGTGATCAGTCACTGTACAGCCCAGCCCCCATTGTGTTTTTGTTCTCTCTATGAATGGAGGAGAGAGATACATTGTATCTCTCTAACTCCTGGCATAGAAGGGAAAACATTTGTAAAAACAAAAAGATAAATAAATAAATATTAAACACTAAAAGAAAAAAGAAAAAAAATACCTAGATCAAAGTTTGATCTAGTTCAGTGCCAGGGTAAGTGTTTGGGTGAAAATCAGGGTCAAAGGTCAGGATTAAAAAAAAAATTGGTATCAATGTCCATTAGTGTCAGTGTGTTTTTGGTAAAAAAAACAAAAAAACAAAAAACAAAATGTGCACTATTGTTTCTGGGCTGTTCTATGGGTACAAACAACAAATAACATACACATATAGTATATGGTATCACTGCGATTGCCAAGATTCATAAAATTTATTTTGGGTTGTTCTTTGATGGTAGGTTATGGTAGTAACAAGAAACACACAGCTAAATTAAAAAAATATATATTTTGTTTACTATTTTGGGCTACGTTTCCTTTGATAATAAAAAAAATTCAGGAGCTATCCATTACCATTTAACACCAAATGAAAGCCCAATTTGTCCTGAAAAAAACAAGGTAGAATTCACCTGGATGTACAAAGTAGTTGTGATCAGGGGCAGACTGACCATTTGGAAACTCAGGCACTGTCCGAGGGCCTGGTGTCAGTAGGGGGCCCCATGAGATGCCCCTGGTACCTTTTTCATAGGCTTTTCTGAGTTTGGGCAAGGACACAGGGGCCCCATGATCCTCTATTGCCCGGGTGCCCCATGAGTTGTCAGTCCACCCCTGGTTGTGATGATATATACAGTTTTACTAACACATGTCAACATTGGAAAACTGTGCTCAGGCATTTAGATTTGTTTTACCCTTAGGCATGAAGGGGTTAATCTCACAAAAGGAAAAAGGTATGAAAGTGTCATAAATGCAAATCGTTTACTTGCACTTCTCCACTACAGCAGTCAGGGGTTGCTAAAGCAGAATGACTCTTCCAAGAACCTTCAAAATATTGAAAGATGGTATTTAAAGTGTTACTTAACCCACAACAGTAAAATCAGTCTGTATATGCAGTAAATAAGGCTTGTCATACTCATTGTGGAACCTAAGGGGTTAATCCTCCACATTGTGTAAAAAGGATGTTTGATCCTATCTTCTTTGATCATCCCCTTCTTTTACTGTCCCCAATCCATCTGCTGATAGAACAGAGCCTTGGGGACAAGTCTGCACATGCTCTGCTTGGTGTGTATTGCTAGAGAGTTATTTTTTTTTGTCTTGGGTGAGTGCATGTGATCACCACAGGGCCAATCAGCACTGCCCAGACAGAGGGGGGATGGCATATTGTCTGAGAGCACCATCATGGCTCCTTAAATCTTACCATAGTTTATCATACACTGTGCCATCATAGGCTACTTTACCTTTAATGCATGCATGGCTAAAAGAAAAGCTTTCACATTTTTAATTCGTAGAATATATACCAGATTTCAAGTATGGGAGCTTGGAACTTGTCTATAGTGCACCAATGAGCTGAATCCATTTTTTCTTGCATAGAGCCTAACTTGGCAAAACATTCAAATTTATTTTAATTATAGTATGTTATTCTTTTAAATTACAAGCCATTGAAATTTTGTAGCATATTATATTGTGTCTAATTCCTTTACCTTTTCTTGCTATCTCTGTGATGGCAACTTAAGATCTACATGAGAAAAGAAATGTGATCTTTCATATAGAAAGCTTGAATGTACATTCTGCAAATGCATGCAGTTTCATTAATCATTCATGCTATAAATTTTCTAAAAATAAGAATTGATCTCAGAGATCAAATAGGCAGCGGTCAGCAAATCCCAAATAAAACTTTCAATGAAGCCTTTGTGGCGTGCGGCAGAATCTGCTGATATGTACATTATCGATACAAACCTTTACTCCCCTTGCTACCAGATGTAGAGGCTATAATTAGGGGAAATCTTATAGTGCAGCTGATAAAACACACTTTTAGAATTGGGCAATCCATACGCAGTATTCAAGATTTCACTTTCATTGCTTTGTTTAAAGCAAATCACGCACTAAAATCTCATTTGAGTTTAATGTGATAAGACGATTTCAAAAGTCATTTTTTATATTTCTAAATCTTCACCTTTCATTAAAGTAACACCTAGAGATCCTACCATATAGGTCTTAGAGCAGTTAGTGTGCACCCCTCCTCTTTCTTACGCAATGTTCAGTGATTTTAAAGACAAATAATATTTAAAACATTAAAAAAAAATGGTTTGGGGTCAGTAATAACTACAGCAGAGTTAGGAGGTCAGTACTGTGTAATGTGAAGTGCCGGGGTCAGGAGTAGGTAACACAAAGTTCAGAGGTCAGTATTAAAAAGTGTATTAAAAAGTTTAGAGTTCAGAGGTCAATAGTAAGTAATGCAGAGCTCAGAGGTCAGTAGTAAGCAACATAGAGTTCAGAGGTAGGTAGAGTGCAGTAGGGGTCAATAGTAAATAGCATACAGTGTAGGAAGTAACAAAGTTCAGTGGTTAATAGTATGTAACAGATGCAGGGGTCAGGAATAAGTAACTCAGAGTGCAGAGGTCAGTAGTCAGTAATGCAGAGTTCAGAGGTTGATAGGAAATAACACAGAGATCAGATATCATTAGTAGAGTACATGGGTACTAGGTAACACAGAAACACAGTAACACATGGTAGTAGGTAACACAGAATTTAAGGGTCAGTAGTAACAGAGTTCAGAGGTTAATAGTATGCAACACAGAGTGCAGGGGTCTGGAGTAAGTAAATCAGAATGCATAGGGCAGTAGTAAGTAATGCAGAGTTTAAAAGTCATTAGCATGGAATGTGCATGGGGCATGAGTACGTAATGAAGAGTGCAGGGGTCATTAGTATGTCACACAGATTACAGAGGTCAGAAATCAAGTACATTACAGGTATCAGTATGCCCTCCCTTCTTTCTGCAGCTCTTATACACTGAGCACATTATAAAATGACCATGAAAGAAACATGTTTTGTTCTGCTGAGTATGCATAGATGGTCATACATGTTACAGTCTAATGATACAACTTGCTTTAGGTTTACCAACATGTGTCTATAAATCGGGTAAGTCACATAGGAACTTGCACTACATAGCACAATCTTCTTTAGCGTTACTAAAATCTGAGACTTTATTATCAGATTGCAATGTGTACGGCAATAATAATGTGAAAGAGTCTTTTTAAATAAACCAAACTTAAAAGCTAGACAATATTGTTTGCTGTAATAAACAAAGTGGTTCAATTTTGGTCATTGTGAAGAGTGGACCCTTACATTTTATATCTGATAGAACAATCTATAGTAACAATTACTGCAATCATATCTCTCTCTATAGCATATCATCACTCCGGGGTTGATTTACTAAAGGCAAATAGTCTGCCCAAGTGAAGTTGTGCTAGATCTAAGGGGATGATTTGAAATGAGGGAAAGCTCTGCTGATTTCTATCATGCAATCGTGTGCAAGCAAAAATGCTGTTTTTTTTATTTTCCTAGCATGTTCTTTTCAGATCCAGAGCAATTGCGCTTGCAATGCACAGACTATTTACCTTTAGCAAATCAACCCCATTATCTTTCCCAGAAGTTAACCACTTGCCGACCAGCCACTGTAGAAATACGGTGGCAGGGCGGCACGGCTGCGCAAAACTACGTTTTAAATCATGATTTTGCAAAACAGGTAGGGGGCGCATGCGAGGTGCGCCTCCACCCTACCTGCGCCGCCGCGGGTGTCAGTCGCCGGGTCACAGCCGGTCATTACCTGCTGTGTCCCGCAAATTAGCGGAAATCACTGACAGAGAGCATGGCTGCAGTGTTTACACTGCACCTCTGCTTTCTGTCAGTTCCCTGTCAGCTCCTGACATGCTGATCTGGAGAGAAGAGTTTATCTCTCCAGATCAGCATGTTCCTGTGCAGTACACACCCCCGCCCCCTAATAAAACACTCCCCTCACACAGTTAACCCTTTCATTGAATAAAAAAGTTAACCCCTTCCTCCCCAGTGCCATTAGTACAGTGTCAGTGGTTTTTTTTTTTTGCACTGATCACTGTATTGGTGTTACTGGGGATGTCAGTGAGCCCAAGTCAGTTCCCCCCAGTGTCAGATTGTCCGCCCGCAGTCCCGCAGTCCTGCCATAAGTCGCTGATCGCCGCCATAAGTCACTGATCGCCGCCATAAGTCGCTGATCACCGCCATTATTAGTATAAAAAAAAATGTTAAATCCCAGTATCTTTCCCGCCATTTGTAAACACTATAACTTTCACGTAAAGCAATTAATTTACACGTATTGGGTTTTTTTTCAGAAAAGACATGTCGCAGAATGCATTTTGGTTGAAATGTATGACGAAATTTGATTTTTACATGTTTTTACTGGACATGTATAATAGCAAAAAGTCCAAAATATTGTTTTTTTTTCTCAAAATTGTCAGCCTTTTTTTATTTTTTGCGCTATAAAAAAAACGCACAGGTGATCAAATACCACCAAAAGAAAGCTCAATTTGTGGGAAAAAAAGGACGTAAATTTAATTTGGGTGCAGTGTTGCATGACCGTGCACTTGTCAGTTAAAGTAACGCAGCGCTGTAACACAAACCTCTTCTGTAACCGCTTCCTGACCACCCTATAGCATAAATAGTCTATGGGTGTGCAAAATCACATATATATATATATATATATATATATATATATATATATACACACATGATTTGTGCTCCCATGGTTTTCACACCCCTCCCAGATAGCGTCAAATTGCCCCTCAGTACACCAGTCATCACATTTAACCCCTTGATTGCCAGGAACACGCTCATGCACAATAATCCTCCATTGCTAGTATAGCGTCTGAACGGATCAATATTTTTGATCAGGTCAGCACTATACCAGCATTCACATTAATATAGCGTCCCCAAAAACACAGCGTTAGCAGGATCAGCCCCGGCACCTGCCAGCACCTGCGTTTAGCCCCTATGCTTACCCCCCCTTCTCCCCCAGCAAATGCAGTGTCAGTAGGTCCCTGTCATTTGATACATTGCACACAAAACCGTAGTGTTCGCAGAATCAGGCCTGATCTCTGTTAGCACTTGTCAGTAAATTTTGATGACTCTCATATGTAGCAGAGTGCCAGTACTAGTGCCGTGCTACCTTATGGTGAACTGGCGAGCACCAGCGGTCTAGTACATCTTGGTCTTTCACATATCTTAGATTGTAAGCTCCCAGGATCAGGGCCCGCCTAACCCTCTTGCATTGAACTGTATTGTTCTGTATTGTCTCCCGTTATATTGTAAAGCACTGAGCAAACTGTTGGCGCTATATAAATCCTGTATTATAATAATAATAATAATACCAGCACTGCAGTATGACTTGGTGACATGGCAAGTTCCATAAGTCCAGCACAAGCCGATGCGGTGGCCAGCACAAGTATTGTCCCGCAGCCACCAATAATTCGTACACAGGCCCATAGAGCTCCTAGTATCCTTCCGGATGTGCTTGCAAATCCCGATTGGCAGCCCACAAATTCTGCAGCACCCGTACTTCCCCCATTCACTGCCCAACCTGGAATTAAGGTGGAAATAGCTAATTTAACTCCTCCCCTTGATTTTTGGAGCTGTTTTTCACAGAATATCTGTATGCGTTGATTGTGGATCAAAGCAATTTATGTGCACAACATTTTATCACTGCCAACCAAAATTCAAACCTTGCCAGGCCAGTCGCATGGAAACTCATTACGGTTTTCGAATTTACATTTAACCCTCAACATGGGCATTACTAAAAGAAATTAATTCCAGTTGTATTGGTCCACAGACCCAATTCATCAAATGCCGTGTTCTCTGCTGCCATGGCCAGGCATAGGTATGAGAGTATAATGTGTTTTATGCATTTCAACAACACGCTCTGTCATCCTCGGGGTAACCCTGAATTTGACTGGCTCCACAAAATTCAGCCCCTCACAAATCACCTTCATTTTTCTGGCCGCCTTGCATTCAAACAATTTCTCCCCGGCAAGCGAGCCAGATATGGGGTCATGATGTAGAAGACCTGTGAGAGGACAACAGGCTATACTTATAAGTTTCGGATTTACGAGGGAAAAGATAGTCACGTGGAGCCCCCTGGATGCCCAGACTACATGGGGAGCAGTGGCAAGATAGTTTGGGACTTGGTGTCATCCTTTTTCCATATGGGGTACCACTTATACGTGGACAATTTTTATTCAAGCGTGCCACTATTTAGACATTTGTACAATCTTGGAACTGGCGCATGTGGCAAAGTGTGATCTAATGTGTGCCCACCATTAGAAGTGGGTGGATGCAGGGAGGAATATTCTAATGGTGGGCATACCACACACTTTTTCTGGCAGAAATTTCTTCTCTTTTTTTCATTCAGCCCACAGGCTGCATACAAAAAAAAAAGAACATAGTATACTGTATATACCCAACAAGGACCAGTGACGTACTGGTATATCATTCAAAATCCAGTGGTTATACCAGGATGATGCTTACAGCTGCAGGCATAATCCTGGTATCGTTTTTTTCAGCCGGCAATCAGCTTTCATGTAAAAGCAATCCTAGTGGCTAAATAGCTGCAGGATTGCTTTTACAAGCAGCGGGAAATGATGCCCCCTTCCCCCGCTGCCTTCCACGGCCTTCTCAAGCAGTCTCGTGCCATCGGGGGAACCTGAGAATGCAGCCGGTGTTTCTGCCAGCTGACCATAGAGCTGATTGGAGACCAGAGTGGAGCCAATCATCTCTATAGTCTAAGAATTCGGAAGCTATGAGCATTTCATCACTTCAGTTTCGCAGGATATAAACAGCGCCATTTGTAAATTGGGAAAGCATCTGATCACACCAATTTTGGTTTGATTAGATAATGTAAGGGCAGAGGACATATCTAGAGTCTGATAGACCCCAGATTTCTCAAAAAAGAATATATGACAATGCCCATTGAAGTTATAGGGGATATTTGCATTCCCTGTGATAGCATTAAAAGTGATCAAAAAAAAAAAATGAAAGGTACAGTGTAAAAATAATTTATAAAAAATCAAAATGACTAAAAAAAACAACAAAAAAAACCCCTCAAAAACCTCGCCCCTCCCATGCACGCACACCTGTGTGCACAAGCGTTGACCCTATGGTGGTATGTAAACAGCGGATGCACCATACATGTGAGGTATCGCCGTAAACATCAGATCAAGGACAGTAATTCTAACACTAGACCTCCTCTGTAAATCTAAAGTGGTAGCTTTTAAAGGCTTTTAAAGTGTTGCCTATGGATATTAAAAATGTATGCAGTTTGTCGCCATTTCACTGGGCATGCGCAGTTTTAAAGCATGTCATGTTTGGTATCTCTTTACTCAGCATACCATCATCTTTTATATCTTACCAAATAATTGGCCAATATATTGTGTTTTTCTGCATTAAAAGTAAAAAAAATTTTTTTTTTTTTAAAAATTGCTTTTCAAAAATCGCTGCGCGATTTCAAAAAAATTGTAGTACCCACCATTTTATTCACTAGGGTGTCTAATTTAAACCCCCAAACATTATATATTTTTTTAAAGCAATTTCCTAGCAAAAAATACTGATTTTTTTCATGTGAACAAAAAGTGTCAAAGAAGGCTTGATCTTCAGGTGGTTAGAAAAGTGAGTGATGTGTGGCATAAACTTCTAATGCTGGGCATAAAAAATGCCCCCACTCCCCCCAAAAACGATGCCTTTTTGGAAAGTAGACAGTTTTTGGAAAATTACAAAAAATTATTTATTTTTGTTACACAAAATTGTCACTTAAATGATTTATTGGTCACACATGTCATGGGTATATGTGGAATTACTCCCCAAAATACATTCTGCTACTTCTCCCGAGTATGGGGGTACCACATGTGAGACGTTTTGGCAGTCTAGCCAAGTACAGGACCCCAAAATCCAATAAGCACCTTAAGGCTTTTAAAGGGCTTTATTTCCTCATTACACTTCCAGACTACCTACTTATCACAATTTCAGAGGCCCTGAAATGCCAGGATAGCACCAACCCCCCCCCCCCCCCCAAATGACCCCTTTTTGGAAAGTAGACACCCAAATGAATTTGATAAGAAGCATGGTAAGTATTTTGCAAATCTCATTTGTTGCCACACGTTTCTGGAAAATGAAGAAAAAAAACAAAAACATATTTTTTCTATTTTTTTTATATTTCAAAACCTTGTGAGAAAAAATTAGATCTGCAAAATACTCCCCATGCCTTTTTTTAAATTCCTTTGGGTGTCTACTTTCCAGAAAGGGGTCATTTGTGGGGGTTGGTGCTATCCTGGCATGTCAGGGCCTTCAAAACTATTGATAGGTATTGAGGAAGTGAAATGCGGAAGTTATGCACCTTCAGGCTTTCAAAGTGGTCATTGGATTTCAGGCTCCTGTATGTTTCTAGGCTCCCAAAAAGTCCCACACATGTGGTATCCCCATACTCGGTAAAAGTAGCAGAATGTAATTTGGAGTGTAATTCCACATATACCCATGGCTTGTGCGAGAAATAAATCATTTAAATGACAACTTTGTGTAAAAAAAAGAAACGTTTTTGTCATTTCCAGAAACTTTTGGGAAAAAAATAAATCTTACATGGACTCAATATGCCTCTCAGCAGATAGTTTAAGGTGTCTACTTTCTGAAAAGGGGTCATTTGTGGGTGTTTGTACTATCCTGGTATTTTAACACCTCAAGAAATGTGATGAGCAGTCATAAAGTAAAAGCTGTGTAAATTCCATTTTGTAGTTTGTAGACGCTATAACTTTCACACAAAGCAATAAATATACACTTACTGGGATTTTTTTAAACCAAAACATGTAGCAGAATACATTTTGGCCTAAATTTATGACAAAATTTTAGTTTTTTTGGATATTTGTTATGACCGAAATGAGAAAATATTGTTTTTTTTTTTAATTTTCTTCAAAATTTTTTTTTATAGTGCCAAAAATAACAATTGCACAGGTGATTAAATACCACCAAAAGAAATCTCTATTTGTGTGAAAAAAAGACATAAATTTCATTTATGTACCCTATTGCATGACCGCGCAATTGTCCGTTAAATTAGCACAGCGCTGTATAGCAAACAAATGGTGTAAATTTCAATATCTATACCTTAGTTTGTAGACATTATAACTTTCACACAAAGCAATCAATATATACATATTCTGATTTTTTTTACCAAAAACATGTAGCAGAATACATTTTGGCCTAAATTTATAACTAACTTTGAGTTTACTATGTATTTTTTATAGCTGAAAGAAAAAAAAAGTGTTTTTCTTCAAAATTTTCAGTCTTTTTTTGTTTATAGCGTGAAAAATAAAAAGCGCACGTGATCAATTACCACGGAAAAAAAGCTCTATTTGTGTGAAAAGAAGGACGAAAATTTTGTTTGGGTGCAGCATTGTATGACCGCGCAATTATCAGTTGAATTAGTGCAGCGCCGAGTAGCAAAAAGAGGCCTGGTCATTAAGGGGGGTAAATCCTCAGGAGTGCAAGTGGTTAAGAGATGTTTTTGGTGGATTTTACATATGAAACTGATTCAGTGCAAGAAGGATTTAGGATGCCTGGCTTCGATGTCCTTAGCCAGCAAGACTTGATTGTTGAAGATATAGAGTTTTTCTGCCATTTTTTGGTTCACGTTTTGTGCATAACACCCTTTTTTCTGAATATTAGTCAAATTAAGGTAATTAGTCAAATTAGGGTAAGTTTTCTTTTTAAGAAAAAAATTAAATGCACATATGTTTGTTGATGGCGCTTGTAGTCTATCCATAAACAGGAAAATGAATTATTGACATGGCCGTATGGGGAGAGCCCCACATGGCCATGCTGTTTCTGAAAAGTTAGGCCTGGAGTGAAAGAAGGAGAAGCCCAGAGGCAGGGCCGACATGGCTGGGTTAAAAGGGGGTTGGCATAGTAGGAGTTTGTGGATCAAATGAACAGTATTCATGATTACTCACCAGATTGGTAGATAGGGCTGTAGAAGGTGGGGATTCAGAGATTTGGGATGAAGGAGGGTTTGGGCAGTTTGTAGTCAGAAGAAAGCTTGGTCCAGACAACTTCCCACCCTCTCTCCCTTTTTATTTTGATTGTGTTGTTTTTTTTAAAAAGTTACAGGTGCTGTGTATTTTACATCATGGCAGCTGGTGAAGTACAAGGTCCTTGGATGTGTTTTTATTATTGGCAAAAGGGTACAGTTGTAGGGACCCATCTGGGGTACAGCTCCCAGTATTCTAGTTGGTGGTACCTGTGATTATTGGTTTGTCTCCAAGTCTGTGTTTTTGCAGCTGGAGGCCTAATTCTGGTGTATGGAGGTACTTGAGGTAATTGCCCAAGAAGGACCTTGGAGACCCCTTTAATACTGTACTGAATGTTAATATGTTAATATGTTATTTATATTTGGTTAAGAAAAGGCTGCTATTGCCATTGCATTGTCAAAGCATCTTTTATACCCTAATCATGTGACAGAAATAGACCTAGAAGACGTCTTTTGATGACGAAATGTGTCAGGCGGAGCCTCCCTCTGATGTCATTGCGCTGTCGGCAATCTTGGAAGCAGTCTTTTTCAATGCTTTTAATTGTTCTACAGCTTGTAAGTAGGATTTTACTTGCACAAATAAAGGAGTGTGATACGTATTACAGTATGAGAGGCATGTTTTTTCTTTCATGACATTATTTGGCACCGTTTTTCGAGTTCACATTTGGGTTTGGAGGTTTGGAAGATCTCTGTTCCGGGTATGGCATGGAGAACATGCTAATATCTCACATTACAATCCTGGTTGAGACCCCCTATAATTAAGGGGTCTCTATTTCTGGTAAGCCTGCATTTAATTATTTGGTGGTGGTACACACCTTGGTGAATATCTGAAGGAAGGCTACTCATATTTCACCTACAGTATCTATTAACAGAGTTATTACAGATTGTGGAGTCTTTATCCTTACATTGACTTTATTATATGTTTACATGGACAATATGTCACTGGTTTGTTGATTTGATCACATTTCACAGTTTTTTAATATATACATATGATTAGTGAAATTTACACAGTATTATTTATTTATTTGTTTTGATCGCCTTTCTTAGTTATGAGGGTCTTCATAGTACATATGCATATTGTATGAAGTTTATTGTTTCACAGCGCAATATTTATTCAATCATATTTATTCAATCAAGTTTTTTGTAAAGAGAGGATATCCTCTAATATTTGCAGCTTTTGAAATAAGGTGATTGGCAGGGGCGGACTGACCATTTGGAAACCCGGGCACTGCATGAGGGCCCGGGGTCAGTAGGGGCCCCAAGAGATGCCCCTGGTACCTTTTTCATAGGCTTTTTTGAGTTTGGACAAGGACACATGGGCCCCATGATCTCCTATTGCCCAGGGGCCCCATGAGTTGTCAGTCCGCCCCTGGTGATTGGAGATTTGCACAGTTTGATCCTATTTACATATTCTGTGACAGCAAGTGCATGGAGAGGATTCCCTTCCCAATGCCACACTGTGACGGGGCTCAAGGGGAGAAGCTGCAGGATTTGGAACATGTTACATGTTCTAGCCTAAATCCAGCTGGAACAGGTTGCATGTTGCAAAAGGTGAACTTATACTCTAATGACCTGACATTCTGCTGGAGAATGTCCTGACACAATCCTCTGTTTTTACTGCTGTCTAGGTCCTTATTGAAAAAATTTCCTCTTATTCCCTGTGTTTTTACTTTGTCAAGAAGCAAAGAAAAATGATCACATCAAGAACTCAAGCAGCAATAAAAACCTGAAAGAGGACCCTAAACTTTGTTCAATTTTAGGAGCCATTCGTACTTGAATCTAGGAAACTTGTTCACAAAGTTTTTTTTTTTAGAAAACTATTTTTTTTTCGTATATCCTTAATAAGGGCATTTCATTTCAATAGACTGTGCAGCATATGCATGGATTTTTTTTAAACAAAAAGTCTCTTTTTGCTTAATTTGTAAAGATCATTTTAGTTACACTGCTTTAAAATGTGTTAATTAACAAAGAATACTTACATTTCCAGTAACCTTTGTGAACAGCACAATTAATTGAGAACTCATGCACTGCTCAGTGGTGGCACTTCGTTATCTGGAGTCACTTCTGGATTTTTGCTTCACATGTTTATGTCCAGGAAAAATCAAAACGTTCATGAACAGACTGAATTTTAAAGTTTTGGTATGCACCAGTGTATAAGACATGCACTTTTGAACTGCTTTGCAACAAAAATGATTTTCATATCATATTTAGCAAATATCAGGACTTTATTTAGTAATTTGATTTTTTTTATGTTGATTTTTTTTAAATAAAAAGCAAAGAAATTTGACATAAATGCCAAAAGAAAGCAGTTTTAGTTTATTTGCAGTTTATTTTGTATAACTAAAACAATTCAAGTATTTTCATTACATTATTTTCATCTATAGATCGTCATTACAAGAACCCTTATATACACAGGTTTTGAAACATACTGTACATCAGTGCTGAGATTAATAGTTGTATTTACAGATGATTACAATAAAAATATATTAAATCAATTAGGGTTAGCTGCTAAAAAATAATAATAATTTCAAAATATACTATTTTGACCTTTCATTTATTACTTCATCTGTTTCAATATAATTAGTAACTTATTAACTGACTAAATATAATCTAATATATATGAGTCATTGTTAATAACTTAAAAAAAGGTTTGTTGTTCTGTGTGTGAGAGGGGAGAAGATAGAAAGTATTAGGCATCAGGAACATTTTTTTTTCTGTGTATAAACCTATTCTGTAATTACAATCCAATTACCGTATATACTCGAGTATAAGCCGACCCGAATACAAGCCGAGGTACCTAATTTTACCACGAAAAACTGGGAAAAACTATTGACTCGAGTATAAGCCCCATCATTAGTATCAGTGGGAGGAATAGTGCCCCATCATTGGTGTCAGTGGGAGGAATAGTGCCCCATCATTGGTATCAGTGGGAGGAATAGTGCCCCATCATTGGTGTCAGTGGGAGGAATAGTGCCCCATCATTGGTATCAGTGGGAGGAATAGTGCCCCATCATTGGTGTCAGTAGGAGGAATAGTGCCCCATCATTGGTGTCAGTGGGAGGAATAGTGCCCCATCATTGGTGTCAGTGGGAGGAATAGTGCCCCATCATTGGTATCATTGGGAGGAATAGTGCCCCATCGTTGGTGTCAGTGAGAGGAATAGTGCCCCATCATTGGTGTCAGTGAGAGGAATAGTGCCCCATCATTGGTGTCAGTGGGAGGAATAGTGCCCCATCATTGGTATCACTGGGAGGAATAGTGCCCCATCGTTGGTGTCAGTGGGAGGAATAATGCCCCATCATTAGTATCAGTGGGAGGAATAGTGCCCCATCATTGGTGTCAGTGGGAGGAATAGTGCCCCATCGTTGGTGTCAGTGGGAGGAATAATGCCCCATCATTAGTATCAGTGGGAGGAATAGTGCCCCATCATTGGTGTCAGTGGGAGGAATAGTGCCCCGTCATTAGTATCAGTGGGAGGAATAGTGCCCCATCGTTGGTGTCAGTGGGAGGAATAATGCTCCATCATTAGTATCAGTGGGAGGAATAGTGCCCCATCGTTGGTGTCAGTGGGAGGAATAATGCCCCATCATTAGTATCAGTGACACCAATGATGCGGCACTATTCCTCCCACTGACACCAATGAAACTTGCTGACCCCT
Organism: Staurois parvus; assembly: GCF_062004578.1. Classification (NCBI taxonomy): domain Eukaryota; kingdom Metazoa; phylum Chordata; class Amphibia; order Anura; family Ranidae; genus Staurois; species Staurois parvus. Next base: position 5,171,912 of record NW_028318102.1, read on the forward strand.
GTTGCAGTATGGTGCTGCTGCAGCCAGCATATGTGGTTGCAGCAGCACCTCTGCACTGCACACTCCTGGCTTTTCCCTCACTCGATTTTCGCAGGTCCGCTCGGCTCCGCCTCCTCGCCCGTGATTGGCCGCCTGTGTACCTTTCCTGAGCTACAGTTCTGGCGGCCAATCACCGGTGAGGAGGCGGAGCCGAGCGGCAGGAGTGAGGGAGTGGCCGGAGTGACGGAAGGAGCAGCGCTTCCTGGATGGATCATCGTGGGAGCCAGGTAAGAGACAGCAGCCCTCTGCCCACCCCTGTACGCGCCCCCCTTGACAGAGCCTCGCGCCCCCCTGCAGACGTTGACTCGAGTATAAGCCGAGGGGGCCGTTTTTCAGCACAAAAAATGTGCTGAAAAACTCGGCTTATACTCGAGTATATACGGTAGATTAGTTACCAATAAACACAATGGGCTCGCCTGCAGCACTGTACAGCCTACTCCTGAAAATTACCTGGATCCCTGGGGCATAATCGTCCTGACAAAGGGACCTGACCTAGAGAACATTAAAATAGCTCTAAAGTCATACGTTTTTTATATGCGTTAAGTAACTTTCTGCATGCAGCCCCCTCTCCTCCTTATGCTTACCTGAGCTTGATCACAATCCAACAATGTGGAGGAGAGCGTAGGCTCTCTTGGTGCTCTCCCTCCTCATTGGCTCAGAGACATCAGTGGGGGTGGGATCCTGCAGCACAGAAGGTTTTTTTATCATAATGCAGAGAATGCATTAGGGTAAAAATCTTTAAGCCTTTAAAACCACTTAAAAAAGTTGGTAAAAAAATGTGCATTTATATTTTTTTATGCAGGAGCCTGCAAAAACATTGCACCTATGCTCAGGGGATCATGGGTGCAATGCCAGACTCCTGCATACCATTCCTCTAGCTCCCTGCCCATACAGAGGTTTGAGCTTTCAGCTGAAGAGCTAGAATTGTCAATGGACTACTTGTGCGGTAATCACCTAATGCCTATTTATTCATTTCTGGGTGCCCAAGACTAAACCACTACCCCCCCTCCCCAAGGGAAAAGAAAAAATCTATGGTGCTGGGAAATGTACAACTTTTTTCAAGCTTTTGTCTAAACATTGATTTCATATCACAATAGAACATTGTTTCTCGCATTGTATGTTGTGTGCAGTATAAGCTATAAGGTATAATCTGAATGCATGCAAATGTATTATGTTAATATATTTCACATATTTATGGTTTATTAAACTGGTTCAGGCTCCATGCACAGTAAAGTTTTTATTTAGCTAAAATAAGCTGGGAAAAATGCTAGATAAAAATGTTAGTAATAGCGTTTTAGTTGCGTAGAAACAAGCTGTTAGGAGTGTTTAGTAGTGTTTAGCAGTGTTTAGGAGCATTTCACATTTTTCTGCTGAAAAAAAACTCTACAAAAACTCCTAGATGCTGACGCTCAAAAAAAATGCTAATAACCTAAAGTAGTGTGCATGGACACATACGATAACACTATTTAGCATCTAGTAGCAGAAAAAAATGCTGATAAAAGCTTTTGGAGCTTAAAAATATGCTAGTGGGCAAGAAGCCTCAGTATGAAAGATTCTGTTATAGATTTTATTACACACATATCTAATTTCATACCAAATTTGTGGAACCACAGATTTACTAATTATTACTTAAATTCGAAGAGGTGATTGTAGCTGTATTAGTGCTCTTGGAATTGAAGAAGGAGACATACCCCGAAAGCTTGTCCTGAAAATTGTATGCTAGTGCAAATAAAAAAGTATCACAGACAGTACTCAATTGTTGAAATTTGGCCAGGCCTGCATGCAGTAGGGTGTGCTTAGCTGAGAAAAAAAAAAAACGCCCCCCCTACCTGAAGACTCCTGGGAATGATGACATCCCTTTGCTTCAAATTTAAATCAAATCAAGATTAGTTATGTTTTAATGATTTTACAATAAATGATTGAATTTCAACAGTGTAGCATATTTCCTGCATCATTTGGCACCCTAAAAGCCCCATGTTCGTAAGAAATTGTTTTGGAAATACTTTATGTTTGCATTCTTCGGAATGATGTATCAATGTCTTAACAAAAGTAAAATACTAATTTATTTTATTTTTGTAATCTGATGCCTTTCTTTTCTTATATTTTAGCTGACATATTTCTTGTCTTTTAAGCATTTTTTGCTCTTTTTCTTAGCTCTGTTTACCTGATATATAAGAAATCCAGTTTCTACATATTGGTTTGGGATGAAATTGAACATGTCCCAGAGGTAACTGGCTAGTCCATTAAGAGAAAAGCACATTTATCCCCTCAATCCTGCAAGTCCGATGGACCTTTGATTTAGTTTCAGACAACATTAGCTCATCCTAGAGTGGTAGGAATTGATTAGCTGTGTCTGTGTGCCTACAGGCTACTTGTTTCATATCTACAATATTAACAAGCATTGTTTTCTATCCACGATAATCAACGTGTTTTTAATTGCCTGCTAAAAAGTAGAACCAATGAAAAAAAAATATTGTACAGTAATGTACGGGATTGTTGTTTTTACATTTTCTAAATACTTGCTTTAATCACTGTGATTTACCTAATAACCGTTGGTCAATATGTTAATTAGCAGATTTAAAAAAAATATGTGGTCACAGTTTCTTAACTGACATTTTCCCATGCAATGGTATGACTTTGCCTTCCCTTATTACATTATGTTGATTGACAGCATGGTGCCACTAAAGCAAAATAGGGGATGTTCCTTATGAATAATGAGATTGGAAATTTGGTGCTGATTGAGACCAATTTAGCATGACTGTTTTAGGAAGTGACAATCCTGAAATTCAGAACAGTGCATGACTTGGAAACAGTAACTTTATATATTTAGCAAAGATTCTAACATTTTCTAAAATATTGCCGAGGCCATGTAATGGCTATATAGCATTAAAAAAATGTATTTTAACTGCTTGCCCACCACCCTATGTTAGAAGTACTGCTACAGGGCTACACAAAATTCCCGGGTGTGGGGCACGCGAGCACGCCGACCTACCCGCACTGCCATTGGCAGCTAGGGATGTCAATCACCTGGTCCAAGCCAGAGATTCCCTGCAGCACCCGGTGATCACCGTGTAAAGCTGACAGGGAAAAGACCTGTGTGTAAACAACACAGGTCTCTCTCCTGCCAGCATGGACATGCTGCTTTCTAATACAAAGTCTCCATAGTAAAACAGCACACGTAGTTAAACACACACAGCACACGGTTAACCCTTTGATTGCCCAGTGTCATTAGTACAGTGTCAGTGCTTTTTATTAGCGCTGATCACTGTATTAGTGTCACTGGGGATGTCAGTGGCCATTAGTCAGTTCCACCCAGTGTTAGAATGCCCGCCGCAGTCCCGCTATAAGATGCTGATCGCTGCCATTACTAGTAAAAAAAACATATACATACTGCCATTTCTAGATGCGATAACTTTCAGGTAAACCAATTAATTTACACATTTTGGGATTATTTTTAGCAAAGAGATGGAGCAGAATACATTTTGTCCTACATTTATGACAAAATTTGATTTTTTTTTATTATTGGATTTGTTCTATAGCAAAAAGTCAAAAATATTGTTTTTTTTTCTAAATAGTCGGATTTTTTTTGTTTATAGCGCAAAAAATAAAGAAATGCAGAGGTGATCAAATACCACCAAAAGAAAACTCTACTTGTGGGAAAAAAGGACATACATTTCATTTATGTACGGTGTTGCATGACCACACAATTGTCAGTTAAAATGACGCAGTGCCGTATCGCAAAAAAATGGCCAGGTCAGGAAGGGAGGGGTAAATCCTCTGGAGGGCAAGTGGTTAAAATTATTCTTAAAAGTATCCAAAGTCTTTTTTTAGAAATTATTCATCGACCACCAATTATTTTTTACCCATACAACCATTTACACACGCAAACAACTATACAGAAATTTGCACAACAAAATCAGCCATATAATTCTATTATGACCAGTCAAAATAAATGCTGCTGTAAACCTTATGTAATCATTTCTATTTTTTATGAGCCATCATTACTATTCAGACCATTTGTAGCTCAAAGTATTGGGTTACTGGCATCTGATAAAGATGTGCAGTAAAAGGTTCCAGGATGAGTGATTTCAGACTTTTTTAGCCAAGGACTGTTGATTTCCCTACAGAAAAGATGGCATTGGGGCAGTCCTTCTGCTCCAGTAACCCTTTTCTTTTTAGCCTAAAATATTCACAATCCGATGATTCAACCATACGTGTTTATGGAATCATTTTTTCACAATAATGGATACCTACCTGTCCACTACTGTCTATGGATTTCCTTGCTCAGCAAATCTTCCCATCCCAAAGTTAGTAAATTCTTGTTAGCAAAAACATTTGTGACTTTGTACAAATTAATACAGAAATAACACTGTCATAAGAAAGTGTCAGAAGGCTGGCTGGGGCATTCCCAGAAAGTCACACTTGTCTCTGCATTTACTACTGTATGTGCAAGATCTTTAGAGAGATGGAAATTAAACATTTGCAAAACATATGAAATAAAATGCATTATATATGAAGTTTCAAGAAATAATATTAGAATTATTTTTTTTTAATAACAATGACCTTTGCGGTCTGATACTGTTTGACTGGCAACTATAAAGGTCATTCAGAATTGTAACCAACTAATAAATGCCTAATGTGAAAGTAGCTGAACATGTATCTGTTCATTAGCAAAAATCCTTTATTATCAATAGCAGCAAATCGCACATACTCTGCCTGAAATTACTGTATACTAACGCAAAGTGTATTTCCACTGTTGCAGACAAATTTAAGAAAACTGTGTTCCCATCCACAAGGCATACCGAAACAACATTTTAAAAATTATATTTTTTACCTTTAAGATGTTTCTCAGGAAAAGGCCTCATGACTGACTTCAAAGATTTTTAACTTCTTCCTGCCGGCCGTACACATATATGCAGTCTCATGGAGGGTGGGCCTTAACACAGAGAGGCTGAATCTATGCGTATTCAAAGAAAAACATAACTGTGCCAAGAGCACGCACCATGCACACTCCCAGCACAGTTACTGGCAGCTAATTTAAAACTCCCAATTTCTACTTGCAATTGGGAGCTTTCCAATCATGTGACCACTGTGACAGCCAATCACAGCGGTCACATGATCAGAAACCCCATCCCCTCCTCCAGGCATTTGAAACTCCTTAATGACTTGCCATGCACCCTGTAGCATAATTACTGCTACAGGACGGCACAGTTGCACAAAATCACATATATATACACAGTACGTTATTTTGTATTTCCAGGTAGGAGACACCCCATTGGGGGCTACAGCTGGCAATTAATGGGTCAACAATAGCAGTCAGAAATAGGACATGGCAGAGTTGCTTGTCAATGGGTGTAAATGAGCTAGTGCCTGTGATTAATAGCAGGAGGAATAATGTCCAATCATTAATATCAGTGGGAGGACTAGTATTCCACTGTTCGTATCAGAGGGAGGAATAATGCCCTCTCATTGGTGTCAGTGAGAGGAAAAGTGCCTCATTGTTAGAATCAACAAGGGGAGAATGGGGAATATGTCTCATTGTTTGTGTCATGAAGAGAAATGATGCCCCAAGGCCTGGTTAAAAGCAAACAAAGGGCCACAGCTTGGGGGACCACTGCCAAAGATTATCTCTCACTCTAGATATGTTGCTAGTAGGCTACAGGCACAAGAGTGCACATCTCAAAAAGTATTCAAAGTAAAAGGTAGCTTTTTCTGAGCACTGCTTAACCCTTTCTAGATATTTCCTACAAAGTAGTATATTTTCATATTTTGAGTATAGATACACTTTAAAGTGGTTGTAAAGGGTGAAGGGTTTTTACCTTCATGCATTCTATGCACTCCAAGGTAAAATAACTTCAGTGTGCAGCACCCCCTAATAATGATCCGAGCCTGATCTTGATCCAGTGATGTGAGCAAGAGCAGCGGATTTCCTGGCTCTCTCTCTCCTCATTGGCGGAGGCACGGTAGGGCCCAATGGCTCCTGCTGCTGTTAATCACAGCCAGTGAGGGAATGGGTCTAAGCCACGCTCGCTGAGTCCCATAGATACAAGACAAGGAAGATCAGGATTACTCTGTGCAAAACCACTGCACAGAACAGGTAAGTATGATGTATGTATTATTAGGGGAAAAAAACAAACCATTATAAACCACTTTCACACTAGGTTCACACCTAAGCGTTTTTTGCAGTGTTTTGCAGAAACTCAGTACAGTACATTTAACATGATTTCCTATGGGACAGGTTCACATCTCCACGCTTTCATCTGGTGCGTTTTTTGGAAAGGGTCAGGGACTTTTTTTTAATGCAAAACGTTGCATTGTTGGTTCTATAGACTTCAATGGGAATGCTGCAGAAAAGCATGTATTGTGTTTTTGCTGCGCTTTGCATTTAAAATCTGCCTAGCAACAAGAAAAATGTGAAAAAAAGTGCATCAAATGTGTCAAAAACACGTATAAAATGCAATGCAGAAATGCCTCAAACATAACCAGCATAGGTGTGAACCTAGACTTAGATATTGCATAAGCCATACATGCTATTTTGCTATGCACACTACAGAGTACCTGAACAAGACATGTTCCTTTTAAAATACTTTGCACGGCAAATTAGACAAGTGCACTTTCAAGTACAGGGTTTGATTTTCGAAAGGCAAATAGACTGAGCACTTTGCAAGTGCAGTTGTACTCATTTTCCCCAGAGCTTAAGGAACATGGTAAAGCTTCACTTTGTAAAGAATACCAGATCATGTGCAAGGAAAATTTAAAAAAATAGCTTTTTTGCTTGCACATGATTGGATGATGGAAATTAGCACAACTTCACATTCGCTAAGCTCTGTGGAAAATAAGGGCAAATGCACTTCCAAAGTGCACAGTAAAAGTGCACAGTAAATCAACCTCACGTCTCAATCAACCAAGCCTTTAGTAAATCAACCCCACACTGTGCTTGTAGGGTTCAATAAAAATATAAGCAGTGGTTGGGGGCTACTCCAGCTGCTAGGAGAACAGCCAGATACAAACACCACAGAAGAAAAACTACTACAGAATACAAAAAACACAATGCTTAGCTTTTATGCATTATTCGTATTATTATATCATCAAAGAGATATATTACATTCTTTGACATGCTGTGTGCAGTGATTATAATAACTTCAGATCTGACATTATTAAGTGATTTTAATAAGTTTCAGATCTGATAAATGAAAAGTGGGGATAAAGCAAATGGGGTCATGCTATGTGACAGTGCAGTTTTACCATTAAGGAGCCCTCCAAGCTGGGGAAAAAGACTTACCATACTAGTAAAAGGAAGAAATAGTTAGGAAAACACTTCATGTCACATCATCATCTGTTCTCCTTGCATTAAATGAGAAATAACACACAGAATTTCTTAGCACAAATATCTTCCCTGCAGGGTCTTCATTGCTCACAAATGACTTCTTTCTAATAAGAAATATAGAATCTATGCTGAATCAAATGTTTTATATTTTCTTTCATTGCTGACTTGTAGAAACACCTTGACATTTTCTCACGTTCAGTTCAAGGACTAAGCTGTCAGTCATGTCATAGATGTCTTTTTGAGTGATGTATTTTTCAAGCTATCAATTTAGAAAAGAGTTTTTAGCAGCACGGTCTGGAAAGCTGCCTATTTCCATGCATGTGACAGATCATTATAAGCCCATGTAGTGTCCAAACAAATGAATATTAAATACATGAAGACATTATTCCAAGAAGAGGCTGGAAAGTATCATCTGCTCCTTAGCAAACATGCTTCTGCTTAAAGCGGTAGTAAACTGCATCCAATAAAAAAGAAAAAAACACCCCCTGCAAGGTAAAGGCATAATGTTCTAGTATGCATTGCACACTAGTGTGGCACCACCTAAATATTGTAGCATTTCCCTTAAGTTTTACCATTTCTAACAGCATCTGTTTGCAAAGCAAGGTCATCAGGTCACGCCTCCCCCCCTTATTTCCTGTGGAATAATGTGTTCCAGTCTGTAGATGGCACCCTTATTTTCAGCTGAAGATAGTTTATCTAGCAAGGCCATATCCTGCACTGCTTAGAAAGTCTTTTAAATGTTCAGAAAGTGAAAGAGGAAATATATGCATTGCGACATAATTGCTGATATGTATACCCTGTAAGATGTTTTTCAAGTCACTTAACTTGCAGACACGAGTCATTGCTAAGTCAACCAGCGCTGGTAAATAAAAAGTTGTTTTCCTCAAGTTCGTGTCCAGAGATTTACCTGGAGTTCCCAAAGTTGCCATTACACTAGCACATTATGTAGGACTTACCTTGAAATGAAGCCCTCCAGTTGAGTGCGGTCACGGCTTCCATCTTCACCCAGTCTTCCCTCCGGGTTCACGAGCTCTGGCTGAGTCACGAAGACGTCACTCCCGCATGCATGTGGGAGTCTCGGGCCATGGCACAGTGCTCTGAAGGAACGGAATACCCACATGAGCAGGCTATCAGAACGGGTAATATCTCCTAAACGATGCACATTTAGGAGATATTAATTTTACCTACAGGTACGCTCTATTATAAGCTTAGCTGTAGCTAAAATTATTATTATATAAGAAGAGTTTACTACCACTTTAACAGAAGAGATACTGGAAACAGTTGCATACTTATTCAGCTATGTGGTACAATGATAATTGATGGCATGGGAAGTGGAGTATCCTATAGCCAGGGCTTTTTTTCAGCAGGAATGTGGGGGGGGGACATCCAGCACTAAATGTATGTAATGGCAAGGGGTGGTGGAAGGTCTATTATTGCTGGCTGCTGGGAGATCTATTGTTGTAGGGGGTACATTGCTGCTGGGAATGTGTATTGTTGCTGGTGAGGAATCTACTGTTGCTGTTGTGGGTCAATTAATGCTGGCTGCTGGGAAATCTATTGTTGCTGGAGGGTATCTATTGTTGTGGGGGGTACATTGCTGCTAGGGATGTTTGTTGTTGCTGGTGGGAGATCTATTGTTGCTGGTGTTGGTCAATTATTTCTGGGAGGGATCCACTGTTGACAGAGGGGTTTATTGTTGCTGGCTTCTGGATGGCCTATTAATGCTGGCTGCTGGGAGATTTATGGTTGCTGGTGGGGGTCTACTGTTGCCGAAAGAATGTATTGTTACTAGAGGAGTATTTTGCTGTGGGGGCTTTATTGTTGCTGGGAAGATCTATTTTTGCTGGGTGGTGTGTTGTTGCTGGGGGGATCTATTTTTGCTGGGGGGTCTATTGCTGTTTGCTACAGGGGATCGATGTTACTGCTTTTTTTGTTAACTTAACAAATTCCATACATTACTTAAAGCCACAAAATTATACATAATTCTGTATTCTGTAAAATGGGCAGCACTGGGAGGTGGTTAAGGGGTGGAACAAAGGGATAGTGTTTGTAGGTGGGTAGGGGGTGGAACTAACGGATAGCGCTCAGAAATGTGTAGGGGGTGGAACCAAGGGATAGTGCTCAGAGGTGGGTAGGGGGTGAAGACAAGGGGTGACTTGGAAAGGGGGTATACCTGCACCTATTCTCTCTAAAAAAAAAAACCCTGCCTACAGCAATCAGTCAGAATTCCATTCACTGCAGGAAAATCAGTGACATTTTACATCTGATTTCTGTGGGTTACTGCTTTGTATGTTCAGTTTTGTTTTTTTCTGAACATAAAGTAATAGTTTCTAGAAATAGATTTCCACCCAATCAGAGAATCACTTCTGACAACTAAGCAGAGTATGGGTATCGTGAGAGATAGCATCCACTGCCAAGTGTAACTGCTTGCTAATTACATGCAGATATTTTTCTACGTGTATAAAAAAAAATCTCTGCAGTCAGTGATCGCTGCTGTTTCTCTTTAGAAAAGGGAATCATTTTTCATCCTACATTTTCTGCTTCCAAATCCTAGCTCTGTCAAGCAGGACTGTCAGAGAAGGATAATTCAGGGTTTGACATATATTTTATATGGAACCTAGATATCCTGTAATATTATACTGATAATTTGCTGGTTTTACAGCTATACTAGCCCTGACCCTGAGAAATGCACCACGAAATTGGGTCAGCAGTAATTTATAATGTATAGGTAATCTTATTTTTTAGCAAAAGAAAAATGTAATTTAGGTAGAAACTGATATGTTTAAGCTTCTGTATTTCCATTTCTTTTTTTTTTTTACTAATTTTATACTATAGAGAATTCAGCAGGAGGAATGAAAATACTCAAAGCTGGGTGAGAATGGCAGATATACAGAAAAAGAGATTGCTATAGCAGTGCAAGGATCTCTCTACTGTAATCCCCAAGAGTTTTTAGCAGAAGCTATAAGGAACCAGCATTTTATTGTACATGTGGGAATCACTGACCACTAAATAATATCTGCCCATATATACCTAAGGTTTGATTTCTTTTTATTTAGTAAATGCCTTACTATTCCTACCATTCACATATCAGTGATTTTTAAATTCTGACTATAGCCAGAATAATAAAAGGTATCTCTCTTACAGTCTTTCATATCAGGAAGAAAATTGTACCAGTTTTCCAAACGTGATTACCTGTGAAAGAGATATTAACCACTTGCCTACTTGCACTTATACCCCCTTCCTGCCCTGGCCAATTTTCAGCTTTCACCGCTGTCGCACTTTGAATGACAATTGCGTGGTCATGCAACACTGTACCCATATAACATTTTTGAGACAGATAGAGCTTTCTTTTGGTTGTATTTAATCACCGTTTGGTGTTTTATTTTTTGCGCTATAAACAAGAAAAGAGAAAAAAAAAAGTTTTTCTTTGTTTCTATTATAAAATTTTGCAAACAGGTAATTTTTCTCCTTCACTGCTGTGCGTTGATGAGGCTGCACTGATAGGCAGCACTGATGGGCACTGGTAGGCAGCACTTATTGGCACTGATAGGCAGCACTGATGGGTGAGGATAGGCAGCTCTGATGAGGTGACATGGATAGGCAGCACTGATAGGCAGCACTGATGAGACTGCACTGATATGCGGCAATGATGGGCATTGATAGGCAGCACTGCTGGGCACTGATGGGTGGTACTGCTGGGAGGGCATGGCTGGGCACTGGCTGGTGGCACCACTAGGCACTACTGTGCACTTGTGAGTGGCATTGCTGGACACAGGTAGGCGACACTGGTGGGTGACACTGCTGGGTAGTGCAGTCAATAACCAGCAACTGCATTTACCAGTGATCTGCTGTGTCATTGGACACAGCTGATCACGTGGTAAAAGGCCGCTGTGATTGGTCTTTTACCACATCACGTAATCAGCTGTGTCCATAGGACACAGCAATCACAGAGATTGCTGGGTGCGCACCCCAGAGGGTGCATTCTGAGAGGACATCATATGACGCCCTCCCAGAACTGGACAACCGCACTGTAGCCGTCATTCAGCTATAGCACGGTTGGCAAGTGGTTAATGTACTATTTTCAAAACACCAGCAATTAAATTGTTTACATTGGTCTCTTATGTTGGCATCAGTGCAAGGAATAGTTTCCCATCATTGATGTCAATGGAAGGAGTATTGCCCCATCATTGGTGTCAGTGAAAGGAATAGTGCCCCATCATTGGTGTCAGTGGAAGGAATAGTGCCCGATCGTTGGTGTCAGTGGAAGGAATATTGCCTCATCATTGGTGTCAATGAGAGAAATAGTGGCCCATCATTGTTGTCAATGAGAAGAAAAGAAAAGAGAAAAGAGAAGTGCCCCATTGTTAGCGTCAAAAGGAGGAGTAATGTCTCATCATTTGTCTCATGAAGAGGAACAATGCCCCAAGGGCCAGTTAAAAGCAATCTCACCACTGCAATCCCTAAGACTTCTGAGCAAAAACTATCAGGAACCAGCATTTTATTATACATGTGTGAATCACTGACCACAAAATATTTTTCTGACAATATATACCTAAGGTTTCGTTTATTTCTATCTAGCAAGCACAGTACTATTCCTACCATTCACATATCAGTGATTTTTATATTCTGACTATAGCCAGATTATTAAAGGTATTTCTCTTTTTTACAATCTTTTCTATCAAGAAGATAATGTTACTGTTTTTTTTCCAAACATAACTACTTGTAAAATTGATATTGATACAATCTTTTCAGAACACTAGCAAATTCTTTACATTGGTCTCTTATGTCCTGGTATTACTTTAATTATTACTGTATTCAGTAGCCATACTGTTTCCAGTATTATCTGGGCTCTGCTGGGGAAATTGTGTTTCAATGAGTGATATATTACATTCATTTTGAAGTTGTTTGGACATGGAAGAGATTGGGGGAGTTATGTTTAATCGTCAATTGGTAATAATGTCAAATTCCGGGAAAATAACAAAATATTCAGTTGAAATGCGAATTTGTTTAACCTGCCAAATGATTTGCAATTCTGTATAGCTATGCTGGTGATTTACACATACTTTTCACACTTCAAAGCCAGGCAGGTGATTCAGATACTCTCCAACTGACCACTTGAGTACATTGAGCCTGTCATCCCCTTTTATTACCAGGCTATATTTCAGTTTTCAGTGATGTGATAGTTTGACTGACAATTACTGGTCATGAAAGTGGTATATCATTCGAGTACAGTGTTCCAAGATACAGTTTTATTTTGGTGGTACTTAAAGCACTGTTCTTTTCTATATAAAAGAAAAATATCAAAAACTTTTGAAAAAACAAAACAAAACATTACTTTCTGTTGGAGCTTGGTAATGGTACACTACATACAGTACATCATTCATGTCGTACGCACTGGAAGGTGGAAGTAAAAGGGTTAATATGCAGGTCACAAACAATGGGAGGATGAAGATGAGGGGTTAATGTGCAGGATAAGTGAGGTGAAATGTAATATACAGCTCACATAGAGACAGGATAAAGATGAGATGTAGCAAAGAAGTGGGTGAAAGGGTTACAAAAATGATCTAACACCCGTCACCATGAATCTGTTGCTGCCTAGGATCCCTTTACGCATTAATCTTCATTTACAGATCCTCATTTCCTCCCCTTCCTCTCACAACAAAGGAGTGTTTACATTTGTGGTATTGCTCATCACAGCTATTAAAAGGTACAGAGCCACTCTGATTTGCTCTGTACATTATGTCTGTTATCACAGCCATTCATGGGTGCACTGACTATCCATGTGTGTTTTTTGAAGTACCATTTATGAATGGCATTCCAAAATACACAGCCATGCTCCGCTGTTTTAAAACATACATCTGTAGCAAAGCTGTGTGATTGATTACCTGTTTTTTTTTACCCCTTTCCTGCTTTAGCAAAAACCAAGTGAAGTGTTTTGACTATGCACACATTTAGACAAATCATCTTTCTGGTTCAGCAACTGAGCTTCCTATGTCACCTCTAACCCTCCAGCCTTCTTGTTTTATAGTGATTCTGCTTCATCGCCTCTGTGCAGTGAGTAGGAGTCTAAAGAAGCAGTATAGCTAACCCAGTAAAAAGTAATTCTAGGAAAAAGTAAATACTGTATTCCCTTATATATCATTAGAAGCACCATATCCCAATATTGTGCAAAAAATAAAATAGGGAAATATAGACTTATTCAAATTAATTCTGTGAATTGTGCTAGGCACACACTATGAGGTTTTTTTTTTCAACCCAGCGGGCTGAACGAAAAAAAAAAAAAACTGAGGAGCTAGAGAGGAGGTCGCTGTACATGCTATCTGATGTTAGTACAGCTATCTGCCCTCTAAGCTATTGTGTTCTAATAAGCAGACTGCCTCCTCCCACCAGAACACGCCAGTCAGCCAATGGCTGTGAGCACCGAATGGTAGTTGTTTTTCGGTCATGACCCTTCGACAGGAACCGGACATTCAGCTGGCTTCTGTCTCACAGGCTGTTGTACATACATGCCGAATGTCAGATGGTTTCTGTTGAACTGGCCAATACCAGCCAATATTCAGCCCGTGTGTACAAAGCTTTAGCTTTTCTTTCCCCTATTTTCTACTTTTAGTAATTTTAGGAGGTAGCTATGTGACCTTACTGACTAGCAGAGGTGTGTTCATGACAAATTCTTTTGGCATATTTAATAGTAAACATATGTGATTTTCAACAGTACGTATAACTGTTTTATTGGAGTTCCTTTTCAAAAGCTCAGCACATTTTCTAAACCCAGCATTTAAAGGATATGGTGCAAAAACATTCATAACAATGTTTAGAACTCTGGTTTCTGACTTAGTTGTGGTTGCTTGGCCAGCTATAATGAGGCATAGGAAATCTCTCTAAATCCTAACCTTCAGGGAAGTGATCAACATGTTTTATTTAAATATAGTACTTTTCGACATGTTTGATTTTAAAAGTAAAGCAAAACAAATATTGTTATTGGCAAATTTTTATTCTTAGTATGTACAGGATGCTAAGGAAACATAGAAACATAGAAAAGTGACAGCAGAAAAAAAGACCAAGTGGTCCATCGAGTCTGGCCTTTTTTTTTAATTCATACTTATTTTTATTTTTGTTTTTTTGGGGTTTTTTTTGTTGTTTCTTTCTTTTTTTTTAAATTTTCATTCTTTTTCAGTCTTTGCAGATGACAGCAAACTGTGCAGTGGAATAACGTCCTTACAGGCTGTCTCCACCTTACAAGCCGACCTCAATGCACTGTTTAATTGAGCAACTATGTGGCAAATGAGGCTTAATGTTGATAAATGTAAGGTTTTGCACTTGGGGGCTAAGAATATGCATGCATCATACATACTAGGGGGGGTAAAACTGGGGGAATCAATGGTGGAGAAGGATCTGGAAGTTCTGGTAGACCACATGCTTAATAATGGCATGCAATACCAAGCTGCGGTTTCTAAAGTGAACAAAATCCTCTCTTGCATTAAAAGAGGTATAGATTCCAGAGAGAGAGAGAGATATCATATTACCCCTGTACAAATCATTAGTAAAACCTCATCTGGAATATGCAGTTCAGTTTTGGGCACCAATTTACAAAAAGAACATTGGGGAACTGGAGAAAGTACAGAGAAGGGCAACTAAACTGGTAAGAGGCATGGAGGAGCTCAGCTATGAGGAAAGATTAGAGAAACTGAATTTATTCTCTCTTGAGAAGAGGAGATTAAGGGGGGATATGATCAACATGTATAATACATAAGGGGGGGATATGATAAACAAGTATAAATACATCAGTGGTTCATATAGTGAACTAGATGTAGAGTTATTAACCCTGGGGTCATCACAGAGGACAAAGGGGCACTCTTTATGCCTGGAGGAAAATAAATTTAATCTCCAAATACGGAAAAGTTTCTTCACAGTAAGAGCTGTGAGAATGTGGAATATATTCACTCAAAAGTTGGTTCTGGCAAGCTCAGTGGATTGCTCTAAAAAAGGCCTGGATTCTTTTTTTGATACACAGAATATAATTGGATACTAACATTTATAGGTAAAATTTGATCCAGGGAGTATCCGATTGCTTCTCAGTGGATCAGGAAGGAATTTTTTTCCCCTGCAGGAGCAAATTGGATCATGCTTTGCTGGGTTTTTTTGCCTTCCTCTGGATCAACTGTGGGTATAGGATTATAACTTTTTTTTTTCTATGGTTGAACTGGAGGGACTTTTGTCTTTTTTCAGTCAGACTACCTATATACCAAAGTAATTTGACTGACTATATCTGCTGGAAGTTTATACCAAGCATTAACTATCCTTTCAGTAACATAATACTTTCTAAGATCATTTTTTTAACTTTCCTCCTGTTAGATTGAGGCCATATCCACATGTTCTTGATCTTGATTTAATATTGAAAATCCTGCTCTCCTGAACATTATTCACCCCCTTGATGTATTTAAAAATCTCAATCATGGTTTATGTTTCCCTTCTTTTCTCTAGCCTGTACATATTAAGTTCCCGAAGTTGCTCCTGATAATTTTATCCCTCAGACCTTTCACCATTTTTGTTACCCGTCTCTGGATTCTGTCTTATCAATGTCATTTTGTAATTGAGGTCTCCACAAAACTGGATACAGTATTCTAAATGACGTCTAATTAAAGATCTATATAGGGGAATCAGGACCTCCTGCCTCATGCCAGTGACCCATCTAGTGATGCATCCTAGAATTATATTTTCTTTTCCCACTGCCTGGTCACATGGTTTACTCATTTTGCAATCATCTGAGATCAGTACACCCAAATCTCCCAAAATGTTCCTGTGTAGTGCTGGCCAGCACTGTACCCCCAATGTTTTATTCCTTCAAGATATTATTTTTCCCTAGGTTCATTCTTTTTCATTTAGAAACACTGAACTGCAGTTTCCATTGTTTTGACCAATCCCCCAGCAATGCCAAACCATGGTCCATGTTACAGACACCTCCAACCCTATTGCACACCTTTGTCAGCAAAAAGTAAAAAGGCACACCTTACCCAACAGCCCTTTAGTTTAGACTTATATATAGATTAAATAGAACAGGACCTAGTATGAACCTTGTGGTACACCACTAGTGACTGGCCAATAAATCTCATTAGAGGCCAGGAATTCAGAGATTCAGAGAGACCTTTGGGTGGGGGAAGAACCTCCAACCCCTGATTACGGGGACTTTGGCCCTGAAGGGGTTAAACTATCTGCATCACAATTCAGAAAAGGAAGAGGAAACATCCAACACCTGTCTGTGGGAGGTGGAGTGAGCAATGTGGGAAAACACTTGGCTGGGACATAGTTTTT
The DNA here is from genome assembly GCF_062004578.1 of Staurois parvus. NCBI lineage: Eukaryota > Metazoa > Chordata > Amphibia > Anura > Ranidae > Staurois > Staurois parvus. The sequence continues at coordinate 5,188,587 of NW_028318102.1, forward strand.
GACCTGTGGTGACCTCCTCTTTGAGACTCCTGAGGTAGATAGGAGCTTTCAAATACCCTTTTAAGGGATGAGTGTGACTGGTGGTGAGCCGACCCTGTATTTTGTTGTACTAACAACTGCTGGATTATTTTTGTTTGCTGAACATAGGCTATTGTTCTGTTTGCCTGTTTTTGAAAATAAAAATGGCTGTTTGCTTTTACCATAAAGCTTGACTGATGACCTTGGGCTCTTCAAGTTTACAGTCTAAAATCTCAAAATGTGTGCATAATTCAGTTGCCTTCTGTATGGGCAGTTCTTTGCTCCTAGGTACACTGAAATTACCACTATGATACGAATTATTCAAAATGTATGAAGAAATGTAACATTTGTTCTGTCTTTGGTCCCTGTTTATTATTAAAATGATTTTCCCAGCTCCTGAAGGTGATCTAGGGCTGCCTCCTTGTCTATCTCACTATTGATCAAGGAATCTGACCATCATAAGATTAAAGTGGTCCTAAAGGCTCAAGGTTTTTTACCTTCATGTATTCTATGCATAAAGGTAGAAAACCTTCTCTGTGTAGCATCCCCCCAGCCCCCCTAATACTCACCTAAGCCCACCCTCGATCCAGCGATGTACAATGGACTCTCGGCTATCCCGGGACTCTCTCTTCTCATTGGCTGAGGCAGATGCGGGAGCCATTGGCTCCCACTGCTGTTAATCACAGTCAGTGAGCCAATGAGAAGAGAGAGGGGATGGGGCAAGCTGTGGCTCCTTGTGTGAATGGACACACGGAGCAGCGGGTGACCCCACAGCAAGCTGATCGCTGTGAGGGCACCTGACAGGAGGAAAGGGACAGGGGCGCCAGCGGGGGACCTGAGAAAAGGAGGATCCGGGATGCTCTGTGCAAAACCACTGCACACAGCAGGTAAGTACAGACATGTTTGTTATTTTTTCTTTAAAAAAATAAACCTTTAGATTCACTTTAAGCTGAGAGCGTGGCATCAAATTTGGCTTTGGGAGCTGAAGCAGAGATATACATAATAAAGTATCCAGGGATAGTTCTGAAGATTTCTAAAAGGTATGCAGGCACCACTAGGGACCTGTGTTTACTGTGTTTAAGTCAGTTTAATTCTTTTAACATACGGATGAGTACACTTTATGGTCCCTTGGTATTCCATAATTATTAATTTTTTGACCTCTAAGACATTAATAGATAGCTTACGCATAAAAGTTAATTATTTTCATCTTTTTGTATGTTTAGTTCAGCTTTATTTTTTGCCAATATTTCATGCTTAAATGGAACAGGCTAATGTCTTCTTTCCTCAGCAGAATAAGGTGCATAATTATTTTTATTGTTATTTTTCATTTATACGGGCATCATTATATCTGCAGCAAGGTCTCTGAGGACAAGCTGTATAACTTCTTTTTGAAATGACCAAATAAACATCGCTTAGAATGCAGTTCAAGCAAAATGTCCACAAGCATAACTTGCATATGCAACAGCACTACAGCAATGACAAATTTAATAGCTAGTCATTCTGAAGAATGCACTACCTTCCCTGCTTAGATTTGTTGGTGTGGATCTCATTTTTAATGGCAAGCGTCATTACTATGGTGCCTCTTAACAGTCAAATATTTCTTTTTTATACCTTCCTGTAACCGCTTGCAGCCCAGGCTTGCTGCTCAGTTCTCCAAACCGAGTAAGCAACATTTTAAAAAATAAATAAATAAGAGTTTGCATTTTAAAGGTTCATTTGTAATGGTTTCACTTTCCAAACTGCTGTAATCATAAACAGTGCCCAGGTTCCCTCCTTACTAGATAATAAAAATGATAATGAGCAATCTGCTTCTTCTCTTTCTCATCTTTGACCTTGCTGTGCTTTTTAAAAGATGATTAGTCTTCCAATTTAGCAAAAATACTGTTTTAAATTGTGAGCAATACTGTTAAGCTTCATAAGAAAAGGGACATTGCTATAATTATGCAGCACATTGAAATGTCCTATGTATTACAAATATTGTATCTTGTCCTTTCATGAGCACCTATAAATATTCAGGTAACTAGCTTTTGGTTGAAGGAGTCTCTAAAAAATAAAATAACCAGAGCTAAACAATAAAAGAGTATTTGACACTACCTTTAATGCCTATAATAAAACTTATGCAACTTTGCAAATGCCAAAAACACTCATTTGAATTGGAGCCTTCCAAGATGATAACAAAACAATGGTACTATTGCTACATATTTCAAACACGACCAAAGCAAACATGTTATACATATCTGCTCCGTGCAATGATTTTGCACAGAGCAGCCCTAAACCTCTTCTTCTCAGGTCCCCCACCAATGCCTCTGGATCCTCCCCCCTGCAGAGTGCCCCCATAGCAAACAGCTTGCTATGGGGGCACCTTTGCATGCTTGCTCTCAAGCTCCGCTCTGTATGTCCATTGACACATACAGCATGGCTCAGTCCTGCCCCTGCTCCCTCCTCATTGACTCCCACTGCTCTCTCTGAGCCAATGAGGAGGGGGAGAGTCGGGAGAGCAGCTGATTTTGTGCACATTGCTGATACGGGGAACTTATCTCTGTACTGCTGTCACAGGGATGCAGGGGGGGGGGGATTTGGTAGCAGCTGCAGCATTGGGAACATGTTACATGTTCCACCCTAAAAAAAAGGTGAGCTTATGTTTTAAGCACTATTGTGGAGTGAAGAAAAATCCTTTCCTCTTCTATATTCTGGTCCTGTAGACATATAATGCAGCACAGGACCAGAACACCGGGGGAGAAACTGTAGGTCTGGAAAAGTCTTCCAGACAAAAAATGTTTGGTTTTTTTTTTCATAATTATAAACTTATACATCGTTAGCTTTACTGGTCTGAGACCCAAGTTTGGGTACTTAGATACCAGGAAATGCACACACAAACATTGTAATATATTTTACATATTCTATATACACATATGTAGATATGTGTATATAGAATATTTGTGTGTGTTTTATTGGTGGTGCTATCACATTTTTATAGACATGTCAATATTTAAAATATATATTAGTGACATTATATGACTTGAAAGATAAACAGGTCAGCAGGCATGTCATAAAGTATTCAATTCAGGCCTCAAGAGAGATGAGAATTTCATTGTCCACTGAGGTCTGAAACTTGTATCACCATTTTTCAGAGTACTTGAGGGGGGAGGGGGGAGGCATGTAAAGATTTTTTTCTCTACAACTCCATTTATCTTTTGAAGGTCATGTCACCCACCACTTATGAGAGTCCTTTGAAATATGCTCTCATAGAAGTCTATTGGTTTAATTTTTTTTTAGAGGGGGTATAAAGGATTGGCAGAGGAGCAAAGATTGGAGACCTACTCAAAATATGCTTGTCTTGGGCCCACCATTGCTTTAAGATTAGTCTGCCCATGATGTACCATTAACACAACTGTTTATGATTTACAGTAAGTCCTCCAGCATTTCAAGATAAGTTCCTATAGTGTGGTTGCCAGAACATTGGTCAGTTCAGAGCTATAGTGTTTGATACCTAACAGTTAAGGCAAGCCATAGATGGTGCAAATTACTTTCCTGCAACCATGGGATGGGAAGCCATCCCCACCAAGAGAATGATCAACCTTGGGTACATTCATCCTGCCCATACATGGCTTGAATCTTGTCTGCTTCCTGCTGAATCAAGATTTAAACCCTCTATGGCCAGCTTAACAGAATTCTATGGCAGGGATTTCTCCGTTGTATGCTGAATAGAAATATATTCCCTAACTTATTTTTTTAGTATAAAGAGGAATGCAAAGTTAAACTGAAAAATATTTTTATATTACTTTTCACTGCATGTTTAAAGGGTAGTCAGATATGCAGACATGATCTGAGCACTTTGTGTAAAGCTTTCTACTGTTGACAGCACAAAAATGTTCACATGTGTTGAGCAATTGTACATCTTTTTTTGGGAAAGGGAAGAGGGGAACAAGCAAGCAGACAGATTTGATAAGGAGGTGAAATAACGATTGGACAGGGTTTTCAAACCTATTCAGTTAATCTTTCCATCCTGAATTTGGTTAGGCTGAGCTGTCTGATTTCATTGTATCTGCAGTTACATGACCCAGCCAAAAAATGGTTGGACCTGGAGATGTTCTTTTCCTCTCTCTAACCAGCTTAAGTCTTGTCATTGGCTGATTAGCGTTGAGAGAAAATAGAAAAATGTAATCTGATATTTCCTGCAGTGTTATCCCTAGCCTGCACTTGAGTTTTGTGATAAAGCTGTCAATAAACAGCTTTGATCCCAGAGAAGCAGCCAGACACCATGCAGGGAGACAGCTGAAGTGCTCACACACAAAGTCACAGCACAACTGTACGAAAGCACAAGATAGGGCTAGAGCTTACATTAATATAAAAAGACATTGCTGTGTGAGTGTGAGAACATCTTTTGGTGCAATAAAAGTAGGGATGAGTAAACCGTACCTGGGTTCAGTTCAAGGCAGGTGCAGAGGATATTGCTAAAGTTTAGGTGCCGAGTGATGAACTCAATGGAATCCCAATTTAAAAAAGAGTAACGGACATTTTCTAAGCTAATAGGCAAGGGGCTGTCAGATAAATGTCATGGGAGGCTGTACCAAAACCAAAAAATAATGAAAACGATTGAAAAACAACTTTAGAAATGCAAAATACCGTTAAGTAATGGGCCTACAGACAGAATGACCATAACCTGCCTGTGAAGTGGTACATCGGCACAATGTATACAACCTGCTGCAGCAAGATGCGCCTTTACAAAAATAAAAAAATACCATCTAAATTTCCAGTAAATTACACCTTTGGCCACTGTTTGTAAACAAAACAGCTGGTGATTCCCTTTATCTATATCAGACACTTATCCTAGATTAGGTGGATAGAAGTTAAAAAAATATCATGGACTTCTCCCAAATTCCACCCAAGATCCTTTGAACCTAGTATGCATTTTAAAGGGGAACCCCATACAATAATCAGGAAAATAATGTGGGGGCCCCCTAAAATCTATACCAAACCTGTATCTGATTATGCAGTCTGGCTGCCTGAACCATACTAGGCTACATGCCCTCAACATGGGGGGTACCATGTGGATGAGAACAAGGGCCTTTTCCCCACACATCTGGCCATATGATTGTTGGGGTATGTGGACAGGGGGCTTATCAGAAACTGGAAGATCTCTTTCATAATAAGGGACTGCCTGAACCATACTAGGCTACATGCCCTCAACATTGGGGCACCATGTTGTTGAGGACAAGAGCCTTTTCCCCACAATTCTGACCATATGATTGTTGGGATATATGGACAGGGGGCTTATCAGAAACTGGAAGATTTCTTTCATAATAAGGGACCCCACAGATACCACACCCCCTCCCCCATGTACATAGTACCCCTACTCATCTACAAAAATATGTAAACAGTGCATTAAATGACTTGTAAAAGGAGTCAGTGTGTTTATTTGCTATGTAAAGTATATCCTTTGTCAGTGAGGTTGTCCAAATATGCAGCTCCATGTCAATCCTAATGAACAATGCCCACCTTCATGCCATTAGCAAAATATTGCTGATTGATAGATACAATCCACTCTCATCACTCACTTGCTGCAAATTATATTGTCTGTTCCTCTGCTTTGCTGGATTCTCAAAAAAACCACACATTTTTGGGATTTTTAAAAAATGTTTTATTAAAGGACTTGTCAAAATATATTAGTGTGTTTATTTACTCTTTGCATTTTTTGTGAATAAGTACGGATACCATGTAAGCTTCACATAGAGGGTGGTATCTGGCAGCCCCAAATTCCAATGATCCACCTGCAGACACCCACAAATACTGGTCCAGAGTTGTGGGGAAGAGACCTTTGTCCTCATTAACATGAAGAAATGGTACCTTTGGCAGGGGTGCCCCATTTAGCAAGGTACATCTCCCAATTTTAGGGAATGTGACTTATTGTTTAGGATGCCCAGCTGACAGCTTAAAGAGTCATGATTCCTAACAACCAGCCTGAGATGAAGCTATCACATAAAGGCAGTTTGATAAAAGCACCACAGCTTGATTGAAAAAAAGCCTCAAGAAAGTACCAAGTAAACTGTATGCATATTTTAGGCTAATTTTAATTTTTGACTGAATTACATTTTTAAGGTGAAATCGTAAAGTGGCTGTAAACGTGGAAAATCAAAAACAAACAGAATATTAAATTTAAGAAAGAATAAAGGCACAAATCATTTGTTTTTTTTCACATTGTTTGTTTAAACCAAAGCCAGAAACAGGAGCAGAGCATACATACAAAGTCATATATATATATATATATATATATATATATATATATATATATATATATATATATACTTAGGTAAGTACATCCTGCATGAATCATAGCATAATATTAACGAAACAGTTATGACATAAGCATAAAATGATATACATCATAAAACCAAATGTTTCACAGTGACTATAAAACAAGTGAAATCTAATTATAATCATATATGTTCAGAATTTTAGTGTCACTAAGTAACGGTTGGAGTGCCAGAACATCATATCCCATGAAATCATTCATACGGCCTAGTTGTTGAAAGGTCACCCTTCACCAGTAAGATATCCTATCAATACAGTGGGGAGAAAATAGCAAGATCTGCCAGTATCATCAAGACTAGTGATCTCAAACCCATAGATAACATACCAGAGTAAAGAGTACAGGAATGTCCACTATTTCAATTCAGGTACCTAGACCTGTAAGTCTGGCATAAGTGTCAGAAAGAGGGAACACAAACCATTCCTTCCAAATTTTTTTTAAAGCGCTTAGCAGCATCGGAAGCCATGGCTACAGTTTCCTCCATTTCATACATCAAATCTACTTTTTGGATCCACTCTCTAACGGAGGGAGATGAGGTTGACTTCCAGTGTATGGGAATCAGCAATTTGCCCATATTAAGTAAATGCATAGTCAAGGTTCTTTTGTATTTTTTTTTTAGAGAGGCTGGGGAGATATGCAGTAAACAACATATGGGTGAAAGTTCCAAGGATGTACCCATAATCTGGACAATTAGATGCTTTATCAATGTCCAATATGGAAGGATTTTAGAGCATTGCCAGCAAATGTGGACAAATGTACCTGGTTCCTTTTCACTTCTCCAGCAAAGATCAGAAGCTTGGGGGAACCATTTATTTATCTTAACCGGTATAGTGTACCATTGTGTCAATATTTTATAAGTCAATTCTTGAGTTTTAGTACTAATGGAACATTTATGAGCAGTATACATGCTTTTTCCCATTGGTCGTCTGGTATTTTTATTTCCAATGACGATTCCCAGAGGGATTGAATTTTTCAGTGCAAGATGATTTGTATTGCCAGAGCCACGAATGGGAAAAGGAAGTCGGTCTCTCCACTCTACAGTGTTTGTAACATAAAGATTCAAAGGCATTCAGGGGCCGCAAGAAACTAGACTTGTTCTTGTGATTAGTCAGGAAATTGCGTAGCTGAAAGTAGGACTATGAAGGCATTGCGAGGGAGTTGCAATCTGTTTTAAATGAGTTATAAGCTTTCACCATACCTTTATGAATGCAATGGTGGGCTGAAAATGGTGTATAATTATTCATAAAGAAAAGCCTGTGATTAAGAATCCCTGGTGTGAAATTTGGATTATGTGCCAGTGGAGTGAGGGGTCCTGTGTAAAAAAAGTAGAGGTAGTTTTGGATATTACGTGGAGAATTTCTAAAGTGGTCTCTATTAAAGAGCACAAATTATTTGTGCATAGTATGGCACTCCCCCCACTTTCCTAATTACAAAAACCCTGACACCATGAAAAAATGGTGGAGCCACACCCCTTTCTCCTTTGATTGACAGCCTGTCTAATGAGACATATGCCTGAGCCTGTGTGAAGGGAACGTGCCTGGTGCTGCTCTGTACCTTGCTGGAAGCTGTGACTGAGATCAGAGCCAAGTTTACTTTCACTTTCCTCTCTCCTCTGCTCCGGAGATCCAGGTACAAAGCTCACTGAGTCACCGAAACATTCAAAAAGAGAGACATCAGAGAGAGAGAGAGACATCAGAGAATGCAGAGAGAGAGGGACACCAGAGAAAGATAGACATCAGAAAATAAAAAGAGCGACATCAGAGATATATATAAAGAAATACATCGGATAATACAGAGAGAAAGATGCATGACAGAGAGAGAGAGAGGTCAACGAGAGAGAGAGAGAGAGAAAGAGAGAGAGAGAAACATCAGAGAATACAGAGAGAAATTCTGTGATTAGGTGGGTGGGGAATAGTGTGGTGTTAGGTTTCTGCCCACCAAAGCTAAGCCACGTCCACAGATCGGCAGATTTCTGAGAGTTACAACTAAATGAAGATGAGGGTGCAAAAGAATGGTGTTTTGAGGTTTTGGATTTACAACCACTTTAAAGATTTTTTTTTTATTAAAATGCATGTCATAATTTTTGCAAGCCTCACCCTCTTTCTCAGGTAACATCTCTCTTTGTCTCAGACATAACAAGCCCAGGAAGCTATCTTGCAACAACATAGGTAAGAGGCAAGCAGACTCTGTATCCTCAGTGAGGAAAAGGTGGGAGCAGTCCAGCATAGATTTGCGTCTATTTGTTTTGCGATACTCAACATTCATAAGGGCATATTGCATACTGTAATCATTGAATACTTTCTGAACACTTTGGTGTGGATCTTCCAAAGGCAAACCGACTGTGCACTTTGAAAGTGCAGTTGCACTCTGCATGCGTGTGCAATTGCATTTTTTTTCACCAGAGAGTTACTGAATGTGGTAAAGCTCTGCTGATTTTTACTATTCAAACATGTTCAAGCAAAAATGCAATTTTTTTATTTTCCTTGGGTATTCTTTACGAAATGAAGCTTCACCACATTCACTATGCTCTGGGGAAAATGAGTGCAATTGCACTTCCAAAGTGCACAGGCTATTTGCCTTTAATAAACCCACCCCTTTATGTTTGGGGTTTCTTGCATGTATTTTAAAAATCTAGCTATAGAACAACATTTCTGAGCCAGTGGAGAATCACCAGGAAAATCTGTTTGTCAAGGTGAAGCAAGTTCAATTAAGCTTAGTAAAGTAAATTAGCAACTGAGAGAAGAGCTCATTTAGAAAATGAACAGTTGTATGCATTACAGAAATAGAACTAAAAAGTAAATTTGCAACAGCATTTACTTTAGAAAAGCTCATTTTGCATGAAAACATTCTTAGTTCTGAATGATGTATTTTAATGTTGTTTTAATGTAACATTGACAATTACTGTAATTCATTATCTCAAAAGAAAAAATCCTGGAAACAAAATCTATAAAGATTCTGATCTGACCAATGGCTGTACTCATTGGAACCTTCAAATTGAAATCTAAAATGTGATCGCAAAGTACATTGTTTATCATCAGCCCCCAGTAAAAAGGAATAGAGTGACGCAGGATTGGTATCTGCTGTAATAAGCAAAAACATATGTGATAAAACTGCTTTGTATCATATTTGCACTGGAATACCATTCTTTAATTACCATGGGAAATAATTATGAATTACCTGAGCCATGTAAAAATATATATACAGGTATGCATATTCTCTGATTTGCCTACCTGGTGTCCTGCAGTTTTCAATGTGCCAATGAAATAAAAATGTATTAATTTAAAAACTGTTAATAACACTAATTCTCTTATTGTGTAGTTGTAGGCTTGTTTAGCTGTGTCGCTGTATACTTGTTTAACGGCACAAACACATTCTTCCACATGTCGAAAACTGAAGTTATTACTTGAGAAGGTTAATATTTTCAGTAAAGCGTTAATTTTCCTCATTTTATGCCATTACATCATATAGAAATCATTTACCTATTTATGGAAATGATATAGCACTTACAGGTTCTTGCTCGTCTTCTGCTGTTGGTGTAAAGTAGTATTGCTTGCATCTATACACAATGCAAAAAAAGGTCATCATTTTTACAGGCATTTCTTTTAAAAACATTTCACACTGGTTTCAAAACAGAATGACAGCAGAGAAAACTTGTAAAATGATTTTATTCCTATAACAAAATTTGTTCAGGGTCCAGGGTGCCCGTTGTACTGACATCCTAGCCATTTGAAGAATGTGGTGTCTTAGGAACAAATGTGGCCAGGAAGATTTCAGATGGTTCACAAACACATTGCTCTGAGGTATGGAGGGTTGGTCTCTTTACAATAAGTCCTAATGAAAACTGGGCATTTTAACCTCCCAGCCCTTTAAGAGTTTCAGAAGGCGGGGCGGGTTTTTAGGGTCATGTGACCGCCGTGATTCACATGATTGGAAAAGATCGAATGGGGAGATTGGGACCTTTCCAGGAGTTGCTGACATATGCAGGGCGCACGCTCTCAGCAAATATGTATTTTCTAATTGCACGCAAATATGCAGCTGCTCGGCATCAAGGCCAAGATGCCAAGAGGCCACATATTTGTGTGCGATCGGCGTCAAAGGATTAAAATCACCAGTAGCATTAGCCGTGTAAAGTCCTGTAAAAAACTGTGAGGTTTTGAGCAATTTTTAGCGTTTTTGCATTAGCATTTAGCCACATTTAGATGTTGTTCTGTTTGCGTATGTTTGCATTTTTTACACACACAAAAAACAATTTTGCTCAAAAAAATACCCAGAATCGCCAATTTGCCACGTTTTACCGTGTTCTGCCATGTTTATCAGTTAAAACTAGTGGGTTTCTAGAGGAGTTTTTTAGCTGTAAAAACACTCTGTTTTTTTTCAGCCAAAATATGCTGATTAAAGTCTATGTGTGCATGGACATATAGAATAAGATGCTGGGGAGTTTACTGGCTGTAGAAAAAAATGCCAAAAGCCAAAAACAGCAGCTGTAATAACGTCCAGTGTTCATGAAGATTTAGAAGTTCCATAATAACACATGGGGCTCCTTTGAGATTGTGCATCTTTTTATTCTATACCCAGGATTACTAATTTAGTGCATACTATGTAGCAACTAGACAGTTTTTTGTTTGTTTGTTTTTTATTGGGCTTTACATCTATTAGACACATACAGTGCTGTGAAAAAAAGTATTTTCCCCCTTCCTGGGGTTTTTTTATGCATATTTGTCACATTTTAATGATTCAGATCATCAAACAAATTTTATCATTATACAATGATAACCTGATTAAATACAAAATGCAGTTTTCAAATGATATTTTCATTTATTAAGGAAAAAAAAGCTGTCCAAACCTGCCTGGCCTTATGTGAAAAAGTAATTGCCCTCTAAACCTAATATCTGGTTGTGCCATCCTTGAGGGCAACAACTGCAATCAAGCATTTGTGAATGACTCATTGTCAGTTATCGCAATGCTGTGGAAGAATTTTGGCCCACTCTTCTTTGTAGAATTGTTTTCATTCAGCTACATTGGTGGGTTTTCAAGCAGAAACAGCCAGTTTAAGGTCATGTCACAGCATCTCAACCAAATTTAGGTCCAGACTTTGACTGGGCCACTCCAAAACCTTAATTTAGTTTTTTTTTTTTTTTTGAGCCATTCAGAGGTGGACTTGCTGGTGTGTTTCAGATCATTGTCCTGTTGCATAACCGAAGTGCGCTTAAGCTTGAGGTCACAAACTGATGGAAGACTGGCAGGATTTTCTGATAGAGCACAGAATTCATGGTTCCATCAATTATGGCAAATTGTCCAAGTTCTAAAGCTGTAAAGCAGTCCCAGACCATCACACTACCACCACCATTGTTGGTACAATGTTCTTTTTATAAATGTTGTGTTAGTTTTACCTCATATGTAATGGGACGCACACTTTCCAGAAAGTTTAGCTTTTGTCTCATCAGTCCACAGAATATTTGCCTAAAAGTCTTGTGGATAACTTAGATATTTTTTGGCAAATGTGAGACAAGCTTTTGTGTTCATTTTGGTCAGCTGTAGTTTTTGCCTTGGAATTCTCCCATGGATGCTATTTTTTGTCCAGTCTCTTTCTTATTGTTGAATCATGAACACTGACCTTAACTGAGGCAAGTGAGTCCTGCAGTTCTTTAGATGTTGTTCTGAGTTCTTTTATAACTTGCTGGATGAGTCATTGTTATGCTCTTGGAGTAATTTTGGTAGGCTGTCCTCTCCTGTGAAGGTTTGCCACCATTTACGTTTTCTCCATTTGTGGACAATGACTCTTACCACTGTTTGCTGGAATCCAAAAGCCTTAGAAAATGGCATTGTAACCCTTTCCAGACTGATACATGTCAATTACTTTGTTTCTCATCTGTACTTTAATTTTTTTAGATTGCAAAATGATGTGGTTATTTTTAGATCTTTAGAGTGCTTTACTTTTTCAGACAGCTTCTATTTAAGTGATTTCTTGATTCAACAGTTCTGGCAGTAATCTGGTCTGGGTGTGGTAAGATAAATTTAACTCAGCTTTCAAAAAAAATGTGCTTAATCACAGTTCTTTCATGATTTAGCAAGGGAGGAAAATACGTTTTCACATAAGACCAGCTTTTTTCATTAATAAATGAAATCATCATTTAAAAGTGGCATTTTGTATTAACTTGGGTTATCTTTGTGTAATAATAAAATTTGTTTGATGATCTGAGTCACTTAGGTGTGGAAATATGAGGAAACAAAAATCAGGAAGGGGGCAAATCTGTTTTCACAGCACTGCATATTCAAAGTGTTACTTTTCTCTTTGTTGTTAAAATAAAGACATGAGTTACATGACATGTGGTAGAAGTACATCTGATGCCAATATAGTTGTATATGTTAGATATGTTGAAATATAATGTTGATGAGGAATTTTTTTCAAGAAACCTCTGATGGAAGGTGCCATAATGTGGTTGATGGATTGCTTGCTAGTTTATAGGCTGTGGCTTAACACTGTCATGTTGTGTATATGTGACAGACTCTCTTTAAATGAAATCTGTTTGCAATTAGACATTCTTTGAAAGACCAGTGTCCGCTTTTGCAACATCCTCTTGCTATGTATCCTCACCAGCAGAATCATATTAAGATATTTGGATGGATAGCAATATCTTCTTGAAATTAGGAACTGACTTTACATTAAAGCAGCATTGGCGGTTAGTGACTGTCAGTAAAGATACCCTCCGCCATTGGTTATCATTGTCTGACTTTAACAATATCACCCCCAAGCATTGGGGGTTGACGGCTGACTGCAATAAACCTATTATACCTATACTGGTTGTCTGCAACAGGCCTAATAAATAACGAACCCCTTTTAGCATTGGTGGTCAGTGGCTGGCTGTAACCAGGGCCACAATAAGATATTATGGGGTCTCCTATGGCCTCTTTCAAGGTCCTCATTGAACCCAAAATAAAATTCTCTAGTGGTCTAGAGGTGAACGTGTTTTCTATATTATCTGGTGGTCTAATGAGACAGTCAAAAGATCTTACCTTTCCTGCAGTCCCATGCAGCTATTCCTTCACATAGTAACAGTGTGCACCAGAGCACCCCATCAATATTGTAACATTTCAGTCTCCACACAGTTTCAGAGCACTATGTGGAACCAGCACTCCTCTACCTCTGATACCCAGAAACCTCTTCCAGGTGTAATAGGGAGACTGCAACATCACTGATGACTGAGCTATGAGGCATCCAACAGCAGCACAGCGCTGCCTACATGCACCTCACCTGAGACAGGATACTTGGTACTGGAACACAGAGAGCTTTCCAGTACCTGGAAAATATTCTGCATATCACCAGCGGGTGGTACCCTGTGCAGAACATCCCCCTAGGTAAGCCATTGCCAATGCAGGACCAATGTCAGAAGGTCCCATGGCATATGGGTAATGTTTTCGGAAGTAAAGGGATTAAATGACATCTACAAAAACGTGTTTCTTCAAATACAAATATTCATTATATATACAGAACTAGCATACATTTTAATGAATGTTCATTGTCCAATCAACAGGTTGACAGTAGGGCTGTTACCAAGGCAACAGATCTGGCCATGCTGTCACCCAAAGTGGCTAAAGGGATTTACAGCACAGCTTTGGCAGGTCATTTTACATGCAGTGATTTATCTGTTTAGTTTGCTGTTTGTTTAGAAATTCAGATTTAAGGTTAGGAAAAGCATACTTTGAAAAATCATGTACCAGAAGTCCAAGACTTCTGTTTACAGAAAGAGTAATTACAGTACAGTGCACTGTTTGATTGCAGTTAACCTACTAAGCATGACTGGGTATTACAAGTGCAACAAAAAATAAATCCAGATATAAAATCATGCTGGGGGCAAAGCCATGTTGTGGAAATTTGACCTGCCAATTATGCAGCAAGTTAAATGCAGCAGCAATATTTACCTGGGTTGGCCCATTATTACTTCTAACTCACTGGGTAGCATTTTGTATTTCTTTCTGTTAAGCAAAATCCAATTCAGCTGTGACTGATGACCTGAATTCTTCAGCCTGTCAGTCAAGCCACGATGCTTCTTGAGTGGGAGTCTAGGTAAGAGCTCACAGGGACATAAGATAGGTATTTGTCAATATTTGCAGATGCAGAAATAGCAGCAATCCATTCTATATCTGGCTCTCAGTGAGGCTCATGATGATGTGACACAATAGTAACATAACAAAATACTTTTATCACTTCATATGTGTTACCCTAGGTCCACACCTAAGTGTTTTCTGCAGTGTTTTGTAGAAACGCAGTACAGTCCATTTACCATTATTTCCTGTGGGACATGTTCAAATCTCCGCGTTTTCACCCGGTGCGTTTTTTGGAAAGGGTCAGGGACTTTTTTAAAACACAAAAAGTTGTGTTTTTGGTTCTCTAGACTTCAATGGAAATGCTGCAGAAAGCATGTATTAAGTTTTTGCCACATTTTTGATTTTTTGATGCATTTAAGTCTGCCTAGCAGCAAGAAAAATTTTAAAATGTAAAAAACGCAAAATGCATACAAAAAGCGGTGAAATCGCAGGTGCAAAAAAATCGCAAAACGCAATACAGAAATGGGTCGAACGCAACCTGCATAGGTGTGAACCTAGCCTTACAAAATACTGCCAAATTTTCTTGATTTGATCAGATTGCCATTTTAAACCCTTAGGAGGATACATAAGAAGATAGGTACTGCTACTTTCTGACACAGAGCTCCTCCAAAGTACACTGTCCTACTCTACAACCTACCTCACAGTAACCTTCCCAGTGACTGTAACACTAATTCTCCCTTTGGTAAATTTGACTCCTTGTTTGCTTACTTGTCTTTCATGAATTAAGATCCTCTGTGCTGAAAGCTATGCTGAAAACATGTTCCTGTGTTAAAACATATTGGCACCAAGATCTTATGCTAACCACATACAGTTGTGACCAAAATTATTCAACCCCCAATGCTGTAAAGGGGTTTAGGGACTATAGTGTACATTTGGAATTGTATTCAGAATCAAATCCTACAAGGACGTTGTAACTACCCAAATGCAACTAAAATGACATCAATTGTTTATGTAATACAGTAGTAAATGGTTCTTATGTGGTTTCTTCATTGCCACAATTATTCAACCCCTTAAAGACTACCACTCTGAAGAACAGAGGTTCATACAGGTGCTTTCCATCAGGTATTGAAAACACCTGTGGATGTCACCGAGCAGCAATCAAGCATAATAAGCACCAATTAGGCAGCTTTAAAATGACTGTGATACTCAGCTCCTTCTAGACATTTACTGGTGTGGTTACAAACATGGTGAAGGCAAGAGAATGGTCCAGGAAGACAAGAGAAGAGGTGATTTCTCTTCACAGGAAGGGCAATGGCTATAAGAAGATTGCAAAGATGTTAAACATACCAAGAGACACCTTAGGAAGCATCATTCGCAAATTCAAGGCAAAGGGCACTGTTGAAACGCTACCTGGTCGTGGCAGAAAGAAGATGCTGACTTCGACTGCTGTGCGCTACCTGAAGCGTAGAGTGGAGAGAAGTCCCCGTGTGACTGCTGAGGAACTGAGAAAAGATTTGTCAGATGTGGGTACAGAAGTTTCAGCCCAGACAATAAGACGCACACTGCGTAATGAAGGCCTCCGTGCCAGAACTCCCAGGCGTACCCCCTTGCTGTCTCCAAAGAATAAGAAGAGTCGACTGCAGTATGCCAAAAGCCATGTGGACAAACCACAAAAGTTGTGGGATAGTGTTCTGTGGACTGATGAAACAAAATTAGAACTGTTTGGGCCCATGGATCAACGCTATGTTTGGAGGAGGAAGAACAAGGCCTATGATGAAAAGAACACCTTGCCTACTGTGAAGCATGGTGGAGGGTCAATCATGCTTTGGGGCTGTTTTGCTTCTGCAGGTACAGGGAAGCTTCAGCGTGTGCAAGGTACCATGAATTCTCTTCAGTACCAGGAGATATTGGATGGAAACGTGATGCAGTCCGTCACACACCTGAGGCTTGGGAGACGTTGGACCTTTCAACAGGACAATGATCCCAAGCATACCTCCAAGTCCACTAGAGCATGGTTGCAGAGGAAAGGCTGGAACATTTTGGAGTGGCCATCGCAGTCACCAGACTTAAATCCGATTGAGAACCTCTGGTGGGACTTAAAGAAAGCAGTTGCAGTGCGCAAGCCTAAGAATGTGACTGAACTGGAGGCCTTTGCCCATGAAGAATGGGCGAAGATACCCGTAGATCGCTGCAAGACACTTGTGTCAAGCTATGCTTCACGTTTAAAAGCTGTTATAACTGTAAAAGGATGCTGTACTAAGTACTAAGATTGAATGTCACTTGGGGGTTGAATAAAACTGATAATGCTGTGAGCACAGAAAAGACATTTGTGGTTATTTCATTATAACTGTTATGTTATATTTGTCTGACCTACAAGTGCCTCTTTAATGTAAATGTAAGCAAGATGACTGAATGATCAAAAGCAATGTCAAACTGGCCAAAACACTCAATTTCAGTGGGGGTTGAATAATTTTGGTCACAACTGTATATGCTGGCATGTTTTTGTAACATTCATAGACTTAGCAATATTCTTTTTTTCACAACTTTTTCACAATTTAGGAACATTAAAAAATGGAAAGAATGGAATTGCAGAATGTATTTGCCAAATAGGTCACTAGAAGTTATATCACGTACAACTAAGGCCCCATGTACACAGGACGTTTCTGAATGATGGAAACTGACTGCTGGAATACATAGTTTAAAAAAGTCTGTTTAGCTGTGTTTGCATGACGTGTTTATGCGTGTTTGTGTTTAGAAGCGCTTTTTTAAAGATAAGTGCAGAAGAACCTCACAGATATCCAGAATACACTTAAAAGTGGTAAATTATTAACTATTTCAGACTGTTTCAGAGAAATACACACAGTAGAAGCAGAGACAGAAGTATGTGTTGAGGTAATTAGGTGTGAGTTGCTTATTAACATTTCTTCTGTTTCCAAGGGTGGGATAGGTGTCTGATGGAGGGAGTCATTAAGGTCACCAGACAGAAGGTTTTCTTGAGGAATTTGAGGTGTGAATGGTCATTAACATATCTTTTGTTTCCAAGGGTGGGAGAAGTCTGAGGTGTGAATTGGTCATTACAATGTGTGACAAGCTTGGGAGTAACATCCTGTGTTAAGTATTTTGTCCATCTGAGTACCTTGAAAACTCTTTGCATGCATTTTTCATGATGAAAAAAGGCTCTGGTCAGCATTGGGGACTAGAAGAGTTAAAAAACAAATTTCAAACGCAAACGCTTATAAGCACGATTTGCCGCATTTAGACGCGTTTTGCGTTTGAAACCCTGATAAAATCAAAGTCTGAATGCAAGTTTGTTGCGTTAAAAGAAGATGTGTACATGGACACATAGGAAAACATTGAGTACAGGGGCTGCTGAAAAAAACACTGAACAGCTCCTAAACGTGAGTTTATCAGCTTCAGTGTACATGAGCCCTAACACTAGCCCAAGATGTATTAATTATGCCAGCCCTAAATCTAGCCCTTGGCCTTTGCCCAGAATGAGCACAACCCAAAAGTAAAAAATAAAATAGATAATAAGATAGTCATCCAAAAGTGAGCTTAGCTCCACTGTCTTAAGGACAGTGCCAGAGGGAATGTGACTCTTGATACCCACTAATGATCAGTAGCTGAAAGGACCAGCTTCTGATCATGTGGTCGCTGACCACTGTGACACCAATCACAGTAGTCATATGATATTTGATCCTTCCCATCCCCTGGGCATTCAGAAAGTTTTAAAAGGAAGCCAGGATTATCAGGATGGGAATAAAGAAATGTGTGGCAGTTGTGTTCTTTTTTTTTTTTTTTTGTTGGTAGGAATTAGTGGTAGTTTATATAGCCAATGGGCAGAATTATAGGAGGTAATTTTTCACGATGTTTTATGATTTTTCTTCTAACCATCTCCTACCCTAATCTAACTTAACCAGGAAGCATGCTTATAAGCGTATAATACACACAGTGAATGATCAAGACTGCACATGCTGATAAACAAAAGAATACATTACAATACATCACTTCCAAAGTTGTATTCTGTCTTACAAGAATTTTCATAACTTTAAAAACCTATTAATTGTTTATATGAAACTAGCATGCAAAAACAAAAAAAAGGATGATCATTTGTCCAATATTCCCATTGTATGTACTAGGCTTTAGTGTAACAAGTCATTTGGTTCATAAATCAGTAAAAATTGCAAATGTTTAGATTCATCTGAGTACATGCATAGAGTTTTGTCCAATCTGTAGACAATCACAAAATCCATCAATAAATACAGGCTAGATTCCTGCTCTGTGTGCTTCCCATCAGCCTGGACAAATATTCAGGCATGTCAAAATGAGCAATTTTCCTGATTAGATAATCACTGAGTAAATGTGAAGATATTATTTAACTAATCTTGATAGTATGGCGCAGTGTATTTCCCATAAACATTCTGCACATTTTGTAGAGTTGTGCGATAAGTATATACTCAGAATCCAGTCTGTCTAATTCTTCTCTACAGCTATTGGGCTAGCCTAATGCAATTTTGATCATGACGGGTAAAGAGCTGGAAGAAATGTCAAAATACAATAAAAGACAATTATTGCACATATTTCCAAGCACTGGCTTTTGAAAGGGGAATAAGATGCAGATATTGATGCACATAAGGTAGACAAGGATTTTGCTTTTGTCTGTAACTGTAAATCAGCCAGTCCTTGAAGGAGTGAGAGAAAGGTCAGCATTTGCAGTCCTTCATTAAAAGCCACTCAGAATTTTTTATAGCTTTATATCAGCCATGAAGTGGGGGGTTTCATGTCTTGTTTAGCAATTTATTTTTCACTTTACTGATGGGATAAGAGACAACATTCTCTGGTACCATATGCTGTGGTAATGTCTCTCTATAATGAATCTAAAACCACTGACTATTTTCATTTTCTGAACACATATTGAACTCTTATGGCACTTATTATCATTGTGTTCCTTACCCTGATGTTGTACCTCATATCTCATATCTTCCCTAGAAGATAATATAATAATACAGTATTTTGCAGAAAATACATGTTACTGAGTTATACATGTACTATGTGTTATGAAAAAGTAAAAATGTCCCATCTTAATCTCTTCCCATCTGTCCATTGTACATAGACAGTGGATGGGAAGCTTTGCTGATGAGTGTGCCAAACTTTTTTTTTTCTTTAGTTTAGAATAGCATGTCAAGGGGTTAAAACCCCACTCAAGTGGTGATGTCTATCTAATGGGAAATTTCTCCTGCTCTAGAGAGTTTTCCTCTGGAAGATCTCCTTCTATATCTTGCTCTGTAGACAGAAAAGGAAGCCAAAGGGAAAAAATTGTTCCTTGAGCAATGAGCTATTTCTGACTGTTAACCACTAACACTACTGACTACAATTTTCTTTTTAGCTATGGTATCTATAAGGATAGCTTTCTTACTACTGACCACCAATGTAAGGTTCATTCTTTCCATCGACCATCAGTGTAAGACAGTGGCATTGCTATGGAGGTGTGAGGGGTGCACACCTCATTAAGCTGACACCCACCAGAGGGGTGACACCATTCCATCTGTGACAGTGTAGCACTGATCGGCGGCTGCTCCGTCCTGCTCCTGCTGCCACTCTGCAGCGGCAGGACAGAGCACTGTGGAAGGTTGGGAGGGAAGCATTTCTAGATCTAGGGGGGTGATGGGGTGGACTGGGCTGCATCCCCTTACATTTCAGTCATGCCCCCTCAGGCCAGCCCTCCTCAGGACATTGTGCCCATGCCAGCTGACAGGGAGAGCGGCCGTAAACAGTAAGCTCTGGACAGGAAAAGTGGCAGCAGTTCAGGCTGAGCTGTTCTCACTCTCTATACACTGCCCCACAAACTAATGGCCTCTATATATTGTCCTACAAACTAATGGCCCCTGTACACTGCCCTACAAGCTAATGACCTCTTTACATTGCCTTACAAACTAATGACCTCTGTACACTACCCTACAAACTAATGACCTCTGTACACTGCCCTACAAACTAATGGCCCCTGTACAATGACCTACAAACTAATGACCTCTGTACACTACTCAGTACACTGCCCTACAAACTAATGACCTCTGTACACTACTCAGTACACTGCCCTACAAACTAATGACCTCTGCACATTGCCCTACAAACTAATGGCCCCTGTATACTGCCCTGTAAACTGCCAGCACTATCCTGTGCCCTGCTGACCCCATGTACACTGCCCAACTGACTCTAATACTCTGCATTGCTGCCTTTGCATCCTCTGCCCCCCTGACATTTGTATTGCACCCCCACGTCAAACATGCTTGATCTGGCCCTGGGGGTGAGAACGGCTCTGATGTGGCGGTGTGGTAAAACATGGTGTGTGTGGTGGGTGACACCATGTTTCTACAGCACCAAGTAGCACCATCCCTAGTGATGCTACTAATGTAAGGGGGCTCTTCTTCAAATGAACACCAAAAAAGTGTGTCCCTTAAAATGACACATTTATTAAAACCTCTTCTCTTTCAAAATGGGAACAGGAACTCAAACCTTTTCGGACACACAGTGGTTGAGTACCATACAACAAAACTTCTGGTACACCAAATATATAAATTGCAGAGAAATATCTCAAAAAAGTTATGCTTGAAATAAAGGGGTGTGTCCTTCTCGTACTGACTGCCAGTCCAAGGGAGTCCATCTTCACTGATCACCAATGAAAGCAGGCATGGCATTTCACCTACCACCAGTGTAAGGGGGAATTTCACTGACCACTAGTGTAGGGGAACACTTTTCCACTGAACAGCAGTGTAAGAATGCTCTTTTTCGCTGACTACCAATATGAGGGAACATCATTTTTACTGTCTGCATTTATTTTCTGGCCGTTATTAATTACATGTTTAAATATTACTGAAGATAATTGTCCCAGTGTCATATACAGTAAACACATCACATTTCTTATTCTTTCATTTTTTCTTATATCTTAAGGTACTATTCACGCTTACCATGAACCGTAGATAAAGTAATGATTGGCAAAGGGTTTCCCGAGACCTAAAAGTTATTACAAGGGTTGCTTGGTGTTAAAATGATGAGGCTGTATCCAAAATTAAAAAAGAAAACATTTTTGCTTTAGGTATACTGTATCACGTTGTATGCTGCAGACAAATTATAACTGATATGCAGTGCTGTCATACCTTGCAAAGAACAAAATACATTTTCACCTTTCCTGTCTTACAAGGGAAAACCCATGCACCCTCTTTCTGGTCATATTGGCTCTCACCCTCCAACTTGAATGTCTTCTGGTTCACATGCTGTTCAAAGGTCTGCTTTTATTCTTCACTAGTTGAAATATTGTCCCCAGGGGCGGACAGACAACTCATTGGGCCCCCAGGCAATAGGCGATCATGGGGCCCCTGTGTCCGTGCCCAAACCCAAAAAAACCTATGAAAAAGCCAATGAAAGGTACCAGGGGCATCTCATGGGGACCCCTACTGACCCAAGGCCCTCGGGCAGTGCCTGAGTGCTCGAATGGTCACACCGCCTTATAAATTAAACCAAAAAAGATTTTAAAAAATCAAAGCAGATCTAGACATTTTAAAATTTAGATTTATTATTTTCTTTATATGATTGCATTTGTAAAATACATTTTCAGGAGCTAAAACCAAGTAAGCTTCCATATCAATCTCTAATTATGGCTTTATTTGCTGCTGTGAAATATGCTTGTTATTGGAGTTAAGAATAAGCAATAACTTAAAAAAATGTTTTAATTAACATATAATTGTGGTTGCTGTTTTATACAGTATGTCATGTGTAGCTTCAGGTGAGCACATTTGTTACATTTTAGTAGAAGTTAATTGGCATAATGAGCTATTCCAGGGGTCTTCAGTCACTTTTGCAGAAGTTATCTTGTTATTCTTGGTCACATTGATGCACAATATCCCTTTGTCTCTTTTAGTCAGTTGACCATGTCAACAGCGCTAATGCTTATCAGAGAAAGTTTTACCAGAAACTGTATATGCCGTCTTAACCTTTGATACTGGACTTTGCTACTCGGCAAATAAATTGGCAACTTCATTCACAGAGGCACCAGCTAAACGGGCACCAACAATTTGCCCTCTTTAAAGCTCAGTAAGCTTTGACATGACTCCATATTACTAACAGTGCATGCAGAAAATTGACGAAAGTGAGACTTCCCACCTGTTAGCTAGGTGTCTCATCACACAGCAGAAGCAAAAGAATGTTACATTAGTTCCACTTTCACCGCGAAACATGTCATCACTTTCACACTTGCACATCATGTAGTGTTTCCATTTTATATATATATATATATATATATATATATATATATATATATACACTCAAATATGCAAATAGTTACAAAGTAAAGCAAAGTATAAAGCCCTGCATTTGAATAAGAATACAAAGAAGGGGAGGGGGGCGAGGGAGAGAAGGAGGGAGTGAGAAATACAAAGAGGGGAAGGGAAAGGAAGAAGGAAAAAAGAAACTCCTAGAAGCAACCATACATAATAGTGCATCACATCCCACTCATTGATCCATTTATTTTGGAATTATTGGGCAAAAATTAAAAAAATTAAAACACTTCTGGTCTATTCAACAAGGAAAACTGGACTCTTCCCATGATAGGACAATCCACCCTTTTTATAATGTGGACGCGAAAAAGTCTATGCTAGACCCATGTTGTTCTTCAAATTGTATCACTATGTTGTTGTTTTTGTTTTTCCATTTCCATATAATGGAGTGGCAGTCTTACACTTGATCACCTAGTTGTCTTGTTGTCCTACCAACATATTGTTGCTTGCATGACAAACATGAGATCACATATATAACATATTTAGTTTGACAGTTCACCAACTGTTTTATTTCAAAGGAATTACCACTGGTACTGTGTATGATTAGATGTCATGCAAATCATCCAAGAGTGTGCAACTCCAACATCCATCCTCACTATATGCAGCCAAGTCTGTTTCTTTGTAAATGGACTTGTAGACAGAATAATGCTCATCTATGTACAAAAATAGTGTGCATGTCACAATACGAATAAATAATAAAATTACATTAATTCATAAATCACCAATGTATAGGAATAGAAAAGGTATAGTGAAAAAAACAATCTATATGCGCACAACTGGAAATACATCAATTGATAAACACACAACATGAAATAAATAAATAAAATAAAAAACAGTTCATGTGTTCATTATTTCATATGAAAAGTTCAGCAAATTAATTATAAGTTCACCAAATGAAAAAAGTGCTTTTAGTGAAACTCAAGTAAAATGAGTGTCACTAAGAGCATTTTTTTAACTGAAATAATAAACACATGAACTAGTTTTATTTTATTTATTTTATATTGTGTGTATATTATCAATTGATATATTTACAATTGTGCGCATGATTTTATCACTATGCTTTTACTATTAATATCCATTGGTGATTTATGAATTGATGTGATTTTAATTATTTATTTGTATTGTGACATGCGCACATTTTTTTGCACATAAATCTGTTTTATGTCTGATACACAGACATTTTACTGGTGCTGTAGTCTTAAGATCATTCTATGTACATCTAGCGTGAGTATATACTTTTGTTTTTATATTAATGCCCATTGTTGTTGTCCTTCTTGCCACAAAACATACCCCATTAAAAAAGGCCTCCCTCATGTCTTAGTCTCATAGCAAAATAGACAAGTACCTGCGTGCAATTTGTTTGATGTCATTAAACTCTGAACTTTAGCAAATAAAGAAGGTCATTGGACGAGTCTTGTTAAAACTATGCTTCTTTTTACTTTTCGTACAGTATTTCTGGCTCCAAATAGTCCTACTGATGACAAAACAGCCATAATTCTACTCCAGAATTCTCTCTCCCATTGCCATAGCTTCCCTGTCAAAGCCATCTATTATGGAGCAATTGCACCTTACTAAACTGCCCTTAAGGTCCCTAAATTATATTATTATAATTTTTTTGGTGTGACCTACCCTGCAAGAGATGCTGTTATAGCAAGGGGTGCAAGCAAACCCCCTGCTTTTCAGCCATCTAGCAGTTGGCACCTTTAGATTCATCTATATTAGACTGGATTCATACCACTTCCATTGCATGTTAGTGTAATCTACATGCATTTAAGTTGATATGTTTTGACATCTGTTTTTTAAGATGTATTTTGTTACATTGGTGTGAATTATTGTAATGCAGTGCTTTGATGTGTTTTTTTTTGTTCAAAGCAGGGGACAACACACATTATATTTAATACCTTAACCACTTACCCTCCAGAGGATTTACCCCCTTCCTGACCACGCCATTTTTTGCAATACAGCTCTGCGTTATTTTAACTGACGTTTGCGTGGTCATGCAACGCTGCACCCAAATGAAATTGATGTCCTTTTTTCCCCACAAATTGAGCTTTCTTTCAGTGGTATTTGATCATCTGTGCGTTTTAAATTTTTTCCCTATAAAAAAAGACCAACAATTTTGAGACTAAAAACAATATTTTTGACTTTTTGCTATTAAACATGTCCAGTAAAAATAAAAAAAAAAAGTCATCATAAATTTAGGCCAAAATGTATTCTTATACATGTCTTTGCAAAAAAAAATCCAAATATGTGTAAATGAATTGGTTTACATGAAAGTTATAGCATTTACAAATGGCGGTATATATACTGGGATTTTTGTTTTTAATTGTTACTAGTAATGGCGGACTGCGGAGGGCATTCTGACACTGGGGGGAACTGACTTGGTGTCACTGACATCCCCAGTGACACCAATACAGTGATCAGTGCTAAAAAAAGCACTGACATTGTGCTAATGGCACTGGGCAGGAAGGGTTTAACATGAGGGGCGATCAAAGGGTTAACTGTGTGCTGTTTTATTATAAGCTGTGTCCGTGTGCTTCACTGCTTTGCAGAGCCATTCAAAGCAGTGTGCACGAGCTGACAGGGAGGAGAATTGTTTTGTTTACAAACAGTTCTCCTCCCCGTTGGATTTGCTCGGCAATCACCGGCCGGGACCAGGTGATTGACAGCCGTAGCTACGAATGGCTCGTGTCCTCCACCCGGAAATGTAAAATCATGTATATATATATATATATATATATATATATATACGTGATTTTGCATACCCGTGCTGTCCTGTAACAGTATTTCTGCTATAGGGCAGTCGGGAAGCAGTTAATATACAATGATATGTTGTAATGTAGTGCCATGCATGTGCTGTGTTAAAATGCAGAATGTTCCATTTTCACCAAGTGCTCACCATACAATGCTTTGGTGTGAACTGAGGCTACTGAGGTTTTCTGCTCGTTATGCTTGGGTTTGCAGTGGGCAATGCAGTGCAAAATAGTGTCCGGTAATGTTCTATCTATCTGAACTGCACACATCCTATTCATACCATGAGTGTTAGGCTGTGTTTCCTTATGCAGGCCTAATGCAATAAGCCGAAATCCATTATTTCAAATAGGCTCAGTTTCCACCAGCTGCTTGCATTGGTGTGTACTAGGTGAAAATGGAACATGCTGTATATAAATGCAGATCAGTTCACTGAAATATGTTACAATGCATCAAGGTGCACTGAATTGCAAATTAAGGAAAGAAAATACATTATTTTGGCTCTTTCTGTGAAAACAAAAAACTGATGTGAACATGCATCAAACACAAGCTAAATGCAACAGAAGTAGTGTGAATAATTGTGTATGGAGAGTAACTTTAGTATTTCTAGGAAATATGTTAGTCAAAATAGTGTTGTGATCTTTTGCTTTTAGTTGTACACATGGGAATGGTACTGAAACCTAAAATTCTCTCCCGAAAAAAAAATGTTTTCTCACAATAGATCAGTAAAAGGATATATTTTTGTAGGAAACCATAAAAATATTTCTTAAAATATAATACATGTTATTTTCCCAACATATAACAGTACTTGGGCTGTGAGCTATTTACAAGTTTCATTCTATATTTGAAACACAGTTATAGCATCAAATGGAAACCGTGGATGATGAAACTCCACAGCCCACACACCTGGGCATTAAATGAATAATGCATCTTAAATTTTGCAAACAATCTAAACATTATTTTCACTTCTACTACTCACTGCGATGGAAAATATTTTGCAATTCATCTGTAACTTGCCTCTGTCTTCATCCTAAATTCATCAGACACCTTATATCTGGCAGATTCTACATGAGGTTTTTGATAATTTCATCCAATTACTCTTCTTTAAGTCTCCATGGCATTTTCTTCTTTTTATAGACACCATCTGTCCTAATGAGTTTCTAACAGCTTTTGCTGTGTAGCACATCGTTGTCTCTATCACAATTCCTCATTTTCATCATCTCTCTGGCTGTGTTTTTATCTTGCTGAAGAAGCAATTGCATGTTTGTTCCCAAGGCAGAGAGTGTCATGTTGGCAGTAGTGTTATTGTAACCAAATTGGGGAATACGGATTAGTGAGAACCACTGGGTCAAACTGTTGGAGTCTGTAAGTTGCTCCAAAGAAACAAAAAGCAATAAACACATGAATAAGAAAATGTTTCAAAGATAAAAAAAGAACAGTTCTTTAGAAAGAAAATGTGTTTATAACTTGAAAAAAACCCTCAAAATTTAGGGGCAACTTTATAAAAAAGAAAGCATTGTTAGCACTTATGAGGAATATGGCTGTCCTAACAAAAGGACAGCCTTTGATTATTAAACTTCATTTAGCTGGGTCAGCAAAATAAACCCAGGAAAAAAATGCCAGAGGCAGCTTGACTATGTCTTGATCTTGTGAGTTACAATTAAAGTTATGGAGAAAAATAAAGTGTTATTTCCTCATTGATGTAGGGGGCTATCAAATAGACATGACCAGATTAAGTATTTCATATAATATCAAAGGAAGTCCTTCTTCCTCACAACACATTTGACTGGTAATTGATCCTTTAACCTTAGTCAACCCAACGGCTCCAAGGAAGCTGTGTTAAATTAGAAGTGGTCTTTTGGGCCTAAAAGTGACCCTATCACTAGACCATTCATTGTAACAAAAATGTCCCCATAAGATTGTATGTGCTTTTACATATTTTGAGTGTGGTATTTACCTTTAAAGACCTCCTTTGTGTAGACATCCAAGAGCCATGTGACTGCTGCAGGGTGGTAACATCTTGAATGTAAATGTTAGCACCCCCAGGAGATTTAGAGCTGTAACACTCAATAATATTCCCCCTTGGTCCTTCTGCTGCAGCTACATAAAAGGTTATACAGGGAGGCGATAGAATGGGTGGAATAGCTGGGCAGGCACTGTAACCCCTTAATTCCAAAAAGTGGGATGGACTATAACATGCACAGATGGAGGGGGCTGTGCTATGGAATTGACCAGTCATTTTTACTATAATGTTTAAAGGCATTGTTATGGTACCCCTTGGCAGGTAACACTGGCTCAACTACAGAACCGCGTCTAAGTATAAGTTGGTCATAACTAGAGCTCCTAATGGTGAATATGGACTGGAAAAAATAGTGGTAACCAGTTTTCATTATTGCAACTGGCATTAAGATGGGTCACTCAGGAGTTTCCAACCAAGAGGTCGCTGAGATAGTAGGGCTACATTGCGGAGACTGTTCATGATGACATTGACAAGAGAGTAGGTGGGACAGAGGTTGTGACAGCAACAAGTAGTATGGTTCAGACAGAGGTTGATGCAGGCAGCAGACAGAAGAGATGTCAGGTCAGTCTGGATCAGCAACAGACAACTGGCAGGAAATATTATAGCATTTACCTCTCAGGTAATTGGCAATAAGTAACAACCAGGGGCGGACTGACCATTTGGAAACTCGGGCACTGCCCGAGGGCCTGGGGTCAGTAGGGGGCCCCATGAGATGCCCCAGGTACCTTATTCATAGGCTTTTTTGAGTTTTGGCAAGGACACAGGGGCCCCATGAGCCCCTATTGCCCGGGGGGCCCCATGAGTTGTCAGTCCGCCCCTGGTAACAACACTAGCCACTTCAAACGCTGGATCTTAAATACCTTTCTTGTTAAAGGAAATACCCAGTGCCATTACTGGGATCAAATAAAATCCTAGAAGTAGTTGAGGACCTAACAAAATTCCAGCAGGGATCCCCTAAGGAATTATGGAAGACTGGGTAGGGATCCTGCAACTATTTTAAGAGGCACATTGCAAGGGAATAAAGAAAATTGTGAATGGAAATAATAAACACTGCAAGTAAACATTATAAATACTTTCTGACTTTGTGACATGGTCTTTTTAGCCTACATTTTATACTCAAATATTGACCAAGATCACAATTCAAAATGGATACACCTTTTATCCCGCATTGTGACCTAAAAGGATAAAGCTCAGTGAGGTGCCCCTAACTGTTTTATCGTCACATCTAAAAATTTTCTGTTCAACTAAAATATCTTTGATGGTTTTGACCATCCTTGTTAAAACTAAAAATTTCATTCACACTTTGACCACTGTATTTGGTTGAAGCCATTACATGACTGAAGAAACAGCACAGATGCCACATAATAACCACGTGCACAGACTTTTTGAAGGAAATAATTAGTTTGCAAAGAAAATTACCTATTTTCATCCAGCACTACTTATTTTAAATGGCATATCCTATTTTTGTTAATAGGTGCCTCCCCCTGTATTGGCATACCTGAGATTTCACTTTTAAAATAGTCTCTTTTTCTATTTTTCTGTGACACATATTCTGAACATGGAATTTTTTTCTATACGCCTGTATAACAGTTTCTTAGACACATATTTCTCGCTAGTATCATTTGTGGAGGCAGCTATTTTTAGACAACAATAGTTAAAAGAATGAAACTGTGACTTATATATGCTTATTTGCATACAGTGTCACACTTGCAACAGATTATAGACTACATTCATTTTATATCACTTAATAAAATGGTTATACTGTAGTACACTGCTCAAAAAAATTAAAGGAACAATTTGATAACACATGAAATTAATGGGGAAAAATCTCATGCTGGATATCTATACTGATATGGACTGGGTAATGTGTTAGAAACATAAGGATGCCCCATTATTTGATGGAAATGAAAATTATCAACCTACAGAGGACACCCCACAAAACAAAGTGAAGAAATAATGCAGCAGGCTAGTCCATTTTGCTGAAATTTCATTGCAGCAACTCAAAATGGTGCTCAGTAGTTTGTACAGCCCCCACATGCTTGTATGCATGCCGGACAATGTCGGAGCATGCTCCTAATGAGATGGCAGATGGTATCCTGGGGTATTTCCTCTCATATCTGGACCAGGGCATCACTGAGCTCCTGGACAGTCTGAGGTGCAACCTGGCAGTGTCGAATGGACCGAAACATGATATCCCACAGGTGTTCTATATCGGATTCCGGTCAGGGTAGTGTAGGGGCCATTCAATGGTTTCAATTCCTTCATCCTCTAGGAACTGCCTGCATACTCTTGCCACATGAGTCTGGACATTGTCATGCACCAGGAGGAACCCAGGACCCACTGCACCACCGTAGGATCTGACAATGGGTCTAAGGATTTCATCCCGATACATAATGACAGTCAAGGTGCCATTGTCTAGCCTGTAGAGATTTGTGTGTCTCTCCATGGATATGCCTCCTCAGACCATCACTGACCCACCAACAAAATGGTCATGCTGATGGATGTTACAGGCAGCTTAATGTTCTCAACAGCTTCTGCAGACCCTTTCACGTCTGTCACATGTGCTCAGGGTGAACCTGCTCTCATCTGTGAAAAGCACAGGGTGCCAGTGGCGGACCTATCAATTCTGGTGTTCAATGGCAAATGCCAATTGAGCTCTATGGTGCTGGGTAGTGAGCATAGGGCCTACTAGAGGACGTCGGGCCCTCAGGCTACCCTCATAAAGTCTGTTTCTTGTGGTTTGGTCAGAGACATTCCCACCAGTGGCCTGCTGGAGGTCATTTTGTAGGGCTCTGGCAGTGCGCATCCTGTCCATCCTTGCACAAAGGAGCAGATAATGGTCTTGCTGATGGGTCAAGGACCTTCTATGGCCCTGTCCAGCTTTTCTAGAGTAACTGCCTGTTTCTGGGAATCTCCTACATGCTCTTGAGACCTTCTGGCAATGGCAGGTATTGATGTGCCATCCTGGAGGAGTTGGACTGCCTGTGCAACCTCTGAAGGGTCCAGATATCTCCTCATGCTGCCAGTAGTGACACTGACCCTAGCAAAATGAAAAACTAGTGAACAACAGTCAGAAAAGATGAGTAGGGAAAACAATGTCTGTATCCTCTATCTTTAAAACCTTTCCTGTTTTGGGGGTTGTCTCATTGTTGCCCATATAGTGCACCCATTGTTAGTTTCATTAACAGCAATGCAGCTGAAACTGATTAACAACCAACTCTGCTATTTAACTGACCAAATCAATATCCCAGAAGTTTAATTGACTTGATGCTATACTCTGATTAAAAAGTGTTCTTTTAATTTTTTTGAGCAGTGTATGTACATTGTTGCTGACCATATAAATAGCAAACAGTCAACAACAACTCCAAAAGAGTACATTTACTAAGAAAACAAACCACTATTTCATGAATCTTTATTTTGGGTAACAGATTGAAGTTGAATTATCTATCAAGGATACTAATATCCATTGAGCTTAAACACATGCACCATATGAAAAGAAAAGTTTTTTAGGAAGCTATCTTTAAAAGCTATATTTTTGTATATTTTCCGTATGTCTACATTTTGGATTAATGTTGAGATTTTTTTTTCTTCCATTCATTGTTGAACATTGTGAGTATGGCAGCTATTAAAATATGGGCTATTATTCAATATTTGTCTTTGCCCATATGTAGAAAGGCTACGTCAGGGGTAACTATTGTGAAGCATCTGTTTTTTGAGTTTTAACCCCTTCCCGCCGGCGCCACCCAGCCCTTTAAGAGTTTCAGTCGCCGGGAGGCGGGGCGGGTGGGGCGTGGTTTAGGAATCATGTGACCGCCGTGATGCGTCATCACGGCGGTCACATGATCGGGAAAGGTCCCGATCGAAAGAGCGGACTGGGACCTTTCCGTGAGTACCACACGTGTGGTGGGAGCGAGCAGGGTGCGCGCTCTCAGCACATATGTTTTTTGCTACATGAACGCAAATGTGCGGCTGCTCGGCGTCTAGGCCCAGACACCGGGAGGCCGCACATTTGTGTTCGGCCAGCGCAAAGGGGTTAAAATGGAAGGGTAGTGACAGAGAGCACATGTGAGGTTTTCCTATTTGTCTGCACTCTGGTCAACATTTGATTAAACATTCTTCTGAAAATCTTAAAGAGGAACTATGGCCATTGTTAAAAAATAAATTCAGTAACTAAAAATACTGTAGCTGCTGACTTTTAAAGTGCTATTAAACCCACAACAGTAAAATCAGTAAAACATGCTTGTTATACTCACTGTGGAACCTAAGGGGTTAATCCTCTACATTGTGTGAAAAGGATGTTTGATCCTCTTTTCTCTGATCCTCCCCTTCTTCCAGTGTACCCTAAATATCTCATGATAGAACATAGGTTTAAAGTCACTCTACACATGCTCAATTTGGTGTGTATGCCTGGAGAGTTTATTATTTTTTCTTATACTTACCTGAGCCCAATCTTGATTCAGCAATGTGCACAAGAGCAGCATCTCTCTTGGTTCTCCCCCCCCCCCCCACTGGACAGAGAGTCAATCACAGCCAGTGTGGAGGGAATGGGGGGCAGGGCTGAGCTGCATTCTGTCTGTCAATTGAGCATGCAAAAGTGCCCCCAGAGTAAGCAGCTTCATATGGGGCACTCAGCAGGAAGGAGAAGCCATTAGCATTGGCAAAAATCATTGCACAGAATAGGTAAGTATGACATGTTTGATATAATAAAAAATAACTTTAAAATCATGTTAACCAGTTGCTGACCTTCCTATAGCAGTTTTATTGCTACAGGGTGGCCACTCTGTGCAGAATCATGTATATTTTTGTCACAGCAGAAGCCAATCAGCGGGTGCCAGCCAGGAGACACTGGATGGAACTCTGCATATGTAAACAATGCACAGCTTTGTCCAGTGGTGTATTTAGGTTTCGTGCTGCCCTAGGCAACACAAAAATCGTCCCCCCCCACGGAGAGACCCTGACAATGACCAACACCCCCTCCCCCATGAAGAGTGCCTGACATTGACCAACAACCATTGACCAACATTGACCAACAACACCCCAGCCCCCCACCCCCACCCGAGAGAGCCTTCCACTACCACGGGCCCCCCATACACTGGCAACTCCCCCCAACCCCGGTAAAAGAGAAGACACTCACCTTCACAGCTCCGGACATCCCCGGGAACAAGAGTTAGGCTCTGCATACACCATCAAGCAGCCCGCAGCCTCTCTCAGATCCCATCTGGTCCCCATGTCGTGTGTGCCTCTTCTTCCATCCCTTCTTTAGGGGGGCAGTGCTACCCCCCTGAAAAATACAGCTGAAAGATGCCACCCTAGGCATATGCCTTGTTTGCCTTGTGGTAAATACGCCCCTGACTTTGTCCTGTTAGCTGGGATGTGCAAAGCAGGGAATAAAATCCAACAAATCCCTTAGTAAAAACACCTAAAAGTAAACACAAACACACTGGTTAGGTACACAGTTAACCCTTTGATTGACCTAGATGTTTAACCTCTTCCCAGCCAGTGTCATTAGTACAGTAACATGTATATTCGTAGCAATGATCACTGTATTAGCGTCACTGGTTCCCACAAAGCATCAATTAGTGTCAGATAGTCTGCCGCAATATCGCAGTCCTGCTAGAAGTCACTGATCACCGCCATTACTAGTATAAAGAAAAATGTAATTAAAACTCCAGTATCATCATTTGTAGATGCTATAACTTTTGCCAAACCAACCAATATACACCTATTGAGATGTTTGTACTAAAAATATGTAGCAGAATACATATTAACCTAAATTTATGAAGAAATGTGATTTTGTTTACACTTTTTATTAAATATGTTTTATAGCAAAAGAAAATATTGATTTTTTTTTCACAATTGTTGGTATTTTTTGGTTATATAAAATAAAAAACCCATTGTGATCAAATGCCACTAAAAGAAAGTTCTATTTGTGGGGAAAAAAATTACATTTATTAAATGTATGTATAGTGTTGCATTACCACGCAATTGTCAGTTAACGTAATGCAGTGCTGTATAGCAAAAAATGGCCTGGTCATGAAGAGGGGTAAATCTTTTGAAGGTCAAGTAGTTAAATAGACCACTGAAGCAGTGCGGTTCAAAACTCTGAAGAGTCATTTGTGAATTTTTAAAATGAAGAACACTTGGTGAAGCAGAATATATATACGTTTTAGATGTACAACATATTTTACATGGGTTACATTTGTTATACATGAATAACATTGATACAAAGGGGGAGTTTGAGCTCAGTATCTCTTAAATGAAAATACTTGTGTTCTGAGGCTCCTGTTTTGATATATTCAGTTTACACAGCTATTAGACCAAGAAAAACATCTCTTTTAACTGTTCTATAAAAAGAGTGCAGTCATGAGCTGTAACTGTCTTGATGTTATTTAGGTGAAGTCCCTGGGATTGCAGCCAGTGTACATGTAGGAGGAGGTGTAAAAACCAGATTATTTGTTGCTATGCTAAACTGCTTTACTAGAGTTCTGTACAGTATTCTAGTTCCTTTATGAATCAGACACAGTATACCCTATGTAACATTCGTGACAAAATATCTAGCTGATATTTTTTTTTTCAGTACATATTATAAAATCATTTCCAGTCATTATTGTGTGTAAGTGTCTATTGACCATAAAGACTATATGCAAGAGCTAAAGCATAGCTATATTCAGATATGTAGGCAGTTCAGAGATGATGAAAAATCTGAAGTTTCAATTTTATAAAGACAATCTTTTCTATTTTATGGTTTGCAGCGTTTGTAACAACCAGACATAAAGCAGGTTTCTTTTAAATAAAAATGTAATACATGACAAATGATTGCCAGATAGAGCACTGAGAATATTTCTAAAGCAAAAACTCAGCACAAGTAGTTCCCTTTTGGCAGAAACTCCTACAAAAGCTATCTGATTCATTCATTTGTGTTTGTAAATTTCACCTTGAGCTACTGAGGTCTGTAAATAATAAACTATTTTCACATCAAATAGGTACTATGGGCTCTGTTTTCTGAAAAATGAAAAAGCTAAATATTCATACACAATATTTCACATTTACCTGGCTAGGAAACCTTATTTTAAAAATAACTATATTGTTTTTCTTACCAAACAACACAAGGACATTTGTACAAATATGTACAAGTATGAAAAGTAAGTATGCCCCATGGAATTTTTTGCCTTTTTACATCATATTTAAAAAGACAATCATTTGATCGTCTCTTAAAACAGTGCCTACAGATAAAGGTGACATACTTGAACGAATTACACATAAACTTGACATGGTGTATTCATTCTCCTAACCTAAATGAAAGAAAATGCAGACTTGTCATGTGAAAAAGTAAGTTCACTCCAAGACTAGGTTTACACCACTGCAGTCTGTGTGGCCCATGTTTGCTCGGGCTCCTTTTTAAAAATGAGGCTGCAGGTCAACAGCATTGTCTTTTTTGACCATGCATTTTCCCTGTGGGTATGCATGCGTGTGTGTATATATATATATATATATATATATATATATATATATATAATACACTTTTTGGGATTTGTTTTTACCAGAGACATGTACCAGAATATATTTTGGCCTGAATGTATGAAGAAATTTGATTATTTACATTTTTTTGTTGGATTTCTTTTATAACAGATGTATTTTTACACTTACATATTTTTATATATTTTTTCAAAATCTTCAGTCTTTTTTTCTTTATATAATAAAAACAGAAAACCCAGTGGTGATCAAATACCACCAAATGAAATTTCTATATGCATAAAAAAAAAAATATATATATATATATACATACACACATTTCATTTGGGTATAGCGTTGCATGACTGTGCAATTGTCCGTTAAAATAACTCAGTGCTAAATAGCAAAAAATAGCCATGTCATGAAGGGGTAAAATATTCCAGAGCTAAAGTGTTTATACCCTTATCACTTTTCCTGTATGTGTCCATTACTATAGCCTTCAATTGTCTGGGAATGCAGCTTAAATACCACACAGCTGAAAATCAGCTACAAATCTGTCCCTACCCAAAGGTTAGAGCTGCTTTTCCTTTCATTAGACTAGTGAAAGCTTCCTAAATACAATATTTTACAAGGGTATTTGCAAGCATTCTGTTTGTATACAAAGGCTCATTTATTTCAAATACTTAAATCAGAATTTACGTAGTATAGAGAGCAGCCAGGCTAGATTTGTCATTCCAGTAGAATCTGACTTGGTTTACAATCTAATTCAATTAAGCAGTCCTCCTTAAAGTTTCTTTTTGTGCTTGAGATCATTGCCATGAGGCTTTCCCGAACAATGATTTATTCTGATTTATTTCATAATCCATCCTAACTTCCATTCTTTGTGAACCTAGATTTAATGTGAAATGCATCTAACACAGGATTGGGAGATAATTATAACTTACATTTGCTAAAACAAAGTAAAGTTGGATCTGGATTTGTACTTTCCCTATTATTAGGTATTCTCTTGTGTTCCTCCTTGTTAGCACTTGACACATGTTGCCTTTAATAAAACAAAAAGGATTCCTGGTTTTACCAAGGGCTACAACCTTCTTTTTCCTCCTTGTCTCAGGTCATTGAAATGGCTCCCTTTTCAATCTATATTTACAAATCAACAGTATATTTATTGAACTCACAGTTCACAGCAATGTGTGAAAACATAGAGCATGCTGTGTTCATGTGTTTAGGCCAGAAATCATAGGCAGTTACTAAATGCCACAGGTCATGAGATGCCTGTGGATAAATGGTAAGAGGAAAAAGCACCTGCTACAGGTGGTGTGAGTGAATGATCAGTAAATTGTGTTAGGTGTTAACTGCTTCCCACCTGGGCCATTGTAAAATGACGCCCAAGCAGGAACCCTATTGTTCTGGGTGGATGCCATATGATGTCCTCCCCAGATCAAGCTTTGTGCATGCCATGTTCCAGCAACGGACTGATCAATGTACCATGTGAACAATCACAGAAGATCACATGACAATTGTAAATAATGAATGGTTTTGATTCATGCCATCCATTGTGTACAATTGTGTTGCTAGCTGTGATTGGTCACTGTGATCACATGGTACAGACAGGGCCAAATTACAGCCCATCTATATCATGTGCTTAGCTGTGGCCAATCACAGCTAATCACAACAATCTATTTAATTCTGTAAAAATGCTTGCTTATAGCAGTGAAATTCACCTCTGTGCATTGCGATTGATATGTTTTCTTTTTGCGATGAGTTTTGCATTTTTGAAAACGTTTTTGATGTGTTTTGCTTTATTTTGTTAATGGGAAAGTATTGGCTTTGATGCTACTGATACGACTTTGATCTGGCTTTGGATAGTTTCTACTTTGGTGCAACTTTGGATGAGTGTGACTTGGATGCAACTTTGGATGGGTGTTACTTGGATGTGACTTTGATGCTACTTGAGTGCCAGAGAATGTAAAGTTGCATCAAAGTCACATCAAAATTGCATCAAAGTTTCAGTACATGAACAGAACTGTCATGCTTTCCTACTAGACACATCAAAGTTGCACCCATTCAAAGCTGCAACAAAGTCAATATTTTACTAATGGGCAAAAACAAAATGCAAAACTCATCAAAAACTCACTACATGTGTTTCTGCTGTGTGTCTATTGAACCAAAAACACACTGTGTTGCATTTAAAAAGGCCCCTTTCACATGAAATGGGCCCGTCAGTGGATCCACTTGTTAAGCGGGGGATCCCTGAGCAAGCTGATGACAGGTCTGTGTCCCCTCCTCTGCTGCAAAGAGGACACAGACACAGCCCGCTGTCATCTATTGGCAGTTGGATGGAAACGGATCGCCTGTCCGTTTCTGTCCAACTGCCAACACAACTGATCTGACGGATGCAAGGGGAATGTTTCTTCTTCTGTTTCTTCTTTGCAGATTGGATAGAATGTTGGTGGGTGTAAACAGACACGTGAAAAAACCCTATATGTCTTTTTAGAATCAAGCACATATAAAATACACCGAATTGTAGCTAATTGAAGGCAGTTAAAAGTTAAGCCAGTTATCACTTTAGTCTGCTACAGAACCTGTGCCATTTATTTGTGTTACATTTTAAAGGGATGGAGTGACAACCCTGTTTGGATATCTAAGTCCACTTAATTTTTGGCCACTGGTCCCTTGAACCTTAATTTGGTATGATACCAAGGTTGATTGATGGCAATTTGAAGTTAGATTTGACAGTAAGGTGAAGAGTAAACAAGATCTTCTCATTCTTTTCACAGCATGTCAGGCTCTACAAAACCATAATTCATATAAATCAGTGAGGTGTTTCACATCATGGCAAAAGTTCAAGCTAGTAAAGATATTGCACGACATGTCCACTTTAAACTCTGCGGTGTAGCAAGATCACTTGTGGTGAGCGCTGTTATTGAGAAAAACAGTTACTTCTCTTCTGTATATTGTCTAACTACAGCAGCTACACAGCCATATGAAAACAAAGTAAGTTGAGAAACTAGATTTTGATAGCAGTGGGGGTTTCCATGACTGCATAATTATTCCTTATGCTGAAGAACACACAGATTGCATTCCGATTCTGATTTTTTTCCCTAAATTATTACATCCAAATATAGTGCATATTAATATGAAAAAATAGCTTAATTAGTAAATTAATTTGGTTAATATAGGAAAATTGTTCCATAGCTTGAATGATTGCTTGATTGATATGCAGATTAAATAAATTGCTATTTACTTGGGAGTTAGCAAAGAAAATGGTTGTGTGCTTGACTAAAAAAATAACACGTTGCATTTTCATTTGATACAACATCTCAAAACATGACAGCCTTAAACAGCGTTATTACATTTTTTTTTCTTGGGTGTATATCTTCAGTACTGCCTCGCTATTATCCAAGTAATACATGTCATTTCCTTGACTGCGACATTCTTTATGACTATGAGCAGTTACAGAACTGCACTGCAATGGCATTTTAAAATACCAAGAATTAATTACTGTAATTTTAATTAATCGCTCAGAGGAATGTAGAATAGGCAAACACACAGGGAGGCATTTTCTGCTTTTATCATCTGCCAAAAGGTCACATCTCTTACAGCTGTTTAACTAAATAAAGTACATGATTAAGGTGTACATCAAGTAGAGCTGAAATAAACTACCCTCAGATATTTAACCCTGTTGTTATCAATCACCTCCAAATCCACCTAAATTCAGCCCTTCACACATATCAGTTATACGAGGGGCGTTCAAGTCAAATCGGGCCTTTTGAGCTTATATAATAAAAGAATACATTTCAAGGAGCGAAAACTGCATTTATTTTTCAACATACTCCCCTGCTACATTGATACTTATCCCAGCATTTAATTAAGCCTGGAAAGCTTTGGCATAGAAAGATTTGTCAGTATCCCTGAACTCTCCTAGGACAGCCTGCTTCACTTCATCATCAGTGCTGAAGTTCTGACCTTGGAGGAACTCTTTTAGGGGTTCACAGATGGAAATCATTCGGATCTAGGTTCTAGGCCTGTAAGGGGATGTGGCAATATCTCCCAGCCCAGTTGCTGGAATGTGTAGTGAGCAGTGTGAGCTTGTGCATTGTCCAGGAGAAACATGATGCCCTTAGTGATCAAACCAGGTCCACGGATACGTATGCAGAACACTCGGAATCCAAGATCAGGCATTCCACGTGCTGACTATTCACAGGAATGACTGCTATGGGCCAGGAACCACCATGTCCAGGATCATCAGTGATGGATGTGCTGCCATCTTTGAAATGTTTACGCCGTTTGAATGTCTTACTGCAGCTGAGCATCTCATCAACGAGTACGAGCACAGTAGTGCTTGAAGTCTTCTGTAGCTATCTGCGGGTTTTATGCATTTGTTCACAAGAAACATCATCACCGCACACTGTTCCATACACACACTAACACTGTTGTCTGCTATCTTGATTAATGGTCTCTGGACTGGGCCTGTTAGTAATAGGACACACTTGCCACTTACTACTGCATGTAGTACCACCACACTAGCATCCCTTTTTAAACCTGTAAAAAGTTCCAGTTTGACTTGAACTCCCCTTGTAGTATTTATAGTATAATATTTATACAGGACCTGCCATTGGCTAAGTCTGAAGTCTATCTCATATGTATGTGTTCTTCTTTACCTTTTTATGGAATTATGATAGGCCAAGAAGCCAGAGACTAAAGGTGGGAGCATTGGTTAAGGTCATCCTTCTTACTTTCTTGAAAGTTTATCCACATAACTAGCCAATGTGTGTTTTCCATTTTTTTTAAACTGCTTCAGATGCTCATATAGCAAGATTGTCACTGGCATATGATGAAAGACAAGGGTAGTTCTTCCGTTAGTGGTCCTAAATTTCAAATACTGTTATCCCACATGTGATGGACTTTCACCCAAGGTAGAATCACTGCCAGAGCAACAAATCCAGTTCTTCTTTTTTTCCAGTTTAACATGAGATTTTGGTTCTATAGGGAGGTATAAATCAATGCATTGCTTCCTTTGAACCAAGAAAGTAAGATGGAATAGAATAAGAATGTATAACTACATAAATTATGAACACGGTGCAAATGAATGTAAATATATAAAGGTTGGGGGAAAAGAACTCAGAATTGTCTTTTTGACAAGTGGACCCCCTCTTTATATACAGACTGTATTTATAATTTTTGAACTTTTCACTCAACAAATTAGTCACTTTACTGAAAGGGAAGTGTCTTCTGCCAGTAATACTTGATGTTTTGGAGTATTTTGCATCACCCAATTCCCTCCCAAATTCTACTAGCAAGTAAACTTTAAATAGAGAACCCTTAGACTGATCAATGAGCCGGAGTGAATGGGCTGATGCTGTGTGCCTGGCTGCCGCTGCACTGTTTTGGGAAGCATCGGATGAATCTACAACGGCGCCTGGAGGGGGTAACACTACAAAATCAATCAAAAGGCTGTCAGGGGAGAATGCAAAGGTGTTGATAGGCTCAAATGTCCCCAATATAAAGAGGACATTTTTCACCCTTCACCATTTCTTTTTTCTATAACAGTGATTTTTATTGAAGTTATTAAGGAGATTACAATGCACATATGACATTGTGAATGAACAAAACGTGAGAAAAGTAATAACAGGAGGATTGTACAAATCTGCTAAGCATGGTTTATAGCATTGACAACATAACACAACTGGATGAAAAATGAGTGAACGCATGACCCTATATAGTGCACTTAGGTTCAATTATGTCCAATCTTGTAAACTGTTAGTAAGGCTTTAACCACATAGCTATTCTATAACCTCTGTGTGACACTTGTGCATAGCAGGAGATTGTAACTAAGAGCGATGGTAAAGAGAAAAAGAAACTTTTAGATGCTTGCTGTGCAATATGGATGGTTCAACCAGAGATGCCATTGCTTACAGAATTTGGCGCATTTGCCATTTTTAATTGTAAATATTAGCTGAAACTGGGTTTGCGTGTTAAGGTGTTGCAAGAAAAGTATCCAATGAGGGGAGCCTGGTTGTTTCCAGGCTGATGATATAGCTCACCTAGAGGCTAAAATTCCATGAACTATGAATGCTGATTGTGAGGATGCCCAAGTTTCGTGGTTTAATAGATTTAATGTTGAGCCAGGGATACAAGTTATAACCTTTCACCTTTTACAAGTTATAATATGATATGAATGAGAATATTTATTTCCAGAACTTGATGACCAAGGGGCTGGACCACCAGATGTGTAAGATTGAGACCGGATTACCGCAGTCTCTCCAACAGTCGGGCGATGTGGTCAACAAGATTTTTGAAAGTCTCACTGGTGTGTAGTACCATTTGTGTAATATTTTTAGGGAAAATTCCCTTCACCCTTTCTATGTAAAAATATTAGCTTGAAACATAATCATCTGCCTAGTATCCTGCAATTCATTTATACATACTGTACAATCAAATATAACCCTGTTAGTAAAGAGTGAAATACACATGGAGAATATGTGCAGAGGTATTTGGTACCCTTGTATGCAGGGATATAGGCACTTAAATGCTGAGAACACCAATAAAACAACTTAGTATGATTAGTATTTCTTTCAGGATTTTGGGGACTTAATGTATCATTTGGTTCTGCATGTTAGATACACAGAGAGAAGTAAATAATAAAAAACTCTATGAGGTCTAGCGTTGCACCAGCTAATATATTTCTTTAGGAAGCAAGATTATAATAGTTTTTTGTTATTGCCGAACTCTGAAGAGTACAATTCTTATTATGTTGTGCGAGATATCATTGTCATTTCTACTGAAGCTAAAACACAGCTTGAGTGCACAATAGCATGTGCAAATACAGCATCTTCAATACAAATCTCTGCAAAGAAAGG
Source organism: Staurois parvus (assembly GCF_062004578.1). Lineage (NCBI taxonomy): Eukaryota > Metazoa > Chordata > Amphibia > Anura > Ranidae > Staurois > Staurois parvus. Next base: position 5,230,374 of record NW_028318102.1, read on the forward strand.
TCACAAAAATGCCTAAATTCATGCAAATGTGTTTCTTGCTAATGGATTGGGTCACTGTCCTCCTAAGTGTGGGATGACTACTGGGAAATTTTAAGTAATACCTTGTCCTTGTTTCTACTCTGTTCTGCACACATAAATATCAAGCTAGAAACACTTCAGCGTAGAAGTGGTGTAATGGAATCAGCATTTCAGGTACTAATGCTAATCAGTTCATGGAAGCGTAATTAACTCACAAAATGTCTCCAGCTTAAACCTTTTAAACTACATTGTAAAACTATTAGTGAAGCTTAAGTGAGGGAAGCTCATTAATAACGTATGGTGAGCACCCGCATTAAAATTTTCTATCATGCTCATTTTTATTGCAAGCTGTTAAAGGAAACACTTCTGCATTTCTACTGAAAATGCTACTTGCCTGGCGCTCATGTTATCATGAAGTGGTTTCTGTACTGAGTCACTGACCTGAAAGAGGTATGCAGGTCAGTTTAGATGGTATTCTGACTTTCTAATTTGTGTCATTGTTCTGAGCTATGTACTTTAAAAGTACTGATGCAAAGGAAAGCCAGGAACCATTAATTTTTAGAAGGAGGTCAGCAATTCCAGCCTTCATATTTGTCTCAGCACAGATTTCCTTCAAATATATTTTCTTTATTATTCATTGAAGGACAAAGGAATTTAGGAAATCTTAGGTTAGGACACTGGCAAACAAAGACCATCAAAACACGCACCTTTATAACCTAGCCTCTAACTGTCCTGTTTTTTGCTGGTGTCCTAAATGGTTGGACTCCTCTTCTTCAGCTCTGTTCATAAAAGTCTAACTATTTTTTTGCTAGTCTTATTCTTCTTGTTTTTTTCTTTTTTAATTTTGTTTTCTGTTTCTATGTTGATTTAAAACAAAACTTTCAAACTCACTGCAATATTTTTATGCAGCAGTTTTCTGGATTGGCCTATCCAACAGTTTTTCAGGCCATATCTGGACCCTAATAGATTGGAAGATTGTACGGCTAGCCTGGAATGAGACTTTTTGGCATGAAGCTCTGCATTGTAGTGGTTTTTGGATGGATGGTTGGGATCTACCCAGAAACCTGGACCGACACCTAGCTCAGCCTCTCAGTGATCTACTGAGACCAGCCCAGGGGTTTGTGGTGCTGGAGGAGAAGGGCAGAGAGCCAGAGACTGGCACTCATGGCTCCTCTCAGAGCAGAGGTGGAGAACTGAGCAATTGAGATCTCTGTGTAGAGTCGGTGGGGGACAGATGCAGCATTGGATTGATTCTGTATCCACATAGGTGAATATAATGGTTTTTTTTTTTTTTTAAATACTATTTATTTTAAGTATACAGTGCATCCAGAAAGTATTCACAGCTCTTAACGTTTGCCGTTTGTTATGTTACAGCCTTATTTTAAAATGGATTAAATTCAGTTTTTTCATCAACATTCTACAAACAATACCCCATAATGACAACGTGAAATTAATTTGTTTTGAAATCTTTGCAATCTATTCAAAATAAAAAAACGGAAAAAACCTCATGCACAGTCAGGACCATAAATATTGGGACATCGACACAATTCTAACATTTTTGGCTCTATACACCACCACAATGGATTTGAATGAAACAAACACGATGTGCTTTAACTGCAGACTGTCAGCTTTAATTTGAGGGTATTTACATCCAAATCATGTGAACGGTGTAGGAATTACAACAGTTTGCATATGTGCCTCCCACTTGTTAAGTATTCACAGCCTTTGCCATGACACTCAAAATTGAGCTCTGGTGCATCCTGTTCCCACTGATCATCCTTGAGATGTTTCCACAACTTGATTGGAGCCCACCTGTGGGAAATTCAGTTGATTGGACATGATTTGGAAAGGCATAAACCTGTCTATATAAGGTCTCACAGTTAACAGTGCATGTTAGAGCACAAACCAAGCCATGAAGTCCAAGCAATTGTCCGTAGACCTCCGAGACAGGATTGTATCAAGGCACAGATCTGGGGAAGGGTACAGAAAAATTTCTGCAGCATTGACCGTCCCAATGAGCGCAATGGCCTCCATCATCCATAAATGGACCAAGTTTGGAACCACCAGGAATCTTAATAGAGCGGGCCACCCGACCAAAATGAGTGATTGAGGGAGAAGGGCCTTAGCCAGGGAGGTAACTGAGCACCCGATAGTCACTCTGAAAGAGCTCCAGTGTTTCTCTGTGGAGAGAGGAGAACCTTCCAGAAGAACAACCATGTCTGCAGCACTCCACCAATCAGGCCTGTATGGCAGAGTGCCAGACAGAAGCTACTCCTCAGTAAAAAGGCAAATGGCAGCCCGCCTGGAGTTTGCCAAAAGGCACCAGAGGGACTCTCAGACCATGAGAAACAAAACTCTCTGGTTTGATGAAACAAAGATTGAACTCTTTGGCCTGAATGCCAAGTGTCATGTCTGGAGGAAGCCAGGCACTGCTCACCACCTGGCCAATACCATCCCTACAGTGAAGCATGGTGGTGGCAGAATCATGCTGTAGGGATGTTTTTCAGATTAAATAGAGGAAAGAAGTTTTTTCTCACAAATGTACAAGATAAAAGCCTGTCAAAGCTACCCTAGTTATCTGTGACAACTCAGACTGTTGAAGAAAGAAGTCCGTTCTATGAGGCTTTGATAGGTTTTTATGAAAGATTTAGAAGATTTTGATGGCATTCGCTTTGACTTGACTAGAATCTTTGAGTTTAATAGGGGCATGCCAATTAGGAAGTGAGATGATTTTCCTTAAATTTTCCCTGTTATGTGCCTCTGAATAATTTTATTTGCCCGTCTAAGGGTCTTTTGAAGTTTAGTCTCTAGCTATTGGAGTTTACTATTAGGCACACTCTATTTTCTTCCTCTTTCTGGCTCCTTGTGGTCAACTCAACAAAGTGCCCTCTCATAGTTACCTTATGTACTTCCAACAAAGACAGTGGTGAGTGTACCGAACCCTCATTGGATAAAATTACTGACACAAAAACTGATCAATCTCTAGCAAAGAACAAGCAGAAGAAAGAATCAATCATTCATTAGACTCCATATTTACATTGAGGGGAAACATGGTTCTATAATGGAAAGTCTCTGTTTTTGCAGAAGAAAAGCAAGGACAGTGTTCTTTGGTAGTAAAAATATGATCATTTGTAGTCCCATGAGAATTGTGGAATTATAGGTAAAGTATCTGGTCACTGTGTTATACTCGCTCCAGATTGAGAGTAAGTGGTGTTCTCCTAGAAGAAAAGTTGATTTGGAGAAATAGCCAAAGGGGCAGGGGCATGATGTTGATTTTCCAATGTCTTTATCATGGTCTATCACTAAATTAGTCACCTGCAAGAAGGAGTAGACCTTTTGCATGGTTCCTGACCGTTTTGATTAAATACCTCATCTGATGGAATCTAATAGAACACTATTGTGATGTTGTTTTTGTAAATGGATAACTGTAACAGAACACACTGTACATCTTAGTAAAGTCAATAACATGTTTATTACAGTCAAAAGTTAGATCTTTCTGAATAGGAGAAGGCATACAATGTTTGAATAGAATAAACTGTGTTTGTTAGGTAAGGGAGGCCCTGGACTTTATGAAAAAGTGGCAGAAACAGAGACAAAACTAATCCCTCTCAGTTACTTGCAAAGGCTGGAGGTAGCTATTACCTGGGTTTGAAAATAGGTAAAGGGTATTAGTTTACCGCTAGGTATAGATAAAAGGTATAGCATTATCACATATGGAAATGTGTCCAAAAAGCAGAAAGGTTTAATGACTAAACACATATAGAAGTCCTAATAATAGATTGGCCATATGCTTTGCTAAATCAAACCCTAACTATGATGTGTATCAATATAGTAGCAATACCAAGCGTATGAGATTTATCATCACTACATTCCACTAAACCCTCCACTGCATTGCACCAATCTGTCTTCAGATTCAGAAACAATATGCCTGGGTTTTTAAAATGCAGTATAGATATTCTGGCAAACCCAACAAGAAAACAATTGATTGGCATGTGAGATATAGCTTCTTCTTAGGTCTATAAAGAGAGAATATAGAAAATGATTGCTGCAGCTTGGAAACAAAAAGACCCTCCTGACAAAATAACATTTCTACACAATCTTAACACACAAATGTAGTTTGAGCTCATGTTCGCCATGAAGAATGGCAAATGAAAATCCTTTTCATCACAATGGAACATATGGTTGCAACATCTCGCCTGTACTGCTTATATATAATATACATTCTCTAATGCTCTCCCTTTTCATTACTTAAAGGTATTATTGGCATTTACATTCCAGATAATAGTAATAGGTATCAGAAAAGAGACATTGTATTATTATATATGGCATCCAGGAGCGCTTTCTTTGACACTCAAATATCATACTAATATGTAAAACTGTACACACTATACTTTCTCTTGTCTCTTTGTTCTCTCTTTACTTTTTCATTGCCCTTTTCCTTTGTTTTTTATTGTATGACCTATTCCTTATGTACTGACTATTCGATGCAAAATCATAGTTGTACTGTATGCATCCTTACTGCTGTAGGTTTTTGTATACTTTTCTTTCCCAAAACTAAATAAAAATCCTAACAATACCAAAGAGACAATGTAAATTTCGACATCCTAGCTTTTCAAGTTTTTTTTCTTTAGGTGCTTAAGTTCATATATTCGCTATATACACAGGAGATTTATGTCTGCAGGGAAGCAAGGGATGTCAGGTTTCATTTACATTGAATGGCTCATACAGATGTTGTTCTAGTCATCTGAAGTGTAAGCAGACAATGATGTTCCTAAGTCATGTCTCTTTGGGGAACTGAACTATCTGACGGAAGGAAAGCAGGGAGGGTGAAGCTAGGGCTCTACTAACTAGCACTAAACAGGAAGGGTAAAAAGAGGGAATATGCCAAATAAACAAATAGAGTTTCTGTTTATTTAGATGTCAGTAAGTACCACAATCTTAGGCTAGGTTCACACTAATGCATTTTGCGTTTTGTCTGTTTTGCAGTGCATTTTTTGTTTTTACTTGCAGGTTTCTGCTGCACTTTTGCCATATTTGTACCGCATTTTGCATTTCCTTCAGGTTTTTTTTGTTTTTTTTTTTGTTAAAGGGGAAATGTTTTTGTTGCTGGGCATAAAAAAAACACAAAATGTAGCCAAAACGCACATTTCATCAACATGTCCATTGAACTTTATTGTAGCAAAAATGTTTTTTGCTTTTAAAAAAGTTCCTGACCCTTTCAAAAATACAGCAGCTCAAAAAAGTATTAGATGTGAACGTGTGCCATAGGAAACCGTGTTAAATAGACTGTAGTCCATTTCTGCAAGATGCAAAAAGCACTAAACAAATGCATTGGTGTGAATCAAGCCTAAACAATACAATACAATGGCAATAACAGTAAAGCACATTATAGGTGGGACAGAACAAGGCTGTCTGAAATCTTTTAGATTCCACTATTATAAACATAACATGAAAGGAGACCATAAATGGATGACTTTTCTCCTGAGCCTTAAAGACATAAAGAGAAAAGAGAGCACGCAAAACATAAAAATAAATCTATAAAAGAAGACAAGACCTTGGATGAATGTCTTGAAGAATCTATCTTCAAGTCAGAGAGGTCACAAAATGCCAAACCCCTGCCCATTCTTATTCAAAGGTTATCAGAAGAGGTTAGTAATATCCAAATGAGTAAATGGAGGAAAAAAATAAAATCAGGGTAAGCATGAAGCCCTAGAAGAGTCTTTGATGTCCTGAGTTTGACATCCTGGAACCAGGGTACCACAAGCTCCCCTGTACCTTGCCAATTCAGTACACTACACTTTTTTTTTGGGAACGGGCAGCGGTACCATGTACTGCATACTCATTCATATGGGGGCAGGATCTGGGGGCCCCCTTGTTAAAGAGGGCTCCAAGATTCCGATAAGCCCCCCCGCTAGCAGACCCCCACAACCACCGGCCAGGGTTATGGGGAAGAGGCCGTTGTCCCCATCAACATGGGAACAAGGTGCTTTGGGAGGGGAGCCCCCCTTCCCCAAAGCACTCCTCCATGTTGAGGGCATGTGGCCTGGTATGGTTCAGGAGGGGGGGTGCTCATTCATCATCCCCCTTTCCTGACCTGCCAGACTGCATCCTTGGATAAGGGTCTGGTATGGATTTTGGGGGGACCCCCACACTTTTTTAAAAAAATTTTGGCTTGAGAGGTTCCCCTCAAAATCCATACCACACCCAAACGGCTTGGTATTGATTGGAGGGGGGGCCATAGGGCCATTTTTGTTTAATTTTTTTTTAATTGTCGGGTAATAACGACAATTCTTTTGACATTCAACTGTCAGTGGGGTTCCCTGCAACATGAATGAATGTTTCACTACTAAAATACCTCATGACTTAATAATATAACTTATGCAGTATTTTAGTAACTGAGTGGTATCTTACCACATACTCAGATGTGGTAAGATACTGCTCAGTAAATTTTCCCTGTTCAAAGTTCGCCGTCGAACGTTTGGTAGAGTAGAATGTCGAACCACGACCCGACCAGGGAGGTGTTCAGCCCATCACTACTAAAAAGAAAGTTTGACCTTCTATTGTTAAGCGGGGTCCATCAACCCAGGTGAGAGGACACCCAAAGAGCGGCTTTGGTGATTGGCACATCGGTGCTGTTTTCTTTTGGGGGATAAAGTGGGAATTCCTTATATACGTGGAAGAAATTTGTTGCACTTTCTGAAGATTGTTGTCACATGGAGAATGGATAATGTATGGGACTGTGATTATCGTTTTGGACAATTTGCACATTTTTTCTTTGGGATCTATATTTCAAGGACTATATCTGCTATATTATACTGACTCACATTGCTTATTTGCTTTCTGTGTTTATTGCACATTTTTTGCACTGATTGAATTTTTAAGATACATATCGTTTTGTTTAGATTGTATAATTTATGGAGAGGATTTAATTACTGAGCATTTCACTTATAATTCTAGGCATATGCATTTTATTTAACAAAAAATCTTATAGAAATATCTGTGCTATGAAAAAAACAAATGAAGCAACGTATGGCACCACTTAAATCAATGAACATGAAACAAAACTCACCAGAACAGATGGCTGCCTTTACAACAGTAAGAACACCTATAGCTCAAATCAGAAATCATCAACATGTGTATGATGCTCCCCAGTGTCTGTGTCCAATGACACCTCCCAATAGGATCAGAAGCAGAGCATCCCCGATAGTGTAGTCTTCATCAAAACACCATAAAACAATCCATATGCATACAAAGAGAAAATATGCTTACATGTAAAGAAGCTACCGACATGGGATCATGCAGCGGCATGACGTCAGCACTACACACTCCACCCCCTGCATTTGCGTTTATTTAGTGTGGCGGTTGCACTTTTTGTGGTAGATGCTCTGAAAAATCGTCTTTTTTCTTTTTGCATTATTAATAGGGATGGGTTTATTTGTCTTACAACTGTGTTCATTGTACACAGTTGCAAGGTGGGGTAAAATGGGTCATTTTCAGCTGCCAAATGCAACTGAGAGATATTTTATGTATAACCCCATTTGATTTCTTTGCCTGTGTGTTACCCCTTCCTAACCCTTGCACTTCCTTCAATATATACTCCAGTACCATGCACTGTATTCATTTCCCACTCCTGACCCCTGAACTATGTACATTACCCACTCCTGTACTATGGTCTATACCCATTTCTGACCCTAAACTATGTACTTTACCCATTCCTGACCCCTGCACTCTGCACATTAAAGACCTCCAACCCCTGACTCCTGTACACTATGTGATACATACTCACTGTATAAATTACATACTTCAGAAACCTACACTCTGTACATTACATTTTCTTGACAACTGCATTTTGTAAATCATATACAGTACATACACCTGATACCTGCACACTGTGTGTTACATACTTTTGACCCCTGTGTTCTGTACAAGGTTTATACTCTGTTAATGCAACTTTGCTGCACCCACATTTCTCCACAGTGCACAGCCTATGTCTCCTATTTCTTCTATGCTGGCTGCCTGCAATTTAGAGGGAGGGGTGGTCAGTCTTGGGCCATGACCCTGCCAGGTGGGGGACCCTCTCAGGTAGACTGTGTGGGGCCCCATGATTTCTAACAGTGGACCTGCCTGGAACAGTCCTTAAAGATATTAGGTAACTTCTCCAAAAGGTGGGAATGCTTGCTAAGTTTCTTATGGGTGGAGTTTGCAGGCTTCCTCGTGTTATGCTTGGACCATCAGTCATATAGGTTTGGGTCTGAATTGTAATTTAGGTCAAGACTCTGTTGCAGGAATGTAGAATCATGGTTTTAGAAATTCTTGCTGAGATTCTCTGAGTGAAGGAAAGTTACTGGTTCACAAATGCCAGGTATAGTTTCATAGCTGACAAGACTAGTCAAAGGTTGTAGCTGTTCTTCTCTGGGTAATTTTTATGCCTCTACTGAAATATATGGTGATTTAGAGTCACTAGTCACACAGTCCATGAACTGAAACTTCAATATTGTTGAACAGGATCTCTGTATTAGTAGATTTTTGGTCACACGTTCAGTCTTGCTGCTGTCAGTAGTAATTTGAAATGTTTCACTGACACTGCAGTCAGATAATTCTCTGATGTAACGTTTAATGCTTGCAGGAAGTTTCATTGTCTGAGTGGATCTCTCTTTGCACAGAGTTCCCCTTGCAAAATTGCTGGGAAATTAAAGGAGTGTTCTCAGCTGTTTCAACAATAGTTTTACAGCTGCGCCTACAGTTTGAATTCTGTTTCCTACTGGAGCAAGTAGTGCCTATAATGGCCCAACCTAAGTCAATCCATGGAGCATCAGGGACTTTTGAGCATAAGGAAACATGATATTGCTCCTTGTATTTGGAACCTGCTGTTGCCCCTTTTTCCTGGTAGATGTGGGTCTTCCCTGGCAATGGCAATGCAAATTTCAAAAAAGAGAATCCCTCAGTTCCTGGAACTTCTGGTTATCTCTGTTGGACAAGCTAGGAAAATCCTGTAGCCTTTTGCATAAAACAACTTTGTATCACTTTGGGTTTCTGTAAATTTGCTCTTATCCCTCTCATGCAAGAATAAGGACCTTGTCTGGTTCATGGAAGTAAACAATTTTAAGTCTCTTAACACAGCCTGATTATTGAGAGCCTAATCACCTGATCTGCAGATAAATCTCTTGCATAGGTGGGATGCTGAGGTCCTGGACTACTGACTTGAAAGTGAACCTCCAACTCTTGTTGTTTTCTGGGAAGCTCTCAAGTTTTACAAGACAGCTCCTCTGTGAGTTGTGCACCTTCCAAGTGTCAATGTATCAGTTATTTTAGGCTTTATCATTACAGCTGCTCCTTCACTGTTGCTGAAAGGGGTGGTACCATATACCTGATGTTTAGGAAAAGGATAAAGTGGAATAGCAGATGGGTTAAGCCCAGGTATAAGCTTGATGTCTGACAGTCTTGTAGCGTGAGTCTCAAGAACCTTGTGATTGTTTCCAGGAGACTTTGAGAGGATTTTGTGAGCTGGAATTTTAAGGGTCTGCAATGGCACATAGATTGCTGCATAGTGTGTTAGTAACAGAGGAGGTAGAGAGAGGTCCACTACACCAAAATGAGCTACGGTTGCTGCATCCTCCCATGCTGGCAATGATACTGTGGGTTGGTGTACAGGGTTCAAAGTGATCTGTGCAGTTGTTTTGCCATTGTTCTAGCTTAGGAAAAATTGCAAGGTACATCTTGCAGAGACAATCACAAGCTGTCAAAATAGGATGCTGGACTTATTCTTCCCTGTGGCTTGTTTCAAAACTCTGAAGCTGAACCTTCCTTTCTATTTGTTTGAATGACTTCTACATGAGCTTCTGCCTCAGTCTTTGCAACCTTTGCTTGTGATTATGCTTTTTGGGTTTGTGCTTGGATCTGCATATGTGCCTGCTTTCTTGTAGCTTAAAACTTAAAAGCCACTTCACTCTCCATGTCATAAGCTTTATCTTTCTCTGGGACTGCCTTTATTGCTGCTGCTTCAGCATTGGCTGCTATGAGATGAATACTCAATGGTGGTCAGTTAAAGCAGAATCTTAGAGATGGACAATGTAAGTGGGATGTTAGCAATCTACAGGATGAGTATTTTGAAGAAGTAAAGTATCAGGATGCAGTTTCATGGAGTTATGAAATGTTCTCTTCCATTAGTGACCAGGCATCCAAAAATGCAAACTTACTTTCTTTGGTTGTTTCCCTTTGTTCTACTCATTAATCAACCCAGCAACAAATAATGACTTCCAGTACAATCAATTCAATTTAAAAGTGCAGTTTGTACTTACATATGTATGTGCCATGCTGAACAGCACTGTTAATTGAAGCAGTGCATGGGTGTGTCGAAGCACTGGGGACCACAATGCTGCATTGTGTGTGAGAGCAGTGATTCAACTTTTTAATGTGCTGTCAGCACATGGTATTTTAACCCTTGCTGCACATAGTACTTAAAAAAATAAAAAAACAAACATATTTCTTACTGTATTTGAATATTGCATTACAGTAATACATACAGAGGGTTCATTTGGTCTTTAATCACAATTTGTGATTGAAGAAGGGACTTTAAGCAAGATGTGTATACAGAAGGACAGTCCTTTCAGTAAATGCTGAAAAAACATCAGTTAGCCAGTAAAGACATGTAGGTTTTCTCTTGACATACTGACAGTTGTAAAAAAAAGGCTCTTCCAAGTAGGAAGCTATGAGGCAGATGGAAGTTGATGGCACATTTCCATTGTCATATGGGCTTGTTTTCCTGATTATCTCATGAAATTAATGGCCCATGTTAATGCTTTTCCTGTATATGGCTTTCAAATAATCATTTTGTTGCAGCCACTCAGAAGAGTGTTGTTTACTTGCAAAGTAAGCAGGTAGCCCTTATGTATAAGGTTTACCTTGAAGTGGCCTTATTTCCTGCAAGCAACAATCCTTTATACCCCTGTCTGAACAAACACAGCACATAGACAAATGTATTAAAGCAATATAAATCCCTCTGTGTTTCCTTTTCCACGTGGATGGGCTGAATGATTCATATGTGTATTAAAAAAAAACTATTTACAAGCACAAATTATGCTCAATGACTATTAAACTTTGTATGGTTAGCAATTTCCCAACAAATGGAGAAACATAGTACTTACTGCATTCTACATACTGCTTACTGCATACTACTATGGCCAGCAGCAGAAGACATAATATGGTCAGGGTAAAGGATGTTTCTGCTGTTTCATAATGATCATTTATGCCCCTCTGCTAAGATGCAATACTTTAATTAAGATGCTTACCATTCATTAAAAATAATATTCCCTTGATTCCCTTGATATTATACAGTATGTGCATGTAACATATTTAATACATGCTATTTACCTAAAAGGTCCATTTTGTAGACATCTAAAAGCCCTTAGACTGCTGTCGGGTATCACCGGTTTGGTAATGATGTCAGGAGCTCAGAAGACTCAGAGCATTCACTAAAATATCTATCTTTAGAAGGTTAGGTAGAAATGAGAAGGAAGGGGCAAAGGATCCAGACCAGCAGCAAGAGTAACTAGACACTCCCAGGATAGGGTAGAGCTGGGATATGTAAGGAGGAAGGGGGAGGGGCAGTGCTATGTAAATAGACTAGTCACATTTTCAAAGGCACATTGAAAATGAATTTAAGGAAAAGCAGAGCAAGTAAGCTATTGAAATACTTTCAAGACTTTTTTCTGTTGTTACCTATAATTTTTTAAAGTTGGTGACAGGGTCCCTTTAAAGACCAAATCAAGCCCAAATGTGTTTGATTTTCCATAGAATGGGGAAGGTTTAGAGCTTCTTGCAGTTTCTTATTGCCATCTGTCTCCCTATTGTGGAGATTCTCTCTTAAGTCAAGAAGTGAGGGGAAATCGCTCTAAGGGGAGAACAGACAAAAAGAGATATTTGGATCCAAAACCTAAACAGCTTTTGCTAGAGTCGATCATTAAGGTCTATGGCAAGGCTAATGAAATAATCACAGTAAGCAGAGCCAGTGGTCTGGCAGTGCTAAGAAGAATGCATCTGCAGTGAATGTGATAGTGAAAGAAGAGATGTAGCAGGAGACAGAAAGAAATTGTGCATCCACACTTTTAAGATCTGTTCACAATGCTGCTACTTAGGATCGGATTTGTGAAATCCCAAGTCACATGACATGTGAAATCCTATGTTAGCCAATGAGAGCTGTCTTAAATAGCACTATTGAAGTTGCTGTTGGGGATCCGGGTATGACCAGAAATGTGTGGGAACACAGGCGTAGTCAGGGCTGGAGAGGTGGAATGGTCAGGCAGGCCGTTAGGTACTGTACAGGGCGCGGGGTCTAAGTCCAAATCTGCTTATTCACCAGGGCCCCTGATGGTGGGGATGGACTTGGAGCAGACTGAGACCAGGTCGCGACCCCTGAGTACGTCCGGCAATGGTAAAGAGCGTCGTCAGAGGTCTGCGGGGAAAGGAGCCTGACCTGAAGAGGCTGGCAGACCTGGTAACAGGGACAGATCCATGCAGGATGGATGGATGGATCATCTGGGTAGCATCAGGCGTAGTCAGGCAGGCCAGGTCAGCAACGTGCCAACGTGCGGGCAGCAAGGTACTGGAGGAGCAGGCAGAGAATAGTCAGGGTCACAAGCCGGGTTCAGTAACTCACGGACAGCGCTGTACAGAGGATCAGGCAGAAGGATGGTCAGGCAAGCCAGGGGTTAAACAGGAGACAGTCAGCAGAGGTCAGGATCAAAGCAGGGTCAGCAACTAGGCAGATAGGCAGGAACACAGGATACCAAGTACAGGGGCTCATGGGAAACAATACACCAAGGCCCTGACTGCAGGTCTGGCCATTCCTTAAATACACCTCCTGCAATTAGCCTCAGGTGTCAGATCATTGTCAGGTCATTGCTTCCAGTTTACCATAAGGGGTCTGCCGGTCGCTTGGGTCTTCCTGCGGGATGGGAGATCCAAAGAGGGTGGTAGAAGGTGGCTGGAAGGGGAGAGGCCACTCCTGCTTGCCTTTATAAGCAATTGAGTGGCTAGTTAGCTGCTCTGATTGCTCTTACAAGGGAGCTGACCTCCGGCTCTAAAAATGAGTACTGGGGTGATGCCTGAAGCTGCAGGCATCACCCTGGTATAACCAGTTGAACTCCAGCAATATATGGGTATGTTGCTGGTCCGCAATTGGTTTTAAATGAACATAAGCATATAAATAAAATGGTAAATACCATTAGCCTTCAAATGAAGTGTGTAAGTAGCCTGCAGCTGTACAAGAAGTAAAGGGTGTGACCATTTCTAACTCCTGATTATCGCTGCTGTTAGCAAAACAAAGTACCAAAATCACAGTCAGCAGTTTTCTTCATAATTTATTGGACAGAAAAATCCACTTTCTAAATCTTCATCTACTAATACCATTTAAAATGCTTTCACACAAAAACTAACTTGTCAATTATTTTAAGTGACACATTGTTAAGTAGAAGAAATGTGTGCTACAGTATGATTTTTGGAAAACATAATAATGCTTCTTGAGTATTAGTAAAGTTGTTTAAAGAAAAAAACACAATTTTCATCTTTGTTCTGATTTTTATTTTTTTTTTATAAATATTTTATTGATTTGTCATTAAATATCACAATCTATACGAAAAAAATTATCACATTTCTACTACACATAACTTCTTAGAACACAGTGATAAAAACACAAACCTAATCCTTTATACCTTTAAACTATTCCCTCCCAACTCCATACCCCTCCTCCATCCCCTCCCTCTCCCACCCGCTCTGATCCCTTTTTTCTCTCAATGTTTTCTCATCCCTATCTCATTATTCCTCCTTATTTCTTATTTATTCTCCTTCCTTATATAATTATCCCATTTCTTCCACCTTTCCCGAAATCTCTCAATTTTATCCTCCTCTAAATGTCGAAGTTCTTCCATCCTATAAACGTAATCCATCCTACTTATCCAATCTTTTATTTTCAGTACTTGTACTTGTTTCTGCCAAAATTTTGGAATCAATCCTTTTGCAGCGTTCATAAGATGGAATTCCACCAAGTTTTTATATTTCTCTACTGTATTCTCTGTTTTATGGAATAAAAAAGTCCCATGTTCTTTCGCTATGCTCTTCCCAGGGATCTCCTGTATTTGGTGTTGTGATTTTTAATGTGTCAAATGTTTTATTGCAAACTAGTATAAAACTTTTTTATTATTAGTATTAGGGAAAAAAAGACAACAAAGGAACAACTGTCTCTGATCTGGGGCCAGTCATCATAGCAAATGTATTTTTCTCTTGTTTAATGACCAAAGAATTGTATCTTAATCAAAACACATTTGACAAAATAAATGCTCTAATAGTTTATTGAGTTAGTTGTTGCCTCTTAGGCACATGGATATAAAATGTGTTTTTGTCATATTCATCATGTTGATCTTTAGTAGCTGGTATATCTTTTTTTTCTATAAAATATTGACTTTTAGCCCACATTTTAAGTGAATTAATTTTAATGAGGAGTTCCAGGCTCCGTAGGAAGACTGAGTGGGAAATATAAATCCTTGCTGATGTTTATAACTTCAAAATAATTTTTTCAGAAATTCTTTTATTTCGGGAGTAAAATCAAGTTACTGTGATATTTTGCAGCAGCTCTAAGGGTTATGATTCTATTGATTTCAGTGTGAAGTTAATGAGGTGATGTTCAATGAGTGAATAAATCTTATTGCAAGAAATTAAAGCTGATGCTGTTACCCCACCATCAAATTTACCAACCAACCCCCTCTAACTAAATGATAAGTTAGAAAAAAAACCAAATAAACAAAAATCTCCCTTTATTTACTAAAATTGTCATGAGGTCAGGTCCTGAGTCTTCTACATTCCTCATTGAAAAGCTGGCTTACTAGTGCCCAATACCGGAAAAGGCAATGATGAGAAAGCAATGATGATAGACACACAGGAGTAAAAAGTAGCGTGGGCCAAAGTTTTTGTGAAAAAAAAAAAGTGAATGACTAGGAGTGGCTTGGAGAAGCAGATGGCATTTGCCCAGAGATGGTCTTCAAATTTGACCCTGAAGCCCTAGCATTCATTTTGTTAGACCTATATTTTCTAACTGATGGGAGGAGAGAGAACTTAGGAATACGACTAACATGAAAGAACAGAAGTGCAATAATAACACCATAAAGCATTTAAAGGCTGAAAGACATCTGCAGTGAGGGATAGTGCAATTAAAGAGAATTGTGGGCACAGGATTATACAAGGCGTGTGAATATATATATATATATATATATATATATATATATACACAGTATATATATATATATATATATATATATATATATAGTCATTTTAGCATGTTGATTTGTGTCTTGCTTGGAATTCAACTTTTAAGAAGTTAAATTTTGCAAAATTTTATTCTTTCATGCATAATTGTCTTGGCTTTTTGAAGCCACAAGAGCTGTCATGCATATTGTTATATTAACTCCAACATCAAAGTTTTAAATAATGGTTTTCACAAGTATATGCATAAAAACTAATTATCTATCTTAGCTTAGCCACTTTTTATGCATAAACAAAAATGGTTTTACTAGCAGGAAGTAGTTCATTGTCTGTTCTCCACCTGTTTAATCTGTCTAAATCTGTTTAAACATTTAAAAGACTTTTGGGCACTGCAACAATCTTCTAGATTTTTTAAAATCACTTTTTCTTGCCCAATTATGTTTTGCTGTGCTCTTATGAGTCTCACACCATGATCTGTTTTCCTGGTATTTCATGCTGGATTTTCATCTCTCTTGCATAGAGTGCTTACTGTAGCATTTATGGTTAATATGTCAGATGGACAACCAGTAGTCAGACTATTTATCATTCCTGGGACATAATAGCTAGTTTTCTATACCCAAAACTCTGAATATTTTACTGGCTTTGTGTTTCCTGGTTTTCAGCATGAGGGTCAAGGGGATTTAACTGAATCAGTGTCATGTTTGTAGTTTTGCATGTCCCCATGGTTGACAACTACTACTAGTGCCCACGTACAACTATTACCTTTTTCTATGATTACTTTCATATGCATAAGGCAACCTTAGACATAAAATATATACTTTTTTTCTCTATTCATATTAGAATTGTTATGACCTACTTAGTTGCACATTGTGCTTATTGGTGTACTTCTTTGATTTAGGTTTTAGCCTCTTATTTTTTATACAAAATCCCAATTTTTCCTCTGCCTTTTCCACATCTTCCACTCACAGTACAGTACATGACAGTACAGTACATGAGAGCAATAAAGAGCAACATACAGTGTTTTGTCCCTTTGGTATAACATTCCAAAATATGAATATCATTTATACAGATTCATACAGATTACACAATATCTTTGTATTAAAATCCATGTCAAACCCATCACATAGATTCAGCACCTTTTAAATGTGTTTGGGTTTTAGATGTTGATTTATAGTAATTTGGCAGAATAGAATTTATTTCAGAAATGATTTAGAATATGCTTGCAGTAATACTTGCGGCCTGGATCATATAATAGTTCATTATATTTCTCTTGGCTACCTTTTCAGGAAATGGAATTGAACTAACCAAACATGGGGAAATAAAACTCTAGGCCAAACTTATTTTTAAGGTTTCATTGAAAAGGATAGTTTAAACTCAATAAAAAACTGTCTTTGTTCTGGTGCCACAATGGGAAATGAGTGTATAATCCCAACAGTGTTGAGAAATCTCCCCAATAGAACACAAAAAAACCCGATAAAGGATTGAATAATTCCCAATGTATGAAACATTAAACTTGGACTTGATTTTTTTTAAAGTTTTTTTTAAAAGGAATTGATCATTACTGCAGCTTCAATCCCCTGTGTTGGGTTTTTGGGTTGGTCTGGGCTAGATAGAGGGCTGTGCAGCTGACTGTGTTCATTTTACTGCAAAAGAATTCACTGGGAATGGTTGCTGTCATGAAGTCAACATTCATAGTAGAAGGTTATGAGCAATTATAACATTCATTTTAATGCCTAGTTAGGAGAGAATAGATAATTTAATTTTACAGATAAGTGTATTCAGCAGTTACCAGATTGTGCACGCTGCCAGAATTCAGTTCTAGTTATTATACTCATCCTCTCCTTATTATTTCCTCTTTCCTTTCTTTCAAGAAAATTAAACATGGCCATAATTTCAGTTAAAGAAACACCGAACCAATTAGTAATGTGTAGGAATGTTAATAAAACAATTAATTAAGAAAGAGTACATCTAAAGGAATTCATGAACTGTGCATAATATATGGATATTGGAACTGGCTATAAGCTCTGAAAATGTTTAATAAATCTTTCTAAAGTAGTTTAATTGGGCATTTTAATTAAAACTATTCACAAGCCTTGTTTTTTAAAACTTGGGAAAAAAATAAATGGGGCTTTCAATAAAATGTAATAAGTTTTACAGGTTTGTGAATTGGCAACGCTTTGGAATAAAAGAACATTAATGTGTTCTTATCAGTATCAAAAGCTATGATATGTGACTTTATTATTTAGAATTGAACCTAGGTGGTTTCTTTAATAGCATATAACAAAAGGTAGAAAAAGATTATGATCAAAAACAAGAATTGGTTATGGACTGTTCAAAAATTGACTATTCTCTACATTGCTAATATTAATAACTAACTATTATTATGTAGTGATGCAGGTTGAATCTCAATCTGTTAGGTGGGAAATTATTTATTATTGTTATTAACAAGAATGGCATGAGTCATATGTTTTTGGATAATGAGTTATCTATTTCCCTGTGATTTGCTACTGATGTAGTTTTTTATGACATTGTCAAGTCTCCTAGGCCAAACTTGTATGCCCTTTGTCCCACTGAACACCATTCCAGACAGTGGCATTGCTAGGTTTGTAGAAAACCTGGAGAACCTTTGCACACTTCAAGGAGAGTAGTAATGTGGCGAACAATGGTTTGGGACCAAATTGTTCTAACAGTGAGAGGGGCTTAAAGTAGTAGTAAACCGTTGTTTTTTTTTTTTCAATGGGCTGGGTAAAGTCAACCAGTTAATTATTATCAGGGCCATTTTTCATAATAAATGTGTCCAAAAATGTATTTACTCCCTGCTCATTGAAACCGGATTCAGGTTCTCAGTGCCTAATTCACCTGAACTTTTTGCACACAAAGGGGCCAAGCAAATACGAACCTGTGAGAAGGGGATTTTGAAAAAAGGATTTCAAAGCAGCAACAGCGTTAAAATTATCTGCAAACAGGGTGAATAATAACACAGCGCAGTGGGGTTTTTTTTACATTTAGGATTAAGGATCACTTCAAAGTGGCATGGTTATTAAAAACAAAAACTGCCAGAGCCTTCTTTTACCCACAAAACGTGCTTTGATTGCTATGCCACAAGCAAGAGTCTCACAAACATAAATATCCCTATAAATATTACAAAAAAAAAAAGAAACTCTTCCATTATATATGTTTTTGTGCACACTGAATATAAACAGAAAGAAGGTTGTAATTAAAATAGTCAAGCACCCGGTAATTCTTGAGACAATACCGTGGTTAAAAACATGTAATATACAGTACATTGTATAAAATGCAAAAGTAGTAACACACAGAGTTCAAGGGCCAAGGAGATATAGAGTGCTGCAGTCAGTGTCAGGTTTAGGAGTACATAACACAATGTACAGCTGTTAGGAGTGTGTATTGCACAGAGTGTAGGGCTTTGGGGTGTATAAAACAAAGGGTATGAAATACATAACACACAAAGTGCAGCGGTTAGTACTGGGTTTAGGTACATAACACACATACATAGTTCATAGATTAGGAGTACATAATGCACAAAATGCAGGGGTCAGGTGTGTGTAACGTACTGTGTGTGCAGAAATCAGAGGCATGTAATGCACAAAGTGCATCAGTCAAAGAGCAAAGTTCCCCCAAAAAAACTGCTCCTAACCAAAGCCAGAATTCTCCCCTGCAAAATTTCCCCTCCACCCAGTATAAATAATGCAAAAGTCCAACTCCAAAAGTTTCTGTCCCACAAAACCCTCCCTCACAAAAAAAGTCCTTTTATACCCCTTCTGATCCGCCTATCAGCACAAATCTTCAAACCCACTCCCAGCACAAATCCTCCTACCCCATCCAAATCTCCCTTCCTAGCACCAGTCCTCTTATCCCTCCTATATCACTTCTCCCAACACAATTCCTCCAAATCCCTTCTCCCAAATCCTTCCTTCAGACACACATCCTTTTATTACCCTTTTTTAAACCCTCTTCTCCTAGCACAAATCCTCTTATCCCCACAATTCTCCCCTCCCAGCACAAATACTTGTACCCCCCCAATACCTTCTCCCAGCACAAATCCTCTTACCCCTTTCCCCTTCCTGTAATCCCCTACCCCAAATAATGTCTTTTAGCTTAAATACTCATATCACCCTCCAAAAAAATTCCCCACCCCCAGCACAAATCTTTGATACCCATAGAACATTATGTCCCCCAGTACAACTCACTCTCTCTGCTTGAACTTATAGACTGCATGGCAGCCGGGGGATGCCCTTCCTCCCTTGTCTTGTGTCAAGCAACATATCAGAGCCAAAGAGGAGCCTAGGGTCAGTTTCCCTTAACCCTATTGCTCATTGTTTGTGATCAGCAGTTGGTGGGGAAAGATGCTAGTTGTGACAGTGTTGGACAATTGCAGTGGGGACCAGTGGCAGCAGCCAGTTAATGGGAATGAAGCAAGTGGTGCTCCCCATATAAATACCTTACACTAGGGACAGATTTATGTTTATGTTCTTTAATTTCAAAATTGAATGCAAAAACATAATTGGCATTCTGATTTTTACACTTAGTTTGCATTGTGCTTCTTAGATTTGTCAGCAATGTGCTTGAATGTAAAAAAGAGTAGATTGGTGTAACATTTTTTGCAAGGCTTTTTGATATTTAAAGAAAAATCTCTAATAGTATATGAGACTCCAAATAATCAACATAGTGCAAGTGCATTTTACAAAACAGAATATACTGTAAATATATTATTCATTTTGTTATACCTGGCAATAAAGCTGGAACATTTTTCTTTTTTCTTTTACTTGAATTTTGATTATAATGTTTTTTGCATATACAAGAATAACGAAATAAGAAAGCAGTTAAGTGGCAAGAAAGATCAAAAGGAAACATGATTATACAGGTACTATTATAAAAACTATTCATGTTATTGTCTTTGAGCAGAGGATTTTACTTCTAGGCCCGAAGGTGTTTGAAACTCGTCAAAGTGTAATAATGTAGCAGTGTTTTTTCCCAAAAAGGGAATTACATTCATTTTATTTTTAGAATATATATAGATATATACACTGACTTTATAATTTTTTCTTCTGTCAGAAATTCGATTCGTGGACTCTAACTGTGTCTGGTTTTGCTCCTAGAAAGTCTTGCTGCAACAGACATCCTTGTTTTTGTGTAGACCTAACACAGTATTGTATTTGTCTGCTTTTTTTTTTACCATCAGTATGAAAACTAATATCAATACCTCAGGCTAGACTTACAGGTTGCAAATGCCACACATTTATTACAGTATATTATATATATATATAAATAATATAGGAAATAAAGGAGGGGTCTGCAGGGGACTAGAGAGTAGAGCACCACCAGTGCCTACACCATATATGTCGGTAAGAGTCTTTCAGTCACCTCTAGGAAATGTCATATTAGAGGCCAATTTTATTTAATTTGTGTGTGTTTTTGTGTTTTGTGTGTTTGTGTGTGCACCTAGTTGTGGTTGCATCTGTGGGACTGATTGCAGGTGCGAGTCAATAAGGAGCTTACCCTTTGATTGCATATTGAGACCTACACTCACTGGCCACTTTATTAGGTACACCTGTTCAATTTCTTGGTAACACAAATTGCTAATCAGCCAATCACATGACAGCAACTAAATGCATTTAGGCATGTAGACATGGTGATGATGACTTGCTGAAGTTCAAACCGAGCATCAGAATGTAGAAGAAAGGGGATTTAAGTGACTTTGAACATGACATGGTAGTTGGTGCCAGATGTGCTGTTCTGAGTATTTCAAAAACTGCTGATCTACTGGGATTTCCACACACACAACCATCTTTAGGGTTTACAGAAAATGGTGCAAAAAAAAGAAAATATCCAGTGAGCTGCAGTTGTGTGGATGAAAATGCCTTGTTGATGTCAGAGGTCAGAGGAGAATGGGCAGACTGGTTCAAGATGATAGAAAGGCAACAGTAACTCATGTCAGTATGGACCAAAATCTCAGAGGAATGTTTCCAACATCTTGTTGAATCTATACCACAAAGAATTAAGGAAGTTCTGAAGGCAAAAGGGGTCCAACCTGGTACTAGCAAGGTGTACCTAATAAAGTGGCCAATGAGTGTATGGTTTCTTGGTAACCCTTAATAAACAATACACACAATTGACTTTTTAATCAATAACATCTCTAATATGACATTTCCAAGGGGAGACTGAGTGAATGACTTTTACCCACATACATGGTGTAGGTGCTAACAGAGCTTAACTCACTTCCAGTCCATTGGGGAGATCCCTTCATAGTATAGTTAGTAAAGATTGAACCTTGGAAAGCACAACTAATAACCTAAAACCATTCAGAATATGAATCATTAACCTCCCTGGCGGTATGATTATTTCAGATTTTTGGTGCTGAAAGCGGTACCATTTTTTTGCATGGAAATATGGTTTTTTTTTATTGTAGGGCTGTAATTTTTAGGAATAACTCACTGAAATCTGTCCAAACAAGAGTCTAGTAAACATCCCGGGTATGATAAAATTTGAAACACTAAATCATAAATTATAATTTAATAAATAATCATAAAAATAATAATATAATAATAATAAATTTAATTTAATAATATAATCAAACCAAAAACACTTAAATTTGAAATATAGCGCCAAATTCGCACATCACTGAGCAAAGTCGCAAAATCGTTTTCAGTGTTTGATGACGAATTTCCCCACAAATCATTATCACTCAATTCTGCAAGTGGTTCTGATTTACTATTGCTGTTCTCTAGCTGGTCTAAAACCGCTTTTGACCTAAAGTGACGCTTTTTGGACACCATGGACATTTCTCAGTTTCCAGGCAATAAGAACAGTAAAAAGGCAGGCAGGACACAGGACAAAGCACTCGGGACAAAATGTATGTGAAATGGTTTGATACAGTAATGGAATACTATGTGATTTTAGTGATTTTAGTGAATGTCACTTTTTGTCATTTTTGAATTTCCCGCCGTTCCGTCCCCCGTACGTCCCGACGCTCACAGGGGACGGAACCCAGATGACAGATGCTGTCATCCACCGGATTACATTGTCGGGGACACTGCAGGAGGGACATCGTGGGAGCGCAGGACAAGGTAAGTGATACAGGGATCGCAGAGCAGCGCCGCATGGTATTCCCGAGTGTAGCTCGGGGTTACCGCTTGTGGTACTGAAACCTTACCCCGAGCTACACTCGGGAATACCGCCAGGGAGGTTAATCCATCCAGTTTTCTATCCATTTAAAGATAGAAATGTCTAAGTCTATAGACCCTAATTTAAGCATTAGCTGTGTATGGGGGACTGTGCCAAGCACTTTTGCAAAATCCAAGTATACTATTATCCACAGCCACTCATTTGACTAGTTTGCTACTTCCTCATAAGTAGAAAGATTTGTTTGACAACTTTGGTCTTTTGTGAATCCATGCTGGATATTGCTTAGAAGTTCGTTTTCTAGGAAAACTACATTTATGTGAATAAATATCGAGAAATGCAGAGATGTGAAATGAAAGAATCAGTAGAAAAAATAGCAAAAATGGAAATGGTATCTGCATGTTTGTAAAAAGATATTATTCTATAATATCTCCAAATTCCATTGATATCTCCAAATACAGTAGATGGTTCCATAGCACTTAAAACATGCCTGAACTGCACCCACACCACCAGCGTTCTGAGTTGCACCTTTACTATTTGTGCTTAAGCTGCACCTACACTACCTATGTGAGAGCTGCACCCACATCACCTTTTCACAAACTGCACCTACACCACTTGTGCCTGAACTGCATATACAACACCAGTGCCTTACGACCCACACCACCTGTTCCTGAACTGAACCACCTGTGGCTTGATTGCATCTACAAAAACTGGGTCATAAATGTACTTAGACCACCTGGGCCTACAACACAAGAAGATATACTAGAAATTCAGTGTAGGAACTAGGGAATAGAAACCGATTCAATGAATCCTCTCTTGTAGTAAAAGAGGTATAGACTCCAGAGAGAGAGATATCATTTTACCCCTGTACAAATCATTAGTAAGACCTCATCTGGAATATGCAGTTCAGTTTTGGGCACCAATTCACAAAAGGAACATTGGAAAACTGGAGAAAGTACAGAGAAGGGCAACCAAGCTGATAAGAGGCATGGAGGAGCTCAGCTATGAGGAAAGATTAGAGGAACTGAATTTTTTCTCTCTTGAGGAGATTAAGGGGGAATATGATTAACATATATAAATACATCAGTGGTTCATATAGTGAACAAGGTGTAGAGCTATTCACCCTGAGGTCATCACAGAGGACAAGGGGGCACTCTTTACATCTGGAGGAAAAGAAATTTAATCTCCAAACACGGAAAGGTTTCTTCACAGTAAGAGCTGTGAAAATGTGGAATAGACTTCCTCAAGAGTTGGTTCTGTCCAGCTCTGTGGATTGGCCTGGATTCTTTCTTAGATACACAGAATATAACTGGATACTAACATTTATAGGTAAAGTTGATCCAGGGAATATTGCCTCTCGATTGCCTCTCGTGGGGATCAGCAAGGAATTTTTTTTCCCTGCAGGAGCAAATTGGATCATGCTTTGCTGGATTTTTTTGCCTTCCTCTGGATCAACTGTGGGTATAGGATAACTTTGTTTTTTGTTTTTTTTAATGGTTGAACTGGATGGACTTTTTTCTTTTTTCAGCCAGACTAACTATGTTACTATGTAACACATTAGGCTACAACTACCAAAGAAAGTGTATTTATTGACAGAAATATGAACTTTTGCCTGGAGCTTTCATATGCATTACATTCAATGGCCTTGCTAACTAAGTCTACGTATTTTATATTCAGCTATATATCAGGTGTTTTTGTTTCTTTTTATTATCGGCCAGCAATTTTTATCAATCTAGTGACCACCTACATAGACCAAGTAAAAGTTTCTACATTTACAATATTGTAATCATCCATATTGTAGTTGTGTTGAAAATGTATTTTGATACTACTGAAACATAGCTCTATCAATGTTTTACAGTTCAGTGAATAATCCCAAGAATCTGGCCTCCTATGGGAGCAATATATCTAGAAATATAAAGCATAACATTTCTGTTTTGTCCTTCAGCAGTGACTATAATGTTGTGAATATTCATGCTTTTTTACAATGTGGATCATTAGTTTTACTCGTGTTAATATATCATGTGAATTGTCTTTAGCAATGCCAGTGCCCCAGACTGAGTTATGAGCCATTTCCATTTAAATGAGCCTCATTCATTTATGACAATCAAGATTTTTGTAGTGACGGATGCATCTATGTATCTTAATGGGTTGTGGTTTGCATCTCATATAGGTATTGGAACTGCATATGATTACTGTAAGGACATTTGTTATCCTCCCTGTGGAGTTTACATCAAGAACTCTCTCACTAAGGTTTTATAGCACACTTCATTAAAAAACAATAATTTGTGAGATTTTTTCAATTTATCATGGTACGTCCAGATTTTAACTACAAAATCCAAAATAAAGATGAATCTAGATATAAAATGAGTTTGTAAATAAATTATGTTAATGTTGTTTATGTTACAAATGTAGTTCTTGTGATCTTATAAATAGATATTGACATATAAAGGTTGATTTGCTACAACTGGAGAGTGCAAAATCTGGTGCAGCTCTGTATAGAAACTGGTCAGCTTCCAGGTTTTTATTGGCAAACCTTAATTGTACAAGTTGAAGTTATAAGCTGATTTGCTACCATGCACAGCTGCACCAGATTTCACACTCTCCAGTTTTTGTAAATAACCCCCATAGTATTGGATTATATTGGAGGAAAATAATATATAAAGAAGAATTGAAGGCAAAACTTTTTTTTCATTTCAATAGCGAAGAAAGGATCAAAACCCCTCTCAGTTTTTTTTTTGCCATCTGTGTCCCATGGAGAGATTCCCTTCACTTCAGTTTCCATAGCCAAACCAGGGAGGAGGAGGAGGAGGAGGAGGAGGGGGGGGTAATCCCTCCAAAATTAGGAAAATCCTTGGTTGGCACCAAAGTCAACTAAACTAGTGTCACCATTGGAAGATTTCCCCTTTGTTGTTTGATTTTTTTTACTTGATACCGGTAAGTATGACAAACTAAGATGGTGAAGCTCCCTAATGAGGGGACAGCCAAAAAATAAAATCCTGACAGATGTTGTAATCCCTCTACAAAGTTTTCCCTCTAGCTATACTTTAATACTGTAGATTCTCTTTTTCCAATACCTAGACAAATTAAAACATATTTTTTTTTTGTGTGGCCAATTTTTTATTGATTCTCTGTTATAGAAGTCACCTGGTAAATGAGTGCATTTAAAACCATACCATTTCACTGTTCTCTGCTTACTCTTTCTGGCTGGTGTAAAAGTGCCAAAAGTGATTTGCCATGTACATGTCCAGTCAAACATTCATCATTTTTGTATTGAAATTTACACACTTAAATATATCACGATTTATAATTATTAAAAAATAGAACAAATAAATAATCAGAAATAAAAATCAAATCAAACAACCATTTTGTTTAATACATTTTAATCCATATTTTTCACTTATCAAAGCAGGCACTTTTTTTGGTTATTACAGTCGAACTTTCTGAAGTGTTTGGAAGTTACCACACATGATTTGTTCTTGTAGGTTGCTCACTCTTCTTTAGTCTGGAAACTGTGTTAGCATATCCATGAAGCCTACAGGCTTATTATTTTGCTCTACGACAGTTCTAGCACTAACTAGAAATGTGATTTGGATCATTATCTTGCTGGATGAATGCCTTACCAACTGGGCAAAGACCAGAGGATATTATATTATACTACAGAATGCTGTGGTTCAACCATGGTTCAAATGCCAGTTACTCTATACATTTGGAATTTTACGTACATAGGGCACTGCATTTCACAAATTTGAAATGCATGTCTGACCACCCTCCACCACCACTGCCATTTCTAACAATATCCACAAACACCAACTCTTTCCTACCTGGCTTCTGTAATTTGATTTTTTTAGTCTGGACTGATCATTTCAGGTTAAGTTTTAGTCTGGACTGATCATTTTAGTTTAGGTTTTATCTGAAAAATGGCCTGATTGACTTTCATTAGCTCTGCAGTAAACATTTTTTCTAGCAATATGTTTTGACTTAATGTGTGTTTTCTTTCTCATCATATGTTCAGCATTCTGCATGATTTTCAATAATATTAAAGTCTAACTAAAGGTTAGATTTTAATTGCTACCTCAGCCCCTTTTAGGGAGATTCACCATCTTTTTTTCTCCTATAGTGATTGACTGAACACCCCCTGTTTGGTTTGTTGTCATACATTCAAACCTAATGAAAGTTTGATTGTGAACTTTGAACTTAATGCAAGTCTATGGGACTCAAACTTATAAATTCAAAAGTGGCCATTTTGAAGATTTATATGTAAGTTATTGGCCATAAACGGGGTATGGAGATTCACGTCCTGCCCTGAGGGACATAAATCAGTGATGAAAAAAATGCAAAAAGTACAATTTTTAAAGGGGCAGTAATTTTTCATTGCTTAAAGTAAAAAAAAAAAAAAAGAAGAAATTTCTTAAATATCATGCATGGGGGCCCCTTAAACTACCTGTAAATTTGCACATCTGTACAATGTATAGAACCTGCTGCAGCAGGATTGACTTTTTTTTTTATGACATTTTTATTAAAAAAAACAGAAACGAGTACCCTTATCCATTCACTAAAGGGTTAAATGTCGTAAAAAATAAATAGACAAGTCTTTTGTTTTGTTTTTGGTTCACTGAAGGATTTTTTCAAAAGTTTTATTAAGTCCCTTGTTAAAAAAAAAAGCCAAAAAATGGTTCCATCGTTTTAATCCATGGTCAATCACATCGTCCAGCATTGTCACGCCGACGCCAACTTGCACCCGTTGAGCACTCGTCGCAAGCTGACATTTGCCAGTGAGATGTAAACATCACCACTAGCTCCACCCAATTGTGATGTGATTGACTAAAGCAACACCTGACCTGTGGTCAATTATTTTAGGCCTGAAGGTTGCACAAACCCCCAAAACATTATATATTTTCTGAAAGCAGACACCCTGGAGAATAGAATAGTGGTAGTTTCAATTTTTTATACTACTGTAAAGGTCTACGAAATGCTAAATTTCAGTTTACAAATACACTAAAGTTAATTTTAGGACACATTAATGCAATAAATTACCCAATTTTTTAGTAAAAATTTAAAAGATGGGGTTGTACTGAGTAAATAGAAACCCAGCATGTCAAATCTTAAATTTGCATGTGCCCATGAAATGGTGACAAACTTCAGTACCCTAAATTTTCCATTGGCAATGCTTTAAAAGCCCCCAATAGTTCATCAGTTTGGCATCATGGAGAAGGTCTGGTGCTAGTAATATTGCTCTTGCTCTGGCTTGTGCAGTGATATAACGTGTATCGCAATCAATGTTTTCATGTGTAGGCATCCCCAACATGCGTGTTTAATTCATACGTGCGTATATGTGGGGTTGGGGGGTCTCAAAATTTTGGGGGAGGGGTGACATTTTATGTGCTTGGGTGTAACTTTCTTTTTTTACAATAAAAAAAAAATTACTTAACTTTCAATTTACTTAACATAGGGGGAAAAAGGTCCCCCGTGTGATGATTTGTTTGTGACATGTCCTCTTTAATGACACATTCAGGGTCTAAAAGACCCTCAATGCTTCCCTTGTGCTTTACTGCATCTAATGCGGTGCAGATCACCTTGCATTTGATTCTTTCCTGGCCACACTGGCTGGAGACACTGACATGGGGACCAGAAAATGGCCTTTTACTTGTTGTGTCCATTTCAGCAACAAGAAGGGGAGGGAAGTGGACATGTGTCTTCTCTGCTCCCTCCCCTCTACACAGTGGCACCTGCATGCCGGTCCTGGGACCCACAGATGAGCGAGCGGAATGTGGTACACATGGCAGGGGGTGTGTGGGGAGGCCTCCATTACGGGAGGGCGTGGAAGCAATCAAGCAGCAGCACAGCTGCCAGAATGCTTCCATCTGACAGGCAGTAGTCTGCTTGTCAAATGTATTCACAATCTGCAGCCACCAGGAGTGTGTGTAAAACCCCACGCTTACAGGCTTGTATAACGTATGGACCTGGCAGCGAAATGGTTCAATAAAATATTTGTGTATTTCCTGTTCGGTCTTTAGGAAAAATTAAATAGAATAAATACAGCATATGTAGAATATTTATATCAATATAGCATGGTTTTATCTTTAAAATAGCAGGAAAGAATAATACATATTGTGATAAACATGCACAGATTTAATTTACAACCATTCAATCTGGAGTTAATATAAATAGAAAACTAACAAAAAATATAGAATTGATTTAAAAAAAAAAAACAATCTGCTGACATTATTTGGACTGTTTAGTGCATGTGGCTGTATTGGGTCTGTGTGCCTTTGTACAGTATAGTACTGTATGTTGGAGTAATACATTGAATGTTTACTCCGAGTCATTTTTGTAGAAGAGCAGGTTGTATACCAATTTATGGTATTCCTAAAAACTACCAGGCACTTTTAAAATGTTATATTTTTACTTTAAAATTCCATTATAAATAGAATGTCTTAAGAAAATAAACCCCTTTCCTAAAAGCAAGGACAAAATGCAAGCATAATAAGTGCAATGTTTGCAAAATATTCTCAACAGGAAAAGCAATTTAGATGTAGTCATGATCCATTATATGCAGCACCTTCAGACACGTCATTTGGAAGACCAGCTGTGTAAAGCCATCTGCAATATTGTCTTTCCCCAAAAACACTATTAATTTGTTGTATATTTTTATGTTGCAGCCTTCCACTTAAGGTCAGTCTTTTAAACATTACATTTATTTTTCTTGGTTGTATTAAACAAAATAACAATTTGAATATATCAGATATATCCTTGGCTCTTTCAGTAATTACAAAACTGCTTTTAATGAAGTTAAATTAATTTGCAGTATTTTATCCCATTTTTAAGAAGGGATAAATACATGTAGTAAATTATTTCAGGTACGTATATAGCGCCGTCAATTTACGCAGTGCTTTACATACATATTGTTCATTCACATCAGTACATAACCCTCAAAGGGTGTACAATCTAAGGTCCCTAACTTACATTCATACATACACATACTAGGGCCAATTTAGACAGGAGCCAATTAACCTACCAGCATGTCTTTGGAGTGTGGGAGGAAAGCGTAGTACCCGGAGGAAACCCACGCAAGCACAGAGAGAAAATGCAAACTCCAGGCAGGTGGTGCCATGGTTGGGATTCAAATCAGCGACCCTAGTACTGCCAGGCAGAAATGCTAACCATTTAGCCACTGTGCTGCCCTGTAATGTATGTATGTAGTGTATGTATCTAACATCCTACAGACATGGCTGCTAAAATTATGCAGTGCAGTAGAGCAGTAGAACAAGAAACAATATCCAAGCTGAATTTTACATTTTGTTTTTAAAGGTTGTATAATTAGGAGCAACAACCAATCTCCTTATGCATTGCTTCAACATTAACCACAAAAGCTGCAGAGAATTAGGAGCTCTTGTCATTGCTCTGTTCTTAAGAAGTAAAGATAATTGTTAAAGAATCTTGATTTCTGCATCCACATAAAATACACTTTTAGGTTGTAACATTAATTTGGATGCTCACTGATAAGTTATTTTGACTAATAAACTAGATAAGGAACAGTGTTGAGCTTTTCAGGGTCAATCCAAAATTGATGTTTAGCTAATCAGCAAGTCAGTGCTTAGAGGATCCATGGTGCCACCAAGGATAAAAGCTGAGTAGCATGCAGAAGATGGTCAGAGCAGGTTCAAAAAGACTTCATTGGGTTGAATTACTAAAGGCAAATAGCCTGTTCATTGTTCAAAGGAATTTTCACTTTGCAAATTAAATTTCCTTTAGCGAATGTGTGAAGAATATTTGATCACATGCAAAGAAAAAAAAACAGTGTTTTTGCTTGCACATGAAGTCATCAAAGCTTTGCTTCATTCTCTAAGCTAAGAGAAAATTCCCCACACCTTCGGAACCCGGCCTTCCCTCAAGCCTGGCCTTCTCCATTTTCAGATATTGGTCCTCAGCAAACCTCATCCGAGCCCAGCACTTTCTGACTAGCACTGGTATCAAGTCCTTCCCCTTCCTTCGTGAATCGCATTCTTTATCAGCATCAGAAAACTTTAGATACCTCCAACTGAAGCACTTCTATACACCTTTATCCACTAATTTGCGCTCCGTCTGTTCCATGACTTCCTTCAAAAGTGCATGCAAGAAAGACCCACACAGGCAGGACCTCATCTCCTCTCTCTACGCTCTTTTACTAAATCCCAAGTCTTCCCCCGGCCCTTCATAGGTTGCTAAGTGGGAGAAGGATCTAGGATCCCAGCTGAGCCCTGACAAATGGAACTGCATTTGGTCGGCAACCAAATCCTCCTCACAGAACACGCTAGCAGTTGAAACTAACTAAAAGGTCCTGGCTCAATGGTACCTAGTCCCGACAAGGATTGCTAAATATACCCCGGGTTACTCTCCAGACTGTTTTCAGGGCTGTGCGATAGTGGTTACATATCTCCATATTTGGTGGTCCTGCCCGACCATGCAAGTTTTCTGGGTTGAAATCTTCTGCATGCTGTCCACTCTTTTTGCACAACCACTGTCGCCTACCTTGACCATCGCCTTACTAAATATTCAACCCCCTTTGATATCCAAGTCCCAATTCAAACTTCTTTTACAAGTCACTACGGCTGGCAAGCAAATTATAGCTAAATCTTGGAAATCTCCTTCCCTGTGAGTTCTGGCAGTTCGGAACAAGGTGATACAGGCAATGATACATGCTAAAGTGAAAACGGCCATTACAGACACTGTCCCTAAATTTTTGTCAGTTTGGACCCCCTGGGTGGAACACTTCCTTCCTCCAAACTTTGATGAATCATTGCTACTTCCCTAATAACCCCTTATTTCACCTATTGGTAGTCCTGAGCCCCCCTCATTCTGAAAGTCACACGTCCTATCTGCCCCCCTCTACTTGCTCTTCTTCTCTTACTCTAACCGTTCACACTATTTCAATCCTCTCCTTTTTGCCTTTCTAGGAATCCACCCACAAGTCCATTTGTTTCCATATAATAATGCCTTGCTCCTTCTGCATTGCATTATTCGCTCCCACTCATTGCGGTTTCCTTTCTGTTTGCATATGTTAGACCTTTAAAGTTGGCCATCAGGCCTCATGCTATTATTTTTTCCTATTGTGAATGTTCCTTGCATATTGTATGTATGTCACATTACTTGAAACCTCAATAAAAAGTTTGAACAAGAGAAAATTCCATTGCAGCATGAACAGCCTATTTTCCTTTTGCAAATCAATCCATATATTGCAAAAAGGTAAACTGAATATTGACTGAGAATAGCAGAGATAACAAGCTCTTGATCAAGAAAAGAACATAAAAATGGAGTACAAACACAGTCCAACAATTCAAGGTAGGCAGAAGTCAGGGTTAAATATACTGTTATCCAGGGCACGAACAAAGTTTTTATCAGGCACATGCTGAATGTTCAGTAGTTTGTTTACGTATTTATCTGATTAGAGTAGGTGTGCACTGCAAGAAAACTGAGTTGCAATGCTGATTAATGACCAGAAGATGGCAAACGTTCAGGGCTATTTGTAACAAAGAAACTGAAGCTGGAAGCTGTGTATGGAGACAACCTGAAGTTATTTAGAATCCATTATTGCATATTCAATGAATGCGGTAAATGTGTGCAGTGGTGCAAAAAAATGCCAGACAGATCTACATCACAAAAAATCAAGGTAAGACCATTCTTGTTTTTTGAATGCTTGAACTTATAAAAAAGCTGGGATAGGTTTTACATTTGTGGCTCCTAATGATGTAGCTGATGAGGGTTTACTGCATGTATTTGTCAGTTTCTGCCTGAACTAAGCTGGAATATACAAATAGCTGTCTTACTTGCCTGTAACTGCTATAATTATATTATATATGCCAACTCCTCATTTGCTAAATCTTTGCGTAACATTTGTTTATTGCAAATATCTCTACTCATTTGGTTTCCTGCAAACTGTGAACTTTGAAATATAGAAACCATCTAAGTCTATTGCGTATAGAGGGGATTTATTTAATCAGATTTTGCCTGTATGCCTCCACAACTGTAAGCTGTTCATTCACCTACATTTATATATTCTACCTCCTTACCTGATGCTTCTGACTATCTTTAGAACTATGATGCATTGGTAAAAGAGCTTGCTACACAGTTGTGTGCTTATTACTCTCTAGCTTGGTCCTAGAAAAATCATATAATTGAAGGGAATGTTTAAGTGTTACCTGTAGCAATTGTACGTACAGAGATGGATGCGGTCATCCATCTTTCTAAGGATCCTCCATCTTGTATCAATCGCTCTACCTCCAATCCCCCCTCCCTCAAGAATGTGGTCTGTATGTATGCTGAGAGATCACAGGCCCAGCTGGATAGCTTCATGGTTATAAACCCCAATTAGCCTGGGCCCAGTATGTCTGTGAGACTCTTGCTTGGAGGTAATCGTAAAGCCATAAACCAGTCCTTCACTGGATTTCAAACGCATTCTGGGATAAAACATATATTTGGAAAACGAGTGCTAGATCTGTGTGGGTGGAGCAGCTAGCATGAAAGGTAATAACCTCAAACCTTCTATGTACAATATATAAAATGACATGCAGCGCTGAAATGGACAATAATATTCATAAAAATATGAAACAGAACTGAAACAGAAACAGAAAGCGTATCATATACGGATGTAAATAGCATCTCTAAGCCAGAGGAGAAATTGGTTATTCAACACTCCAAGAATGGTGAAAATGTGTAGCATAAGAGTGACAGTCTTTCAAAAGATCAA
The DNA here is from genome assembly GCF_062004578.1 of Staurois parvus. Classification (NCBI taxonomy): domain Eukaryota; kingdom Metazoa; phylum Chordata; class Amphibia; order Anura; family Ranidae; genus Staurois; species Staurois parvus. The sequence goes on from NW_028318102.1 coordinate 5,263,507, forward strand.
GGGTGGCAATGGTGACATTGGTGGTAGATATAGGTGTAGATTGCACTAACCAGATAGCGCTATTTAAGCGCATATGAGTGATGAAAAAACTGGTTATCTACAGTTGGACATCTGGAATTCAGATCATCTAATGGGCAGCAGCAGGAATTACAGCGTACCATCCAAGCTTCCAAATACTCGAAATACGATCGAAGACCACCAGAGGGAGCCAGCACTCAAGATGTCATCATACGGTCTTTAACCAAGCATCAAGGTATTTGAAGTACAATTGAAATCCACCAGAGGGAGCCAGCAGTTAAGATGTCATCTGACGGTCTCCTTTTTAAAGGCAGGCTCATAGAAGAATGAGCTCAAGCACAAAGAATGCCATAGTGCAACATTGCTTTATTAAGGTGAAAACAATGAAAGAATGACACTTACACTTTAAATATCACTGATGGCCCCTGGCCATCTATGGAATCCATGTGGTAGAGTCACTGAGAGCAACTTCCTGACATGTTTCGTGCTAAGGCACGTTTTCAAAGGAAGCTGGCCGCTCTCAGTGACAGCATTCCGGGATAGCTGTAAAACAGACATCACATTTAAAACCCACTTTTCCATATAACTTCATATCTGGAGATTGTAATTATTTCCTATCAAACAAAGCATATATTCGAATAGTTCAGTTTAATGCGAGTCGCCTGATATCGTACACCCCTAGTTGAAGTCTACAGGAGAGCAGAGAGCCATATAATTCTAGCTGAAATAGTGAGGTATGGCATATTGGATGTCGGGACGTTCAGGATATCATTCTGCATATTAATCTACTAGTGGCTAGGCTGCTACATGCACCTAGGTAAGGTTATTTTCCATAATATAAACTGAGTGATTTGGTCATAGCCTGAGTTCCCCACCTAAAACACCCCTCCCCAAATGAGGCGATTGGTTCTCTGTTTTAAGGAGACACCCTGCTGAGTTCCTAGAAAAAAGATTGTCAGGTTTGGAGTAGTAAGTTGAAGAATTCTCCCCTTTTAACATCAGGAACCAACTTTAGGAGAAAAGGACCCTTTTGCTCTGACCCTTGAAGCTGTTTAAACCAAGGCTGATGGCAAGTATTCTACCTCTCTAACTTTCTATTTGTTATCTCCCTGTTGTGTTATGGCTCTCTGTATTTGTATATATATATGTATATATATATATATATATATATATATATATATATATATATATATGTATATATATATATATATATATATATATATATATATATATATATATATATATACACACACACACACATATATATATATATATATATATATATATACACACATATATATATATATATATATATACACACACACATATATATATATATATATATATATATATATATATATATATATTGGCTACATCTTTTTCTGTAAAATATTTTATTGCACCATTTTGACCTTTTTAGTAAAATCTTATTTTATGAAAAGTGTTGAACTGTTTCTAAAGCTCTTTAATGCAAACTAAGAATCCCTGTCTCTGAAGAGCGCTACTGTGTGTTTTAAACCTCTATATACATCTTCCTGCGGTGACAGTGTGTATACAGATGATTATTCAAACATCATAGTGTTATTGCTAATATTAGCGAGTTTCCTCCTTTTCTCTACAATAAGGCGGTGGTGGCAGTGTGAAGGGTTAATTGCGTAATTAACCTGACCCAGTAACAATCGCTCTCAAGCTGCAGGTACATAGATTGTGGTCCATTAGCTGGAAAATCTTTGTGCAGGATGCAGCTGAGCTTGGCATTGTTACGCACGTGACAGCGCAGTTTTAGATTGGCTAGTCCTTCGGTCACGAGTTGGTGAGAAAGGCTGGGGGTTTGATGCCACGACCTTCACAGTACCAAACCCAGGACCCTGCATTCACTATATCTGGTCTCTCACAGTACACAGAACATGGAAATGTGATTATTTTAGTAATTATAAACTGCTAAATACCTTTTATCATCAGGAGTTAGAGCAGTCTTGTGACTTCTATCAGTGTCCAGCAGAGCACTGGTTAAAGCTTGTAGGAGGAATTTTCTTTCTGCTCTACAAGGATGCAAAACCCCTGACCATCTGTCTGGACAGCACTGATTGGTCCTGTGCTGATCACATGCACTCTCCCCCCAAAAAAAAACCTCTCTAACAATACACACCAAAGTGAGCATGTGCAGCTTGTCACAAGCCTCTGTTCAATCAGGGGATACTTGGGAGACACTGGAAGAAGGGAAGGATCAGAGAAGAAAGGATCAAACATCCTTTTTACACAATGCAGAGGATTAACCCCTTTGGTTCCACAGTGAGTATAACAAGCATGCTTTACTGCATATACAGACTGATTTTACTGTTGTGGGTTTAGTAACACTTTAACTTATTGGCAAAGTGTTTGCATTTATGCTCATGTCATTTTGCTACAACCTGTGGTACATTTTTTTAAAGTCATGTACAAATTAATTTGTTACAAATTGAAATTCAAATAAAATTTTCATTATTCAGAGATTCAGATGTATCTGCATTTCTGAATCCCAATAGGAACACATTTTTATGAATCCAAAATTAATTATAATGTAACAACAAATGTATTCATATTAATTTGTTTCATTCAGATGACATGATGCAATAGTTTGGGCCTTTTGTTAATATATGCAGCATCCACAATAACGTAACAACATAACAAATGATCCAAATTGCAGTAACTTTTTTATTATTATAAAAAATGCACTACATATGAAATGGAAACATATTGCAATAAATACAGTAAGATACAAAAGTGGAATAAGATGATGATTCCTACTATTCCTTCCTATATAGAGGTCAATCCATCAGAATCTGTGAATCATAATGACTAAATCCGAAATTCACCCACTCGTTATTGCACGCAGTTCCAGTCAATATCATCCAGAAAGCTCATTCCATTTGTTTTTGTGGGTTGGACTAGCAGGGATGACTCAGAGTGCATAAGTAATCTCCCCCGAAATTACAAATTAATATGTTAAAATGAATATAGCCAATCTTCTGAAATAACTTCCAGACCTACAAATTGATTCAAAGCAATGAGTATATGAAATGAATCCAAATATACCAAACGAACCTGAATATACAAAAGGAAGTCCCAAAATGGATCATTCAAACATAATGAAATTATTTTTTTTTTATTAATCCGAAATGAAACAAATGTTTCCATCGTGCACATCTCTATCTATAAGTATGCACATCCATCCAGAGGCGTCCCTAGGGTTGGTGTCACCCAGGGCGGTAACACTTGGTGACACCCCCTCCTACGATCCCCGCAGAATGGATCTGCAGATTGAGCATAATGGATAGGACTCTGATCCATTATGCTCAATCCGCAGATCCGATCCATCCTGCGGGGATCCTCAGCTTTCTTTACAACTTACCTTTTCTTGGAGCGGGTCTGGGACAACTGCGCATGTCCCAGTTTCAGGCACAATCAATCGATGATAGCAGTAGTTCTATCATTGATTGATCATGCCTGAAACCGGGACATGAGCAGTTGCTTCAGGGGGACATATCTACATAGGAGACACATCTTGCCGATACATCGGTGTCACCCCGCAGGATCGTCCGCATGCAACCTATATGGGGTGACACCGGACCCACTCCAAGAAAAGGTAAGTTGTAAAGAAAGCCAATGATCCCTACAGGATGGATCGGATCCATCCTGCGGGGATTGTCACATTCCTTTACAGCTTACCTTTTTGTGGAGCGGGTTCAGTGTCACCCCGTGCGGTCGGTGTCACTGACCGCCTCGGAACGCCACTGCATCAGTCATATGCTGTTTTCTCTGAGCTTGTTTGATACATTATTTATTTATTTATTTCAGGTACTTATATAGCGCCGTCAATTTACGCAGCGCTTTACATATATATATATTGTACATTCACATCAGTCCCTAACCCTCAAGGGGCGTACAATCTAAAGTCCCTAACTCATATTTATACATACACATACTAGGGACATTTTTTTAGACAGGAGCCAATTAACCTACCAGCATGTCTTTGGAGTGTGGGAGGAAACCGGAGTACCCGGAGGAAACCCACGCAGTCACAGGGAGAACAACATTCAGGTCAACCTTGCTTTAATCACCTGAGTCTTTTTTTATCTTAGGTCTTTTGCTAACTCTTTTAAATCATTAATAGTTTTTAAAGGTGGTTTTCATTCATTTTCATTCTTTCTTTATCATAGTCGGAATAAAAAACATGTCTGTAATTTCTGAGGGTTTTTTTTAGTTAAAGGGAAACTAAACCCTCCTATCCTTTACAGCCAAGGAAGCTGCCATCTTAGTCTTTGTTCAACTTTCAGTTTTCATGGTGCTATACATGATCAGTTATGACACCAATCATTTAATGGTTTGACCGTTCAGTTGAGAGCACAAATAATTGTGTCAGTTATTCAAGACACATCTTGAATACAACTGTTTTGAGAAGCAGTTAAATTGTTTAGTTCCACTTAAAAAAAAATGTCATACAAATATATATTTTTTTTAATTTCCAGGCAGCAGGCAAAGTTCCAAGCTTCTTTTTACTTGTTATAGAGCTCAGTAACTCAAGCTGGAATTTACACACCGATTTGAATGAATCAGAAGACTGACTTATCCCCCTCTCCTGCACAGAGATCATGTTTAAAGTTTCATTCTAAAAGGAAACAACCTCTGTGCTAAGCTTTCTCTATAGAAAACTCATGAGGCTCAGTAAATGCTTTTGATGTTTTTTTTAAATTTAAATTATATGTATGAAACACATAAAATACATCAGTTTACAAATGTTTAATGGAAAAAGAAGCTAAAATTGATCCCCCAAATCCTTTTAAAAGATTTATTTTGTCAAGTAACCATGTTTTAATATAACAGGTGAGGTCAAAACCCATATCTAAATGTGATCAATACACTTGACAATTACTTTCTTTTCGAGATGTCAGTGTTAGAGAGGTTCACATAGCTGTTCAATACATGAATTTGATCGTTGAAACAATTTTGTTGAAGATATAGCAATGTAAACTGTAAAATGATTTTTTTTTTATTTTTGAAGGTCAGTTCAATATAAGATCTATTTATACTTGCATTGAAATACATTATAAGGGTTCAGCTATATTACTGACACTGCACATCATACATTTCTACATATTTTACAGCTGTGTATAAGGACAGCCTTTAATATATTCTACTAACTGCTAAAATTAATTACATAACCTATAGTATTTTGCTGTATTTATATTCTTATGTATGCTTGAAGAGTGACCTGCGCTCATTATATATAACAGCATAAAAACACTTTACACTGTGCCAATTATCTACCCCATAGCACACCAATTCATATTTGCTTTTATTCAGATAGTTGCATCAAATCAAATCATGGCACTCAAACAACATTGGGCATACTATCATTATTCCTAGAATATAGTATAGGCATGCTATATTAATCACTATATGTATTTATCTTCCTTGAATCTCTCCTACCCTGGATCTGAGCCTATGAGACCATTCCATAAATTCTAGCTTGGTATTTGCTTCATATTTCCAATTCATATTTCATGCAATTCATATTTCCAATTCATATTTGATTTTACCCAAACAGCTGTATCATGTCTTTGCACTCAAACACTTGTACATTTATTGGGCATACTATTATTATTCCTATACTATAGGCATACGATAGTAATCGCTATATGTATTTATCTTCTTTGCATCTCTCTTACCCTAGATCTGAGCCTATGGAACCATTCCATAAATTCTAGCTTGATACTACGAAGAACTGACTTCCCATAGGAAGCAAATGAATGTGCTGAGAAAGTGTTATTTACTATATCACTTTTCCACTGTGGCCTGTGTTCAAAGAAATAAATCGTTTAGTCCTAAAAAAATAACTTTCACAAACTTCCCTTTGTTTCGCCAAAGGGTTTCTCTTGTTTGGCTGCAACTTTTGACCTGCCAACCAAGTAAAATCCTCTGTGAACTGAAAATATTATTCTCGATGATTATCTACACTTTTTTGTACTTAGAAATGGAAGGGGAAGATGCTCTTCAGAAAGGAATCTTGACCTAGATTTGTGATAAGTAAAAAGAAAGCCTCCTGTACATTTATTTGAAGGTTCTGATTAATGAATTCAGCCACTTGAAAAATCAGTGTGGAATGAATGGCTAATGACAACATTAAAATAACCCTTTGTCTTAGTGCTAGGTATTGAAATTCACACAGCAGTTAAAGGGAATCCATCAGGATAGATCTACAGAGGCTGCCACTTGCTAAATATTTTCCCTGGCCAGTGACTTACAAAGGAAGTATTTGGATGTCAGTGCTGTAGCCTGCAGTTCAAAATCAAGTCAGCAGTGGCAGCTCTTGTATTGGTTCCTTATAATATTCCTTTTCTTATACTCATCTACAGGCCATGGCAAGAAACCTGAAGAGTGACCTTCATTAAGCAATCTAGATGTATCAAAGGTCAGCATTTGTAGTTGTCCATCAACTAATTATATTTCTAGAGAATTCCTTTTCGCTGCAACAAATAATTCTTACTCCATCTGCCACAATGAAAAAAAAGACTAATTATAACAGTGGAAAGATGCATTATTATGAACATTAATCTAAGAAAGAGAGGTGCTACTCTTATCAATTGTTACAGTGATCCCTAATTATGTAATTACTAATAACGCATATATAAATCAATATCACCACAGTGTCAAAATTTTAAAGTGTCCATAAAGAAAAAAAGTCTGTATAATAATACCAGAAAAAAAATCAACCATCCACATCTTGGAGATGATTTACTAAGAATAAGGTGATGCAAAGAGATTTCCTTTTATGTGCAATATATTTATTATGAAAACTATTTGACTTTAGTTCCTCAGATTGCATCAAGGAAATTAAAAAAAAAAAAAAAAAAAAAAAAGGCCCAGGTTGACATGTTAACCACTTCAAGTTCAGACACTTTTACCCCCTTGCTGTCCAGGCCAATTTTCAGCACTATCACACTTTGAATGACAATTGCACGGTCATGCAACACTGTACCCATATGAATTTCTTAGCATTTTTTTGAGACAGATAAAGCTTAATTTTGGTGGTATTTATTCACCACTGGGATTTTTATTTGTTTTGCTATGTAAATGAAAAAGTCCAAAAATTTTGAAAAAAGAGTGTTTTTCTTATAAAATTTTGCAAATAAATATTTCATCATAAATCTTAGCTAAAATGTATTCCGTTATATTCTGAGTAAAAAAAAAATAACCCAAATTAGTTTATAACCAAAAATTATTTTTAATTTTTTTTTACATTTTTATTTACATACTGTCATCCTAGCAGTACAGTGTCACCATACTACTTGTGGGGGGTGATGAAGATTTTTTTTTTTTCTTCACACTGATTGCTTTTACACCCATTCAGGCTGTAAAAACAATCATTTCTCCTCTCTGGCTGCATTCTTGCAGCCATTCAGAACTACCCTGTGAGCTGTGATTGGTCACAGCTTGTCACATGGTACTAGGCTATTGTGAATAGACTTGTTCCATGTGACCTATGTGATCATTGACAGATTTCACACGTAGTAAGCAATGATGTCAGAAGTGACATCTTGCTTACTACTCTGCATGTGATCATTGATTGGCCAATCAGTGATCACATGATCAGGACCTCACACAGAGGTCCTCTACTACGATCAGTGTTCCACTGTGTCCGAAGGACACAGCAGGCACTGGATCATCGTGCTGCCAGGGAACACGCACAAGCAGGGGGTGGGGAGGCCGTTTACAAACGGCCACCTGCCCCTGCACTGCCACCGTCCATATACAATGGCCGCAGGGGAGGTGGTTAAATACTCTGCCTATGGAACAGCTGAATTAAATTTTCCCTGCAAATCAGCTTTGAAGCTGTTAAAGGTTTTTTTTTTTGGAGATGTATTTTTATTTAAAACCTTGCATGTGTGCAGAATAAAATATTTATTTTGCAGATTTGTATGAATGTTAATACATTCAGCTTGAGGAAAGGTTTGATTCAATACACAAATAGTTCATATTCAACATTTTGACAGCAGTAACAATTTATTGTATCTATTTAATGGTACTACATTTTGCACAGCACTTTGCAAAAAAAGAGTGAGAAGAGCCCTGCACAAAGCTTACAGTCTAAACCTTAACTTTCAGTGTACAGCTGAGAACAAAATGAGGTTAATATTAACCAGGCAACATTTCGCAAAGTACGACAAATCTCACCACCCTACCAAACCACCCCATCAATTTGTTTTTAGCTGCAAGACTCTCAAAAACAACAGGGTATAAAAGAAAAAAAAAAAAAAAAAAAAAAAAAAAAAAAAAAAAGAAGGAAAGAAAACACCACTACTTAGCTCCAGACTACCCCCCCCCCCCTCTTTCCATTCCCATGCACATGCATACATATACTGATTATGGTAAGCAGGAAGCTGCATTTGTCTACATGATTAAGTCAATTATATCAAAGTTAGGAGTTGTAGGAGTGGAACAATTGACATTTGTTAGTAACAACAAAGGTTAGCAGATGCTCACAAACCATAAGCACATGGTCATACTGGAAAAATACACGAAAAATGGAAGCCATTGCCACAAATCCCACTTTTGAGAGAAAAATGCACACCAATTACAGCAAACACACAAAACAAACATGGCGTGTTGGTCATCATGCACAATATTCCTCCTCTTCCTCCTCCCCCCCCCCCCAAAAAAAAGCCACCAAGGACTGACAGCAAATAACATGGTCTCCTCTCATGCAAGTAACCTCCCCTACTGCAGTCCTTTATATAACATAGGTTGTATTGTTAGCACACCCAATGAAGAACACCCCCATTCAATCTGTCTCTTCATGAATGCCTCAAGTGATTGCACCTGATTAGTCCACATACTCCTTCCAAATGTGTTAGCCCTTGGCTATGTGCATCAATTCACAGACTGAAGGCCAAACATCGAAGTCCATTACCTCTGTACCTCTGCAATGTAACAGAAAATGTGAAATGTCCAAGTCCCTGGGCATGCTCAGTGCCAGTTGGATATGTGCAGTGTACAGAGCAGGGAATCTCACATGTGTGACGGCTTCACCTAAATTACACATTCGTCATCCTAACACATGTCCAGTATTTCCCATCTATTCCAATGGCTCTAGTTCCCCCCAGTGCAGTGTGTTCTTGTGCAGCCCACCAAATTAGATCATGATGAATGTGTTCTGCATGGACCTACACTGGGACATAGCCAGGCACCTCCTAAACGCACTGACATGCATTACTGACTGCAAATTCTGTGGGTTGTTAGGAGACGGCACCTGCTGGCATCACAACAACGAGAGACTCCTCCCCAACGACAGCAGAATAAAAACAGCATAACCAACATGTACCAAAGAGCATGGTGCCTTCAGTCTGTCATGGATTTGAAGGGGAACCCCATTGCCCAAAAAAAAAAAAAAAAAAGTGTGGCTTCCCCCCAAAGTCACTAATACACCCTTATCTGAGCATACAGTCCCATAGACCAGGAAAGAGGGGTGGAAGAGTGAGACCACACTATTTATTTGTAATGTCAGCTCTTTTGTTTCCATTATGTGAAACCCATTTTAAATGTACCAGATTGCAAAAAACACATATAAACATTCATTTTTCCTAGATTGTAAGCTCGAAATCCTAGATTGTAAGCTCGAAAGAGTAGGGCCCTATAACCCCTCGTGTGCTGTTTGTAGTTGCTGTAATGTTTCATGTATTGTCCCCCCCTCTATTGTACAGCGCTGAGCAAACCCTTTGGCGCTATATAAACTCAATGTAATTTTTATTAGTTCAGGGACTTATATAGTGCCGTCAATTTTCACAGCACTTTACATATGTATTGTACATTCACATCAGGCCTGCCTTCAAGAAGCTTACAATGTAAAGTCCCTAACTCTCATTCATATACTAGGGACAATTTAGACAGGAGCCAAAACAAATACCAGCATATCAGGAAACCCACACAGGCTGAACATACAAACTCCATGAAGGTAGTGCCATGGTTGGGATTTGAACCAGTAACCCTAGTGTTGCTAGATAGCAGTACTAACCACTAAGCCACTGTGCTGTCACATGCCTGTAGATTGCAACTCTGTGGTGTGATCAGTTCTAAGTCCTTGGGCATGCTCAGTGTAACAAACAATATATTTCAAATGGAATACAAATGTGGCACTGAATAAGCAGAATTCACAAGGCTGCTTATTGTCATTCACTAGTGAAAACATATGGCAAGATTTGCAATGATGGTGGAACCCTCCTACATATAACTACGTGTTTTATTTGGATATTTACATATAGGTGGTGGACTTCCATACAGTTCTATGTTTATTGATTTATTAATTGATATTTTTCTTTATTTATGTTTCACTGTGGAAGTGGTGTCACCCTCTGAATTTATTTTCATCATTTGTATGTGTATTCATGATGTTGGGACACATATCACATTTTTTGGAATACTATTATGAACCTCTGTATTGGGATACACATCGAATTTAGTAACACAGAGCAACATTTGTATTCCTTTTAATTTTGCTTCAGCACTGGTATTGTGTGTGGCTAATGAAGACAGCTGTGGGAGTTTGTATTTAGATTTTTGTTAGATACTGAGCACCAAGGGCAGATTTTCTACCATTTAGTTAATATATTTCAAAAGTCTAAGTCCCTGGACAAGATCAATGCACATGGCAGTACATACATAAGATTTGTGAAAAAGTATATATACTGCAGAGAATATATGCTCAAAATAAATAAATAAAACAGCACTAGCATTATTTAAAAAATTAGAAAAAAATAATATTGTATAAGACGCAAAAAAAAAAACACAGCTAAATAAAATTACGAAGGAAATTAGATATTCTATATTCTTTTTATGCTATGTTGGTGTCTGTGCATAGTAACATTTCTATACTTACAAATATTGATGTATACTGTTAAATATATATATAAATGTTAGTCTGTTTAATAATCACGCTGTAACAGAAACAGGTTCACTCTTTTGCAGAAACAGGTTGACTATTTTCAACGACATTTCCAGGCTTGCCAACAAAGGCACAGTGTGAAAGCAGCTTTTAGTTTTCCTGGTCTGGGCATGCTCAGTCGCGTCACTACTGAGACGTCTGAACTAGGTGAAGTCAATGCTTGTTTGGATTTTTTGTAATATATCACTTTATACAGACAAATCTAGAATTATTTTAAAGCAGTTATTCTTAAAAATGTCCAACATAGGAAGTATAAATTGCTTGAGATCATGTCATTAAAAAGATTTTTCTCTGCTGTTCACCTGGTTTTAAGAGGTGAATTCATTTACACGGTCACTAATTTTTGTGACTATTAATAAATTCTGATTTGTGGACTGAGGGCTTTAGTAAACCTCTTCTCCGCCTAAAAGTAGTCAGTCATACAAGGAACTGCAATCATTTGCAGACAAGGTGCTTTAGTAAATAAACCCCCAAGTGTCCAAAAGAGATCGGTTGATACACTTGTGTGAATATATCCACCACATGCAGTGAGAGTAATAACTTACCAGATATGGAATATTAGAAGACAAATCATATTCAGCTACAGTATATCAAAATGATCAATATCTTCACAGTCTTCCACACAGCAGACTCTTGGGGGTTTATTTACTAAAGCTGGAGAGTCCAAAATCAGACTCCCTTCTGCATAGAAACCAATCAGCTTCCAGGTTTCATTGCCAAAGCTTCATTGAACAAGCTGAGGTTAGAAGCTGATTGGTTTCTATGCAGAAGGGAGTCTGATTTTGGACTCTCCAGCTTTAGTAAATAAACCCCTTGCAGTCAGGATGAGACAGCACAAACACTCAAAAAAAGGTGTTCTATAGTGCAGCAAGTTTTTTTTAAATAAAAAAGATATAAAATGTATTGAACATAATTCAGTGTCACCCTCAAAAGTTAGAGAGAGAAACAGATGCTGCACACCGCCGCTCACTCGACCTGAGTCTCCATGCTTTGCATGACCCAGATCTGCCACCGGAAGTGACGCACATGAGTATGTCACACAAAATGCCTATGCCCATATGTTCCCCTTCATAGGCCACAAAGAGGGAGATATAGAGGAAGAGCTCCCCCTAGACCTCTTTATCAGCCAAAGTGGGAATAGTAGGGCATGGAAGGAACCCTATCGAATCCCCTACTATTCCCCAAGAAGAATGGAAAGAGAAGAAAGAGAAGATGCAGGGGAGGCAATAAGAAAAAATAAATGAACAGTCTAGATGGTGGGATTTTTAAGTTGGCAGGGGTGATTTTTTTGATGAAGAATTAGTGGCATTAAAAGAAGAGCTTAAATTCGTACCTGTTACATTTTTAGATAAATTTGAAGTTTTTGTGGATAAAGAAAAATTTACCAGGATACTGGGTCTAAAAAAGTTTTTGGCAGAAAAGGGAGGTCAATAAGAGTATAGACCCAGAGTTTTTTCACAGTGGTTTGAGGAACAAATCCACCTTTTACCCGAAATCTTCTACATTTCAGTATGTAGAAGTGTTTAAGAAGATGGTACAGGATGAGGTAAAGAAGATAAAATAAAAAAGATTAAAAAAAATAATAATATGGCAAGGGACTAAACAATTGGAAAAGAAAAAATTTATTGTAATTAGGCCAGCAGATAAGGAGGGGGGGGGGGCTGGTTATTTTAAAGAAAAGTGATTATGAAATGGAATTAAAAAGGATTTTGAGTAATGTTACTACTTATAGAAAGCTTGTGGGGAATCCTACTAGACATTTCAAGGAGAAGTTCAATGATTTTGTAAAAAAGGGTTTGAAGTGTATTCTTGATAAAAAAAAAGAAGCTAGGTATCTTACTTTGAAGGCTCCCAGGATTCCAGTAATTTATCTTTATGCACCTCTTTAAAATAGTAAAGATAAACCCCCACACAGACCCATGATAAGTGGGAAAGACTCTGTATTCCAGCTTGGGGGAATATTTGGATATCTTTCTCCACCCATTGGCAGAAAAGGGGAGATTCTTTTTGAAGGATAGTAAGGATGTTATTTCGGTGTTGCAAACAATTTCAGTTAATGACTCTACCATATCGGTGACAGTGGATGTAGAGTCTTTGCATACGAATATTAAGCAATGGAATGTCTTGGATGCAGTGCAATGGACATTTGATAAGTTCACTGATCTGACAAGATCACAAACAAAATTTTTGTTGGGTTCAGCACCACTATGTCAAATAACTATTTTTGGCATCAGGGATAATTTTATAATCATCTTAGGGGCGCAGCCATGAGGGCAAGATATGCAGTGAGTGTGGCAAATATTTTGCTAAACAAATGGGAGGAGGAGGAATTTTTTTCTAAATCTTGGCCACAATTAAATTATATCATAGATTTATTGATGATATTGTGTTTGTTTGGGAAGATATGGAGGGAGAATTCCTAAATTTCCTCTCCCATCTTAATGACAACTCATATGATATCAAGTTGTCAGGAAATGAAAAGTACAGTTTCTTGATTTAGAAATATATAAAACAGGAAACAGACTGGCTACTTGCACGATTTTAAGAAGGTTGATGGATATGGGTATATTTCCACCTGCAGTTGTCACCATCCTGGGTGGATTAGGGCTATATCCAACGGCCAGGTTGTTCGTATTAAAATGGAATTGTAATGAGTATGCTGACTTTGTTTCCCAAATTGACATGTTGATACAAAGATTTCAGGAGAAAGGTTATAAGAAGAAGGAGTTATTAAAAGTGAGAGAATAAGTTGGTAAGATGAAGAGAGAACTCTTTCAGAGCAGATCTAGATCCAATACTAGTAGGAATGCTGAATTAGCTTTCATTACAGGGTTCAACCTGCAATATAGGCAGGTTGAAAAAAAGCATTAAACAATTCTGGCCCATTTTACTTAAAGATAGCACCTTAAGAACTATCCTCCCAAATAAACCAGCCTTTCGATATAAAAAAGCTCCAGGGCTTAGAAATATTATTGCCAAAAAGGTTTTAGATCCCCCCCAACAGAAATATTACATTTTTGGAAAGAGTGGGCTTCTTTAGATGTGGAATGTGTATGTCATGCAAAACTACTCAGAATAAAAATAGAAAAACAGAAGTGTTTTATTCATCTGATGGCAAAGAATTTAAAATTGATACATTTCTCACTTGTAACACTTTGTCACATATCTGTTGTCCTGCCCTTGTGGTTTGAAGTATGTGGAGAGGACCACAAGATGTTTGGCAAAAAGAATTAATGAATATATAAACAATATAAAGAAAAGTTTCAAACAACATAGTGTTTCCAATCACTTTAGGATAGCACATAACAAGGACCCCACTTTACTGACTTTTTGTGCTATAGATAGAATCTTTAAGCATTGGAAAGGTAGTTATATGTGCAAACAGGTGTCTCAGAATGAAACTAGATGAATTTTAATACCCTTTCCCCATCAGGCTTGAACATTGACATGAATTGTTTTTTCACAGATTTTTAGTTGGTTGTATTTAATGTAAGTCCCTTTTTATCGATTGGATATTTTGTATAGAAGGTGTTATGTATATTGCCCTCTAGATGGCAGCACTTTGTGTGTCCATTCATCTGAGCCCTTCTCACTCATGCAAAGATGATTGTTGACACGTTTTGGCAACTGGTGGGAAATCAATATATTCATTTTTATGGACATGTTACAATTATTTTAGGAGTTTTTTAGTTTTCATTATAATAGTGATAATGTATGTGAAGCAATGGGGGAACCCGATACAAGTTTGCCACTTTTTACCAGTATTGATTTCATTGGTTATTATGCAAGTTTAAGCCTGGGTTCACACATGTGCAGTGAGGCATATCGCATGTGATTCGCACAGGAACTGCACTGCATTCCTGCGCAAATCACATGCAAATTCTGTGCAGTGCGATTTGAGCCATGCATTTAATAAGGTTTGAATAGGATAGAAGTTACTTTTTTTTAAAGCTCTTCTTAAGCCCCCAAAACCGTAACATAACATTTTTGGTTAAATTTCTTTATTCTCTGCTCTCATTCTTTCCATGGAAGAGTTGGAGTCCAACAGCACCTCTCATTTTAAAGGGGATTTTTGTGTGCCAAAACATATTAAAGTGTTGCTAAACCATGACCCTGCATTCACTATACCTGGTCTCCCACAGTACACACTACATAGAAATGCAATTATTTTTGTAAATATAAACTGCTAAATACCTTTCTCATCAGCAGTTAGAGCAGTCATGTGACGTCTATTAGTGTCCAGCAGAGAACTGGTTAAAGCTCGTAGGAGGAGTTCTGCTCTAGGAGGAAGCAGAACCCCTGACCTCTGTCTAGACAGTGCTGATTGGCCCTGTGCTGATCACATGTACTCTACCAAAAAAAAAACCCTCTCTAGCAATATACACAAAACTGAGCATGTGCAGAGTGTCTCCACTCAATATGTCTTATCAGGAGATAAGAGGGGACACTGGAAGAAGGGGAGGATCAGAGAAGACAGGATAACATTGCCATTTTACACAATGCAGAGGATTAACCCCTTAGATTCCACAGTGAGTATAACAAGCATGCTTTACTGCATATACAGACTGAGTTTACTGTAAAACTTTAAGGTTTTCTCTTCTAATGAGACAAGGTGTAAAAGTTTGGGTAAATGAATGTTAAAGTAATGGAAAGTAAATACGTTGTGAGCAGTCTGTGCTACCTACAGGATTTGTAATTCATTCTATTTAGTATTGTTCCAGGAAAGAAATGTGACAGATGCAAATTTACATTACAAACACAGGTCAAATCTTTTTGGAACATTCTTGATATTATACAGCAGATGACAAGGGAATTCAATAGTTTAAGGATAGTCACAGGCATTCTATCAAGCATTTGCTGCATAGTTTATTCTGTCTTTTATTTTGAAAACATGACAATTGTTTTATTAGAATGTGTGCTTTGTGTCACATTTACTACAAGTTTACTACAAAATGTGTCTTCTGATACAAATGTGATAGCAAATAAAAAACAAAAATGATTGCATAGTAAATGGCATGCAACATTCTTCCAAGAGCCCTGAAAGATTGATTTATGCTCATTGAAGAAAAGGAAAATTGGTTGATAATAGTGGGCCAAGAAATGGTCTGGTAACATGATAATCACAAGACTTCAATTTCTTAACATTCTATAGAATGCAGTATTCTGTAGAACAGAGATCTTGTCTAGATATACTGTAAATACATTTTTAGTAATCTACATTTCGGTTGCCTTTCAACATGTTCTGTTTTGTAAATCCATGCAAATAAATAGCTCTATGCAAATACTATGTTTGTCTGGAACTAAATAATGGGATGTCAGGACTGACCTAACTATGGAAAGTATCAATTTTTCAAAAATATTTGCTGCTAGATCAAATTATAAAAAGAAAAAAACACAGCAGCCTATTTTCCTTAGCCCCCTAATCTAATACAAACTGGAACTTACTTAACGCTCCTTAATAGTGGTATTTATTCTCCTGTGGTCTGCAAATGGACCTGTGTGTGCAGTGAGACCACCATACTCAGCAATTCTCAATATGAGAATACAAAAATAGAAAAATATATACAAAAATATTTAAACTTAAGTATAACTAATGTTATTACTGCTGCTCACACTTTTTGTGTTCCTACAAAAGACCTAAAATAGTATAAGTGCTGTGCAGTACAAAATCCTCCTAGTGATAAATTCTCATGTGTTGTGTAATATCATCTAAATACTCCAACAAAAAAATCATATGATAAAGTGTATTAAGTGGACATACATGTATAATATGAGTTTGCATACAAACATAAAACATGAGTAGAACATATACGTTTATGTCATCACAATATATCTGGAACAATACTCAAACTAAACCTTATAATAAAGTGTGTTAAGTGAACATGAGTGTAATATATGCATTTATGTCAAAAGCTAGAACATGTGTAGAACATATGTATTTAGGTCATCACAATATATCTAAAACAATCCACACCAATAACTGTGATTAAACAATAACAAATTCCAAGTGTACATATATTTTCATAAAAACCCTCTATGTCCAATAATCCAGCCGTGTAATCAATCACATATATACTGCATGTTATGTTCTTCATTTATATAATCACTAGAGATGAGCGAATTATTCAAAAATTCGATTCGGCTGATTCGCCGAATTTGAGGAAGAAATTCGATTCGATGCGAATTTATTCGCTACGAATTTAACTTATAAAAAGGGTTTCTAGGCTTCAGAGAGCCTTTAAATTAGTGCAGAACACTGTACCTTTAATTTAAATGCCCTTGGAGATGAGGAAGGAGAAGGAGAAGGAGAAGGATGAGAAGAAGGAGAAGGATGAGAAGAAGGAGAAGGAGAAGGATGAGAAGAAGGAGAAGGAGAAGGATGAGAAGAAGGAGAAGGATAAGAAGAAGGAGAAGGATGAGAAGAAGGATGAGAAGAAGGAGAAGGATGAGAAGAAGGAGAAGGATGAGAAGAAGGATGAGACGAAGGAGAAGGATGAGAAGAAGGATGAGAAGAAGGAGAAGGATGAGAAGAAGAAGGATGAGAAGAAGAAGAAGGATGAGAAGAAGGAGAAGGATGAGAAGAAGAAGAAGGATGAGAAGAAGAAGAAGGATGAGAAGAAGAAGAAGGATGAGAAGAAGGAGAAGGATGAGAAGAAGAAGAAGGATGAGAAGAAGAAGAAGGATGAGAAGAAGGAGAAGGATGAGAAGAAGAAGAAGGATGAGAAGAAGAAGAAGGATGAGAAGAAGGAGAATTCCAAGCCGGCAAAAAGTGTATCTGCAGAGCTCCGCTATTTCTTAGCGGAGCTCTGCAGATACACTTAGCGGAGCTCTGCAGATACACTTTTTGCCGGCTTGGAATTCTTCTTATTTTCATCCTACTTCTTCATCCTCATCCTCATCCTCTTCTTCTTCTTCTGAGGATGAGGATGAAGAAGAAGAAGTAGGATGAAAATAAGAAGAATTCCAAACCGGCAAAAAGTGTATCTGCAGAGCTCCGCTAAGTGTATCTGCAGAGCTCCTCTATTTCTGACAGTTCTCTGACATTCACATTTACAGCGGTTGAAACATTGTATCTATTTGTTTCCATAAATGGAAACAAATAGATACAATGTTTCAACCGCTGAGCTCTGCAGATACACTTAGCAGAGCTCTGCAGATACACTTAGCGGAGCTCTGCAGATACACTTTTTGCCGGCTTGGAATTCTTCTTATTTTCATCCTACTTCTTCTTCTTCATCCTCATCCTCAGAAGAAGAAGAAGAATGAAAAGAAGAAGAAGAAGAATGAAAAGAAGAATGAAAAGAAGAAGAAGAATGAAAAGAAGAAGAAGAATGAAAAGAAGAATGAGAAGAATGAAAAGATTCTTCTTCTTCTTCTTCTTCTTTTCATTCTTCTTTTCATTCTTCTTCTTCTTTTCATTCTTCTTCTTCTTTTCATTCTTCTTTTCATTCTTCTTTTCATTCTTCTCATTCTTCTTTTCATTCTTCTCATTCTTCTTCTCATTCTTCTTTTCATTCTTCTTCTTCTTTTCATTCTTCTTTTCATTCTTCTTTTCATTCTTCTTTTCATTCATTCTTCTTCTTCTTCTTTTCATTCTTCTTTTCATTCTTCTCATTCTTCTTTTCATTCTTCTCATTCTTCTTCTCATTCTTCTTTTCATTCTTCTTCTCATTCTTCTTTTCATTCTTCTTCTTCTTTTCATTCTTCTTTTCATTCTTCTCATTCTTCTTTTCATTCTTCTTTTCATTCTTCTTCTCATTCTTCTTTTCATTCTTCTTCTTCTTTTCATTCTTCTTTTCATTCTTCTTCTCATTCTTATTTTCATGAAGAAGAAAAGAAGAATGAGAAGAATGAAAAGAAGAATGAAAAGAAGAAGAAGAATGAAAAGAAGAATGAGAAGAAGAATGAAAAGAAGAATGAGAAGAAGAATGAAAAGAAGAATGAGAAGAATGAAAAGAAGAATGAGAAGAATGAAAAGAAGAATGAAAAGAAGAAGAAGAAGAATGAAAAGAAGAAGAAGAATGAAAAGAAGAATGAAAAGAAGAAGAAGAAGAATGAAAAGAAGAAGAAGAAGAATGAAAAGAAGAATGAAAAGAAGAAGAAGAATGAAAAGAAGAAGAAGAAGAATGAAAAGAAGAATGAGAAGAATGAAAAGAAGAAGAAGAAGAATGAAAAGAAGAATGAAAAGAAGAAGAAGAATGAAAAGAAGAAGAAGAAGAATGAAAAGAAGAATGAAAAGAAGAAGAATAATGAAAAGAAGAAGAAGAAGAATGAAAAGAAGAATGAGAAGAATGAAAAGATTCTTCTTCTTCTTTTCATTCTTCTTTTCATTCTTCTTCTTCTTTTCATTCTTCTTTTCATTCTTCTCATTCTTCTTTTCATTCTTCTCATTCTTCTTCTCATTCTTCTTTTCATTCTTCTTTTCATTCTTCTTCTCATTCTTCTTTTCATGAAGAAGAAAAGAAGAATGAGAAGAATGAAAAGAAGAATGAAAAGAAGAAGAAGAATGAAAAGAAGAATGAGAAGAAGAATAAAAAGAAGAATGAAAAGAAGAATGAGAAGAATGAAAAGAAGAATGAAAAGAAGAAGTATTCCAGTACAGGAAAAAGTGTATCTGCAGAAAGCTCCGTTATTTCTGACAGTTCTCTGACAGTTCCTTCACATTTACAGCGGTTGAAACATTGTATCTGTTTCCGAATAAAAACATCTGTATCCTAAATGGAAACAAATAGATACAATGTTTCAACCGCTGTACATGTGAAGGAACTGTCAGAGAACTGTCAGAAATAGCAGAGCTCTCTGCAGGGACACTTTTGCCGGCTGATCGGGAAAAATCCAATTCGCGCACCCGAAGTATGCTAATATTCGGATTCGACGCGAATCAAATTTTTCCTGAAATTCGAAACGAATTCCACTTCGCCTGGTTCGATTCGCTCATTTCTAATAATCACCACATATAGGTACCCATCCACCTACAGTGGTATGCTCTCACCTTTTTATTAGACCTCACAACAAGGTCTAATGAGCCTGCCCCTTGTAGTGGGGTCCCGTATACCATAATGGCTTCCTCTGGGTCACTGGGGCTTCTCCATCCATCCCTTGGTAGAAAGTTTTCACTAAAATCAGAATAAAGAAGGAAATATAGTGCTCTCCACTTGAAAACCACTCAACTTTTTTTAGTGCATAAATCAAGTGCACATAGAATACAAGCTTGTGTAGTTGAAACTAACAAACACAATGGCCAACCGCATACTTCCGTTTTGTGTGGCGTGACGTCACTGGCTCCTCCCTACACGTTATGTCATTAAGTCATGTGACTTAATGAAGTAAACCATATGACTTAATGATGTAATGCATTAGGGCATAATTACAGATCGACAAGAAATATAGATGCATCACAAATCAACAATAAACAAATCCAGAAACACAAAACCAAAATCAGCATCAACCACTGGTTGAATAAGCCTTCAAATCATGTTAAACCTGTTGCATTGCAAATTTTTACTAAGCCCCTTGAACCAACAAATGTTCCCCAAACCCCCTTGCTTTACAGAGTCAAATCAGAGTCATTCAGTTAACATGGTGACACCAAGGGCCTAAATTCCACACTTACATGTTTCCTACACACACAAAGAAATATTTGCTCTTTGTATTATATAAACAGTGGGTGTATACTGTATTATCAACTGCTTTTGGTTTTACAGTATTTAACCTTTTGCATATTTCTCTAATTGTTGTATTTTTGCCTTTTTTTATAGTACAGTTTTTATTTATTTTTGGTTCACACAACATAACTCTTGTACATCGTTGTTCCGATTCTTGGTCCCTACCCCTTACATTGTTGTGTCTTCTTGTGTATCCTCTTCCTAACATTTTTATTTTATTTTCCTGATTCTATGTTTTTTTGTTTACATATATGCATTGTTGCTATTCATTGTTATTTCTATTATATTTTTATTTTTTTTATTTTCCTTTCTCAATTTTTTTCCATACATACATTGTTTCTATTCATTGTTTCTTTTTCATTTTTAAAATTTTCCTTTCATGTTTTTCTTGCTATTTGTATTTATTCATTTTTAGCATTTTGATGTCTTTTTACCACTTTGTGGTCTTTTATGATTTTTTTTCTGATTTTTTCTGTTTACTTCTTCCTTGTGTTTGTCTTTATTTTTAGCATTATCTACTATTTATCTTTCCCTTTGGCGCATCCTCTTTTGTATCCATATAATTTACTCATCCCCTCTTTGCCCTTTTTTTTATTTTGCACGTGTCCCCTATCCAGCTGTTTTCTGCAAGTGTCCTTTTTTAAAATTATATTTAGTTTTTTCTCTAATAATCAGTAATCAGCAGAAGTGTGCCATCAGCAAATATTACAGCCATTGGATCAGCAAAACAGCTAGGCAACTAATATTTGTAAAAGGAGAGGTTAGCAATAGCATTCACCTCATACTCTTAGTATTGGTTTCCTTTAACCACTTTCCCTCCAGAGGATTTACCCCCCTTCCTGACCAGGCCACTTTTTGCGATATGGTGCTGCATTACTTTAACTGAAAATTGTGCGGTCATGCAACGCTGCACCCAAATGAAATGTATGTCCTTTTTCCCCACAAATGGAGCTTTTTTTTGGTGGCATTTGATTTCCTATACATTTTTGTGCTGTAAACAAAAAAAAACGCCAATTTTGAAAAAAAAAATTGACTTTTTGTTGTAAAACATGTCCAGTAAAAAAATATAAAAAAATCTACTTTCATCATAAATTTAGACCAAAATGTATTCTGCTACATGTCTTTGCTAAAATAAATCCCAATACGTGTAAATTAGCATCTTAAAAATGCCGGTATATATACTGGATTTTTTCCCATTTTACTAGTAATGGTGGCGATCAGTGACTTATAGCGGGACTGCGAGACTGCAGCGGGCATTCTGACACTGAAGGGAACTGACTAACTTTCACTGACATCCCCAGTGACACTAATACTCTGCCCCAAATTATATCACCTGTCTTGTCTCCAAATATCACCCAAACTGTCCTCTCTGATCCTCATGACCTCCTGTTCTCTAGCTCCCTTGTCTCCTCCTCTAATGCTCAACTCCAGGACCTCTCCAGAGCCTCTCTCATCCTCTGGATTTCTCTACCCCAATCTATCAGACTATCGCCTACTCTGCCCACTTTTAGGCGATCTCTAAAAACCTCTCTCTCCAGGGAAGCCTATCCTGCCTTTAGCTAATAATGGAATCTTCTATTCCTCCAACCAGTCCATCCCTGTGGAGTTATTACCTTTTGTAGCACCAACCTCTCCCTCTTAGATTGTAAGCTCTAAGAAGCAGGGCCCTCCTAACCAGGGGCGGACTGACAACTCATGGGGCCCCCGGGCAATAGGGGATCATGGGGCCCCTGTGTCCTTGCCCAAACTCAAAAAAAGCCTATTAAAAAGGTACCAGGGGCATCTCATGGGGCCTCCTACTGACCCCGGGCCCTCGGGCAGTGCCCGAGTTTCCAAATGGTCAGTCCGCCCCTGCTCCTAACCCTCTTGTATTGAACTGTATTGTTGCTGTATTATTTCCCTTTATATTGTAAAGCACTGAGCAAACTGCTGGCACTATATAAATCCTGTATAATAATAACAATAATCAATGCTAAGAAAAAGCACTGACACTGTACTAATGACACTGGGCAGGAAGGGGTTAACATCATGGGTGATCAAAGGATTAACTGTGTGCTTTACTAGATAGGCATGCTGTTTTTCAGAGCAATACAAAGCAACATGCTGGAGCTGATAAGGGAAAGATCTGTATTGTTTACATACAGACCTCTCCCCCATCAGTGATAGTTGGTGACCGCTGGGTGTCGGCGGGGAATCTTTGGCCAGGACCGATTGACAGCTGTAGCTGCAAATGGCGGCATGGGCCCCCTACCTGGAAATACAAAATCATGTGTATATAAGTGATTTTATGCAGCCCTGCCACCCTGTAGCAGTATTTGTGCTATAGGATGGCAGGGAAGCTTTTTTTTAAAGAAGTCAAGAAATTGAAATGTTACTGGCCCTTTGTTTTTATTTGTACTAAATATTTCTTTTAGCTCTGTCAGCAGTAGAACAAAAGTGGTTTAGTGTTTTGAATTTGATGTGAAATAATAAAAACATCCCGAATGGACAGAGTTTTAATTCCCCGTGCTTTTGATATGAGAAAACTAGGAGTATATCTTATTTGAAAGAAAATAAATTGCTTTTCTATGATGATCATTTGGTTTTCCTGTTGTAAGAAAAAAAACAAGTCCAAAATGTGCAATCTTTGTTTGGTGATCAAAGCCATGTAACATAGGCAGAATGAGATATAGCTTTTTGTTTTGTTTCTATCTAGGGATGACTATGGCCTGGTTCAGAGAAGCAATAAAGACTTCAGGTAGTTCAGTATCTGATGATGTACAGTGGCACTCAACACACCAGAGGCTGTGCTTGTAAACTCATGGAACAAAGTGGAAGTTAGAGAGACAATTTATTGAGATCACAGTGGAGTACACATCTGCAATATACAGGTTTTTACCTTGTTCAGTATAAAATGACATCATGGCCATAGACGGGATGATTATTTAGAAGAATTTACAAAAGTACAACTAACATTGTTTAAATCAAGATCACTGTATGTGAAAAACAAGTATACGTTACATTGTGATTGTTTTATGAGACTGGCATGACTAGAGAGTAATCATTTGTTACTGAATAGTCACAAATATCCGTAGGTTGGCCAGATCTTACTTGTTTTTTTTAAGCAAGGTTAATGGAGGAATCTTCCCCACTGTTCTATTGTATTATGACAGCGGAGACTCCTCCACTGTCAGAATACACTGATCAGCGCTGCAACCAGTTGACTGCATCCCACTGATTAAACATTTCAAGCAGTCCCATTTGATAGAATCATATCATTACATCTGTCAAGCAAGAATGGCTTTCGGGGTCCCTGCTGAACCGGCTGAATTTTGATCCATCTATGGCCAACTTTAGGCTACATCTGCCCTCTAGGGAATTGTTTCTATTGATGTCTTTCCTTAAAAATTACTGTGTGGTTAGAATGGATTTTTGTTAAAGCGATGATCACATTTTTTTTTAATTTCCATATTTCATTCAAACGGTATATGTGGATCCTGCCATGAAGGCACTCCTTGTTGCAGGGTGACAACATTCTGCCCCTTTCTCCAATCATGCTCCTACATGGTTACTCTTACATACATTTTCCCAATAGAGATTACACATACCCATTGCCCATTGCACAGTCATGTTACAATGTCGTAACTAGAGATGAGCGAATTATTCAAAAATTCGATTCGGCTGATTCGCCGAATTTGAGGAAGAAATTCGATTCGATGCGAATTTATTCGCTACGAATTTAACTTATAAAAAGGGTTTCTAGGCTTCAGAGAGCCTTTAAATTAGTGCAGAACACTGTACCTTTAATTTAAATGCCCTTGGAGATGAGGAAGGAGAAGGAGAAGGAGAAGGATGAGAAGAAGGAGAAGGAGAAGGATGAGAAGAAGGAGAAGGATGAGAAGAAGGAGAAGGATGAGAAGAAGGAGAAGGATGAGAAGAAGGAGAAGAAGAAGGATGAGAAGAAGGAGAAGGATGAGAAGAAGGAGAAGGAGAAGGATGAGAAGAAGGAGAAGGAGAAGGATGAGAAGAAGGAGAAGGATGAGAAGAAGGAGAAGGATAAGGATGAGAAGAAGGAGAAGGATGAGAAGAAGGAGAAGGATGAGAAGAAGGATGAGAAGAAGGAGAAGGATGAGAAGAAGGATGAGAAGAAGGAGAAGGATGAGAAGAGGAAGGATGAGAAGAAGAAGAAGGATGAGAAGAAGGAGAAGGATGAGAAGAAGAAGAAGGATGAGAAGAAGAAGAAGGATGAGAAGAAGAAGAAGGATGAGAAGAAGGAGAAGGATGAGAAGAAGAAGAAGGATGAGAAGAAGAAGAAGGATGAGAAGAAGGAGAAGGATGAGAAGAAGAAGAAGGATGAGAAGAAGAAGAAGGATGAGAAGAAGGAGAATTCCAAGCCGGCACAAAGTGTATCTGCAGAGCTCCGCTATTTGTTAGCGGAGCTCTGCAGATACACTTAGCGGAGCTCTGCAGATACACTTTTTGCCGGCTTGGAATTCTTCTTATTTTCATCCTACTTCTTCTTCTTCTTCTTCTTCATCCTCATACTCATCCTCTTCTTCTTCTTCTGAGGATGAGGATGAAGAAGAAGAAGAAGAAGAAGTAGGATGAAAATAAGAAGAATTCCAAACCGGCAAAAAGTGTATCTGCAGAGCTCCGCTAAGTGTATCTGCAGAGCTCCTCTATTTCTGACAGTTCTCTGACATTCACATTTACAGCGGTTGAAACATTGTATCTATTTGTTTCCATAAATGGAAACAAATAGATACAATGTTTCAACCGCTGAGCTCTGCAGATACACTTAGCGGAGCTCTGCAGATACACTTAGCGGAGCTCTGCAGATACACTTTTTGCCAGCTTGGAATTCTTCTTATTTTCATCCTACTTCTTCATCCTCATCCTCATCCTCAGAAGAAGAAGAAGAATGAACTGAAGAAGAAGAAGAATGAAAAGAAGAATGAAAAGAAGAAGAAGAATGAAAAGAAGAAGAAGAATGAAAAGAAGAATGAGAAGAATGAAAAGATTCTTCTTCTTCTTTTCATTCTTCTTTTCATTCTTCTTCTTCTTTTCATTCTTCTTCTTCTTCTTTTCATTCTTCTTTTCATTCTTCTTTTCATTCTTCTCATTCTTCTTTTCATTCTTCTCATTCTTCTTCTCATTCTTCTTTTCATTCTTCTTCTCATTCTTCTTCTCATTCTTCTTTTCATTCTTCTTCTTCTTTTCATTCTTTTCATTCTTCTTTTCATTCTTCTTCTCATTCTTCTTTTCATTCTTCTTCTTTTCATTCTTCTTTTCATTCATTCTTCTTCTTCTTTTCATTCTTCTTCTTCTTCTTTTCATTCTTCTTTTCATTCTTCTCATTCTTCTTTTCATTCTTCTCATTCTTCTTCTCATTCTTCTTTTCATTCTTCTTCTCATTCTTCTCTTCATTCTTCTTCTTCTTTTCATTCTTCTCATTCTTCTTTTCATTCTTCTTTTCATTCTTCTTCTCATTCTTCTTCTCATTCTTCTTCTCATTCTTCTTCTTTTCATTCTTCTTTTCATTCTTCTTCTCATTCTTCTTTTCATGAAGAAGAAAAGAAGAACGAGAAGAATGAAAAGAAGAATGAAAAGAAGAAGAAGAAGAATGAAAAGAAGAATGAGAAGAAGAATGAAAAGAAGAATGAGAAGAATGAAAAGAAGAATGAGAAGAATGAAAAGAAGAATGAAAAGAAGAAGAAAAAGAATGAAAAGAAGAAGAAGAATGAAAAGAAGAAGAAGAAGAATGAAAAGAAGAATGAAAAGAAGAAGAATAATGAAAAGAAGAAGAAGAAGAATAAAAAGAAGAATGAAAAGAAGAAGAAGAATGAAAAGAAGAAGAAGAAGAATGAAAAGAAGAATGAAAAGAAGAAGAAGAATGAAAAGAAGAAGAAGAATGAAAAGAAGAATGAAAAGAAGAATGAGAAGAATGAAAAGATTCTTCTTCTTCTTCTTTTCATTCTTCTTTTCATTCTTCTTCTTCTTTTCATTCTTCTTCTTTTCATTCTTCTTTTCATTCTTCTCATTCTTCTTTTCATTCTTCTCATTCTTCTTCTCATTCTTCTTTTCATTCTTCTTCTCATTCTTCTTTTCATTCTTCTTCTTCTTTTCATTTTTCTTTTCATTCTTCTCATTCTTCTTTTCATTCTTCTTTTCATTCTTCTTCTCATTCTTCTTTTCATTCTTCTTCTTCTTTTCATTCTTCTTCTCATTCTTCTTTTCATGAAGAAGAAAAGAAGAATGAGAAGAATGAAAAGAAGAATGAAAAGAAGAAGAATGAAAAGAAGAATGAGAAGAAGAATGAAAAGAAGAATGAAAAGAAGAATGAAAAGAAGAATGAAAAAAAGAATGAGAAGAAGAATGAAAAGAAGATGAAGAAGAATGAAAAGAAGAAGAAGAATGAAAAGAAGAATGAAAAGAAGAAGAAGAAGAATGAAAAGAAGAAGAAAAAGAATGAAAAGAAGAATGAAAAAAGAAGAAGAATGAAAAGAAGAAGAAGAATGAAAAGAAGAATGAGAAGAATGAAAAGAAGAAGAAGAAGAATGAAAAGAAGAAGAAGAATGAAAAGAAGAAGAATGAAAAGAAGAATGAAAAGAAGAAGAAGAATGAAAAGAAGAAGAAGAAGAAGAATGAAAAGAAGAATGAAAAGATTCTTCTTCTTCTTCTTTTCATTCTTCTTCTTCTTTTCATTCTTATTCTTCTTCTTTTCATTCTTCTTTTCATTCTTCTTTTCATTCTTCTCATTCTTCTTCTCATTCTTCTTTTCATTCTTCTTCTCATTCTTCTTTTCATTCTTCTTCTTCTTTTCATTCTTCTTTTCATTCTTCTCATTCTTCTTTTTATTCTTCTTTTCATTCTTCTTCTCATTCTTCTTTTCATGAAGAAGAAAAGAAGAATGAGAAGAATGAAAAGAAGAATGAAAAGAAGAAGAATGAAAAGAAGAATGAGAAGAAGAATAAAAAGAAGAATGAAAAGAAGAATGAGAAGAATGAAAAGAAGAAGTATTCCAGTACAGCAAAAAGTGTATCTGCAGAGAGCTCCGCTATTTCTGACAGTTCTCTGACAGTTCCTTCACATTTACAGCGGTTGAAACATTGTATCTGTTTCCGAATAAAAACATCTGTATCCTAAATGGAAACAAATAGATACAATGTTTCAACCGCTGTACATGTGAAGGAACTGTCAGAGAACTGTCAGAAATAGCGGAGCTCTCTGCAGGGACACTTTTGCCGGCTGATCGGGAAAAATCCGATTCGCGCACCCGAAGTATGCTAATATTCGGATTCGACGCGAATCTAATTTTTCCTGAAATTCGAAACGAATTCCACTTCGCCTGGTTCGATTCGCTCATCTCTAGTCGTAACCTCCAGGAAATCTAACCTTAGATACACATGCAGCCATTGAATTCATGTAGGAAGGATGTGACTTCAAAGAGGTGGGGAAAAGTTAATCAGCAGCACTGATCTGCAGCAATAAAATGAATAAAGGTGAAAACAATATTTTATTCAAACAAAACAAGTCTTTTACAAAGGTATGTTAGCTTGACACCCTAACGCTAAAGAATTCCAAAGAAACTGAACAGACTGTCACAAGAAGTCAGTGACACTACACACTTAGAACTGGATGATGTAGACAATGCAGCCCCTTTCAGATTGGAGAATATTGCAACTATACAAACAAAATGGAACAAAGGGTGCAAATGACTGGTGCATTAACCATAGCACTTTATTAAAGGATATAATGAGCACATACTCACAAGAGCCAAAATGGTAACATAATTGAACATAAAGCAGGGAGTCAAAGGGTCTGTCATGCAAATGAACTCCTCTGGTTCAAATGGATGTATAAAAACCAGCTGACAAGTTTCAGGGGATGGCCCCCCTTCATCAGACAGAAAAAAAACACAACAAAAGTTATTTTGCTCTGATGAAGGGAGGCTATCCCCTGAAATGCTTCAGCTGGTTTTTATACAGTCAGTTTCATCACATGACAGACCCTTTGGTTCCTTGCTTTATGTACAACTCTGTTACCATTTTGGCTCTTGTGAGTATGTGCTCATTATATCCTTTAATAAAGTGCTATGGATAATGCACCAGGCATTTGCACCCTTTGTTCCATTTTGTCATAAATTAAGTAAACTTGATTACCATCTAATCACAATATAGTGTGAATATAAAACAAACCCCAATAACTTAAAATAATCACCCAGAAGTAGTAAATAATTAAAATAAAACAATGGAAAGAAAAAAATAAATAAATAAATAAAATATAAAAATCACAATCCAAAACACCCAAAAAGACAAAAAAACACAAAAAGAGTCCACAAAAAAGGAGTCCCAAAAAATCTTTGTCTGTGATATCTTAATTCTTCATATCTTCCGACATTCTTAGTGATATACTTTAAACCCGATCTTCATATACCTCAAGAAAGAAAAACTCAACATGTGTGATATCTTCAAAAACAGAATTATCTAAACAACTGTGCCACACGTGTTTCATGCACATAAAAATAACTGTGCCACCATAACCGTGAAAAAACGGGGATAGCCCTCAGCCTTAGGAGTCAATCCACTGCATACCACCAACGAGAGTTCATAGTTACCCTCACAATGATATCAAGGGTCTGAGTATTGCCTTCCACTTTAAGGATATTCTTTCAGCCTTTCCAGCCACTTCCCACAGACCTCAATAACAGACCATGGATCAGTATATGTAAAAAATACTTATAACACTTTATTGTAGCAACTTACATTCAAGTAAGATAACATCAGCTTCACAAACGGTATGTTCCCAATCCTTCCTCTCATCGCCAGTGTATAGATTGCCACACTATCTCACCGAGGGAGGAATGATTGCCGTGGGTTCCCAGTCCCTCAAAACCCCATGAGGATTGCAGTAAACACATCCGCATGTACCAGGATCAAAGATGGCCGTCGCCGCACTTCCGGAAGAGCGTACCTACGTCACCACGTCACGTGCCCCGGACGCGTTTCGTCACATCCGACTTTTTCAACAGGGATACAGACGTGACTCCTCATTCCCCTTAAATACCAACCAAGGCGGGGAAAAATTACCGCGGCCATTTTACATCCTGGAACATCGGATCTCCTCACTCACTTAATACAGTATCTCAGGGCAATTGAAACGGGACACAGAGCCATTGGGACAAAGACATTAGATTGGCAAAAAACTATTACCCACACACACCCCAATATATCAACCGTTCTGAGCCACAACATCAAAATACTTTATAGGGATAAAATAACCCTCAAGGTCCAATAAGAACTCCTATACAGGTAATTTACATAAAATAAGATCAAATATCTAAATGACCAATACATTATAGATTACAATAAAAATCCCTCCCCTCCCAACTACAAATGTTTACCAGATATCTCTTTTTAATACAGAACCCTCCATCCCCTGGGTCTCATCTAGATAAGAGTATTAATGCTTGGTACTTCAAAAAGTTTATATCAATTCTACATCAATAGATCATTAAAAATTAAAAATAATCAATAATTCCCTCAAAAATAAAAATCAAAAAAAATGAAACATTAAATAAAATAAGAATAAATATATAAAAATAGAAATAATAATACAAATAAAAATAAAATAAAGTAAAACTACATAGAAAATAAAAATAAAAATAAAAATCAAAATAAAAAATAAAAATAAAAATAAAAGTAAAAATAAAAATAAAAATAAAAATAAACACAAAAACAAAAATAAGAATAAAAATAAAAATAAAAATTAAAAATAAAAATAAAAATAAAAATAAAATAAAATAAAATAAAATAAAAATAAAAACAAAAATAAAAATAAAAATAAATATAGATATAAAAATATAAGAATAAAATAAAAATAAAAATAAAAAAAATAATAAAGATAAACATAAAAATAAATATAAATAATAAAATTAAACATAAACTACAAAATAAATAAAAATAGAAATAAATGTAAAATAAATATAAATTAACCCAAAAATTAAAACACTCAACTACTGGTCAGAGATGAAGCAGTTTAGGTCTAGTTCGATATTTAGACCTTTGGGTTTTAAAGTATTCAGCCTATAGATCCAAAAGGTTTCATTTTTGGATATCTCCTGTACCCTATTACATCCCCTCCAATGGGAATCCAGGACATCGATACCACAGAATTTCAAATGACTCGGATCCGAACCATGACTTTCACAAAAATGTTTGGATACACTGTGTTTTTTTGGGACTCCTTTTTTGTGGACTCTTTTTGTGTTTTTTTGTCTTTTTGGGTGTTTTGGATTGTGATTTTTATATTTTATTTATTTATTTATTTTTTTCTTTCCATTGTTTTATTTTAATTATTTACTACTTCTGGGTGATTATTTTAAGTTATTGGGGTTTGTTTTATATTCACACTATATTGTGATTAGATGGTAATCAAGTTTACTTAATTTATGACTGTTTGTACTTCAGGGGAAGGATTGTGGTAGTAACTTGATGGGAATTTATTTATTTTGAGAAAGGATAGTGCTATTCCTTCTATATTACTTTGTTCCATTTTGTTTGTATAAAAACAAGTCTTTTGTTCATGATACAAAATGCTCTGGAAAGCTAAATGTTGTTCAGGAAAGGTTTACATACATTTTAAGCCAAAATATCTAAAAAGGACCAAAGTACAGGCCAGGGGTTAGAGCAGGTGGCAGATATGTGAATCCAAGAGAGAACCAAGGTTGGTATGTGGAAGTCAAGAGACCATCAGGAAACAAGTGTGTAGGGAAAATGCTCCTAAGCAAGTGGAAGCATTGTTCAGGCACTAGACATAATCCTTTAAATATGTGCAGTCCCTTTAAGAGATGTATGTCTATTAAGTAATCAACCACAAAACAGCAGGAGAAACCCAGGAAAGAGGAGGGTAAGAAGAACTTGTCTTGACAAGAACTTGTCAAAGATGAATAACTGGAATACAGGCAAGGTGTCAGAACAGGCTGGAGGAAAGTGATTCCAGAGAAATGAGGTTGGTACACAGAAGCTAGTTCAAAGAAAAAACAGACAGGAAACAGGTCCCCTGTACAAGTGTAAGAAGTAAGCCTTGTTCTGATGCTAGACATATGGAGACTAATCCTTTAAATAAGTGCAATCCTTTTAAGAGATGCACATCTATAATGTCATTGGTAGTGATGCCACATGAAAAACTCAGAAATCCAACTAGCCAAGGGAGAGAGGGAGTCTGGTGACAAAAACATAGCAGTCAGTTATTTTCCTCATTTTCATATTATTATTCCATCATCTCATCCCAGATAACTCTTTCTAAGAAGGGTCAAGGAATCCATGGCTATTCTAGCACTTCATAAATGTTTCTGTTTGTGGTAACATAAAGTATTAATTAGAGATGGAAAACAACTGCATCTACTTCCATCACCTTTGTTATCTATATACTGTATATTGAAAGTGTTACAATTATAGTCCTGACCCCATCCCATGCTGTTGAATGGACAGTGAAAGAGCAGCATCAGATTGGTGAGCTCAATCTATGCATGAAGGTAAAAACCTTCAGTGGGCAACTCCCCCCTCATTCCCCCCTTATACCTATCTGAGCCCGATCTCAATTCACTGATGTGCAAAAGAGCAAATGCGCTCTTCCTACTCATTGATTCAAACACATCAGCAGAAGCCATTGGCTCTCACTGCTGTCAATCACAGTCAGTGAAGAGGGATCAAGGGCAGGGCTGAGCAACACTCTGTGTGTCATATAGCATGCAGATGTGCCACTGTAGGAAGCAGATTTCTAAGAGGAGGAGGAGCCAGGCGCACCGACGGGGAACCCTGGAAGAGGAGGATCGGGGCTGCTCTGTGCAAAACTATTGCACAGAGCAGCTATTGTAAGTATGACATATTTTTAAAGGCAGCTTTTTATTATGTTTTTAAAAATAACAATCATTTTAAGCTCTCCTAGTATGCACTAACTTTCTATTGATTTCTTTTGATGGTAGAAAAAGGTGGTGTGAAACTGAGCTTCCTATGAAAATGTATGTCTTGCCCAGTATTCACTGTAGAAAGTATGCTATTGATGAGTAACAAATATAATCTCCTTAATGGTTTAATAATTTGTAAATGAATCAGATTGTGTCCTGAATGGAAAATGTATGTTTATACTGTATGGGAATCCATGGTGGAGGTATTTCCATCTGGATGCATATTTGGTGGCACAACAGCTCATGGCTGACGCTTACATTGTATATCATCAAACTTTAGAGGGTCTCTGCACAAGCCATACTTAAATTTGCTTTGAATTGCAGATTGATGATGATTAGCAATGGGGTCATGTTTTTTTAAGGAAGTAATAAGAGGCTCCTCTAATAAGGGACAGTTTGTAAACTTGCAGCATTGCATAAGGGGGGATTATGTTTTTCACAGCATATATGATTTTTTTAATGCACAATTCTAGAAAGAAGCACATCTACATTTTAACTAGCTTGCACGCAGAAACACAAGTCTCATTCTGGTTTCTTTATCCTGGGAATTGATGAAATGATTTGAGAGAGCACTGCAGGAACCTAATATCTGAAGAGATTGTAATTTAGTACATTTTGCAATAAGAAAAATCCCTTCCCACATTTGAAAAGCTTCTGTAATAACTTCTTGCCGATGTGAGATATAATTTAATCACATCACATCGAATTCTGCTAAGGTCAGAAAGAGTGATAGATTCTGGTCGTTCTCATTAAAAATGACAAAACACACACACACACACACACAATGTATTTATTTTTTTTTTACAAGTGAAAGTATGGAAACGTATATATGGGTTATACAGTATATTTATTTCATGTGCAGATATATGACAAGTTAAATATGTATACAGGATATTTTGCATTTCTTTTGCAACAGTGGCCATCAATGTGTTAGCAACACCTTGGAAGTATATGTTTGTATAGGTTTTTTTTTTTTTTTGGCAGTAAACTAGAGTGATATTTTGTCTATGGATCCATTTCACTCAGCACCACTTTGCAACTGCCAATATGAAAAGGGTTTACACCTGTTTTAAACTAAGTTGAATCAAACAGTAGGGTGGAAGGAAGAGTGTGATGGAAGAAAGAGGATGACAGATGAAGATCTGGCCATAGAGCTTCATTCACTCCAGCAGAAACTGTGTTGGCAGATCATTTTAAGTGTATATAAAGCCAACAACAAAAAATTTATATATTTCAGCTTACAAGTCTGTGGTCGGGTTGACTGCATTTATTTTATTTTTTCAGGCTTTTTTCCATTAAAGCGCATTTAAAGGCCAAAGTGTGACAACCTAAACATGTGTAAACAGTATCATAAAAAAATACACATATATAATATTTAATTCCTCTGAGTGTGCCAAATCCTCCTTCATCTGACCAACACACTCTTCCTATGCAGTGGAGCTCACAGGTTTTGGCATCAAGGACTTTTCACACTAATGCACTTTTCTGGGGCAACAAAAGTGCATGACAACTCCATTAAATCCACCTTAACTGTTCACGTTGCAGGTGCAATGCTTTTTAAAAGGTCCTGGATCGTGCATCTTTGGTGCAATTTTTTTAAAGTGCAACAAAAAGTCACCTTCTATTGTAAGTCAAAGGGAATGCATCATTGTGAAAGAGCCCCTAACATCATACTAAAGGGGCACCCATGCTTGCTCGCTCCTGAGCTGCCTTTGTGTGTCAATAAGTTGAGGAAAGTGGAAAGATAGCGCTGGACCCACAGGTACTCTCCACTGGTATTGTTATCTCCAGGTATTAATATTGGTGTAAATGATCTGGTTCCTGGGCAGGTGGCTTCTACACCCCAGAGTATTTCCACAGTCTCCCTGGCTTGTAGTGTAATGTAAGTAGAGTAATGTAAGACACACAGAGTATGGCTCACCACTGCCCCCAGCTCCTTCTTCACCTGCTGTGATTGACAGCAGGAGCCAATGGCTCCAACTGCTGTATCTCAGCCAATAAGGAGGAAGAGACCAGGGGGAGCCTCTGCTCTCATGCACATTGGTAGATTGAGGTTGAGCTCAGGTAAATATTATGGGGGAGCTGCACAGATGCATAAAATGTATGAAGGTAAAAAGCCTTCAGCCTTTAGAACCACTTTAAGCTGCAAAGCTGCATCAGAAGTGCATCACACAAGGGCCCTAAGTGTGGCTACTTTCTAATAATCAAGGGAATCAACAGTGATAAGCTGATAGGGACACTCCCTGCCACATGTCATCACAATGTAGTGCAAGCAGACACAGCCTACTGTACATAAGAGTGACAAGGCTCCTCTGAATTCAGGAACAGTGAAGCAGCATCGTTACCCCATCACAGAAATTTGGCAAGATCAACAGGTCTTTGGAGATTACACCACATACAGTACTTTTTTTCTATGGGAGGCCATAGTTCTACCTTAATTTAATCTGGTGACCCGACCAGTAACACATTTATATTGCTGATAGGGCAGACTGCATTGATTTGTTTTTTCTGCTTTACATTCCACAAAAAACTTTTTAGTATTCAAATACAAGACAGTTCCACATTTCTAGTGGCATGGCTGCCAGCAATAGACATGCACAAAGGTATATACAGTATATATAAAAAAAAAAAACTGGTAAATCTCCATCAGAACTCCTGTGTAAGGCATCATGCACATGGGACATTTATTGAACTCTCCCAGAAGCCAGCAGCGTTTTTGCAGTAAAAATGCCTGATGCTTGTAAAAGTGTCTACAGCTTTTACAAGCTTTTGGTGGTTACAGGCATCAAGCTATTGGACAATAATTAGTTTCATTGGCCAGAATAAATAATTTATTCTGGTCATGGAAATGAATGAATGCTTAAGCACTAGTGTTTAGACACGTTTAGCTCTTTTAGTAGCTTCAAATGTTTTTTCTACTGCTTCTGGACACATTGGCAGTGTTTTTTTTTTCTTGCCTCTAAAGTGGCTCCTGCCATTAAATTCTGCTAAAAGCCTATGTGAGCATGGACACATAGGTTAACATGGAGGGCATTTAGAGGCAGAAAAAAATGTCAGATGCCCCTAGAAGCAGCTTTAAAAATGTTCAGTGTGCATGAGGCCTTAACATCAGGCAAATAGAAGATATGAAAATAATGTACATATATTACCAAAAAGAAGAGAAAAAGCCTCCTGCGCTAAAAGGACTGGATATAGCATATGTGGAAGGATCTTCGTTGATCTTAGCATTCAATCCAATAAGGCAGTGCTGTGCAGCCCCCTAAGGGTTGGGGTAGCCCAATATGGCACTAAAAATAAGAAAAGAAAATCAGTGCACAAGCCTTGCGCATTACCTCAATGAAAACGTTAATCATAAAATGTATCAGATGTATACTCACAAACAACAAATGTACACAGGCATATCATGACCTGCAATAGTCCATGGTCTGAAATGGTGCAAGAGTCCCTCAAGCAAAAGAAGGCTTGAGAATGGCTGCTGCATTTTGAGGAGCGATCCCCTCTTTATCAGAGCCTATTCATAATGCTGCACAATCACCCCTTATATAGGATCATTTGACTCTGGCCCCAGTTCTTGCGAATGGGCTCCTCCCATTTGCTGGTGGGAGGGCCTGATATCTGGGGGGGGTGCACTAAAATACTCAACATGATACCCAACATCAGTTGAAGCATGACAAGTGTGAAAACACACACATATATATAGTAAAGAGAAAGCTATTAGGACTTTTAAAACATATTAAAATGTTTTCAGTAATGATTATTACTCATATTGTATGTATGTACATATGCATGCTAAAATGAGGAACAAAAGACACAGTAACCTATCATATATACTGTATGTATAGATAACTCAGGTACTTTTATCAGCATGTACTATATATATATATATATATATATATATATATATATATATATATATACTGTATATGTACTATGTACCCGTAAGAGCATCTTATAGTCCTTTAACAGATATCAAAATGGGGTGCCAAAATTCAGTGATTTTTTAGTAGGATTTTTGTAGGATCTACAAGTTCTTTTTACAATCATCAGATATAACAAAACACTTTTAATGGCAAATTTAACAAAGCAAAAGGGGGAAAATAAGTGAAGCTT
This sequence comes from Staurois parvus, assembly GCF_062004578.1. NCBI lineage: Eukaryota > Metazoa > Chordata > Amphibia > Anura > Ranidae > Staurois > Staurois parvus. The sequence continues at coordinate 5,300,225 of NW_028318102.1, forward strand.
ATTGTTAGTTTTTACATATACTTTAAGATACAGTTGTAGTAATTACAAAAATGCATACTAACACTCAGAAACCCTATCTTTCTCATGCCTTCTAAAAAGGTGACTGTAAGTTCTGAGGACATTCCAAGCTGAGGTACTTAATACTTCCATGCAAAACAATTTATGGATGAATCATTTGTTACTTTTACAGATCATTTCCTCATCGGGAGGTTGAAAATGTAAATGTTATGTCCAGCAGAAAATTTTTATGGGTCACTCTATAAGCCAAATCTAGTATGTATGAATTTTATCAAAACAAGCGTAACTATAATGCAATCAAGCAAAATAATTATTTAAACGAAGCGATGTGCATGCAAGTAAAAAATAAAAAAAATCCTGCAGAGACTAAAACAAGAGCGTTGTAAAATGAGAAAAGAATAATGTGAACATAATGATAAAACATATGACCCTTCGCCTGGAATACATCAGTATATATTATTTTAATATATGTTAATTACTAAAATTGGAACACAATGTAACATTATATTATGGGCCTTCCTCATGGAAGATAATTCCATATGGTAATTAGAAGCCTCCTAATTAGCGCAGAAACACAAAAGCATAAAACATCACAATATAGCTATTTGTTAATCACAGTGAACATACTGCAATAACAATTTATGCCTTACAATATGAACACAAATGGAAGGGTCTATGTAAACAGCAGAGCATACACACTCATCTCTGAAATCAATCTTTGATTAAGTTTCTATGATTCCTATAGTTAAACTATAATTTGTTTTAATACTATTAATATGTTGGTTAATATTATTCTTCTTCTTTATCCCCTTAAAGTGTTACAATGTTGTCTGGTCTCTTTCACTTTTTATCAACCGTTCCCCATGTGAATCATTGTTGTTTTAAATCGTGAGATGAAGTGTTAGTACCAATGTCAATTGTCAATGCTCTCCACCTATTGGGAAAGTTCATCTTTCCTGGTAACATCTAAAGAGATTCTTAAGCCGGCTATAGATGGATCGAAATTCAACCAGTTCAGCAGGAAGCAGCCGAATTTTAATCCTTCTATGTGCAGGCTGGTTGTACTAAAGTCGATCTATCAATCAACTTCAGTACAACCAGCCTGTCAGGGAAGGCTCCCTGCACTCCCCGCTGGCTAAACACAATAGCACTGCAAGAGGAATTCTCCCATCATCATTGACTGTGTTGATGGGGGAATTGAGCAATTTTCTTTCCTTCAATGAACCCGTGGTTGAAGGGAAGAAAATTGGATAAAGTATGGCTAGCCTTAATATAGTCAGTTGAGTTGGAATCTTTTAACCGCTTGCCCGCCGCCCTATAGTAGAACTACTGCTATAGGGAAGCAGGGCTGCACAAAATCACATATGTATACGTGATTTCATTTCCAGGCAGGGGGCACGTGCGCCGCCCTACCCTTGCTTGCTACAGATGTCAATCACGGGGTCCCGGCTAGAAATTCCCCGTCGGCACCCGGCAATTCTAGAGTAACACTGACAGGGGAGAAACCTGTGTATAAACAGCACAGGTTTCTCTCCTGCCAGCAAGAACATGCTGAACATGCTGCTTTGTATTGCTCTGCACACAACTTATAATGTAAAACAGCACACAGTTAACCCTTTGATCACCCTAGATGTTAAGCCCTTCCTGCCCATTGTTATTAGTACAGTGTCAGTGCTTTTTATTAGCACTGATCACTGTATTAGTATCATTTAGATGTCAGTGGCAGTTAGTTCCCACCCAGTGTCAGAATGTCCGCTGCAGTCTCGCTATAAGGTGCTGATCTACGCCATTACTAGTATAAAAAAAGTAAATTCTAGTATATATGCTGCCATTTGTAGATGCTATAACTTTCACATAAACCAATTAATATACAGTGACGTATTTGGGTTTTGTGCTGCCC